>NC_089491.1:256544790-257169790 GCF_036850765.1 Saccopteryx bilineata | reverse complement strand
CAGGCTGGCAGCCCCGAGATTGTGGCTCTGGCCCCAGGACCTGCGTCCCCCAGGAGGGCTCTAGGCTGTCTCTTTCACCGCACCATGCACAGTGCACACAAGCAGCCGGGCCCATTGCTGCGGCCAGGCCCTTTCTCCACAGACATGGTCCTCTGGAGAGAACCAAGTGCTTGGAGCAAGAGAAACAGGACATGCTGTGTGACCTGAGGCAAGTTGCTTAACCTCTCTGGGCCTCAGAGTCCCCCACCCCCCGGAAAATGAGGATTTGAAAAGCATTTCCCGGCCCACCTCACAGGGCTGCTGCCGTCATGGACATAAAACGCAAAAGTTCTTTGAAGGAAGAAAGATGAAAGTCTAATTCCAAGTACTAGCTGTGAAGGGGAGGGGGCAATATCATGGGGTGGGGAGTGGAGGAGATGGGGAAGCGATGAGCTCAGAGGGGAAACCGGGGAGGGGGAGTCACTGTGGTGACGGTTGGGGACCAGGTTTCACTTTCTCTGAAAGATAGTGATCATGGGTTGGTCCTCTGTGTCTCACAGAACTCTGAACGTCAGAAAGAAGAGGCCCTGGAGACAACGCCTGCCTAGTCAACCAGCTACTTCACCATGGGTAAACTGAGGCCCAGGTGAGGGCAAATAAGGAGATGGAGGGGCTGGCCCAGGCCCGCAGGCCTGGCCTGGTGGCCCTCGAGCATTTACCAGGCCTGGAAGAAGGTCACTGCCCAGTGCCCGCAGGATCCTTGCAGGAAGGAGGGTGTTAGAAGGCTGGAAAGCCAGAGTGGGGCCCCTGGGGGCTACCAGGGAGGCCTGACTACTCCAGCTGCCCCTGGCCCCTGGACTAAGGAAGCCGAGGCGGCCATGGTTAGATGCTCTCCTGTCCATCCCCACCCCTGGCATCCATCATGACCACAGCTGTTCCTACTTGCTGTCCTCTTTGTAGAGATGAGCATCAGTAATCTTTAATTCATTCAACAAGTTTTGGCCCTGTTTTGTGCCAGCCGCTCCCGGATGCTGAGGTTCCAGCAGTGAGCAAAATCAGACACACTGCCATGCCCAGGAGGCGGCTCCTCACCCCCCACCCACTCCCTGGCACCTCAGCATGACGCTCGCCACACCATGCCCAATCACCCCACTGTCACCACACCCCCAGGGCCAGTTCTAGATTCTCCTCTTGAGAATGTTGCTTCCGCTAAATTCTTCATTTCTGTGCCCACCCCCGCAAGGCTGCTTCCTGCGCCCATGCCAAGCGGAGTCCTTCTTCATTTCACATCCCTGAGCTCCTTGTGCAACAGCCCTGTGAAGGGGAGCTGCTGGGCAGGGGTGCGTCGGCTCCTTTTAATGAGGAAATTGAAATTCAGACAAGCTCAGGGCCTGGGTCCGGGGCCAGGTCTGTCTGGAGAGCTTCTGGACCCTCTCAGCTATTGCTGACCAATCTCCACCTTCCAGGCTTGTGCTTTAATATCATCCTCCCTTCCCCGTGATCCAGGGAGGCCAGTTGTTTCCTCGGTACGAAGAGGCCTCCAAGGCCCAGAGACATGATGCACGGTAACATTTAAGAGGAGTGGGGAATTCAAATCAGAATTCTTGAATTTGAAAAACCACTCTCTGAACACGTGGCTCGTTCAAGTGCCTGCGCAGGCCCCAGGGACCAGGGCTACCAAGGCAAGAAGGGCTCACATGCTGTTTTGCTTGGGGTGCCATACCAAAACACCACAGACTAGGCGGCTTATATATAACAGAAGTATGTTTTCTCACAGTCCTGGAGCTGGAAGTCTGGGGTCAAGGTGTCACCAAGGTTGATTTCATCCTGCAGCCTCTCTACTTGATTTGCAGACGGTCACCTTCTCCTTGTCTCCTCACACGATCCTCCCTCAGTCTGTGTGTGTGTCTATGTCCTAATCTCCTCTTCTTATAAGGACACCAGTCATATTGCATTAGGGCCCACCCGATGACCTCATTTCACCTTAATCAGCTCTTTGAAGACCTCATCTCCAAATATATTCGCAGGCTGGGGCACTGGGGGGTTGGACTTCAACCAATGTATGCACTAGAGGGACACCATTCAGCCCAGCTTACAAGAAGAGGGTGTAGTTGGAGGGCTGCAAGATGTAGGGCCTCTGGGGGAGACTCCAGAGCAAGGTGGGAGGGGGCAGTAATGCTCAGGAGGACACGTAGTGGCCCCCGACTGAGGAGGCCTGGCCGCTCATTTGAACGCAGCGTGAAGAGAAGATGCGTCAGCGTTTCTGGTGAGATCAGCGCCCAGTGACGTCTCTGTTGCCAGCAGGAAAAGCTTGCAACATGGCCCAGTCAGTATAAATAGGCTCCCTGACCACAGGACCCGGGCTGTCCCCTCTTCCAGGGCCACGTCAGCCAGTTCCGCGTGATTTGGAGGGAAGGAGAGGGCCAGCTTGCTTCCTCAGAACTGCTGCTCCCCGGCTTCCCGGCCCACCCTCCGGCTGTGGGACCCTACCCCTTTAAAAGCAAGGACAGAACCTGGGGTGGCTTAGGGAGATGGGTCAAACTGCAGGCCACTCCTTTTGTCCACTGGGTGGAGGCAGTGGCCCCTGACCTGCTCGGTGGGAGGCAGAGGCCAACCCACTTGTGAGCCCAGTGTTCTTGATCCAGACACATTCCCTTTCTGAGCCTCAGTTCCACTCTGTAGACGATGGCAGTACAACTGAACAATCAAGAGAAAAACAACTTAATTTAAAAATGGGCAAAGGGGCCTCTCTTGGGTCCTTCCATCCAAGATGACCAAGAAAAGAAGGAACAACGGTCATGCCGAAAAAGGCCATGGTCATGTGCAGCCTATTTGCTGGACCAGCTGTTTCTAGTGTGTGCCCAAGGACAAGGCCATTAAGAAATTTGCCATTTGAAACATAGTAAGGGCCACAGCCACTAGGGCCCTTTCCAAAGTGAATGTCTTCAACGCCGATGTGCTTCCCAAGCTGTATGTGAAACTACATTACTGTGTGAGTTGTGCCATTCACAGCAAGGTAGTCAGGAATCGTTTTGTGAAGCCTGGAAGGACCAAACACCCCCACCTCGGTGTAGACCTGTGGGTGCTGTCCCATGACCTTATTAAAGCCCATGGAAGAAGCTAAGTTCGTAAGGACCAGAGAAAAGTTGTCTGGGAAAAAATGAAATGGAAATTATACTTTAAAAAAAGAAACCAAAGAAACAAAAATGGGCAAAGGATTTGAATAGACATCTCTCCAAAATAGAGACAAATGGCCCATAAACACATGAAAAGATGCTCAGCGTCATCATAGCCATCATGGAAACGCAAATCAAAACCACAATGAGGTACCACTTCACACCCACTAGAGTGGCTATAATCAGAGACAAACAATGGCAAGTGTCGGAGAGGATGTGGAGAAATCTGAGCCCTGTACACTGCTGGTGTGAATGCACAATGGAACCGCCACTTCGGAAGACAGTCTGGCAGTTCCTCAAAGGAGTAAACATAGGGATGTCAGACACCCAATTGTTCCACACCTGGATATATACTTACGAGAACTGAAAACATAAGTTTGCACAAAAACTTACACACAAATTTATTTACATTTATTTACAATAGCCCCAAAGTAGAAGCAACCCAAATGCCCATCAACAGAAAGTGGGTTAAAAAAATTGTGGTCTATCCATACAATAGATTATTATTTAGCCATGAGAAGGAATGAGATATTGATGTATAATATATACTACGATGCAGATGAACCTCAAAAGCCTTACATTAAGTGGAAGTGTCCAGTCACAAAGAGCCACATATTATATGATTCCCTTTATATGAAATGTCCTGAATAGTAAAGCCATAGAGACAGAAAGTAGATTAGTGGTTGCGGGGACTGGGGTTAGGGGCTGTCTGGGGATGGGGAGTGACTGCTGATGGGTCCAGGCTTTCTTCTGGGGTGATGAAATGTTTTTGAACTAGGTAGTGGTGATGGTTGCACAATCTTGTGAACACACAAAAAACCACTGATTATGTACTTTACAATGATACATTTGATGGTATATGAGTTGTATCTCAATTTTTAAAAAATATAAGCGCCGGGCCCTTAGCAGGCACTTGAAAACTCTTACCCTCCAGCTGCTGAGGCAGATGAAGGCTCACGTTTGTTTATGTCACAGGGTGGCTCTGAGAACAGTTGGGAAAGACGTTGTTACATAAACCTGGGGTGAGCAAGACTCTACCCATGAGGTCAGTGAGGTCACCCTGGGTTGGGGGATCCTCTGGCTCAAGAACTGCTACACAGTTCTTCTGGGATCTGGTGTGTCCACAGGCATGAGAAGCCATGGCCCCCTGCTCCCTGCTGCCAGTACCTCCCACAAATTGGATAACTGATCCCCTTTTCCAGGGGCCTAACACCTGTTCGGGGAAGTGCAGCAGAGGAGAGAAAGAACTCACTTATGTGCAGGAACCTCTTGTTGTCCACCTTATCCTAGACCTAGATCGGGCCCCTCTACAGGGAACCTTCAAACGGAGAAGGTGGAGGCGGGGGGGACGCTGACACATCTTCTCTGAAGTGGAATGACCAGGGGACAAGGGGGCTGCCCTGCTGTCTACTCCCTGGCTGGCCTGGAATAACTCCCACCCCCACCCCTACCTGGCCACCTTCTCTGAGCCCAGGGCCTCTCTGTGAAATGAGGGGATAGGCAAGATGACCACAGAGGGCCCACAACCTACAGAGCACCACAGGCTCCCTCAGCAGTCCTCAGCGCTGAGACATCACTGTAAATAAAATAACCCTAAACATTAACCAAGGACCAGGAAGTCCAAGTTCTGTCTTTTCTCACGGTGACAACATCCAATGCCTATTTTTGAAACATCATAGTCTAGCCAAAAATTATCTGGTGCCCAGGCGTACGCCAGTGGGGATAACTGGCACGTTTCTGGAGCTCTTCTGTGCGCTGGGCCCAGTTCTGAGCATTTCACATGGGTGAGCTCACTGAATCCTCACAACAGACCTGTGGTGGCGCAGTGGATAGAGCGTCGACCTGGAATGCTGAGGTCGCCGGTTCAAAACCCTGGGCTTGCCTGGTCAAGGCACATATGGGAGTTGATGCTTCCTGCTCCTTCCCTCTTCTCTCTTTCCTCCCTCTCTAACATAATAATAATAATAATAATAATAATAATAATAATAATAAAGAATCCTTATAACCACCTTAGGAAGCAGAATTTATCTCTGTCCTGTAGATGGGGAAACTATAGCCTGAGAGGTGGGGTACTCAGCAGAAGGTCTCAAGGCTGGGAGGGAGCAAAGGTTCATTCAACCAAAAGGAATACAAAGGGCTCTTATGGTGGGGAGACAGGAGATCCACTCCCTTGGGGCGTGGGAGCTATCAGAGGCAAGGAGGCGGTTTTGGCTGAGGAGGTTGGTATTTCTACCGGTCTGGGAAGATAACACTTTTGTTGAATGCAAAATGCAGAAAAAAGGATGAGGAGATAACTGCGTGAGGCCACATGCAGGCAAGACCCCATAGGACCAGTTCAGAGAATGGCAGGTATGGCTGGAAATTACCAGAGAGGGAGGGAGACAAGGAAGGAAGGTGAAATGGAGCCACTTGCAAAATAGCTTTGTTGCCATTGCAGCCCCCCTGGAAGGGCTTGTACAACACAGCCTTGTCCCACTCTCCTGGCTTCCCATTGCCATTCGGGTAAGGTAAGGCCAAAGTCACTATCATGGCCACTAGGACCTGCCCACCTCCCCAATCTCACTCACACTTCTACAGCTTGCCGCCTTTCTGACCCCCTTCAGTCCTTCTGGGAAGCTGAATCCTCACTGCAGGGCCTTTGCACATGCAGTTCTTACTGCCTGACCACTCTACCTACTAAATTGGACATCAAGGTCCAATCTAGGGTTTCTGCTCCTGCTCTCTCCACTCTCCCAGAGTACCATGGTGCCCCTCTTTGTAGCACTCTTCAGAGTTGTAAATTTATACAACTGTGGGTTGCTTCCTCAGCCAGACTATAAATTCCAAAGGTGTGCACCATGTGGTGACTCCGTATCGCCCTTCTCTGGAGTACACTCAAAGCCCTGAATGTAGTAAGTGCTCACTGAAATCTTAGTGAATGAACAAATGTATGACCATACAGGTATGGCCATCTGCAGAAGTCCCAGGAAGGTCATCTGTGGCCTTCAGGGTTCAGGACTCAGACATGGCCCCTTCCCACATTTAGTACCCCTGCAGGCAGGCCCCTGGAAGTGCAGGCTCACCTCTCCACCAGGTGGGAGTGAGCTGTCTTGGAGCCTTTGCCATGACTCTCTGGTCACCTCTCCCCAAGGAAATTAGAGTCATCTCACTCACAATCCACCAAAGCACGAGATCTCTTTTTGGGGAAGCCTCAATGTCAAAGATGCTGACTTTTTCCTTTACGATGATTTTTCTAAAGCCAGTTCAAAATCTATTCTTTAACTCACTGCAGATGTCAACATTTTCCTGGAAGAACAAACTAAAAAAAGAAAAAGCCAAGGCATTTCTCCAGCTTCCTTTAAAGAATTCACTTCAGAACAAATTCTACACAAGTGGCACCTGCCAGCCTCATAGGAAGGGGCCAGACTTCATGTGACGGGAAAATCCTACATTTTTAAAAACAGACAAATCAAAATTGCTTTTTAAATTTACTTGTTCAAACAGCCGTGTTAGGCTCGCTCGCTTCTACTTTGCCTAATTAGTGTGTGAGCCCATAGTCTGTGTAATGCTGCGGGCGCTTGCCCTCAGGGCAGATGGCGGTTGCCTGCCCGCCACTGTGAGGAGCCATTTTGTTGTCCATTTGACTGAGAAGAGGTTTTTCCCCTGCCTGTTTGCCCGTGCACCATTGCAAGACTCTATTACAGGGGTCCCCAAACTTTTTACACAGGGGGCCAGTTCACTGTCCCTCAGACCGTTAGAGGGCCGGACTATAAAAAAAACTATGAACAAATTCCTATGCACACTGCACATATTTTATTTTAAAGTAAAAAAAACAAAATGGGAACAAATACAATATTTAAAATAAAGAACAAGTAAATTTAAATCAACAAACTGACCAGTATTTCAATGGGAACTATGGGCCTGCTTTTGGCTAATGAGATGGTCAATGTCCAATTCCATATTTGTCACTGCTAGCCGTACAAGTGATATGACGCGCTTCTGGAGCCATGACGTGTGCGTCCCGCGTCACTGGAAGTAGTACTGTAAGTGAGCTACGCAGCGCTTTGCAGTGCCACCACATACAGTACTCCAGCACAGGATGTGGATGCATCCTGTGCTCCTCTCACTGACCACCAATGAAAGAGGTGCCCCTTCTGAAAGTGCGGCGGGGGCCAAATAAATGGCCTCAGGGGGCTGCAAGCGGCCCATGGGCCGTAGTTTGGGAACCCCTGCTCTATTAAATAGAAATGGTTCAGCCTGACCAGGCAGTGGCGCAGTGGATGGAGCGTTGGACTGGGATGCGGAGGACTGAGGTTCAAGACCCCGAGGTCACCTGCTTGAGCGCGGGTTCATCTGGTTTGAGCAAAGCTCACCAGCTTGAGCCCAAGGTCGCTGGCTTGAGCAAGGGGTCACTCGGTCTGCTGTAGCCCCACGGTCAAGGCATATATGAGAAAGCAATCAATGAACAACTAGGTGCTACAACAAAAACCTGATTGATGCTTCTCATTTCTCTCCGTTCCTGTCTGTCTGTCCCTATATATCCCTCTCTGTCTCTGTAAAAAAAAAAAAAAAAAAAAGGAATGGTTCAATGCTTTCTGGCTCCACAGTTTCTCTACTGTCTGCCTGCATCCAGTGTGGATCAGCTGGGCCTTGGCCACCAGCATGATAGTCCTGCACTCAACCTTATGTTTAAGTGGCTCGCTGTAGGTGTCCAGCACCAGCCTTGGTGCGGGGGGTAAATGGGCAAAGACAAGGCTCACAGGTGAGTGAAATTACTATGAACGCCTTTTGATATCCAGGTTCCGAAGAGTGAATAGACAGATACACTAACACCCGGCATGTGGAGGGGCCTGGAAGACCCTCTTGTCAAACTGCCTATTTCTGAACCTAGGCCACAGGAGGGGACACCACCCAGCCTGGCACTGTGGTACCCCGGGGCCTAGCAATGCACCTGTGTCTCGAGCAGGATTAATTAGAATCCTTTCCCAGGACTAATGTCAGACCCAGGAGACCCTCCCTCACGTGTCTGGGGTTTCTGAGCCAGGATGTCACAGGCCTGTCACTGTGGAAAGCTCCTTTCCTCAACTGCATGGGGCGGGGGTGGGGTCCTGCCAAGTGGGTAAGGCGAGAATGTGGCCAGGAAGACCAGAAGGCTGAGTGATTTCCCTGAGCCTCTGGTCCCTGCCTGAAGTCCTGGCCAACACCATGGTGTGTCCCGGCTACACAGGATGTGATGGCAGTACTTTTCTGCTGGTTGAACTGGTTTCCCGGCACTTGCAGGGGAGAGTCCTTAGTCCAACCACAGCATGAGGATGGGGCAGGAGGGGTGGAGGGTATGCAGGGAGGAAGTGGGATGGCTCAGAGCCTTTCATTGGTGCCAGCTGCATGGGTACAGCCAATGCAGCAAAAGCTCGGAAACTTTGCTCAACAGAGAAGACAACTGGGGACAGATGGGGGAAACTGGCCATAGTCCCCATGGAGCTGTCTACAAATGACAGCCCTGGTCCCAAGGGGACCACAGGACACAGAGGCAGGACTCACTTGCAGGGATGCCAACTACTGGCCTGGAGGAAGTAACCTGGAACAGGTGCTGGGAAGACCTGCCTTCTTCCCCTCTTGTTATAGAGTTAACTGGGCATTTGTCTTGATACAAAAAAAAGAAATCCTGCAGCTCCAAGGAGAGAAATGGCCGTTGAAGCTTGCTCTCCCTGTTCAAGGGGCTACTAGTGGCCATTCAAGGGATGAGGGGTTCAGGGCACCCCATCCACAGACTGAGCATATAAGGAAGAGAAGCAGACACTATAGTGTGAAAGGCAAATGCTGGGCACCTCCACAGTCTAGAAGACAAAAGGTGAGAACCCTAATGTCCATCAACAGGTAATGATTAAAAAATGTGTTGCATCCACACAATAGAATACTATTCAGCCATGAAAAGGAATGAAGTGCTGACACACGCTCCCACCTGGATGCACCTTAAAAACATCATGCTGAATGACATAGGCTAGACACCAAGAGTCAGTATGTGATTCCATTTACCTGAAATATCAGGAATAGGGGAATCCACAGAGACTGAGTCCAGATTGGAGATTGGTTGTTACCTGAGGCTGCTGAGGGATGGGGGAGCTTGGGGAGAATGAGGCAGAATAGCAAATGGGTACGGGGTTTCCTTTGGGGGTGATGAGAATGTGTCGGAACTAGACAGAGGTGACAGTCGCACAACGTCGGGAATGCACTAAATGCCAGAGTCATTCACTTTAAAATGGTTAATTTTATATTATGTAAATTTTACCTCAATTAAAAAAAAAAAACATTTTAAAAGGCAGAGCTTAAGAATACAGTGACCCCAGGCAACCAAGGGGCTAGAGAGCAGTTGGCTATGAGGGCAGGAGCGTCAGAGGGCTCCCGGCCCGCCTGTGCTACAGCCAGGGGCACCTGCCATGGGGCTCTCAGTAGTTGACTTGGAAAATACTCACCTCAACCTAACCAGGACAGGCAGCTGCCAGGAGAAAGCATGTCATGAACAAGGCACTGAGTGGCAGGCAGCCAGGAGAGCTGGTGTAGGTTGGGGGGGTCTCAAAGGCAGGCTTCCGGAGGAAGGGGTCTGCCGAAGATTGGGGTGTGCTGGGGATGATGTGCTCATGCGGCCAGATGAGAGAGACTGAGGCAGGGAGACCAGCAGGAAGTCTGGGCCAGCAACACAGGTGAAGGCAACCATGGGCCAAACTGGGAAGTGAGGGTGTCATCATGGGGGGGTCCAGGCTTGCTTCGAGCTGTAGACAGGGGAGAAGGGACAGAGAAGGAGTTGGCAGAAAGGTAGGAAGGAGACCATGGAGAATGAGACTGAGGCTGAGGGGATACAGGGTGGAAGGTGGAGGGATGGGTCCAGCACAGCCCACCACGGCCCTGATTACTGCAGGGAGCTGAGCCTGCTGGGATCAGGGAGAGGCAGGAAGGCCTGAGGGAATGTGGATCCGGGGAAAGAAAGTGGCCAGGAGGGTACACACGGGCACAAATGTGAACATGAACATACAAAAGATGCAAATGTATGTGTACACACACAGACATAAAAATACACGTCTCCGGTCACAGCCAAAAAGCAGACACACAGAAACGTGTACCACATATGCTCACAGGTACACACACAGGCACAGATACACACTCCAGTCACAGACACACAGGACACATGCAGTTAAAGCCAGGCACACAGCTGGTGCTCATACACAATCAGATGCACGTACAGCCACAGACGTGCAGACTCTTGCAGAGACACAAGTATGCACCAGGATATCCTGACACTTAGGCACACGCATAGAGGAACATACGCACACTTTTGGCCAAAAGACTTATTTATACAGATGCACGCGGAGGCCTGCACTGACTGCACATGTAGTCCTGCACATGCACACCCATGCAGCGCACCAACACCCACGCAGCTCAGCTTTCTGGGAAGGAAGCTCTGGGCAGTCCCGTTTGAGACAGCCCTCGTTCTGGAACCCCAGCGCCAGGACTGGCCTGGGAAAGTGAGACAAAAATCACAGCTGTTGCCTAACACACCCATCCAGCAGGGCCCAGGGTCAGGGAGGAACCAGGGCCCAGCCTCGCGTGCCTGCCCACGTCCTCGTTGCCACCGGCAGCAGACACCCAGCCACCAACGCAGACAGCTGGGATTGCAGGGAGCTTGCAAAACCATCCCATCCCTCAGGGTGCAGCTAAAGTGTCCCTTCCCCCGGGGACCTCCCCGGGATCCTCCTTTTTGAATTCTGGTTCTGCTGTGCCCAGCTGTGACCTCTCTTCACCTCT
This sequence comes from Saccopteryx bilineata, assembly GCF_036850765.1. NCBI lineage: Eukaryota > Metazoa > Chordata > Mammalia > Chiroptera > Emballonuridae > Saccopteryx > Saccopteryx bilineata. The sequence goes on along the minus strand of NC_089491.1, from coordinate 257,158,856 downwards.
CTGTGCTTCATCTTCCCCTGTGTTAAGGGGGATACTCAGCATGTGTTGAATATATGAGTTAATGGAGCACCCCTCTCCCACTTAGGGACAGGGGAAGCAGCTGCCCCACCTGTCAGCTAGCTGCGGCTCACCTCCTGGCTCTTGTTCGGTCCCTTCCCACCGTGGCACCCTGTGGCCTGATGACAATGAAGAGGGTGTGCAGTTCTCCCTCCACACAGGACCAAGAATCCAGCTTGGGAGCAACTTAGCAAGCATGAGCCCACAAGGCCCTGCCTGGCAGAGATGAGAGTGAGGACTTCTTTATTTTTTAATTTTTAAAAAATTTCATTGTATTGACTTTAGAGAGAGACAGACAGACAGACAAACATCGATCTGTTTCTGTACGTGCCCTGACTGGGGATTGAACCAGTCTGCAATATCGGGATGACACTCCAACCAAATGAGCTAACCAGCCAGGTCAGGTGAGGACTTGAAACCCTAAATTTCTGAATAAATATCTTCAAGGAGGAATTAAGAGTTCACTTCCTCTGTATGGGCATAAAATCAGAAAGGGTGGAAATGAGCTGCTGACTCTCCCGCCTGAGGTTTCCTCATCTCCTGCCCCCACCCACCCAAGAGCCCCCCCTCAGGTCCACATCCTCCCTGCCTAAGCTGGACACCGGGCTGGCGGTCAGAGGGCTGACAGCACCCTCCCACTCCCTGAGGGACTGTGGGCAGGGCCCTCCCCAGCCCAGGCTGCCATCTTTGTGACCATGAGCACTCAATTCCACCATCTGAGGCCTTGACCCTCGTACCTAGCAGTGGCTGCGCTGATGTGGACAGGTGGACTGGGGCTCCCAGGGCTGAGAGGACAAGGACGTGGGCTGCATGTCAGCAGGTGTCCCAACCCCAGTCATGAATTACCAAAGCTGAGCTCAACCCCAGGCCTGGGCTGACCAGACTGATTTCTTTGCCCTAACATCCTCCCAGGGCCTCGGTGGGACAAGGACATGGTTCCATGAGCCCCCACCTCAGCCTGGGACAGCTCAACGGCTGTCTGATGACAACATCCAGAGCATCAGCAGTGGATAAGGTCCAGGGTCATATTCCTGGAAGGCACCTGTTCTCAGCTGAGTGTCCCGTTCCCTCCCAAGCCCAGTCTGTCTGACCCCAGTGGGTCCCTTGCACTCTCAAAGCAGATCTCCCCTTTTGTAACTCACTAAAGGTTGAGAACTGGCCCAGTGACCTGCAAAAACACCCTGGGGACTAAGAAACCTCCACCAAGACATACACACATGACAGAGACACACATGGGTACAGACTTCTAAGCCTGGGTCTCAGTCAAACCAGCCCACCAGGCCGCCTGCGGCCCCCTCACCAAGGCCAGTCTCATGGCCAGCCCCAGGAACTGGGTTGGGTTTAAGGGACTGGGTGAATCTTAAGACACTTGGAAAGCCAGGATGACAGAAACACTCAAATAAAGCAGGGACTCAGAGGGAGACAGACAGATGGACAGATGCCTCCACCCCAAGAGCTGAATGCAGGGCCGGGGGCTCTCTAGCTACAGGCCAAGCAGCCACAAGAATTCTGGTTCTGAAACCTCCACCTTAGCCTAGGACATCGGTCAAGCCAAGCAGGGTCCATAACAGACTCTCCAGGGACTACTGGGACCCCCCCCCCCACGAAAGATAAACTATGAAGAAATGCCCCCTACCCAGGGCCAAAAGGGACAGGCTCCTGAAGGAGCTGCCTCCCAGGTTACCGTGCACATGGGGAACTAAGGCCAAAGGTAAACGGCTGGCCCAGGGTCCCCGACTGCTCACTCACCGGGCCAGGATGTGCTCTCAGCTCCTCTGATCTGTAAGACCCCCAGGTTCCCAGGACCAGGATGGGCACACTGCCAGAGGCCTGGTCCCCGTTCTGACTTTTCTAGGGAGCCATCACAAGCTCTGAGTACGACGAAGTCACACCCTTCTTCCCTTCCTGAGCATGGGCGGGTCTGGGCTGAAGGCACCTGATAACCTTCCTGTCACATCTGTGGGGCCCCATCAGGCCACCGTGGAATTCCAGCCTCACAGAGTGGGGAGGTGGCCCCTCCGCGACAGGAAATTCAGGCCCAGTTGTGCTGACTGACCCTCTGGCCCAGACATGTAGCCGTCAAAGGCAGAGTAGGCTCCAGGTGACCTCCAGGCCCCTGGCCCGTCCTCTTGGCCAGGGGAAGACCAGTGTGCAGATCAAGTCCCCAGTCTGGCTGGCCCCTTTCCACCACTACGCCAGTAGAGCCCTGCTGACAAGAACCGACAGGTCTCCTGGACAGCAGGGACTCCTGTGAAGGAGAGCCAAACTCAGACACGGTCCAAAAGGAAGCAGGCAGCACCCTGGAAGAAAGGTGCTCTGGGGCCTCCCTGAGGAGGTTCTGTACCTGGTCAGCCATACCCAAGCTGGCAAGGAGAGCTGCGGGATCCCTAAGCAGGCGGGTCTGGGAGTTTCTACCCATGTTCAGAACCTTCTGGGCTATTCTGGGAATAGCAAGGAATGAAAGAAGAACCCAGACTGCAGAGCCAGGCAGCCCTGGATGAGAATCAGGTACCTCTGACTAAATCACCTCTCAAAGCTTCGGTTCCTCAGCTAAAATGATGATGGTTCACCTACAACTTTTAAGGTGAGAACTGAGTGAGGTGAGGTGGGCCCAGACCCAAGCTAGCTACATGGGAGACCAGAACCCTGGGCAGTGGGGCCCAAGGAGCAGCACAGCAGCTGTGGCCAAGGCTCAGACAACACCCAAAAACACAGCCCAGCCTGGTCACTACAAGCCCTTTATTAACAAGTTGATTTAAAAAAAAAATAGCCCTGGCCGGTTGGCTCAGTGGTAGAGCGTCGGCCTGGCATGCGGGAGTCCCGGGTTCGATTCCTGACCAGGGCACACAGGAGAAGCGCCCATCTACTTCTCCACCCCTCCCCCTCTCCTTCCTCTCTGTCTCTCTCTTCCCCTCCCACAGCCAAGGCTCCATTGGAGCAAAGTTGGCCCGGGCACTAAGGATAGCTCTGTGGCCTCTGCCTCAGGCACTAGAATGGGTCGCCCCCTGGTGAGTGTGTGCCGGGTGGGTCCCGGTCGGGCGCATGCGGGAGTCTGTCTGCCTCTCCGTTTCCAACTTCAGAAAAATACAAAAAAAAAAAAAAAAAAAAGAAGAGAGAAATGTAAAAATACTTTTCTTAGAGGCCCCGTTACGGGGAGGCACTATTAAAACTCATCTGGCCAGGGACAGAGCCCAACCAGAGGCAGAATGGAGATTAGGGCCCTGTCCGGGGAGCAGCTGGCCCGAGGTGTTGAGGAGGGAATGGCTCGAGCCTCAAACAGGGAATGTGCAAATGCTGAGGCTGGGCAGGGAGTGATGGGTTGAGGGCATCCTTGTGGAAGCCCAGAGCACCGTGTTCCCCTGTGTGGGCAGACACGTGTGTCCACGTGAGAGCCGGTGCCTACACGCAGCTTACATACAGAGCAGAAGGAGGGGTCCCCCTGCACAAATGGGGGAGAAAGGAGAGGAAAGTGGGCTCATCCCAGAGCTTGAGGAAATAGCTTAGAGCAGTCCGAGCAGCCTGGAGCGAGGGGAGTGCAGAAGCTGCTGCCCCCCTCCAGCCTCAGCAGCCCAGGCTCTCCTGCCGCCGCTGGAGGACTTCAATGACACTGCTGATGCCATCCTCGGGCACCTGTGGGCAGGTGTGGGGGAAGAAGGGGTCAGGGCTGCCACAACATCCTGGCCCATTGGGACTACCTCTTGTCCCCCACCCTTCTGGCCACAGTGTCCTTCTGGGAGCCCCTGTCCAGCCCATAGCACTCACCAGCGCATGGTCAAAGTTGAAGGTGCTTATGTAGTAGGCGGAGATGTCAGCCGCAGCCAGGGGACCTGCGATCTGGGCCACGATTCCACATTCATCTGAGGGTTGAAGAGGGGTCCATGTGGATCAGCCTAGTTGCCCCTCAGGCTCTTCCCAAGCCCCCAGCACATAGGGCGTAGTCCTCACCAAAACCCAGGGGCTGTCCTCCAATGCGCACCATCCTCCACAGCTCTCCCGAAGAGCTGGTCAGCAGGAGGTCACTGGGGAACCTGGGGAGGCAGGTGGGCCTGGTGACATCATTGTCTGATGCTCCACCTCCTTTCTCCCTGGACCTGGCTTAGGAACTGTGGCTCACCCAAGGGCAGAGGTCACATACTTTTTCTGTGTCTCCGCATCCATGACTATGGAGATGTAGCCCTCAATGAGGGAGAAGGCAAAGAACGTAATGGAGCTGGGTCCAGGATCACCAGGGGCAGCCTCTTTGGGGACACTGGGGAGAGACATGAGGCTCAAGCACTCTGCTGGGCACCCAGCCCACTCCCTCTCCTCCCAGTCAGCCTACAGACACCTGGGCCAGCCCTCCTGTCTCTGAGCCACTTTCCTTCCCTGTCCTAGGACCCTGATTTTCTGATGGTACTGGGTGGGGTTGGGCAGGACAATGAACCCTGCCTGTTCCAAAAGACCCCAGGGCCAGAAGGCCTGACTAAGGCAGGGCTCTGGGGTTGCTCTGCTCACACTACAGGACAGGGTTCCGGCTGCAGCACTGGGACCTTTCCTGAACATCAGTGATGCATCACAGGTTATCAGGAATCCAAGACACAGAATGGGGCACAGAGCTGCAGAACCAAGGGATGGATGGAAGGTGGTAGGACGGAGCATAGGGAACAATGATATGAGGACAAAGAGACTAAATGTAAACCAGACCACCTGTGGGAGTAGAAGAGAACGTCGATGAGGGTAGTGGCGATGGCTGGCAGTGTTTCAGGGTCCAGCGTAAGGACACAAAAGCGGTTCTGTGGGCTCTGGATGGGATGCACCGTGGGGTTGGGCCCTGCTAGGGTGGAACCAGAAAGTGGAAGGTGAAAAAAGGACCGTGGGCTGGGGGCGCCCCCTGGTGGCCAGCCAGGGAGGGTCCTGGAGGGTGTAGCATCCTGGTCTACAGAAATCTGCCTTGGGTTCCCCAACCCCATCTCCCTATGTTGTGAGGTGGTCAGTGTCAGTCCCACCCCCCACACAGACACACCTGCACAAGCATAGGGCCTCAGTGGTAAGAGGAGCCCCCTGCCCAGGTCTAAGTGTCAGAGGGCGCCCTCACCATGCTGAGCACGGGGAAAGCCATTGCTGGAATCATCCCTGGCAACAGGCACAGGCTCCCCGCCCACCTCTCGGTAAATGTCGAACTCCTGAGCCAATGTGTGGATCACCACGGACAGGTCCTGCTCCCGCACCTGGGCCACCGGAAGATAGCATTTCACATGGGTTCCCAGGCAACCATACACACACTGCCCTACATTGGCCCCTGTGGGGAACTCACCAGAATGAAGTCTGTCTGGTAAGTGGACAGCATCAGCACTGACACGTGGTGCTCAGCCAGTGGCGCAATGACTGAGCGGGCAATCTTGGTGACCCCAGCAGCTTGCACTGCTGCACCACTATGGGATGACACGTTCATCACCAGCCATGTGGCCTCAGCCACTTGCAGGAACTCAGATGGAGGCAGCTCTGCAGGCAGAGGGCACAAGACCAGTCAGGGCCTTTGGGCTGACCCTTACCCCTCAGTTTCCCTGTCTGTGCTTTAGAGGGCTCTACCAAGGTAAGGCCTGGTCTGGAGACTGGGTTTATCTTCCTCCCCCAATTTCTGCTTCTGACACCTGTATGTATGCAAGGACTGAGATGTATTTCAGGTGTTGGCCTGCGAGGGATCAAAACTTTCCAGTTAAGATCAGAGCTCCAGATTTAAACAGACCTGAGTTCAAATCCAAGATTTGCCCTGTATTTGCCTGTGACCTGGTGCAAATGATTTAACTTCTCTGAGTCTGTTTCCTCATCTGTAAAATGGGATGACAGTCTGTACCTCACAACAGTGTTCTGTGGGTTAACACAGACTTTATACCACCTGACACCACAAGGGGGCGCAAGCAGATCAGGTTGCCTGGGAGATTCTTTTCCCCCTTAACACGGTGGTCCCCAACCTTTTTTGGGCCACCGACCGGTTTAATGTCAGAAAATATTTTCACTGACCGGCCTTTAGGGTGGGATGGATAAATGTATCACATGACCGAGATAAGCGTCAAGAGTCTTAGACGGATGTAACAGAGGGAATCTGGTCATTTTTTAAAAATAAAACATCGTTCAGACTTAAATATAAATAAAACGGAAATAATGAAAGTTATTTATTCTTTCTCTGTGGACCGGTACCAAATGGCCCACGGACCAGTACCGGTCCGTGGCCCGGGGGTTGGGGACCACTGCCTTAATAGACCCAACTTTCCTGCAGTACAAAACAGGGAAACTAAGGCCTGAGGGAATGCAGTAGGAGATGGGTCAAGCCCCATTTGGCTGGCCTGAGACTCCAGGCCTGTGAGGATAGCTCAGGCTGGCAGGAGTAGGACCCGATGCCAGCTCCAGAGGCCAGGGAGGGGTCTGGTAGGGGGGCTAGGCTGGCGTCCAGTCCAGACCAGGGGCTGGGGCCAAGGTGGCTTGCTAATTGCCCAAGCATAGTTAAGTGCCCCCCCCCCCCCCCCAGGACCTTCGCCTGGGCTGGCTGCCTGCTCCTGCATGCCTTCCCCAACTCAGACTTCTGGAGTTCCCAGACAGCCAGGGAGGGCATGACCAACAGCAGGGAGAGAAGTCCAGGGAAAAATAATGGCCAGGGGATTGTAACAGCCACAGGAACCTCTGATTCTTGCCAGCAAGTATATCTGAAGCCCTGCTGCCATCTGAGGCTGCTAAGTGTGTGAACACAGCCTGTTTATAAAGCCCTCATGGGACCCTATTAGATCAGAACCATAACTATACCAATTTTACATAAGAGGAAACGAACAGCTCAGAGAGGGGAAGTGACTTGCTCAAGGGCACACAGCCAGTGAGTAGAGTCCAAGTTGAACTCAGATCAATCTGCCTTCTGGCCTCAGCATCTAGTGAGAATCCCCTAAAGAGGGGAGCATGACATTGCTCCCCAGCCCAGCCCAGCCCCCACCTTTGAAGCCCTCTTCGTCCACCATGAGCGTGTAATCCTCGGGAGTCTCCGTCAGGCTGAAGAACTTGCACCTGGTTGGGGGTGGGAGAATGGATATCTTCAGCCTGGGTTGGGAGGAGGGGGCAGGTAGACTTCGCTCCATCCGCCCGGAAAGACTCCTTCGCCGGGCGCCTCCCTGCCCCCTCAAGCCTCAAATTTCTCGCAATGGCAGTGGGGTGTGGGCCACATCTCCGGAATCGCAAACTGTTTTACACCTCCCACCTCCCCAGGAGCCCTCCGCCCCTCCATTTCGGGAGGGCAGAGGCTCACCCGCGGCGACAACCCGAGGTGGTCGGACCAGAAGTCGCCTAGACTAGACCCTCTGACCCGATAGGAGGTGTCTGGAACAAGCTCCTCGCAGTCGCCAGGAAGGAATGCCCCCATTTGATACCAACTGGAGTTAAGCATTGTCCACCTTAGGCTGTTTGCTCCTTAACTGGCCCCGGATAGGCGGCGGTCCCAGGGAGGGTAAGGCCAAGCCGGATGGCGGCTGGGGGGTGGGGTGGAAAGGCCCTCCCTGCCCGCTCCCGTTCGCCCCTGCTCGCCTCACGGCGACTCTATAATCTCCCGACCCCGTCCCGGGGCAACAGGGGAGCCCACCCTAATCTGTGCCCCCGAACCCGGGCGCGCACCGGCTTCGGCGGGGCAGGAATAGCAGCTTGATGAGAGGGTGGGTGTAGAGCCAAAGACCGGAGCGGGCAAGGCTCAGCACCCGCACCCGGTGCTCTAGGATGTGCAGCTCCATCCCGGTCCGCGCGGACCCGACCCCGCAGCCAGCCAGACCCAGGCCGCGCCGGGGGCGGGCCGGGGGGGGCGGTGCCGCAGGCTTAAAGGAGCAGCTGCGCGGCCCCGACCACGCCGACCGCTACGCGTCGGACCCGCCCAGCCCCGCGGCGCGTCCCGCTCCCTGACAGCCACGCCCTGCAGGACGCGCGGCCTACCCAGGGTAGCCACGCCTCCTTTTAACGCCAGAGCCTCACCCCGCTCTTCCAGTCCGCCGATCCCGCTCCGAATGACTCCGCCCCCTAGCTCTGGTTTAGGAATCACTGGCTGACCCAACCCCGTCGAGTCTTTCAGACCCCGCCCACGCCTCATTTCCAAGCCCCGCCCTTTCTGCAGGTTGCCAGTGGAGCCTTGGGGGGTAAATTTGCAGGAGACTGGAGTCCTTTCCTTACTTCAGCTCCCCATATGGGTCTTATGATTGGTTATATTGAGGCTTGAAAGCGCCGCCAGACGAATCAAGGCTTGTCTGGGACCGAAATCCCTGGAGCATAGAGGGGTAGGGGTCCACTGTGAAGCGCTGGGGATCCTATGATTCTCTCTCAACAAAGTACCCTGGCACCTTTCTCCCTCCTTCCTCTCATGGAAGTCTCCCCAGCAGGGTCTCCCCATCCACCTCTGTCATACTGTTGGGCAGGGTGCTGAAGGTGGCCTAAGAAGGCCCCTAAAGACTAAGTGCTTGGTCCAGGAATGCCCAAGGCTCAGACTTCAGGGGACAGGCCCATGTTTCTGGGGCTCACTGAGTACTCAGATCTGTCTTGGGACTTGAGCCCTGCTGAGGCCTCCCAAAGACAGCAGCCATTAGAAGAACCCATCTAGCTGAGCATATCTAAACTGGCTTCAGGCCCAAGGAACCCCTCAGCACTGGCAGATGCCACAGATCTGAGGCTTGTTAGGTACAATTTAGGCTTATTTTGATGTTAGGGCTGGGTTCTGCTCAAGTCTCCTCAGGTCTAAGACCCCAAAGCTGAGCAAGCATCAGCACACCTAAGCTAGCCTAGATAGCAAGACTGAGCATGCTCCGGAGAGCCCTTGTCTGGCTCAAGCATCCTCAGGTCTCAAACCTGAGGCTTTGAACCAAGTAGGTTGAAGCAGGCCTCAGGTCTGATTGACACCCAGCAGGCCTGCACAGGCCTCCTGCCTGCTTGGGAGCCTCCACTGGAGGCGGATGGAAGCGGGCAGTGCCTTCCTTCTCTGGACTCTCTGGCTCAGTGGGTTCCTGAGGAACATTGTGCAGCCGCCACATCCTGGCCTGTCCCCTGGAGGGTCAGGGGGAGGGGACTGTCCTCAAAGGCTGAGCCCCTCATCTCATCAATGGTACAGATGGGGTGGAAAACCACAGGCATGAGGGTTAGGAGGCAGGAAGTGATGGCCTGCCCTGACAAGCTCATGTGACCCTTGACCTCCCCAGGCCTCAATATCCCCAGATGTACCAGAACAAGATGTTCCAGACTGAAGCTCTGAGATGCCTGAACGCTCCTAGAGAGTCTACTCCTCCCTCTCCTGTCCCCTCCCTCCATGGCCCTGCCCAGCTTGGTTGCCTGCCAGGAACAGCCGCTATTGTTTGACTGGGAAAGCTGCTTCCTCAGCAGAAGGGGGGCCTCTCCCAGGGACACCCTGTCCATAACCTCACCAGTAGGCGGATTGTGACCACAGAGCCTGCCTGTGGCAAGGCCCTCAATGGCAAGTCAGGTTATCTGGTACCCTGGTCAGGAGAGGCAGCTGAGGGCTCTGGGTACTAATTTGGGGCAGCTTCATGTTTCTCCTTCAGCTCTTGTTGCCTTGTCTATCGAAAACAGCCCACCTATCAGCTGGTGACACACCAGTTCAGTGCAGCACGTGCTAAGTGCTCAGTAAATGACAGGCTACCTTTTATCAAAGACCTAGCCTTCTCCCCACACATCCAGTGGAGACCTGGGCTGTACATGTGAGGGCATTCATGGTCTCCCACCTCTGACACCAGTATCTAACCCAGAATGAAAACTCGGAACCTTATTGGTGTCCCAAGTGGCATCCAGGCCTTGAGGAGGAAAACCCTGAAAGGTTCTCCTTAAGGAGCCCCTCTCCATCAGTGATGAGTAGAGATCAAGGCCTAGGGAGCAGGCCCTGTTCTGCCCCAAGACTGGGCTTTGGCCCTGGTGACCCTCACCCATGCGACATGGTAGATGTGGCACAGAGGAATGGAGTGAGGGAAAATGGGGACCAAGAACGGGCTGGCCCTGGACTTGGCATCCCCTCTGACAAAGGTACTTCTCAGAGAGGCTCTGGTGCTTGGCTGGGGCCAGGAGGAGGGCTCTGAAGGGAGTGAAAAAGAGATGCTGAGCACCAGGGGTGGCACCCCCTTCCTAGTCCCTCGCTGCACACCAGCTCTCTACACAAACCTGTTTATTTCTGTACAAAACCATGTTTCTATTATACACAAAGAGCACCCCACCCTGCATCCCACCCTCTCCCCTCATGTAAGTGCCCCAGCACTAGGGAACATCCCCTCAGGAGGAGGGGCCTGAGTGAGGCCCTCACTTCTGCCTGCCTCAGTTGGGCTGACCTGAGCTCCACTGGAGAAAATAAATAAGGAGGCTCAGGCAGAATCTGTCCTAGGCCAGCCTGACTCTCTATACCCAGTAGCCAGGCAGCAGGGCACGCAGAGGGTGGGCAGGCCCTGGAGTGTCAGTCCATGAACCACATAAGTGTATGGAAACCCCACCCTGGAGGCTTGAGATGTCAGGGTTACAAGTAGGTGTCCTCACTCTCCTGGGACGTCAGGCTCTCCTGGGAGCGGTGGTGGGCTGAATCCTGGGGAGCTGAGTTCTGAGGGGCTGGGTCCTGGTGAACTGGGTCCTGTGGGGGCACATCATGTGGGGAATATGCATCTCCCGCAGCAGCTACCACCGTGGCTTGACTTGGCGTTGGGGTCTTGTCCAGCTGTCCACTTGCCTTCCCCTGCTTCTGCTGCTCCTTCTGAGTCTGCTTGGGTGGCTTGGGCTTGCCTTTGGAGCCAGGGAGCAGGGCATCTGGGGGCAGGCGGATGGACGGTGAAGGTTGCAGGGTGGGCCGGGGTCCTGGCTCTGCCTCCAAGATAGCCTTGGCACCATGCAGCCTGGGTGAGGAGCGGCACTGTAGTTCGCCCCGGGTCTCCTGCCAGCGTCGTAGCTGGATGAGGTGCTCACGCTCAATCTGACGCTCAGTCACTGGCAACTCTACCACCTGTGGGAGCAGTGACAGGCAAGTGGGCACCAGGAAAAACCTTCCCCTCTGCCTCCCAGCCTGGGCCCCCACCCTGCCTCAGAATTCCCCAGTCCTGGTCACTAAAGGCTGATCATAGGAAGAATGAAGGTCGTTCCCTGTAGTAGTAATAAGTGTCCTGCCAGTGGTGAGCCAGACACTTGAGACCCACTGCCTCAAAGAAAGCTTGACTCATGACTTCCTCACCTAATTGTGTGTCACTAATTACAGCCCCTGAGAGACAAACATCCACAAAAGAAAGACAAAAGGGGCCTGACCAGGTGGTGGCGCAGTGAACAGAGCATTGGACAGGGATGTGAAGGACCCAGGTTTGAAGCCCCAAGGTTTCCAGCTTGAGCGCAGGCTTATCTGGTTTAAGCAAGGCTCACCAGCTCGACCACAGGGTCGCTGGCTCATGCAAGGGGTCACTCGGTGTCTGCTGTAGTCCCCTGGTCAGGGCACATACAAGAAAGCAATCAATGAACAACTAAGGTGCCAAGACGAAGAATTGATGCTTCTCATCTCTCTCCCTTCCTGTCTGTCTGACACACACACACACACACACACACACACACACACACACAGGAAAGGGAAGGGGAGGGGAGGGGAGGGGGGGAGGGGAGAAAGACAAAAGGGAAATTAAAGCCAAAGCCATGGATGTGGTACCAGGGAGAAAGAGGGGTGAGGGGTTGCAGCTCCTCTCATTCTGAAGACGTTCAGAACAGAAAAGGCCCCACTAACTTAGGCCTTTCTGTGACCCCTCTTCTCATTCAAAGAAAGGATGTCTAAGAGTGTGAGGGCTGCTAAGCACTGAGCCTGGCACTACCCACCCTCAGGGGAAGAGGGTTACCAGGCTCCTCTCTGAAAGGCCCATACATCTTCCCTTCCAGTGTTTAGGGGAAGGTGTGGGCCGCACCTCCTGGACCAGAAAGGCCTCCTGCATGATCTTGGGGCTGAGGCTTCGCAGCTGCTCGATAGTCTCATACTGGCCCTGGCAGGCCTTGAGCTTCTCCGGGGAACCCAACGCATGCTTCAGCAGCACCAACCCCACCCGGAAGATGATCTTGACTCCTGTATGAGGCGGGAGGTGGGGGCAGTGAGTACAAGGGAGTTTAGGGAGTTTCTCTGAAAATAGAGGTCCCCTGTGGGCTGGGATGGGGGCAAGGGTGCTCCCTTGAGCTCAGCCTGGTACCTTCACAGAAGAACATGTCCCAGACACGCAGCACGGAGCTCCAGGGCAGGGTGCGGGAGAAGGCACACATGAACCATTCTGTCATGTACAGCAGTGGGTCGATCTTCTGCTGGCTGAGGTGCTTGTGGGCCATGGGTGACACCTTCTGCAGCAGCGAGAAGAGGATCTCCCCATCCAGCTGGATTGCTTCCTGGGGGACAGTGAGGCCATGATTCTGGGCCTGTATCAGATAGGGCAGGGATGCCCAGGCCCCCAGCACCAGGCAAGTGTTCATTCATTCCTCAGGTGGCTACTGCCTGCAGGGAGCCAGCTTCATGCTGGGTTCTGGGATACTATGAGGCAACAGTTAGTCCCCTTGTGAGCATGTAGTAAAAGGGGTTAGTGACGAGTCACAGGAACAAAAAGACTAGGGGGACAGGGAGGGGAGTAAGTATCCAGAACATGGCAGAAACAGGAACACTGGGTATGTGCCAGAGGTCCTGCTAGTCAGGGTCAAGGAAAGCTCCCCAAGGGCAGAAAGGTGAGGGAAAGAATGCATTATCAGAAGGGGAAGGGAAGGTTAGAAATGTAAGCCTATGCCACAGCTGAAGCAGGAGGAACTTGGTGCACTGGAAGAACTATGATCCTGCTGAGTGGCTAGACAGCTGAAGACTGAGACCTGACCCTGGTAGGCCTGGGGACTTCAGCTTGAAAGCAACAGAAGGCTGGGAAGGTTTCAGGTGGGGATAGGTGACTGCAGAGAGAAAAACCTGGAGAAGCCACAGATAGTGTCCTGGTCCTGGGCCCAGAAAGCACTCACCAGTTTCTCACTGTAGTAGCCAGGCAGGTACTTCTCACAAATCTGCACCAAGCACCAGAATGCTTGCTGTGGGGAAGGAAGAAATAAGGCTTTGCTGCTAGGTGTTACGTGCTCCCCATGTGCTCCCCACATGCCCCCCAGGGCCTGGTGGTACCTCAGCAGGCATGTGCATGAGCAGAACAGCGGCAATGGGTGCCTGGGCCTGGCAGTATCCCTCTTCGGGTCGGTACAGTGTGTAAGCCTTCAGCACACGGAACAGGTCCTGCTGGCTGTGGAGAGGCCAAGCATTGCAGGAATAACAGGTGTGACTCTGCCACCCACTGTCCTCACCTGAGTCCCAGTAGACCAGACCTGTCTCAGAATTTGTATTTCTCTAGAGGGGACATAACCTGATTGTAGTCACCAAGGGGTCGGTCTCCCACTGCACACAAACTCTCACATGACCAGAGGATGGAGAAAGGGAGGGGCTTCCCCCAAACAAACAGGTGAGAGCAGAGCCTCAAAGAGAAAGCAGGGGGCAAGGCCAGGGAAGGATGCCAGAAATGGGGTAAGGATGTATCAGGGGCTGGAAGGATGAGCCCCTCACCCAGAAGCTATGGCATCTCAGCCAACCTACCTCTGTCCCAGGTGTCTGTCTTGGTTCCCTGGCCTGCCACATCTCTCCCTTCCTACATACCCTCTGCTTACCCCACTGTCTCTAACCCTCTTTCTCCCCACTAAAACCTGTTTCCAGATGACGATCAAGCCAGACAAGCTGTAACACTTTGGTGAGTAAATGATGGAAGTTGCCCCAGTGGTAAGAAGAGATGCTAAGAGGACCCATCAGACTCAAACCAAAGAAAAAACTTTAGAAGTAGAATCTGGGGTCCCCAGCTCTTAGGCCTCCCTAGATACTCCCAAAATCATTTTATACCTTCTGACTCCTGAGGGACAGATCCTAAAGTCACCACCAGACTAACACACCCAGCCTGCTTACCCATGGCCTCCCCGGGACACAAACATCTCGTGGAAAGGGAACTGCCGGTGCAGGTCACGCTCAATCACGTCCAGCCATTTGGAGTCCCCAGGGGACATATCCAACTCCTAGAAGCAAGGCCAAGGGAATATATTAGGAGTTACAGCTAGGAAGATACAACTATCCCAAGTATTGGAGGAGCCCTCCACCAGGGGTGATGCCCACCCAATTCCTGAGGACAGTTCAGGAAGCCCAGGTGCAAAAGCCGAGGCAAGGGGAAAGAGGCAAGGGCGGGGAAAGGCCCTGGAAACCCTGAGGGGTGATCCTGGCTCCAGGAAGATGTGTGTGGGTAAGACTGTCCATCACAGCTGTAGCTGGAAGTGACTTCTAGGCATTTCACTCAGGACTCACCTATGTCACATCCTTAAGATGGAAGGCTACCACAAAGGTCCTATCATTATACTGTTCAAAAATGAGGGCCAAAAAAAAGTCATTTGCCCAAGAAAAATAGTGGAGTGGACCTGGAAGCCAGGTTGACTTAGAGCTGTGAATTCCAACTCTTCCGTTACCTATCTCCCTGTGCAAGTGGAGTTGCCTATTCAGGAAGGTGTATGTGTGTGATCTGTACACACTACTGTCTGGAAGGAGATGACATTTGTCAAACCATTAACCTTAGAGCCATCTCTGTGTGTTGAGATTTCAATAAAGTTTAACTATTTTCTTCAAATTTCTGTGAATATTTAAGCATGAGTACGATTTATAAACACACAGTACAGTTAATCCTTAAACGGCATGGGTTTGAACTACTGAACTGCATGGGTCCAGTTATACATGGATTTTAAAAATTATGTATTTAAATTGGTTGACATGCAATGTTATATTCATTATTTCCAACTACAGTTGGGTATACAACATAGCGATGAGATACATATACCCCACGAAGTGATCACCCTGATAAGTGTAGTGCCCATCTGACACCATACATAGTTACTACAATATTATCAACTATATTTCTTATACTGTACTTTATATCCCTGTGACTCTTCTATAACTGTCAATTTGTACTTCCTAATCCTTTACCTTTTTCATCCATTCCCTAACCCCTCCCATTTGGCAACTATTGGTTTGTTCTATCTACAAATTTGTTCCTGTTTCATTTTGTTTGTTCATTTGTTTTGCTTTTTAGAGTCCACATATAAGTGACATATAAAGCATTTCTCTTTCTCTGTCCAGCTTATTTCACTTAACATATAGTTTCTAGGCCCATCCATGTTGTCACAAATGGCAAGATTTCACTCCTTTTATAGCCGAGTAATATTCCATTGTATATAAGTCCCACATCCTCTTTATCCTTTCACTTATTAATAGACACTTAAGTTGCTTCTATATCTTGGCTATTATAAATAATGCTTCGATAAACATAGAGGTGCATATATCTTTTCAAACGAGTGTTTTCAACATATGCAGATTTTTAAAATCCTCATACTGTTCAAGGCTCAACTATATTTTTGATCCAATATTGGATATCAGTGTATGCAGAAGGCCAGATTAAGTTACACATGGATTTTTAACTGTGAAGGGGTCAGCACCCCTCATTCCTGTGTTGTTCAAGAGTCAACTGTGCTATGGACTTAGGTGGGGTTCCCACCCCTGAGCTTCCCCCTCTGTCCAAGATGTAGCCCCCTAAAATGGAAGCTATGTAGTCACTGGGAAATAGACTCTGAAATTGAAAGGCATCCAGTCCAATTCAGTCCAACTGGCCCAATTCAGAGCTTCTCCCAGGCAGACACTCCACCAGACTCCCTGACCTCCAATGCCAAGTACTGCCAGCAAACACCTCTTACCCTCTCCAGGTCAACAGCAGAAACTTTAGGCTGTCCTGCTCCACCCACCCTTTTCTGGGACTGGTGTTCACTGAAGCATGAAAGATGTCAACAAAGAGCAGGTGACTCACAGTTCTGTCTTTCTGTCACCAGCCCCAAGACCCTGAGAGAAACCCTAGTGCCTGGGGCCAGGTCTAGTAGGTAAGCCGGGGCAACCCCAGGGAAGCCAACTGCCTCCCATAGTTCCCTAAGGGAACAGGCTAGAGGACCTGCCCAGCCCAGGCAAGTTCAAAAAGTCCCATGAATGGGGAGGTGTTCTTACTCTGGCCATTCACTGGCTTCTGACCCCTAAGGATATTAGTTTGGCTCTGCCCATCCCCAAGGCTGATAACCCCACAAGCAACACAGGTGAACCATATCTGGCCAGGCTTGAATGAGATAAGAGAATGAGTACAAGATGGGAGGCCAGGAAGTATTGAGGGTTCTGTGACCGTACTGAGTAGGCACAGGGCCCAAGGTAGTCAGGGAAGTGGTCTGAGTGTCCCCCCCTGATGAACAAAAGCTGGGCGATGGCTCACTGAGCCCAAGGAAGCAAACCTGAGTGACTATAAAGAGGAAAAGCTGGAATGGGCAGTCAGGTACTAGATGGGTGGTTCCATCCATTGCTCATATTGCTGAGGTCCAGATGAATGAACAAGGATCACTACCATGGGGAAGATGCCAAGAGATACAGAAGGAAGGACAGGGTGAAGGAAGGGCAACTCACGTCAAACTTTCCTGGGTTCTGCTGTAGCTTCACCTTGCCTCCTGACAGGTATTGCCAAGCACGGCCCCGCAGAGAAGGTGGGATGCCCTTTTGGCACCGCAGACGAATCTGAAAGTCAAAAGGAGGTCAGTGCCAATGCATCCACCAGGGAGCTCCCCCAGAGGTTGTGTGCTAGCCCAAGTGCTCTGCTGATGCTTGGCAGGACTTTGGTGAACATAAAAGCAAGAGCAGAAGAGGGAAGAGAAGGGGACTTTCCTACTATTGCTAAAATGATTGAAAGTTATACGACTGCAATGAAATGTGCTGCCACCAGGTGATGATAGAGTCCTCATGGTCCAGTGAAAATGCAGGTATTCTGGAGGTCTATCACAGAATTCTGAATCCCTATCACCATTCTCTGAATCAAAAAGAAATAAACAAGTTCAAGGAGCCCCATAGATGACCCCAGGAAAAGATCTGCATAGCTGTAACCACAGGAAGAACATCTCATGAAATGACCAAGAATGTGGCTGGGGGACTTTCAAGGGAGTGTCTGTTTAAGCAGCCACACAGCAGGACACAGCAGCCTAGCGAGGAAAGACCTCAGCACAACTCAGAAGGAAAATGAGAGCTGATCAAAACGACTTCCTCTTTGTTTTGGTCAAGAATACTCCCCCCCCCCCCAACCTCTTCTGCTCTCCCTAACCCTGAGCTTTCATGATCACCAGACTGAGGCAGAGTCAGCTGGCCCAGGTGCTAACACAGCACAGGTCTTCCCTTCCACTCACAGACTGGAAGATGAGAGGGAAGAAGTGTTTGGGGTGGCTCGTGACACAGAGCTAGTGCTCAATTAATATGCTAGCTATTTTTATTAAAAAAAAAAAAAAGCCTGACCTGTGGTGGCGCAGTGGATAAAGCGTCGACCTGGAAATGCTGAGGTCGCTGGTTCAAAACCCTGGGCTTGCCTGGTCAAGGCACATATGGGAGTTGATGCTTCCAGCTCCTCCCCCCTGTCTCTCTCTCCTCTCTTTCTCTGTCTCTCTCTCTCTCCCTCTCTCTCTCTCCTCTCTAAAATGAATAAATTAAAAAAAAAAAAAAAAAAAAAAGGCTTCCACTACCAAAACCCAGTCTGAAAAACCATCAAGTATTTTACAAATGGGGAAAATGAGGCAAAGAGTGAAGAAAATATATATATTTTTTTAAAGAAAATATATTAAGGTCACACCATCAGAGGTGCCCAAACTAGCTTCTAGCTACACTACATAGGACCCAGTCCCATGCACTTTCCACTTCACTGGCCTCCGAGTCAGGCAGGGAGGCAAGTTCCCCCCTGGCCTTAGGACTAAATGAGGCTGAGGCAGCTGCCTGATCATCCTCCCTGACCTCAAGGCTAAGGGCAAAAAGGGTGAGGGCAGAGGTAGAGAGGCATGACTCCTATAGAATGGAGGTGGGAAACTGACAAGACCTCTGCACTAAGCAGCCTGTCCTGGGATGAAGAATATAGCAGCTAAGAGCAGGGGGAAGAGCACATGGATGTAGTTTTGAATCCAGCACTGACCTTGTGTCAATCATTTCTCATTATTAGTAAGATCAGAATGACAATACCTAAAACTCTATTAGAATTGGGGGGGGGCATGCTTTGCAGTCTGTCTTCAATAAATGATGGCTTCCTCTCTACCCCTCCATCCCAGGAGGATGCCTGACACAGGAGCCCCAGGGTCTTAGGCTTATACCTAACTTCCCCTCACCTGGAAACCCCCTCAAACAGTCCCAATGCAAACTCTCAGAGGAGGGAACACAGAAGGCTGGTCTTCCTGATGACCAACAAAAACAAGAGAAAACTTTCCAAGGGTCAGAAAGAGTCAAGAACCAGGAAGGAGGCAAGCAGAGACTGAGGGCAATGGGGGAAGAGCAGAGTGACTGCTCACAGGAGACAAACTTAAGCTTCTGGGACTGCCTACAAAGTGGAGACAGAAAGGGAGTGGAAAAGAACTGGCCCAGACTCTGGGAACAGTTTCCTGCTGTTGTGGGACAAGGGTCTCTTTAGGAAGTCACTTGGTCTGGGCAGATTCTAGCAAAGGGATGCAGTATGGCCCAGAGCCACAGGCTCTTTCGGCTCCCCTTAGGGTCAAGCTCAGCAGAACCAGCCCTCACATCATCACAGCCCTTTCATACTTGGACTGCCCCATGAGAGAGCCCAGAACATACTCAGTCCATTAAGGTTCTCAAAGAGGCCATTCCCTCACTCAGGCTCGGGGCTGAAGAGTGAAATCCAGTTCAGCTAGCCTTTCACACTCTGACCTCTGGGATCCTCCTCAGCAAAGAGGTAATCTCCACCTTCCTGCTTTTGGGAGAAGACAATGGTAGAGACCAGTAAGGATGAAGCAAAAGAAAGTGCTCTAGTAAAGAGAAAGATAAGGGATTACCTTGAGGCCTTGGAAAAAGGTCTCTGACTGTTGAGTGAGGCCACACCCTGATTGCTAAATTTGAGCAAAACCCTACAAGAGAAGATAGAATTCTAGGCACAGGGCTGGGCCCCCCTCCTGGGGACTCAGGATAAGTCCAGGAGAAGTGGTGGGTCTGGACACACTTCCTGAAACAGGTATTGTCTTTCCTGTGCCATGACTTCCTCCCCACAGGGAGAGCCCAAGCCTGCACAGCCAGGCAGGAAAAGCTCCTAGGGCTAACGTGACCACAAAGCTGAGGTGACAGGCATAGGGCAGAGGGCCTCTGGGTAGGGTGAGGGGAAGCCTCTTGTGGTGGCCCATGTCAAGCAGGGAGAGCCCTCAGCTTCTAACCACAGTGCCAGGGAAGCAAAGGGGAAGAGGAAGTGGTGCTGATTGCTCTGCTGAGAGGAGCTCCCCAAGGCACCCCTCTGGAATCCCCATTTGCAAGGAAGGTATAGCAAGAAGGTCAGAGCCACTAGTTACCGCAACAGACAGTGGAAAGGGAGCTGAAGCTCAGGTTAAGATCCTGGGGGCTGAGGAGGCAGGAAAACAGACCCCAGAGTCAGACTGGAGGTGGTTGAGAACAGCTACCGTAAAAAAAAAAAAAAAAAAAAAAAAAAAAATTAAGATAAGAGAGAAAGATTTTCTAATAAGAAGAAGAAAAAAAAAAAAAAAAAAAAAAAAAAAAGAATGTCCTCAGCCCACACAGAACAGGAAGAAAGAGGCCCGCCCTAGCTGTACCTCTCTTCACATGGGTACAGGGCTTTACAGTCACCACCTCACAGGAGCCTTGCAACAGGACTATCATTCCCATGAGACGAGGGAAACTGAGGTTGTAAGGGTGAAGTGACTTGCTTAAAGTTACACAGCTAACCACGGAAATGAAGAGAAGAAGGCAGTAGGGCTGGGCCCAAGCCTGTACCTGACCTTTGATCCTGAGCTTTCTGCTAGGCCCTCCACCTAGAGCTGTGCCAGCCTGGACCACACCAGTGTGTCAGCTAACAACAGCAAGTCAGATGGTTCACTCTGTGCACTGGGAACTTGTGCACAGACCCCAGCTGTGAGGCTCTAGGTAGGCCTCCACTAGGCCAGGGGATAACTAGTAACTAGACCATGCCAAAGTGGCCAAGGACATCAACACATACATATAAGAATGGTGGGCAAGTACATTCCTACCAGGCAATAGAGTTGGTGCCTAAAGATGGCCTGACTAGAAAAGGTACACTTGTGTTTTTGTTTTTATGAAACTATTAAACTGTGAGATTACTTTTTTTATTTTTGCTTTGGCCAGGAGGCAAGAGGAAGCTCATCAAATTAATCTAGAGGGTTAAAATTTCTCCTTATTGTGGTGGTGAAGAGTATAGGCACTAAAATGATTAAATTTAGTTCAAATTTTGATTCTACAGGCCATCTGTAAAGTGAAGATACTACTACTACCAACCTCACTGGGTTGTTATAAGGATTATCCCAGCCAAGTGCCCAACACATGGCAAATGTCTGACATGTTAGCTATTTATTAGTATTATAAAGTCCTTCCTGATAGGTCAGCAGCAGTAAGTACTTTCTCAGGAGAGGGTGGAGGAAAGCTACCTTATAAGGGCTTTTGGCTAAGACAGCTTTAAAGTTTGACTCCAGGACAAAGTTTGCATGAGTCTGAAGTCATGTGGGAGGACCAACAGTACCAACAGCTTCTGTTCCCATTTCAGAGCCAGGAGATGGGGCATACCTAAGGCAACTGGCAGTTGAAGACCTGCTCCTCTAAGCTGATATAGTTTCTTCCTCTTCCTCTTCCTCCCCAGGCTACCAACTCCCAGTCCAAGGACCAAAGAGAGGCCCCTCACCTTTTTGTGCTTCTTGGCCATCCACTTGTCCCAGTTGTTGAGCATGTCCAGCCACTTGGACTCCCTCTGTCTCAGCACCTCCAGGGGGACTTCCTCCAGCCTGTGGAACAGAGGACAGGGCCAATCAGAGGTGCCAAGAGAAGCAGAGGCCTTGGCTTAGGTCCTAGCCACCAGTCTGGTCATTCCTCCTTTCTTCCCCCTACCTTTCATCCCTGCTGTTCCCCTTGGGGCTGCTAACTCATGAACACCCTAATACAAATTTCAGGAAATTCTACCCTGTCCCTGAAAGGCATATAAGCCAAAGAGACACCAGGTTCAAGTGCCCATTCCTCCAACACATTAAGGAGCCAAGGGTCACTGTGTCTTGCTGAGGCAGAGGTCTAAGTGCCTGCATCTGTGTACCAAAGCAATGCATTTTTGTCCTGGGTCTGTCTTGATAAATAAGCCTCTTTAGAGGGCCTACACGCAAAGTGCAGAGTTGGATAAAAAAAACTAGTCAAACAAGTACAGAAAAAACATGCTCACCTCTTCACTCTAGCAAAACCAGTTACTCATAGTTTCCCCAATTACATCCTGGCCCTTTCCCACCTTTCAAACTTTCCTCATCCCTTTGCTGAAAGGCTCTCCAAGTTTTCTACCAATCAGAATCCTACACACACATCAAAGCCCCATCAAATACCACCTGTATTTGTATATCTACTAACTGAGCAGCTATCACAGCTGTGTCTGCATTGTTCTAGGGCCAGGGCCTCCGGGCAGGCTGTGGGGAAGCACTCTTGTGACCAGAACTAGTCCTGGATCTCATGGTGTTAACAGTCTACTGGCACTGAATATTCACTAGAGCTAGTGAGAAAAATACCTCAGCATGGAGATCCACCCAAGGCAGGCAGGCAGGCACCAAAGCAGATGAGGCAGGCTGGGGAGGGGATCCCTGGCTTTGTCAGAGGGTACTTCAAGTGAGTGAGCTAAGGAGTTAGTCCCCAGGAATTAATGAGTTTACCTAACTCTGAGGGGCAACAAGAAGGAGCAGACTATCACGTCGTAGGCTGGGTGTTTACATATACTTTACTATTTAGCCCACACAGCAGTATCGGTAAAACAACAACAAATTGTATATGTGCACCTCTTTTTTTTTTTTTTTTTTTTGTATTTTTCTGAAGCTGGAAATGGGGAGAGACAGTCAGACAGACTCCCGCATGCGCCTGACCGGGATCCACCCGGCACGCCCACCAGGGGTGATGCTCTGCCCACCAGGGGGCGTCGCTCTACCGAGACCAGAGCCACTCTAGCGCCTGGGTCAGAGGCCAAGGAGCCATCCCCAGCGCCCGGGCCATCTTTGCTCCAATGGAGCCTCGGCTGTGGGAGGGGAAGAGAGAGACAGAGAGGAAGGAGGGGGGGGCGGTGGAGAAGCAAATGGGTGCTTCTTCCATGTGCCCTGGCCGGGAATCGAACCCAGGTCCCCCTCGCGCCAGGCCGACACTCTACCACTGAGCCAACCGGCCAGGGCCTATGTGCACCTCTTGTACACACACTATCTCTTCGTAAAGTTTTTTGTAAAAAGGCTTATGGATCTCTAAATGTCTTTTTTTGTGCTTCTTATGTTTCTTGTTTTCCATTTAAAAAAGTACTTGACAGTATTGAGAAGATATCCAGAGAGGGTATCTTGCTCAGAGTAAAACAGCAAATCAGTGGAAAAACCCAGACTCAAATCTAAGTCAGATCCCAGCCAAGAGCCTGCACTCAGTCCTGCCTGACCTCCCAGAAAGGAGAGCAGGGTCGAAGTTATTGAGGCGCTGGGAGGAGGCTTTCAGGAACAGGACATAGCGAGGCTAGGGCTTGGCCCAGGCCTGAATTCTGATTCTCTCTCTACCGGAAGGAAATGCACTGCTGTGACTTTTACTGGTTGGAAGAGCAGAGGGAGGGGCCCTGGCAGAGCAGAGGCCTCTGAGACACAAAAGGGTAGGAACTCTTCTTCAGTACAATTTATCTGGAAAACAGCACAAGCCCGAGAATAGCTTCAGAGATGAACAGCTGAGGAGGGCAAACCTAGTCCCTCAGACACACTAACACTGCTCATCCCAGTCTTGAACTGAGCCTTGTACCACCCAGAGGCAAAAATCAAGGCACAAGGACACTCCCTTTTCCTCCTTGAGAGGAGAAAAGCAGAGACCACACCTTTAGATCAGGTTCAGCAACCCCCAAACACCCTACGAGAAGAAACCAAAGAACCATGCATCACAGGCCATCCTGCCACCTGCAAAACACTTAATACAAGTCAGGCGATGAGCCTTCTAGTTAACTAAATGAAAGGGAGTGCCCACACTGAGTCAACATGAAGTTCTGGCAGTCATGGATGTGGATCATGTCTGATCCAATCTTCACATTGAGCAGATGAGAAAACCAAGGCTCATAAAGGGCAAGGCTTTCATCTGAGATGACTAGTTTTCAAAGAAATTCCATGTAACACAGTAATACATGTCCTCAACTCTGTCTGTGTTGATAAGATCTGACTACAGGGCCTCAGAGATATCCATTCACCCAAATGCAGATAGATACACAGGGGAACACATTCAAGTTCAGTGTTTTATTCTTTTATAACTGATGCCAGATAAGAACTTTGGCAGTTTCAAAGCCTGAACATCAAATCTCTAACCGGAATTTCAACTGGGTACAAAATAAACGACTGTATTTCCTGGATTCTAGGACACTACTGATTTTAACCTGCACCATTGATTTGGCAAGA
This sequence comes from Saccopteryx bilineata, assembly GCF_036850765.1. Lineage (NCBI taxonomy): Eukaryota > Metazoa > Chordata > Mammalia > Chiroptera > Emballonuridae > Saccopteryx > Saccopteryx bilineata. The sequence continues at coordinate 257,135,255 of NC_089491.1, read as the reverse complement.
TCTTCTCAGAAACATACAAAAAAATCCATTACTTCATTAAATGTACATGTCAACTGAAAGATTCTTTTTTAATTTTTAAAACCTTAAATTCAGAAAATTTTGAAGAAATGTCATTTGCATGGCTTCTCCAACAGCAGAGGAGTTTAACCCAGCTAGAGATGGTAAGAAGGAAGACACTGAAGGTCTGGCTGTACCCAGCACTCAGCAGATCACATGCTCTCTAACTGTAGTTAGACTTCTCTTTATACACGATGTGCCCTGAAGAGTTTTAGGCTATCCATTTATTAAAAATTATGCCTCACCTGACCTGTGGTGGCACAATGGATAAAGCATCAACCTAGAATGCTGAGGTCTCTAGTTCGAAACCCTGGGCTTGCCCAGTCAAGGCACATGCAAAAAGCAACTATGAGCTGATGCTTCCCAGTACACCACCCACCCCCACCTTTCTCTCTCTTTCTCTCCTCTCTCTAAAATAATAAAATCTTTAAAAAAGAAATCATGCCTGACCTGCACAACGGAAAAGTGTTGACCTAGAATGCTGATATCACTGGTTCAAAGCCTTGGGCTTGCCCGGTCAAGGCACATACAGAAGCAACTATGAATTGATACTTTCCATTCCTCTCCCCTCCCCATTTCTCTCTCTCTCTCTCTCTCTCTCAAATGAATAAGATATTTTTTTAAATCAGAAGATTTAAGTATCCTTCAGTCTAGTCAGGACCTCTGAAGGCATCTGATCAAACTGCTGTCTGATATAGGAATCCCTTCTACAACAGGCAAGTCTCTTGCCCTCTCTGAGCCTCAATCTCCCAAATGATTGGATGGCCTGCATTGTGAACTGAGCCTCAAAGGATGCCCAGAAAGGGTCGTGAGATGAAGTTGAGGTCAGGATGTTCCAGGTAAACAGCATGATGTGATAGAAGCCCTGAAGTGCTTCCTCATGATAGTGGAAGGAGAGCATGAGCCAGCTTCTAGTGAGAGAGAAGTGACCATATGGCCAGTTAAAAGGACCAAATAGCCCATGGGGAATGCTTCAGGTCCCAGGGCTTCACTCACCCTTCAGAAAACCCTTCTTTCCATATGGTGGCCTGAGGGAGTCACTGCATCCAAAAGAACCTAATGAGAACAGTCTCTAGAAGCCTAGCCTCTGCTGCAATGCCTCCAGGTATGGGGCCTCATTATCTCTAGGTGAAGCCACCCTATTGCTGAAGTTTCTTACTGTTAAAACTTTCTTCCTCATGTAATGCCAAAATTTTCCTGGTACCTTCTTCCTATAATCTCAACACCCTCTTCTAAGGTTCTCATACCAGGCACACACACTGACTATCCCTTGTCACTCACTCATCCCTATTTGGAATGTCCTTTTTTCTCCCCTCTCCAAGTCACCATAACCCTTTCAGAGCCCACTATAACATAAAAACCACAATTTCAATGATAACAGCAGCAACAGTAGTTACCATTTGTACATCATTTACTACTTACCTATGTCTTTCTAAATGCTTTACATATATTATCTCATGTACATTTCATAATATCCCTACCATAGTATCATTCTCTCCATTTTACATAAGTAGAACCTAAGACTTAGTAGTTAAGTGCCTCATTCAAGGCCATGTAGCATTAAGTGACAGAACTGAAACTGAAACCCAGACCCGCATGACTTGACAGCGCACGCTCCTCGCCCTTACACTGTACCCCTCTATCCCTATAGGTCAAGCATTCAGCCTCCATACTTGCCCAGATCTCATTAACTGTCTTCCAACCTAAAGACTTTCATCCTGACTTAGAACAGTTTCTCAAAGTTTTTAAACTGAGACCCACAGGCCCTAGCCGGTTGGCTCAGCGGTAGAGCGTCAGCCTGGCGTGCGGGGGACCTAGGTTCGATTCCCGGCCAGGGCACATAGGAGAAGCGCCCATTTGCTTCTCCACCCCCACCCCCTCCTTCCTCTCTGTCTCTCTCTTCCCCTCCTGCAGCCGAGGCTCCATTGGAGCAAAGATGGCCCGGACGCTGGGGATGGCTCCTTGGCCTCTGCCCCAGGCCCTAGAGTGGCTCTGGTCTCGGTAGAGCAATGCCCCAGAGGGGCAGAGCATCGCCCCCTGGAGGGCAGAGCGTCACCCCTGGTGGGCGTGCCGGGTGGATCCTGGTCAGGCGCATGCGGGAGTCTGTCTGACTGTCTCTCCCCGTTTCCAGCTTCAGAAAAGTACAAAAAATAAATAAATAAATAAAAATAAACTGAGACCCACAGTAAGAAACATATTTTATACTGAGATTTATATATATATATATATACCTATATAACCAAAATATATTTTATGAAACAATTTACTCCTAAATGTACTAAAGCACTCAGATATTTCAATTTTATATTATTCTATATTTCTTTGTTTTTAATGCCGATCTCAATTCCCTAAAATTATTTTATCACTAGTCATTAATGAATCAAGACATAAAGTCTGAAACGAGCACTTCATTACAAATTGCTCATATTGTTCTGCACTATCCCTGCCTAACTGGACTAGATCTTGAACTTCTGTAACTCCTACCATGCATGCCACAGGTGTTCAACAGGTGCCTGCCTGGTTTCACCATGACATCATTACTTTCAACCACACTGCATTCCAGGCTACAAGCCACTACTGCCTAAAGCAATTTTATTTGTGTCCCTAACAGTCCAGTGAGGGGGATTCCTCATAGATTAATTCCTATTTCCATTTGGCCCAAGAGAAACTGGACCCATCAGAGAGGTTGTATGATTTGGGCAGTCACAAAGCTAATAAATGGCAGAACCAGGGCTTCCCCTCTGCCATAGTGACTCGTGTACTGCTTCTAACCCCCTTGAGAAGACTGTGGGGAAATCAGGTCATTCTAAATATGTTGCCAGAAGGCTCTATCTCTGGCCTCCAAGCCCCTAGAGATAGTCTAAACCCCTCCTCCAATGTTCTAAGTCAGTGAGTAGCCTGTCCATACCTAGCACTGCACAGTGAGGCCAATATACTGAATAAGTGTAGCTTGCAATTACAACCTCAGTTGAAGACAGCAAGTCTGGGCAATGTGCTATTTGCCAGCCACCCACTCCTCAGGGAGAGCGGCACAGAGGAGACAACGGTGGGCTGCCAGGGAGCCCCTGATCCCAGATCCATTGGGCTTTTAGGCTGAGCTAGGCTTAGCTGTGCTGTCCTGTGCTATGCCAAGGTCCAAAGTGGCAGTGGTTCCATATGCTCAGTAGGCTCCCAGTTCCCTAGCCTTCTCCCCAAACCCAGAGGCTGGGGACTTATAAGAGTTCAGAGGGACAAGACCATTTCCCAAGGCTACCAAGACCACAGGTTGGGGTTTTCGGTCCCCTTGTCCTTCCAGCTGTCTGCTTCTTCCCAAGCATACCTCAGCCTCTCTGGTTGGCAGGCTCAGTCAGGTATGGTCCTTGTGCCCATGACCCCTTTATGTGACACTAGAAGGTAAACCTTGGTCCCAAAGACCACTCTAAACCCCTCCTCCAAGCTTTACTCTCCAAACCAGCCCAAAGGAAGAGAAACATAGCCCCAGCAGAAAGCCCAAAGTCACAGACCACAGAACTGATCCTCCTCATTCAAACACTAAGGAGGCCCAGTTGGGTGCAAGGAATAGTGAACAGAATGGGGACTATAATGCTTACAAACCTAAATTCCATTCCATATCCTTCACTAGAGAGACCATAGGCAAAATAGTTGCCTTCAAGTCTCAACTTCATCTTTAAGTGGGACTGAAACACACACCTCACATTTATAGGGCTACAATGAGGAATAAATATATATAAGGGCCCAGCCTGGTGGGTGGCCAGCAAATGGTATAAATATTTGCAGTTTACCTCACACTTTCACATCCCTTTTCTCATCCAACTGGTTCATATATATAGCCACATACACATGTGGCAGGGCAGGATTATCCCCATTTTAGCCAAAAGCAATTGATATCCTCAAAAAATTAAGAAATTTACTTAATGGCACAGAGACTATAACAGTTCCCACTCTACTACTTTATGGCTGTGTGAAAGAAACAGGGTGCTCCACTCTCTGAGCCTCTGGTTCCCCACCTGTAACTTAGACACAATGCTACCTCCTCAGAGTACAGTGGTAAAGATCACACAAGGCAGTAAGAGCTGACACATTTCTAGCACTGGCTACGTACTTGCTTCTGCCAAGCACTACAAAGGCACATAGTTCCCCAAGGAAGTAGCTTTTATTATCTCCATTTAATAGACAAGAAAACTAAAGCTCAGCATGGTTGAGTAATCTGCCCAAGGTTACACAGCTCAGAAGGGGAAATTGCCATTTGAGCACTAAACTCTCCAATAAAGAGAAAGTGCCCAACATGTAACACCACCTCAATACCTGTCACATTCCTTCCCCTCTTCTTCACCACCCAGTAAAAAACCACTTCCCTCTGTGCTGAGAAGGACAGGAGTGAGCAACAAGAAAATGTGGAAAATTGAGAAAAAACATGGCTGATCACAGCTCCAGGGCCAACAAGGTGAAGGAGCTCCCCTCTCCCACCCAGAGCTGGAAAAAGAAGTGAGGATAAACAAAAAACTGACCTACTTTGCACACTGAGCAACAACTTCTGGAGTTCATTAACCTAAGAGGTGGTAGTGACTGAAAGTATAATCAGCTTTCTTTTTTTTCTTTTTTTTTGTATTTTTCTGAAGTTGGAAACGGGGATGCAGTCAGACAGACTCCCACATGCACCCGACCGGGATCCACCCGGCATGCCCACCAGGGAGCGATGCTCTGCCCACCAGGGAGCGATGCTCTGCCCATCTGGGGCGTCGCTCTGCTGCAATCAGAGCCATTCTAGCGCCTGAGACAGAGGCCACAGAGCCATCCTCAGCGCCAGGGCCAACTTTGCTCCAATAGAGCCTTGGCTGCGGGAGGGGAAGAGAGAGATAGAGAGGAAGGAATGGGGGAGGGGTGGAGAAGCAGATGGGCGCTTCTCCTGTGTGCCCTGGCCAGGAATTGAACCCGGGACTCTTGCACGCCAGGCCGACGCTCTACCACTGAGCCAACCGGCCAGAGCCATAATCAGCTTTTATACCAGTGTCATAATAACTTATGATAGAATATTAGAATGCAAGAGAGGGTTCGCTGGTGGTGTGCAAATGATAGGAAACTGGAATGCAAGAGAGGGTGCATTGGTGGTGCACAAATGGCCAACGGTCAGGGTTGGGAGACCTGTAGATCACCCAGTGAGTCCATCCCCTCCCCAGACAGCAGGGAGGCCTGTGACCCAGAGGATAAGTGATCTGCCGAAGGCCACACTGGGAGTCAGTGTGAAAAAGGAAAAGTTTGGTAGCAGCCTGGTGCTCCCTCCTGATCTGGCAGCCCTTGGCTTGGAGGTAGGGCAGTGCCCAGGCTCCCTGTCAGGGTGAGAGAGAGTCTGGATTGCTTCCCCCTGCCCGCCCCCATGCAAGCTAGTTCTGGGCCTGCCTCTCTTTTCCATACAGAATTCCCTGGCTTTGCTCCTTCCAGCCCTGGGTCAGTGCACAATGGTAAACAGGTTCTCTCTACCTTTCACTAGCCTCAGTGCCCTGGGCCCCTGCCCAGCTCTCCACTCTGCTCAGCTTCAACCCCCACCGCCATCCCAAGATTCAGATGGAAGAAATGGTTCCTTTAGGCACCAGCCTTGCTGGCTCCAAAAAACAAGGACTCCTCCTTCCCCCACGCCCACTCAGCTAAGAAAAGGCACTGACCAAAGCAGAAATCCTCAAGGCAATGCTCCCTGAGAAATGTAGCAAGGTATGGAGACTATTTTCAGCCAAAAACATCTCTTCCCCATGCACCCACCTCTGCCAGAAGAGTAATGCTTGAAATTCCCCATCTGGCAATTGGGTCCTCAAATCACAATCTCACTGTGGACACCCACAACCACCCTTACTCACATAAGGTCCCCTTACACATCCTTACCAAACTGCTAGATCTTACTGATGTATCTTACTGAGTTAGTATTGACTTATGGCTTACATAAGGTCCTCTTCTGCCCAGACTCCTTCAAGGCCCCCTACTACCTTCTGTGTCCAAAAGAAATCTCAGGCTACTCCTAGTTCCTCTAAACATCCCTCTTTTTTCCTCACTCCTCTAGCTAGGCCTCTCTCTGAGCTGCCCTCCCTCACCCTACTCTTTTTTGGCCCTACTCATCTTCTGAGGCCTCATTTAGAACTTCCTCTAATCTCTATAGAGCCTTTCTTAACTACCTTGCACACAGAACACAATCAGCATCTCATTATAGTCCGTATACATCTCTCTAGAGGCTATGTTCCTGTTCCTGAATCTCCAAAAATAAAAAAAATACTTTCCCTGTCCTTGGGGAGGTCCATCTGGCGGAGACAGAGAGGTGAGTAAATAACTAGCACACAGAGAAGTGCTATCAGAGATGCACGTAAAAGGTGCTAGATCACTGCAAGAAGCCCCCAGAGTGGGAGCAGGGGTGTTTAGGAAAACCTTTAAAGGGTAGCTGCCTTTTCAGATGGTCCTTGAAGGGTAACAGAAAGTGGCCAGGTTGAGAAAGGGGAAAGGGCACATCAGGTTGAAGATTTGGTATGAGCAAGCATAAGTTGACAGAAAAGAGCTCAGCTTGTTTGGGAAATGTGAGCCGTCCAGTAGAACAGGTAAGGCTTCTCCACCTGACTGTCCACTCTGCTGAGGCAGCATTCCACAAAGTTGTCCCTAGAGGGCAGGGGCTCTGCCTGTCTCATTCTCTGCAGTTCATCCTGGTCCTAGAACAAAGCCTGGTACCTAGCTGGTTCTGTGTTGACAGATTCATTAGCTTTGTGACCTTGGGCACTATGAGTTTCAGATTTCCCCCTCAGGGAGATGGGAATACTGTCCTCTACCTTAAGATCAGGTGGGTGAAGCATGGACAGTGCTTGATAAAGGGCACTCCCTCCTTGGCCTGATATCAGCTATGGATTTTCCTTGTGCACAGGGCTGAAAACAGATGTGCTTGATGATAGCCTTTTACAACATTATAATTCTAATATTCAATTAACATCTCTAAATGTCTATTATATCACTTACCAGGCACTTGTTATGCACCAGACATGGTACTCAATGCTTAACTTAAACTATTTCATTTAATCCTGACAAGTTCATGAGACAGGTCCTCTAATTATCATCCCCTTTCTACAGATGAAGAAAACAGCCAGCCAGCAACTATCCAAGGTCCAGGGTGAGCAGAGGATAGCTCTAGGAAGTGAATCCAGGCCCTCCTCTGCTTCTGCTCTGTCACTCGACTCCAGAACTGAGTGCTGTCCACCAGGCTGGGTACACACAAGCCCTACTCCCAGGGAGCGTGGAGTTTAGCGGATTCAGAGCCATAAACTGTGTGTTGCTTGGCAACTCATTTTACCTTTCTGGAGTTCGGTGACTGTCTCTGTAAAATGGGCGATTACAATGACAAGTACGTCTCACAGAATTAAATGAGGTGGTGTCAGTGAAAGCTTTGTCCACTATGCAGGTTCTTATGTCTGAGGCATAATCGGAAATTCTCTTTTTTTTTTAATTTTTTTTAATTCATTTTAGAAAGGAGAGAGAGAGGGAGAGAAGAGAGAAACAGAGAGAGAGAAGGGGGAGGAGCAGGAAGCATCAACTCCCGTATGTGCCTTGACCAGGCAAGCCCAGGGTTTCGAACCGGCGACCTCAGCATTTCCAGGTCGACGCTTTATCCACTGCGCCACCACAGGTCAGTGCAGGCTCTTATGTGAAATAGCATTACCATGTGACTATGCTAGGAGGATGGTAAAGGTCACTCAGAAGCAGGACAGGGAGACCAGAATGAAATTTTACAAAAAACACAGCAGGGTGGTGGTAATTATAAAGCAAACTCCGACTCCTACAGAAAACTGCCACTACTCAGGAGGGGAAAGGCCCCAGGCAGCCCTATGGTTGCATGCTGAGTTGAATCTTTCAGGAGTCCCACCTCTGTTCTCACTTCTGCTTTATCTTCACAGGCCAAGGAGAAGAAAGATCAGGGCCTTCAGAGTGAAGACTCTGTTCCAAATGACTCAATAAGGAACTGATGGAGGGATTCCCAACCTGCCCTGGCAGGCCAGAAAGCTCCAGACCACAAGCTGAGAGGTACCGGCTCCTGCCTTACCTCCAGGCCCAATGCTGGGTTGGCAACAGAGCAAATGAGGCAACCTGGATCTTCACACCCATTTTGCCTTGTTCTCTCACCATTATACCAAAGGCCTGAAGTGAACCTCAGAGTATAATTTACACTCAAGTATTAAGAGCCACTGTGTACCATGGACCCCTTTCTTTGTGGCAACACTGTGCTTTACCAACACTGCCTCCCTTAATCCTCGTAACACCTCTTTTCCCAATGCCCAAACCTACCCCTACTACAGACTCAGAATCTGAGGCTAGGCAAGAAAGTAACAGAGCCAGGACTGGAAGCCAGGTCAGCTGGTATCTTGAACTTGGGCTTTCTCAGACCCAAATTTGAGGTTTTTTTGTGAAACCAAGACAGGAACGGATGAGAAAAAAGCAGCATCCTCCAAAAGTAGTGGCTAGGAAGGGTTGCTTCTGAACACATAGAGTCCAGAGCTCAGAGTGCACTGAGGAAGAACAAGTGTTCTCCACACTATGTTCCTAGGCCCCCTCACTACTCACCTGCTCTGCCTTGTCTTGGGGAACATGTGAGTGGCTAGGTGTGAAGAACTGGGACAGGAAATGTGCCATCCATCGTAATAACTGAACAACGACAAAAAACTTGAGAAGCCTACTTGGAGAAGAGTAGATACTTAGGGCTGAGCTGAAGTCTTAAGGCTGGGACAGAGAGGGCAAGGAGAGGCCACAGGTGCCACCAGCTTTGGTACAATGAAAGATTGGGAAGGAGGAATCTTTGGTTTCAGGTCCAGTTCTATCACTTGCTCAGCCTCAGTTTCCTTGTCTATAAATGGAGTAAAATAAAACCTACCCTACTGATTTCCCATTGCTCCTGTAAGGATTACTGCAAGGCAATGGGAATGAAAGTACTTTGGCAGACCAAAGAGCTAGAGAAATCAAAGCATCCTTTGATGTGATTACACTGCCAAAAACATGAAGACCACTGGTCCCACCCACAAAGACAGATCTTTTCACAAGAGGAACAGAGCATGACAGAAGCATTGGCCTCTATAGGCTGTGCTGTGACAATTCCTTGCACTTGTGTGGTACCTCATAAAAAACTTCTCAAAACACTTTTCATATAATCTAAGGTCATTTTCAGAATGTTAGAAGCAGATGAACTCTTCAATATCATACCTTTAAAACTGCCTTAGTTTATATCTGGGGGAAATTGAAGCTTAGAAAAATTAAGGAGTTTTCTTAGACACACAGCAAATTAGGGGCCCAGTGAGGTCCTGGACTTAGGTCTCCTGACCCTGTTCAGCAGTCTTTGTTTATACTTGCACCTAATCCAGTTATCTCATTTGATCCTCACAATCCTTTTATAGACTATGCCTTTAACTACTTGTTGAATGTCTGACATCCCTGCGAGGTTATAAGTTCTGGGAGGGCAAGACCATGTCTGTATCTCCTGAGCACATGTCTGTATCTCCTGAGCACATGTCTGTATCTCCTGAGCACATGTCTGTATCTCCTGAGCACATGTCTGTATCTCCTGAGCACATGGTTGCACATATAATAAGCGCTAAATGAAAATCAGGGAGCATTAGCCCCACAGTCAGGTGAGGGACATGCCTAAGTTACACAATACAACAGCCAGTAGTGGAACCAGCAGAGCCCTCTCCCATTACTAGCCTAAATCCACATTTCCAGCCAGAATCTCTCAACCCTGAGAAATAGCTTTTTGTATTCCTAAGTGCTGAGGTCTTTGCCTTCTTACAGGCACTGGACTTGCTTCCACCCATCCCAGCTGAGGCACCAGCTCCAGGAACACAATAACAACTTGAGCTGAGCTCAAGCCAGCCCTCAGCTATCATCTGCTTCCCCTCGAGCAGCTAATGCTGTGCCCAAACGCAAAACCTACCCGTCTTCGCCGCACAGTCTTAAGATAGGTTTTCCATGCCCTTAGACCTTACTGCTCTCTCCTTGCAGCCTTCCTTGCCATCCAATATGTTTACTGGGCAGAGACCACAAAGCTCAGTGCCATTTACCCTGCCCACTCCCAACCAGGCCAGCTAACTGGCTCTCCTACTGGAGAAAAACAAAGAACCCCTTGATGTGCCCTGGGCATGCCAGCCATGCCAGGCACCTTGGGGAGCCCAGGGCTGTGACAGAGCAGTCAAAAGCAGCCCGTTGTCCACTACAGAGGAAGGTCACAGTTACCCTTCCCTCCCTGTGGCCAGATGGCCCCAGGATGGGTTCTGTGATAATCCAGGACCACTTCAGCCTGTCCCAAGCCTTCCCAATTCCCTATTGGTTCACACAGCCAGTCAGGCACCAAGCCCTACTGATTCACTGGCCTGTTCATCCTCATAGCTCCAGATCTCTTCCAGGACTCTCTATAGCCCTTATGGGCTGTCCTAAACTCTCATCTGACCTTGATGAAACACAGAAGGCCTCAGTCTGACAATCAAGACTAGGCATGGTCTTCCCAACCTACTTTCCTAGCCTCCCCTTGCTTCACATGATCCACCTGCTCTTCTTGTCATCTCTGTATATCACACTTCTTAAACAGCTGGCTTCTAGGGGACTTCGTACATGGTTCCCTCCCATCCAACGGAATGTCTTCCCTTGATCCTTTTGAGGCCTGGATCAAATGCTACTTCTTTTTTTCTGAGTTCCAATAGGTGAGCTGGCTGCTTCTTCACCTATTTCCCCAAAGCAAGCACATACCTCAATTATAGCTTTTATTGCTCAACATTACAGTGATTTGTGTGTGGTTCATTTTCCAACAAGTCTGTGAACCCCTTGAGGGCAATAAGACACAGATGTCTTGTTCAGTTCTATATTCTTGTCCCAATCACAGGGGCTGGCAGAGTAGGTACTCAATAAATGTTTTGGAAATAAGCCCATTATGATAAATAAACTAGCAAACGGAACCTTGGCTTTCTCTCCCAGACTCCTGAGTCTGCTATTTCCCAACCTGAAAAACAGTGAAGAGCTAAACCGTGACAGCCTCTGAGGAGCTCAACAGGGCACAGAATGTAGTACAGTAGGGTGTGATGAAGACAGGAAAGAGAAAGATGAAACAAAGAAAGCTAAAGTTGGCAGCTTCCCTGAATCCTGAATAGGGGGTTTCTAAGCAAGTGAAGCATTGGTTTGCCAGTGGAGCAGACAGGACAGTTTTCTCCCAGGGAGGGTCCCTGGGCTCAGGATAACAGCAGATATGCCAGGGGTAGAAAAATCAACTAAAAGAGGCCTCCTGCCCCTCATATGTGGTGCCTGTAAAATAAAGAAAGTTATGCCTGACCAGGAAGTGGTGCAGTGGATAGAGTGTCAACCTGGGACCCTGAGGACCCAGGTCTGAAACCCTGAGGTAGCCGTTTGAGCACGGGGTTGCTGGCTTGAGCATGGAGGTGCCGGCTTGAGTGTGGGATCATAGACATGACCACCATGGTCACTGGCTTGAGCCCAAGGTCACTGGACTATATGAGAAGGCATCAATGAACAACTAAAGTGCTGCAACTACCAGTTGATGCTTCTTATCTCTTTCCCTTCTTGTCTGTCTGTCTCTCTCTCTCTCCCCTTTGCAAAAAAGAAAAAAGAAAGTTATCAGCCAGGGCACTGACAATGGGTGGTTGATGGCAGGGATCTTCACTGGTGGGCAATGTACCCTGGTCTAGAGGCTCAACTGGCTTGGAGTGGGAAGAGAAAAGCCAGTGCCATATAGCTGGAGTAGCAATGGGCTGAGTCAGAAGATCCGGAATCTCTCCCTAACCTGGATCCATTGTTAAATAACTATGAGGCTTCTACAGGCCTTGAGTTCCTCAACTTCACACAAAACATAATCCCTCTCTTCTGTACACAGAAACACTTCTTCCAAAAGGTACAGACTGGATATCAAAGTCAGATGGCTATTGCACAATAGTTTGGGATCAAGAGCAACATAGTGTGGACTCTGGCTATAAAAGAGCTAGACCAAGCCTAATCTGAACATGCTTCCAGGGCCTCCCTAAAGATCTTCTTTCACCAGGTCTTCTCTGACTCAGCTGTCCATGGACTTTCACTGTATGGAGACCTGCCTTGCCCTCCACACTGGAATGGGGAGGTAGCCAGGTTCCTGCTAACTCCTGCTTCTGGGTATGGGGGCCTCAGGGACCAGCAAGTACTTGGCACTCTGCCTGCTGCCATCTTAGCAAAGCTTAGTCACTGGATTCAGCACTGAGAAACAGGTTCTAGTCCCAGTTCTGCATTTACTTAGTAGCTGGCAAACCTCAGGTACAATCTTCAAAATGCTCATCTACAGAATGGGGATAACCATGCCTTTCAAAGAGAGGGTTCACCATTGCTTAGAGTTAACTCTTGCCCACATGGGATGGACCTCACTAACACCCATCATCAGAGCCAGAGACAGAAAGTAAAAAATGAAAAGACAAGACTACCTAATCCACTCTTTAAAAGAGAGAACACTCACTGGGCACTCTACTGAGCCAGGCTCTTTTCAAACATCATCTCATTTAAACTTCACAAAACCCCTGCAATGTCAGTATTATCATAATCGTTTCAGTGAGAAATAGGAAAAAATTAAGCAACATGTCCAAGGTCACACAGACAACCAGACTCCAGAACTTGTGTGAGGAAGGAACACAGAGCACCTTCTTTCCTCCACCTTAGTGTAAACAGATTGGGTGAATGGACCAGAGCCAGGCCCCACTGGCCCTCTGGAGGTCCTGTTTCAGATGCAGATGCTAGAAGGACAAAACATCACGCAGGCCCCAATACCTTATCTCTTTCCCACAGCTTAAAATTTCCTGACAGGCGGACACACAGGCACCTTCCCAGGCCAGCAGCTGGTGCGCTAGCACCCTCCTTCACCAAGTCAAGTCTTGTCTGAGGCTCTAGAACACCCAAAGGGCCACCAAACCGGATTTTCCTTTGAAGCTGGAGGAAGAGAAGGAGGAGAGAAAATGGAGGGCTTGTGGTCTTGAGTCACAGACCAGGGCTCCACATGTGCAGCTGCCTCATTCCAGATGGGCCACCCAGGGACCACTCTATTGCCAGCTCCATGCTCTCCTGAGAACTGTAATAGTTTAAGAAAATAAGATGCCCTGAGCTTATAAACTGGAGAAGGCAGTGAGAAGGCAGGGAGGCAGGCACTGGCCCGCCAGAAGGGCCCTGGCCATACCCCAACAAAAACTGGCACAGACCAAAATATAAAGATGTCAATTAAGCCAATTCTATGATTTACAAAGTCATAGGGCTACCATAGTTGGTTTAAAATAGTGGAGGGGCCCTGAACGGTTGACTCAGCGGTAGAGCGTCAGCCTGGCGTGCGGGGGACCCGGGTTCGATTCCTGGCCAGGGCACATAGGAGAAGCGCCCATTTGCTTCTCCACCCCCCCTTCTTCCTCTCTGTCTCTCTCTTCCCCTCCTGCAGCCAAGGCTCCATTGGAGCGGGGATGGCCCGGGCGCTGGGGATGGCTCCTTGGCCTCTGCCCCAGGCGCTAGAGTGGCTCTGGTCTCGGCAGAGCGACGCCCCGGAGGGGCAGAGCATCGCCCCCTGGTGGGCAGAGCGTCGCCCCTGGTGGGCGTGCCGGGTGGATCCCGGTCGGGCGCATGCGGGAGTCTGTCTGACTGTCTCTCCCCGTTTCCAGCTTCAGAAAAATACAAAAAAAAAAAGAATAGTGGAGGGCCTAGGGGAGAGGAGAGCTGTATCAGGAGAAGACAATACTGCTATTCCAGATGTTTCTCCCTGGGCTCAACTCAGATCCCTCTCTCCCATAACAGGAAGCCAACACCCATGGGATCCTAGAGTGCATAGCTCCTCACCTCATCTGGCCTGCTGCACTGAGCAAACTAAAGCTACATGGGAGGCACTAGCCTCAGTAGGCCAATCCTGGCACTTACATAGGAAAAGGAGAAGGAGTTCAGGGACCCACCTCTCTCAGGCCATCTCCTTCAGGCCAGGAGACCTGGTATCTGTATTTTCCTGACCACATCCTCTATGCTGCAAAAGGCGTTTCCCCCATAAACAGGTCTGATCTTCTTACCCCCAAAGTTATAGGAATGGTAATATTACTCCTCCCACCCTTCCCTGCTGAGGACACTTGTACCCCTGTGTCTATGCCATCCAGAGGCTCTTTGATGGCTGGCTGCTTTCTTGCCTTTCCCCACTTACTGGGTACTACTGCTCAAGAGCAGGTAGTGATCATCTCAGTCCCATCAAAGGTGCCCTGCAGAGTAGACTCAAAAAATAGGCAAGGTGAAGAAGTAGAAAAGGCCTAGGGCTAGGAATCAGGAGTTCTGGGTTCAATTCCTGATGTTGCTCCTAATAGTAAAGCTAATCACTTCTCTCAGGCCTTAGTTTACCAATCTGTACGATGATGGCCATATCTTCAGCTTTTTGACTTGAAAATAAATAAATAATAGCCTGACCTGTGGTGGTGCAGTGGATAAAACATTGACCTGGAACACTGAGGTTGCCAGTTCGAAACCCCAGGTTTGCCTGGTCAAGGCACGTATGGGAGTTGATGCTTCCTGCTCTTTCCTCCTTCTCTCTCTCTCTCTCTCTCCTCTCTCTCTAAAAATGAAAAAATAAAATCTAAAAAGAAAAGCAAAAAAATAATATTTCATTTAGGAAATAAATATTAACTGAGCATTTACTTTGCTGTAAGCCTGAGGAGAAAGGTGAATAAGTCTGGTGCCAGCCCTAAAGTTGATCAGTCTAATGAACTGGTAATGACAACACACTCCTACCCTAGCTGAGCTGTCCCTGTTAGTCTCCTACACTGCTGAGAGAGTCAAAAGTGCTGAGCTGAGCCAGGGAAGGTGAAGATAGGCACATTCCTGCTAGGAACCTTATGTTCCACTTGTCCAGCACCTGATTCTTCTGCTAGGACCATAGGCCATATTAATGGATGGTGAAGGCAGTGGAAACTGTCCTGATCTAGGAGTCAGAAACCTTGGGTTCAAGTCCTGATTCTGCTACTAATATGCTGTGTGACCTTAAGCAAGTTATTCTCCTCTCTGGGCCTCAGTTTTCTCATTTGTATAATAAGTAAGGGCTAAGCTGATAAATCTTAAGATCTCTTCAAACAGTCTATGATTTTAAAATCTACTCATGCCAGGCACCTAACAGTTACCTGAGTGGGGTGGCCTCTGACCTGCTTTCTTCCTCTCCCCTCCAGCCCCCGGCGACTGCCAAAACTAACAGTCTTGAGATAACTTTTGGCCCAGGATGGCTGAAATGGACTTTTAATCTGGAGCCAGAGTCCCTGCCATCTCTATTGCAGCCATCAGTGCTAATGTTTCATTTCTCTGGGATAGCACATGGACTCCTAGCCCTCAACCACGAGACTGGGTTCAGGGCGGTCACACTGAAACTTCCCATAACTTCCCTTATGACTGTGGGTAGGGACTTACTTTTGGCTTTTTTGAAACCACAATATAAACAAAGCAGAGAACATCAAAGCTTTCAGACACCAAAGATTTTAGGTTGACCAACAAGGTCAAAAAAGTGAGGCAGGGAGAGAGGAGAGGACCTAGGATTCCACCTCAGCCTCAGGCCTACAGACACCAGTGATACAGAGGGCGTCTGTAAAGCCTGGGTTTGTAATTGGAGGGAGAAGACAGATGTCTGGCAGACTGGTTGGGGACTACAGCCAAAGGGAGGTGCTCCCACTGGGGCCTCTCTCTGTCCACAAATACCAGAGGTACACCCTCATTTTTCTCCTCAATTTTCAGACCCTTAGAAGGAAAAGAAAGAAAACTAACATTTTCTGGGCCACTACATGTGCCAGGCACCATGCTAGGCACCTTCACAGACCTGATCTCATTTAAACCCGATAATAATCTTGGGAGTAGGTGTTACTGTTGCCCTTTACAGAAAATAAACAGGTTCAGAGATTCAGGATCTTACCCAAGGTCACACAGCCAACAAGTGTGAGTTCTTCCTAAGTCTGGCCTTTTCCCACTATATCACACTGCTCTGTACACCAAGACTTGGTTAACTGCTTGATAAACATGTAGTAGAAATTCTTATCTTCTAGAATTCACCAGCAAATCTGAGCTCTTCCCTCCAAGAACCCAGAAATACAACTTTGAAATTCCACTTCTCAAGACCCCATTCCTCCCAGGTTCTTGGGCCCTGTGACTGCTCCTCAATTCAAAAATATACCTTAAATCTCCTTTGAGTTCTCACAAGCTAATCCCTAGAGAACTGTGACAAAGCATCAAATCAGGATGAAGGATCAGAATAAAAGGTGCTTTCTGAGTCCTGGACTGGGATAAGCTTAGCCTAGTGTGAGTAAATGGGAAGAAGCTGGAAAAGACAGAACCAGTGGTTAGAAAAGAACTCCTTAGGGGAGGGGCCTATATTTTTTACAAAGGAGAAGGACCCTTGAGGAATATAAAGCTTTAGGACTTGGGAAAATCCCGGAAGTGACCTTGATGGGGCTGCTTGTATGGGGTGGGGTTCTTATACTTCTGTAAGTCATAAGAGAGGGTGCAGGAGCCTTGGGCAGTCACAACTGGTCAGAGAAGGGGAGGAAGGACCCTCTGGAATAGGATCATGGAATTCAGTAGTGCTATAGGCCCCCCACGCCCCACATGGGGGGAACATCATAAGGGAGGCTTGTCAGTTCTCTGTAGAACACTGGTCTCATGTGACAGGACAGCTGGGGTGGGAGTGAGGTCTAGAGTCCAACTTTCCTAAGACCACCAGCCTATACTATACATACTATCTGACGACTGGGTTCTGGTGGTTCTGTGGACAGTGTCGCTGCCCAGCTTACCCAGCTTACCCAGCTTGGAAAGAAGGTGGTACTCCACTGCCTCCCGTTTCTCTGCCTGACAGCTGGGTGCCTGGGTGCTCTGGGAGTAGGGGATTGGATCCTGCTGTCCGCCCCCCGCCTGCTCCCACCCCAAGTCTGTGTTTAAAGAGGAGGTGCACATTTCCATAGCGCACATGGAGACAGCGGACAGCCTGTCCTGAAGGTGAGGCGCTGTCACCCTGTGAGTACAAGGAAACAGGACTGTCTTCCCATCTGTTGCCAGTAACCGGAAGAAATCTGCCTCTGAGGGGGAAGGGGCGCACACTCCGACGCTTCTATGAGCGAACGGGGGACTGTCTGTCCCAGGGTGGAACTGTCTGAATGGAGCTGACCAATGTTAGTCCATCCAGAAGTCTTTGTGTTTCTGTTCTGGAGTGAGATAGGGACAAGAGAGTCTGACCCCTCTGAACCCTGCCTGAGGTGTCCCGGGGTGAGGGGGTAGTGAGCTGGTGAGACAAGGGCGCCCGTGGGTCTTGGCAGGGGGGGGAGAGTATAGAAAATAGGTGTCTGCTGGGGGAGGGGCAGTCATCTAGAAGCCTGTCGGGGGTGGCAAAGTCAATCAGTCCCTAAGGCCCGGGTGGCAGCAGTGATGTTAGGACAAGTGCCTGTTCTGAAATTGAGAGGAGGACACAGTCGGTCCTTCCTGGAGGGCGGGTCGGTCTGTCGGCAGGGTCGGGACGGGGGTAGGGGGGTGGTGAGGCGGTGGGATTAGCCTGTCAGTTGGTCGGTAGTGGGCTCAGGGTGAGAGGCAGGTTAGTCTACCTAGGAGGGTCGTGCGGGTGGAGCAGGGGGAGAAGGCGAGGTTGTTCCGGGTTGGGAGGGGAACATGTCGGTCTGTCCTGAAGGCGCTCTGTCAGCGTCGAGGCCCATCCCGCTCCACGCGAGTCCCGCGCCCGGCCCCGGCCCCCGAACCCCCGGCGCTACTCACGCGCACTCGGCGCCCTGCGAGCCCACGATAAAGCCGAACTTGTCGATGCGGCGCTCGGCGAAGCCGTTGGCCTCTGAATCGGAGCCGAGAGAGCTGAGCTCGTCGGTGGCTGCCGTGTCGGGTCCCGGGGCCAGGCTCTCCCGGGTCCCCGACAGGCTCCCCCCAGTCGCGGGCGAGCGCGGCCCGTTCTCTCCAGGGCTCTTCGCCATCCCGGCCGCGCCCGCCGCCTCAGCCTCAGCAGCCACCTCAGCCACCTCAGCCGCCTCTGCCGCCCAGCCACCGCCGACGCCGCCGACGCCCCGCCCACGCGTCGCGTCCATTGGCCGTCGCAAGGCCGGGGGCGGGTCCCTAGGCTTTTGGGAGCTCTCCCCCTGGCGCCAACCAGCCCGACGTGAGGAGGCGGGGCAGCCGTCTCCCAGAGCCTTCCCCGGGCTGCCAATCAGGAGAGCTCACCTGAAAGAGCCCTTCTGCCCTTTCCGGGTTGGCCCGAGTCGGGCCTATTACCTGTAATGCGGCGCGGGAAAAGGTGAAGGGCGTCCGCCGAGGAATCTGCACCTTCCTCCTGAGCCCCGACTCCTCGGGAGACCCCAGAAACGTAGATGAGGATTATATCATCCACCCATTTATGAGAAACTCTGAGGAGATTCAGGATGGGGGTCGGTGACTAACCCAGGACCACAGCGGCTTAAAGACCCGTGCTGAACTAGAAGTTCCACAGCCCCTTCCCCTGCTCCTAACAGCTTTGAGAATAGTCAACATACCCTAAAAATACCGTAAAAACCACCCATTTAAAGTGTACAATTCAGTGGTTTTAAGCCTATTTATAAAGTGCAAACATCACCATAATCAAATTTTAAAACATTTTCATCACTCCAAAAAGAAATTCCCATCCATTAGCAGTCACTCCCCAACCTTCCTTCCTTCCCCCAGGCCCTGGCAACCATTAATCTGCATTCTGTTTCTACAGATTTGCTTTGTCTGGACATACCATATAAATAGAAATATATGTGGCCCTGTGTGTCTGGCTTATTTCATTTAGCATAGTGTTTTTTAAAGGTTCATTCACATTGTAGCATATACCACTGCATCATTCCTTTTTATGGCTGAATAATATTCCATCGTATGGATAGACCACATTTCGTTTATCCATTTTTCAGTCATGGTCATTTGGGTTGTTTCCACTTTGAAGCTATTTTGAATAATACTGCTATGAACATTGAGGTACAAACTTTTATGGTAAAATATTTTTCTCTCGGCTAAATATCTAGGAGTGGGAATTTCTGGGTCACATGGTAACTCTGTTTAAACCTTTCAAGGGCATTGGCCTGATAGCTCACTTGGTTAGAGCACCTCCCAAAATGTAAAGGTTGCAGGTTTGATCCCCAGTTAGAGCACATACAGGAACGGATCATTGATTCTGTCTCTTTTTCCCTTACTATCTCTTTCAAATCAATAAAAAAGAAAGAACACCTTCTGAGGAACTGGCAAGCTGTTTTCTAATTGGTTGCACCATCTCTTATAATCTTTTAGCAGTAAGGTAGATAGATATATTATTAGCCCCATTTTACAGTTAAGAAAACTGAAGTGCAAGGAATGAAGTCAGCTGCCCAGGGTCCCAGAAATATCTTGTGGCAGAGCCAGGATTTGAACCTACCTCTCAGTAACAGCTTATATTAGGATGCCTGAGCCAATTGTATCTGCATAGACTTAGCTCCCAGCAGCCTACTTCTGACTCCAGGAATTGTTAACACTTGGGAGTCATGATAGCTCCTCACTTAAGTCCAGTACCATCTTGTCATCTGACACTCTACTGTAGACCTGTAAGGGAGACAGGCCCAGAGATAGGAAGGGACTGAAAGAGCCAGACCTGAACTGCAGGGCCTGGGACAGGCAGGCCACTAAGGGGCCTGAACCAAGCCCCAACGCGGGGTGTTTTAAGACTTCAGTGATTTTACCATCCTTTCATTATTTCCTTGATGCCACGTGGCCCAGACATTCTTGAAGACTTTGCTATGCAGTGTTCACATTCCACAGTCTTCTGGTTTTCCATAAACAGGGCAACAGCAGACATGGGAGTGGGCACAGGCTATTTTGGTCTTAAATTCTCAGTCTGGGAGGATGTTCCTCCTTTCCAGTGGCTCCCGACAAAGTGGTGAGCTCCTAGTCCCAGCTCCCAGGAGGAGCAGAATGGGCCTCACATCGGGATGTATGTCTGTCCCAAGAAAAGGAGAAAGGAGCCAGATGCACAAATATGAAGCCCTACGCCTGGCAAAGTATCTACAACCCTTTACTTCATAATTCTGATCCTAGGGTCATATCCCAAACATGCTCAGATCTATAACAGCAATATACAATGATGTTCACCCCAAGAGTATTTGGGGTGGGGTGGGGTGGGGGTAGGTTAGAGGGACCTGGGTGTCTTTGGGAGACTGGATAGATGTTTCTCAAGTATAGGCTTTTATGCCTCAGCTTCTAATTTCCTTATATAAAACCTCTCAGGATTCAAATCTCTGCTCTGTCACTGTGTGACCTTGAGCAAATCACTTCTCTTTGAGCCCACTGCATCATCTGCAAAGCAGAAATACTAAAAAAAAAAATACCTCCTTGGAAGAATTGTTCTGAGACTTCAGTGTGATAATATGTGCTAAGCATATCTTCATATCTGGCACATGGAGATACCCAGTAAATGGAGGTCAGGAGGGTGGCATTTGTAGTTTGCAAAGCACTTGCGAATTCATTATTGTCTTGTGTGTGTTTCCCACCACAGCCTATAGCTGCAGCAGGGGAGTTTACCTGATTTAACCATTGACACATGGCTTGAGAGTCTTCGTTTAATGGCTGTGCCTTTTCAATAACTGGATGGTCTTGTGCAAGGTTGTTTAACTTCTCAAAACCTGTTTCTTCTTTTGAATAATAGGAATGTTAATAATTACTTGGCGAAGTCAGTGACCTAAGTCGCTGAAGCCTCCAACACATAGTAGACATTCAATAAATGTTGTTTATTTACTTCAAACTTCAGAGCCCTTTCACTTATTTGATATTACTCTAGTGAACAAAAGAGATGAAGTCCTGGCTCAACAGAGTTTATATTCCAGAGGAGGAGAAAAAGCATAAACAAGCATAGAACATTTGTAAGTGTGAAAAGGAAAATAAGGCAGGATAAAGTATAGAGAATGCTGAGGGCAGAATTGGGGCTTGTTGGTAGAGATGGAAATAAGGAAGCCTCTCTGTGGGGACCTAGGAGAATAGAGTGAAGGAAGTAGGGCAGTAAATGGAAAGCCCTTAAAGAGAAGCAGGCTCAGATGGTGTGGTTAGACTGTAGTGAGAAAGCAGGAGTGAATGAATGAATGATCCCAAGGAATGGCTGCACAGAATCATGTGGTTCACTGGGATACAAAATGAGACACCTGGGCCTGACCTGTGGTGGTGCAGTGGATAAAGCGTCGACCTGGAAATGCTGAGGTCGCCAGTTCAAAACCCTAGGCTTGCCTGGTCAAGGCACATATGGGAGTGGATGCTTCCAGCTCCTCCCCACCTTCTCTCTCTGTCTCTCTCTCCTCCCTCTCTGTCTCTCTCTCTCTCTTTCTCTCTCCTCTCTAAAATGAATCAATAAAATTAAAAAAAAAAAAAAAAAGAGACACCTGGCCCTGGCCGGTTGGCTCAGCGGTAGAGCATCGGCCTGGCGTGCGGGGGACCCGGGTTCGATTCCCGGCCAGGGCACATAGGAGAAGCGCCCATTTGCTTCTCCACCCCCAGCCCCTCCTTCCTCTCTGTCTCTCTCTTCCCCTCCCGCAGCCAAGGCTCCATTGGAGCAAGGATGGCCCGGGCGCTGGGGATGGCTCCTTGGCCTCTGCCCCAGGCGCTAGAGTGGCTCTGGTTGCGGCAGAGCGACGCCCCGGAGGGGCAGAGCATCGTCCCCTGGTGGGCAGAGCGTCGCCCCTGGTGGGCGTGCCGGGTGGATCCCAGTCGGGCGCATGCGGGAGCCTGTCTGACTGTCTCTCCCCGTTTCCAGCTTCAGAAAAATACAAAAATAATAATAATAATAACAATAATAACAAAACGAGACACCTTTGGCAATGCTGTGAAACATCCCAATAGACTGGCTGCCGTAGGGGTTCTTTTTAGGATGAGGTACTTGACCAGGGCTATAAGAATATATTGATAACCTGGAGTTTCATCCTACTGGGGTCATTCCTGAAAGTCTCACCCTAGGTGCAAATCCCATTGGCATGTAGAGCTTGCATATACTTAGGAAATCTGTGAGATGTCCAGATGTCATAGCCTTTATTCATAATTGACAGCAGTGGTTCAAACAGTAGTAAGCTGGTATGATGAATAGGCAAACTATAAAGCTTCTTCTTCTTCTTCTTTTTTTTTTTTACAGAGACAGAGAGAGTTAGAGAGAGGGATAGATAGGAACAGACAGACAGGAACAAAGAGAGATGAGAAGCATCAATCATCAGTTTTTTGTTGCGACACATCAGTTGTTCATTGATTGATCTCTCACATGTGCCTTGATCGTGGGCCTTCAGCAGACTGAGTAACCCCTTGCTCAAGCCAGTGACCTTGGGTCCAAGCTGGTGAGCTTTTGCTCAAACCAGATGAGCCCACGCTCAAGCTGATGACCTCAGGGTCTCGAACCTGGATCCTCTGCATCCCAGTCCGACACTCTATTCACTGCACCACCGCCTGGTCAGGCACTCACTTTTTAAATATAACAATGTAGGATAGTTAAGAGCAAAGCCCCAAATCAGATAAGCATTAATAATAATAACCTCACAATCTTACATTTTACTTTATTTTGAAAAAGTAAACTTCAAAAAAAACCCTTATTTAGTATAGTACATGTACTGTAATTTTTTTGATGTTTTGCTTTTTAAATTATAGGGATAAATACAATTACATATAATTAGAGTACATCACATATTTCCATTCAAGGATATATCTTATCATAACCTAATACAACCTTTATATATATATTCTCTAATGCAATACTATAATTTTAAAAAATGAAATGGTTCTAATTATTATTGGCTTCCTCTGGGCTACATGACGAATGCTTTCAAGCAGCTGGTGCAATTGAAAAGTAAAATTCCTTAATGTCTACAAGTCTTTAAAATTATGGTGACTCTGAAAGCATCAAGTTGTGCCTAGTTTTCCCAGCAGTGCCATGCCAGGAACATCTGTTCCCAATTCACAGTCCAGTCTGGTAAAGCAGTGAGGACAGTGTGGTCAAAGTGTGGTCACCAGGAAAGGAAGAACTGCTCTGGCCTTCCAGAGCCTTCACTAGTTAAACAATGGGGCAGATAATCCTTAGAGGATGATAATGAGAATTGGAAAATCTGCAAGCAAGGAGCTGCCTCATGCTGCAAGCCTTAAACAAGAAATGCAGAGTGCTGGGCCACATGCTGGGCCTATGGCCTCTGACAGTCACAAGGCTGCCTTGTGGTCAATAGGCCTTCTGCAGCTGAAGCAGGACAGATGTTCATTCAGGAGCTCAGGGAAACTGGGTTTGGGCCAGTCCAGAGGGCGGCTCAAAAGTCCCATTCACTCACATTCCACCCAGCAGCATTCCTGGCCTCCAGTCACAGCCTCAGTCACAGAAGGCCTGTGGGATCTGCCAGTCTGTGGAGGAGAGTGCCCTGTCTCCAGAGCCAATCCCAGGAAGAAAGGAGAGCTTGGAGTGCGGGACTCCCCCAGGTCTCCTGATCCCTTCCCCTTGGAATGAGACCTGGGTTAGTGTTAGGGGGATTCTGGGTGTTGGCCATGGAGAAGCAAAACTAGCAGTGGGCTCCCTTTAGATACCCAAACCACTGAGCCCATTTCAAAAGCCCAATTTCAGCCCGAGCCCCTGAAGAAAACTTCCAGCCACCATACAGGAGGCAAACACCAAAAAGTATGAGGAATAACATCACCCACAGACAGAGTTAAAAACATGGTCCAGCAGTTTGTAATGGAGCCATACAATTGGCACTGTAGAAGGGCCACTTGAGCCATAGGTCTGGACTTGGGAGCCCTGGGCTTGGTGGGGTGGGGTAGGGTAAAGTGGTGACTAAAATATTGGTTCTATGACCTTGGGGATAGCCTCACCCCTCTGAGTCCTGGGGATGACCTCATGAGGCAGATAGGAGGGGAAAATGGAGGGATTGCAAAGAAAAGGCATTGGGAACTCTTGGGGAAAATACACATGAGATGGTCAGAATGAAATCAGCTTTAGATTTAAAATGAGGAAAGTTATAACAGGTTTTCACCTTCCTCTCTCAGAACACCTACTGCAGCACTTATCTCCCTGTGATAGCACAATAGCAAAAATAACAGCCTGCGTCTGGCCCTTACTAGGCGGCAAGAACTGTGACAAGTGTTTTGCACATATTTTATTTTCATCTCTCTACTCTGTGACTGTGAGTATACAACTTACTCTCTCCATGCCTGTTTACTCAAGGCTAGAAACAGGAATATTCAGTAGTCAGAAAAATTTGGAACATTAGAAGGATTCAACATGCCATTGCTGACTTTGAAGATGGAGAGGGCCAAGTCCTAAGAAATGCAGGTAGCCTCAGAGCTGAGAGCCATCCCAGCTGACAGATAGCAAGGAAACAGGAACCTTGATCCTACAACCACAAGGAACTGGATTTAGCCAGGAATAAGAATGAGTTTGGAGCAGATTCTTCCATTGGAGCCACCAGAGGGAATACAGCCCAGCCAATATCTTGATCTCAGCCTTATGAGACCCAAAGCAGACAGAACCCAGTCACTTCTGACTTACAGACTGTAAGCTAATAAATAGGTGCTGTTTTATAAAAACAAACAAACAAAAACAATAAAATACAGGAATACTCACATCAGTTAAAACTGATAAAGTGCTTAAGATAATGAGTAAATTGGTTAAATTTTATAATCCTAAGAATAGTTCAGAGAGCCTGACCAGGCAGTGGCGCAGTGGATAGAGCGTCAGACTGGGATGCGGAGGACCCAGGTTCGAGACCCTGAGGTCGCCAGCTTGAGCGCGGGCTCATCTGGTTTGAGCAAAAAGCCCACCAGCTTGAACCCAAGGTCGCTGGCTCCAGCAAGGGGTTACTCGGTCTGCTGAAGGCCCACGGTCAAGGCACATATGAGAAAGCAATCAATGAACAACTAAGGTGTTGCAATGCGCAATGAAAAACTAATGATTGATGCTTCTCATCTCTCTCCATTCCTGTCTGTCTGTCCCTGTCTATCCCTCTCTCTGACTCACTCTCTGTCTCTGTAAAAAAAAAATAATAATAATAATTGTTCAGAGAGAGACCAATGGTACGATTGGTTCCTCCACGATGAAGAACTGTCCACAGGAAATGCAGCGTTAATAAAAGCATCACAAGTCCTAAGAAAAGAGCACCAGCACTGAGCTATTGAACTGGAGTGGAAATCCTCAAAGTGGCGACAATCTGTCAGCCTTTATGAGCCCCCTGATGAAGCTTTTCAGTAAGCAACAAGTCAAAGTTCCCAAGGCAGAGTGTGATACTGATCAATTGAAAAATGAGAGGACAGATGCACAGGACGAGGAGGAAGAGCTCAAAAAAGAACTGCCAGCCTATGCGTATAAGAATAAACTCATCGTGGCACTACCCATTTCTGTGGCAGTAATGAAGTTCACTTTACTTTTCTGTGTCATTGTGGGGGGCGGTTTCTGGAGCAGGCAGCCGCTTTGGCTTAGAGATATATATGGACCGCTCAATGACATACACAAGAGAAACATGGCAGAGAGGCTACACCACAAGGAGTCATCTGATGAGGATGAGCTTTTGGACAAAATGGGGCGAGGTAAACTGTCTACCTCAGAAGCCAGGATTGGGACATCAGTCAGCTGCTGAAGACACAGGTGAAGAAAATGAAGCACGACACCACCTCTTCTTCAGGCTACCTGAAAACTGTGTTGGAAATGTGTGCTTAGCATTGCTGACAAAATACATATTTTCCTCCTATTTTTTTTTCTTTTTTTTTTTTTTTTCATTTTTCTGAAGCTGGAAATAGGGAGAGACAGTCAGACAGACTCCCGCATGCGCCCGACCGGGATCCACCCGGCACGCCCACCAGGGGCGAGGCTCTGCCCAACAGGGGGCGATGCTCTGCCCATCCTGGGCGTCACCATGTTGCGACCAGAGCCACTCCAGCGCCTGGGGCAGAGGCCACAGAGCCATCCCCAGCGCCCGGGCCATCTTTGCTCCAATGGAGCCTCGGCTGCGGGAGGGGAAGAGAGAGACAGAGAGGGAAAGCGCGGCAGAGGAGTGGAGAAGCAAATGGGCGCTTCTCCTGTGTGCCCTGGCCGGGAATCGAACCCGGGTCTTCCGCACGCTAGGCCGACGCTCTACCGCTGAGCCAACCGGCCAGGGCCTATTTTCCTCCTATTGAAATGTATAAATTCATAATTGATGTTAGCCATGTGGTAAGACATTAAAAGATAGTTGAAAAAAAAAGTTCATGGCCTTACCACAATTATGCATTTTTATTTTTTTTCATTGATTTTAATTTATTATGTTTACATAGATTCTAGTGTTGCCCGAATGCATCGCCCCGCCCCCATATTCCCTCAACATCTCCCTTGCCCCACTCCTCATAACGCCCTCCCCACTTCCCTTCAGGTTTATCCCATCCTATCATCCCCTTTCCCCCTGTCCTCTTTTCCTCTGGTCCCTTTGATCTCTCCTCTGTCTCAATTCCATTTCTCAGTTCACATTGTTCATTGGATTCCTCAAATGAGTGAGGTCATGATATTTTTCTTTTTCTGCCTGGCTTATTTCACTTAACATAAGTTTCCAGGTCTATCCATGCTGTCGCAAAAGGTAAGAGTTTCTTTTTTTTCACGGCCGTGTAGTATTCCATTGTGTATATATCACAGCTTTTTAATCCATTCGTCCACTGACGGACACTTGGGCTGTTTCCAGATCTTGGCTATTGTAAACAATGCCACAATAAACATGGGGGTGGCCTGACCAGGCGGTGGCACAGTGGATAGAGCGTCGGACTGGGATGCAGAGGACCCAGGTTTGAGACCCCGAGGTCTCTGGCTTGAGAGAGGGCTCATCTGGTTTGAGCAAAAGCTCGCCAGCTTGAACCCAAGGTCGCTGGCTCCAGCAAGGGGTTACTCAGTCTGCTGAAGGCCCGTGGTCAAGGCGCATATGAGAAAGCAATCAATGAACAACTAAGGTGTTGCAACGTGCAATAAAAAACTAATGATTGATGCTTCTCGTCTCTCTCCATTCCTGTCTGTCTGTCCCTGTCTATCCCTCTCTCTGACTCTCTCTCTGTCTCTGTAAAAAATAAATTAATTAAAAAAAAACAAAAACAAAATAAATAAACATGGGGGTACATTTCTTCTTTTCAAACAGTGCTATGGTGTTCTTGGAGTATATTCCTAAAAGTGGGATAGTTGGGTCAAAAGGCAGTTCAATTTTCAATTTTTTGAGGAATCTCCATACTATTTTCCACAGAGGCTGCACCAGTCTGCATTCCCACCAGCAGTGCAGGAGGGTTCCCTTTTCTCTACATCCTCGCCAGCACTTATCCTGTGTTGTTTTGTTGATGAGCGCCATTCTGACGGGTGTGAGGTGATATCTCATTGTGGTTTTAATTTGCATTTCTCTAATGATTAGTGATGCTGAACAATTTTTCATATGTCTATTGGCCATCTGTATGTCCTCTTTGGAGAAGTGTCTATTCATCTCTTTTGCCCATTTTTTGATTGGATTGTTTGTCTTCCTGGTGTTGAGTTTTACAAGTTCTTTATAAATTTTGTTTATTAACCCCTTATCAGATGTACAGTTGAATATGTTCTCTGCCGGGGTCCAGCCCCGGGGGGGATCCAGCGGTCCCACAGGAGGAGACGGTGTCGGCGAAATCGAGTGAGAGAGCCGAATTCTTTTCTTTCTCTTTATTCTCTAGTTAGCATTTACTGCCAGGCATCTCTGCCAAATGCTAGTACAGCTCCTTTTTTATACACACACACCAAGTTACAATTACATGGTATTAATCATTGCTTCTGTTTCACTAGGTTTACATGTTTCCAGATAACAGTTAATTTATATCTATAAACTACAAATCAGGTGGCAAATCATTCAAAGTACAATTAAAAAATAACTTGAATAGTGATAACAACATTGATAAAAGCTTTTAAAGGATTAGTACTAACTAATAACTCAACTTTACTGTTGTTGTGAGTCAAGGGGCAGAGAGAGATTAATAGACGAAATCATTAAGGACTAGCAAAGGACCACCGCTTGCTCAGGCAAATGGCCTTGAGTTCATGCAGTGTCCTAATTTTTCTCACAAGACTTCAAAAGGCTTGCTTATTAAGAAATTGTCATAACATCAAGAGTAACTTTTGCTTAAAGATATATAGAGTGCACCTGCAAGATAGCTTAGTAGCAACATAATATCAGAAGGCATTAATTGCTATTGCTTCTATGGATTCCCCCATATTTCTCTTTATTATCTGAACGAAAAACCCTGGAAAGTATATAAATCTCATGAGAATGTCTCACTGAGAAAGCCCAGCAACTGCCTTCAGTCATAAAACAATTCTCTTAGCAAAACATTCTTTTCTTGCTGACTGCGTTTCCATCCCAGGCCACGCAACGAGCCATTCCATTACTCCTTTTCTAAGATTCTGTTGTCTAGTTAAACTTTATTCATTTACTATATTCATACACTAGTTAAGTTCTAACTTTATTCTTTCTAACATGATTAAGAAGAAATTCTCCTACAAACTTAACCCTTTATTAGGGATATCATAGCCAGCCTCTTATGTTTATGAGCCCAGTTCAAGGGGCTTATAGGCTTTTCTGTGGAACTTATACCTTCTGTCTCATTTCCAAAGAAATTACTACAAATCTACAGGGAAAGCACGGTACTATTATCCCTGTGCCACAAATAATAGCACACACCCAGAAAAAGGGGGGATATAAGGCCAGATTAATTCAAAAAGTCAAAGGGGGAAGTATCGTTGTGCCTTTCCTTTGTGGTGACTTTGTCAACCCGCAGCCATTGGTCTTCACTGCGGTGACTTTGTCAACCAGCAGCCATTGGTCTTCTCTGCTGTGACTTTGTCAATCAGCAGTTTTCGATCTTCTTCTGCTGTGACCTTGTCAGCCAGCAGTTGTGGGTCTTCTCCTGCTGTGACCTTGTCAGCCAGCAGTCGTTGATCGGCTCCCGACAGTTCTCCTATTGTGTAGTTTGTCTTTTTATTCTGTTCTTACTGTCTTTAGCTGTGCAAAAGCTTTTCTTCAGGCTACCTGAAAACTGTGTTGGAAATGTGTGCTTAGCATTGCTGACAAAATACATATTTTCCTCCTATTGAAATGTATAAATTCATAACTGATGTTAGCCATGTGGTAAGACATTAAAAGATAGTTAAAATGCCTGATCTGTGGTGGCGCAGTGGATAAAGCGTCGACCTGGAAATGCTGAGGTCGCCGGTTCGAAACCCTGGGCTTGCCTGGTCAAGGCACATATGGGAGATGATGCTTCCAGCTCCTCCCCCCTATCTCTCTCTCTCTCTGTCTCTCTCTCCCTCTCTCTCTCCTCTCTAAAATGAATAAATAAAATAAAAATTAAAAAAAGATAGTTAAAAAAAATAGTTCATGGCCTTAGCACAATTATGCATTTTTATTTTTTTCATTGATTTTAATTTATTATGTTTACATAGATTCTAGTGTTGCCCTGAATGCATCGCCCCGCCCCCATATTCCTTCAACATCTCCCTTGCCCCACTCCTCATAACGCCTTCCCCCCTTCCCTTCAGGTTTATCCCATCCTATCATCCCCTTTCCTTCTGTCCTCTTTTCCTCTGGTCCCTTAGTTTGATATAGTCCCATTTGTTTATCCTGTCTTTTATTTCACTTGCCATGGAGATAAAGCAGCAAATATATTGCTGCGAGAGATGTCAGAGAGCTTACTGCCTGTTTTCTTCTAAGATGCTTATGGTTTCACGCTTACATTTAAGTCTTTTATCCATTTTGAGTTTATTTTTGTGAATGGTGTAAGTTGGTGGTCTAGTTTCATTTTTTTGCAGGTTGCTGTCCAATTTTCCCAACACCATTTGTTGAAGAGGCTGTGTTTACTCCAATGTATGCTCATACCTCCTTTGTCAAATATCAGTTGTCCATATAGGTGTGGGTTTATTTCTGGGTTTGCTGTTCTGTTTCATTGATCTATATGCCTGTTTTTATGCCAGTACCAAGCTGTTTTGAGTACAATGGCTTTGTAGTACAACTTGATATCAGGAAGTGTGATACTTCCCACTTTATTCTTCCTTTTCAAGATTGCTGAGGCTATTCGTGTGTTGTTGTTTTTTTGTTTGTTTGTTTTTGGTTCCATATAAATTTTTGGAATATGTGTTGTTGTTTGGGGTTTTTTTTTGTTTTGTTTTGTTTTACAGCATCATGACAAATCATACAATTTCAACAATTACAAAGGTACACATCACCAGTCTCTGAGCACTTTGCCGCAAGTGCAAAATGTCCTCGGCCTTCTTTCTAGCCATGGGAAAAGTTTCCCGGGGCAGGGGGAAGCCCTCCAGCAAAGCCGCCCCCCACCTCCATCAGGGTATTCCACATTGTCCAAAATCCATAAGTCCATCCAACAAAGCTGCCAGTGCCCACTCCGATTGTAGTCCAGGAAATCAGTCCACGCACATGTGGCATCAGCCACCCTCCTCATTCCTGCCATCCTGGCAGGTCTTACACCGTCCCAAAAAGGAGTACTTGGCAATGACAGTCAGCATTTCCATCTCTGCTCCAGAGAGCATGATGGCATCCACCCCTATGTCCCAAAATTGTAGACCTACCAGGGCTGTAGTAGGTGCTCCTTCCAGCTGGGCTCTCATCTTCTGGAGACTGCGGATTGCAACTCCAGCCCAATTCTCCTCATCCTCCAAAGAGGAAAAATACCAGAACTGAAAACACCAGCTCGTGGTGCCGGGCTCGAGCCCCAGGCTGCCACCGCCTTCCGCTCCGCAGACCTTGCAGCTCCAGCTTCGGTCTCAGCCCCGGCCTCCCGCCGCTGCTGGCTCTCCACAACATTCAGGGCAATCTGCAACTCACGAACTTGTGAATCCTCCTCCAGCAGCTGCTCCATTTCCAGGCGAATCTCACAAACCTGGTCGGCCTCCTCTTCCAGCACTTCCTCCAGCTTCAGAGTCAGCATCTGTTTCTCCCATGTTTGCTCCAGCTCCTTCCACTGCTTGGTTTGCAGGTCCCAGGCAGCCTCTTCCATAGAGCTCTCGGTTTCCTCACACATGGCTGTAAAAGTCAGCCAGCCTATGGTCCCCAAAGGACAGCCAGCCATGGGGAACCATAACAGCAGCCAGTCCTCTACTCCAGTGGTCCCCAACCCCCGGGCTGCGGACCAGTACCGGTCCGCAGAGAAAGAATAACTTACATTATTTCCATTTTATTTATATTTAAGTCTGAACGATGTTTTATTTTTAAGAAATGACTAGGCCCTGGCCAGTTGGCTCAGTGGTAGAGTGTCGGCCTGGCGTGCAGGAATCCCGGGTTTGATTCCTGGCCGGGGCACACAGGAGAAGTGTCCATCTGCTTCTCCACCCCTCCCCCTCTCCTTCCTCTCTGTCTCTCTCTTCCCCTCCCGCAGCCAAGACTCCATTGGAGCAAAGTTGGCCCGGGCACTGAGGATGGCTCTGTGGCCTCTGCCTCAGGCACTAGAATGGCCCTGGTTGCAACAGAGCGACACCCCAGATGGGCAGAGCATTGCCCCCTGGTGGGCATGCCGGGTGGATCCCGGTCAGATGCATGCGGGAATCTGTCTGACTGCCTCTCCGTTTCCAATCTCAGAAAAATACCAAAAAAAAAAAAAGACTAGATTCCCTCTGTTACATCCATCTAAGACTCACTCTTGATGCTTGTCTGGTAAGTTTGACAATTATATTTAAAAATACCAGTTTTTATGCCGGTCGCATAATTTTATTTTGTGCATTTATCCATCCCACTCTAAAGGCCAGTCCATAAAAATATTTTCTGACATTAAACCGTGGCCCCCAAAAAGGTTGGGGACCACTGCTCTACTCCACCACTCAAAGGTGGCTCCATACTCATCTGTATTGAATCCTGCCACAGACTACGCCAAACGTTTGGCCAGTAGGCACTGCCACCATCACAGCCACCTGGCCTGTGCAGGTTCGCATTAGATTCGGACAGTCGGTAATGAAACGGAGCCAAGAACTGGTGGGCCACCATCTTTAATCCTAGCTTGCACCCGGCGGGCAAGTAAAAACACACACTGGGCTCCAAAACCCACTCATTCAGTACTCACAAAGCTACCGATTTATCCGAGTTTCTTAGAATCAAAGGTTTCTAAGCTTACCAGTCTCATTCACCTCTGTTCCCCATCTCCTCTCTGCACAAACTGGCTTCTTTCAGCACTCCACCATCTTGGCTGCTTCTCTCTTCCACGTGGCCTTACTGTGCTCTCCAACCTGCTCTCTGCTCTAATGCTAATCTCAGGAACTGAGAGAGGAATATGTGTTCTATATCTTTGAAGTATGTCATTAGTATTTTAATTGGTATTGCATTAAATTTATAAATTGCTTTGGGTAATATAGACATTTTAATGGTGTTTATTCTTCCTAACCATGAGCATGGTATATGCTTCCACTTGTTTGTATCTTCCTTGATTTCTTTTTTTTTTTTTTTTTTTTTTTTTAATTTTTTTTTTTACTTTATTTATTCATTTTTAGAGAGGAGAGAGAGAGACAGAGAGGGAGAGAGAGACAGAGAGAGAGAAGGGGGGAGGAGCTGGAAGCATCAACTCCCATATGTGCCTTGACCAGGCAAGCCCAGGGTTTCGAACCGGCGACCTCAGCATTTCCAGGTCGACGCTTTATCCACTGCGCCACCACAGGCCAGGCCTTCCTTGATTTCTTTTATCAACATTTTATCATTTTCCGAGTATAAGTCTTTAATTTTCTTGGTTAAATTTACTCCTAGGTACTTAATTTTTTTTGGTTGCAATAGTGAAGGGGATTGTTTCCTTAATTTCTCTTTCTGACAGTTCATTGTTGGTGTATAAAAATGCCTCTGATTTCTGTATTAATTTTATTTTATTTTATTCTTTTTCCCTGTATTTTTCCGAAGCTGGAAACGGGGAGAGACAGTCAGACAGATTCCCGCATGCGTCCGACCGGGATCCACCCGGCACGCCCACCAGGGGGCGATGCTCTGCCCCTCTGGGGCGTCGCTCTGTTGCGACCAGAGCCACTCCAGCGCCTGGGGCAGAGGCCACAGAGCCATCCCCAGCACCCGGGCCATCCCCGCTCCAATGGAGCCTCAGCAGCGGGAGGGGAAGAGAGAGACAGAGAGGAAGGAGAGGGGGAGGGGTGGAGAAGCAGATGGGCGCTTCCCCTGTGTGCCCTGGCCGGGAATCGAACCCGGGACCTCTGCACGCCAGGCCAACGCTCCATCACCGAGCCAACCGGCCAGGGCCTCTGATTATTAATTTTATATCCTGCCATCCTGCCACCTTGCTAAATTCATTTACTAGGTCCAGTAGTTTTTTGATTGAGACTTTAGGGTTTTCTATATATGATACAATATCATATCACCTGCAAATGATAGTTTCACTTCTTTTCCCATTTGGATGCCTTTTATTTCTTCTTCTTGTCTGATTGCTGTGGCTAGGACTTCCAGAACTATGTTGAATAAGAGTGGTGAGGTCCTAGCCGGTTGGCTCAGTGGTAGAGCGTTGGCCTGGCGTGTGAGAGTCCCAGGTTCGATTCCCAGCCAGGGCACACAGGAGAAGTGCCCATCTGTTTCTCTACCCCTCCCCTCTCCTTCCTCTCTCTCTCTTCTCCCGCAGCCAAGGCTCCATTGGAACAAAGTTGGCCCGGGCGCTGAGGATGGCTCTGTGGCCTTTGCCTCAGGCCCTAGAATGGCTTTGATTGTGACAGAGCAACGCCCCAGATGGGCAGAGCATCGTCCCCTGGTGGGCATGCCGGGTGGGTCCTGGTCAGGTGCCTGTGGGAGTCTGTCTGACTGCCTCCCCATTTCCAACCTCAGAAAAAAAAAAAAAAAAAAAAAGTGGTGAAAGGGGTACCCCTGCCTTGTTCCTGATCTTAAGGGGATTACTTTTGATTTTTGCCCATTGAGTATGATGTTGGCTGTGGGTTTGTCATAGATGGCCTTAATCATGTTGAGGTATGTTCCCTGTATTCCCACTTTTTTTTTTCATATATATTTTTAAATTTCTTAGTTATTCATTTTAGAGAGGAGGGGGGGAGGGGGGGGGAGAGAGAGAGAGAGAGAAGGGGGAGGAGCAGGAAGCATCAACTCCCATATGTGCCTTGACCAGGCAAGCCAGGGTTTTGAACCAGCAACCTCAGTGTTTCCAGGTTGACGCTTTATCTACTTACTGTGCCACCACAGGTCAGGCTGTATTCCCACTTTGCTGAGAGTTTTGATCATGAATGGGTGCTGGATTTTACCAAATGCTTTTTCTGCAACTATTGAAATTATCATGTGGTTTTTTCCTTCCTTTTGTTTATGTGATGAATCACATAGATTGATTTGTGAATATTGTACCAGGCTTGCCACCCCAGAATAAATCCCACTTGATCATGGTATATGATTTTTTTTTCATATATTGCCGAATCCAGTTGGCTAATAGTTTGTTGAGGATTTTAGCATCTAAATTCATCAGGGATATTGGCCTATAATTTTCTTTCTTTGTGTT
Source organism: Saccopteryx bilineata (assembly GCF_036850765.1). Classification (NCBI taxonomy): domain Eukaryota; kingdom Metazoa; phylum Chordata; class Mammalia; order Chiroptera; family Emballonuridae; genus Saccopteryx; species Saccopteryx bilineata. The sequence goes on along the minus strand of NC_089491.1, from coordinate 257,100,704 downwards.
GTCTTTGCCTGGTTTTGGAATTGAATTATGCTCGCATCATAAAAGGAGCTTGGAAGTCTTCCTTCCTTTTGAATTTTTTGAAATAGCTTGAGAAGGACGGGCGTTAGTTCTTTGAATATTTGGTAGAATTCACTTGTGAAGCCATCGGGCCCAGGGCTTGTTTGTTGGGAGTTTTTTTGATAACTGTTTCCATCTCTTTCGTTGCAATTGGTCTGTTTAGGTTTTCTGATTCTTCCAGATTGGTTTATAAAATATTATCTGTTTCACGGAATTTGTCCATTTCATCTAGGTTGTCTAATTTTTTGGCATACAATTCTTCATAGTATTTTCTTACAATCCTTTGTATTTCTGTACAATTATGTATTTAAAATTTTTTTAGTAAATACATTTTTTAAAAAAACCTCTTTGTGTCCTTGTGCTCACTCAGGGTAAGCCACCTGCAAAAGGTCAAAGAGGCCAATAAGGTGATGGGTGATTCCAGGTCTGCAGGAAACTGCTACCCTCAAGTCTCATTTGCATGTGTCTCACTGCTGCCCACTGATCTAGAAACTGTATCTCATCCATCCTTGTTCTTCTGTGGTTCTGGCATGTTGAAGACATCTGTATTAGTCTGTTAAATACGCAGGGCTATGCCTTTAGAGTCCAAATATTTTAAAAGAGCAATAAATATCTATCTTTCCAAGAAAAATTCGTGAAACACTTGATGACTCCTCAGAGCATAAGAACCACAGGGCGCCATGCCACACTCCCCCTGCCTTAGGTCTGGAGAGGGTGCAGGTGGCCAACAGACAAGTCTTATTATGACATTGATTTCACAAGAAGGGTCTAAGAGGTTTATTAGACAGCCTGTGGCAAGATACAAAATTATTAATGACAATAACAAGCACATTCTAATCGGCACTATGACACTATTTCACACAATATTCCTGGGTTCACATTTCCTAAAGGGCTGCTGGAAGAAATGAAGCCTCTCAAATCTAGACTCAAACCAAATGAATTCCAGACACCACTGGGGAGGAGAGTGGCAAAGGAAGCCCTCTATTACCTACGTGGGAAGGAGGTAGGGGAACACTGCAGAACAATATGAGTTTCCAAACTAAGAGAGAAACAAATGTACAAGGCAGGGTCTCCTGGGTCTGGGGCAGGGGGTGGGAGACAGGAGAGGCAAAACAGCAGTGGCTGGGACCTGAGAGCAGGTATTCTCTTTTCTACTTCTTCCTGCCGCCTCTCTCCTTGAGGGCCAGGTGGATGATGGCACCATTGGCCATGTTGTAGTAAGCCAGTGAGTTGGAATCCTTGATGAAGATGCCCTGGAAAACAGATTGTGGGCTTTAGTGGGGGCCATCTGGCCTTGAGCACATTATGCAGCCTCATTCCCAATGTCCGTTCACATTCTGAACTTACATGAGCACAAGGGCCTGAAGGAAGGCCAGGTACAAGAAGGGATACAGGCGCAGGACATACTGAAGGTCTCTGGTTCCTCCCAGAATGTTTTGCTTTTCCTTCTTTCTTGCCAAACCATGCTCATCCCTTTTGTCAACTCTCCAAAAAGTTGGCCCTGACCAACCCCACAGAATTTTAAATACTAACCCCATAGAATTTTAAGTCACAAGACCGTTAGAGATCAACTAGTTCAACAGTCTCATTTATAGAGCAGGAAACAAACCCAGAGTGGGAATTTGCCAAAGTCCAAAGTGGGAGAACATAGCAGCCCCGTGAGACCTGGTGGGAACCAGAATAAGCTGGACTACCACCTCTGTGTTTATGCATGAAGCCAAGCTACTCAAGACCATACTGGCTGGGAAGGCTCTGCCACTTGACCAGAAACCCAGCATAACACTCCAAGACTTGTCCCCACATGTCCATCCTGTCACTGAGGCAAAGGGTTCTCTGAACCTACTACAAGACTGTACTAAGGGGGGGACAGATGAAGATGAAGACTTAGCTCAGGGTGGTGAACATGGAATACACAGATGATGTATTGTAGAACTGTGCACCTGAAACCTATACAATTTTATTAACCAATATGCCCCAATAAATTCAATAAAGAATACCACTTTACATTAATAAAAAAAGAAGGCTGTACTGTGGCCCCACCAGAGCCTCAGCCTGTCAGGCTAACCTGCTCTGGCACTCCCAGCCAGCATCATTGCTCAAGGATGGGCTCGGATGGCCACATCCACGTGTCCCCACTCCTTTGGTTCCACAGGGGATTTAGCTTCTGGGACAGCAGAGGCATTTAGACTCAAGGGGCTGAACTAGACACCCAACTCACCTCATACTGCAGCTTCTGTTTCCCTGCAGGCATGCCTGTGGCTTCATGAATCTTCACCTTGATAACAGAGACCTGTGGAACCAAGGAGAGGGCATTTACTCCCTTCCTAAGATCACCTGAAAGAAGCTGCCCCCCTGATCCCTTGGTTCCCTTGCAGCAAATCATACCTGATCTGTAAGTGGGAGGGTGAAGACCAGCACCTGCCCATTCAGTTTCCATTCTGTCTTATCCTGCATGTTGGGCACTTGGACTTTGATGGACACTGGACCCTGCAAAACAGAAAGTGACCATTACACCTAGGATACCTGAGCCATCAGGAACTACGCTCTTCTATTCCTGGGCCAGTCTAAACAATGTCACCTCCACCTAGGCTCCTGGACTCTGGCCCGATTCACTACTGATGCCTCTGTGACATGGCACAACATTTGGTTTCCCCTCTTAAAAACGATCTCTACCCTGTCTCCTGGTAAGTCTGGAGCTAATATAGTGACATGAAAATGCTCTGCAAACCCCAAGAATTACCACAAAGGGAAAGAATATAAACTATGAGGTCAGAAGACCTGTGTTCCCAACTCAGCTTTCCCCGAGCCTCAATGCCATGGCTATATATAAGCACCAAATGGACACGTGCCCACATAATCTATAGCTCCACCCTGGCAGTTGAGCACTCAAGAGATGAGAAACACCATCAGAATAAATGGAAGAAAACAAAGATTTGGTCAAATGCACTAGGGGAGTAGGGCTAGAACTGCCTCCTCTCTGAAGCCTAACAAGCTTCCCTAGGGATGGGCAGTACCAAGATTCCAACCTCTCCTTTCATGATCCCCACAACAGGCAGACCTTTTAAGGGCTGAAACTGGAGGAGAAGTCCACAAAGAAATTAAGGACCCAGGGTTTCCTCTAAAGCAGGGGTCCCCAAACTTTTTACACAGGGGGCCAGTTCACTGTCCCACAGACCGTTAGAAGGCCACCACATACAGTGCTCCTCTCACTGACCACCAATGAAAGAGGTGCCCCTTCCAGAAGTGCAGCAGGGGGCCGGATAAATGGCCTCAGGGGGCCGCATGTGGCCCATGGGCCGTAGTTTGGGGACGCCTGCTCTAAAGTAACAACTTTCAACCAGTGTAAAAGAAATTTTAAAATATGTCATACATGACAATTTAGTGAGGTGCACTGACCTTTTTTCCTTAGATTGTCAAATAAAAATATGACAATAGCCAACACAACAATAGCCGTCCAGTGTGAACGAAATCAAACTTACACATATATTTTTTTGTCAGATCAGCCAGAAAAGAAATATTTTTTGGTGTGCCACAAAATTTAAGTAGTTTTTCTGTGCCACAAGATGAAAAAGACTGAGAATCACTTCTCTATGGTCTAGGGTCCCTTTCACACCCAAGTCTGCTGCCTATGCAGCTGAGTCTCCTTGCTGGCCTCTACACCAATAGTTCATACTGGACCACGAAAGCTATCTACTCCTCCAACTGACCCCACATCTTTTATGTGCTCAGAAGCCCTCACAGGCCTCTACTGGCTGATCTATGCCCTGGAATCCAAAACCATGGGAGCAAAACAGGGTGGGCCAAAGAGTGTGTGACTGCGGCAGGACTGGACTCCCCAGCTAGACACTCCAGGCCACAGGCAACACTCTGGGATCACATACCTTGTTTCTGCGAAGGAACTCCTCTTCAGGCATGAGGCTATCCTCGGTCTTCAGTTTCTTAGAGGCAGGTTCATCTTCCATGGGAGGCGGAGGGTGGACAGGGGGCATTGGGGCTGGAGCTGGGACAGGTGCCACAGGTGGAGCGGGCACAAAGGCTGGAATGACAGGAATAAGCAGCTGTGTGAGTGGGGAAAAGGGCCCAGCACTCAGGGCTGGTGAGAAGCGAGAGGGGAGATTGCAAAGGCTTCCTGTTTCTTCTAATCAGAGGTGTGAAGGGCCCCACCTTGCTAAGTCTGGCAGCCAGTTGGTTCCCTGGCAAGGTGACTTGGGAAGCCGCAAGGACAGGAGTGATGGATGGAGTGGGTGCCTACCAACAGTAAGCACTGTCAGGCCTCTATGCCCACCTAAGGTTCAACTCCTCTGGGGCACAAACCTCAGCTCTGCCACATCAGGCTATCTTACCCCAAGAGCCATGGCTCCCGGCTTTTAGCATAGGGATCTCTCACATGAGGAAGCCATGGCTCTCCTCTGGGCTAGACCCCCAGCTGGAACAGCTAGCACCACTGTCAGTCATTGCTCTGCACAGTGCTTGGCCTGTAGTCCTGACCCAATGGCCAAAAAGCAACATAAAATACACTGACCTGGCCCTGGCCGGTTGGCTCAGTGGTAGAGCGTCGGCCTGGCGTGTGGGAGTCCTGGGTTTGATTCCTGGCCAGGGCACACAGGAGAAGCGCCCATCTGCTTCTCCACCCCTCCCCCTCTCCTTCCTCTCTGTCTCTCTCTTCCCCTCCCATATCCAAGGCTCCATTGGAGCAAAGTTGGCCTAGGTGCTGAGGATGGCTCTGTGGCCTCTGCCTCAGGCGCTAGAATGGCTCTGATTGCCGCAGAGTGACACCACAGATGGGCAGAGCATCGCCCCCTGGTGGGCATGCCGGGTGGATCCCGGCCGGGCGCATGCGGGAGTGTGTCTGATGGCCTCCCTGTTTCCAACTTCAGAAAAATACAAAAAAAAAAAAAAAAAATACACTGACCTGTTGGCACAATCATGGGAGGTGGGCGGGGTGCCATGATAGGAGGGGCCGAAGGAGGCATTGGCACCACGTTGATTCTGGGTGCATGGATGATAGGTGGCATAGGAGCAATCACTGAACCCGGGGGCAGTCGAACCACTGAAGCCATTGGGGGCCGGGGCATGACAGGTACTGCGGACACAACTGTGGTACGAACAGGAGGTGGCATCTGTGGGAGAGAAGGGACTCAAGTCACAGGAAGCCAAGGCTGGACTCACAGCTGGCAACTGGTCACCTGTAGACTTTAAGGATGGGGCTGGACAGCTCCAACTCAGTCCCCTGGGGCTGAGAGATTGCAGCCTCATCTCAGGCTCTGATAGGAACTTGGCTGAGAGAGGCCCAGAGTGACCCTCTTTCTCCTTGGGACGCAACCAGCTGCTCATGGCAGATACTGAGAGAGCCACTAAAGAGGCTGACCTTCATTTAGCCTCCTGGAGATAAGCCAGTAGTCCTCGAAGACCCATTAAGTGCTGCAGCCCTTCTCTGCCCCAAGTCTGCTTTACACATCTGCCACTTGCCTCCTGCCCTGTTCCAATCCTCCCTCACAGAAAAAAGGTCAGGCTAGAGGTTCTCACTTCCAATTAAAGGGTTCTTTCTATTTACTCCACTTAGCACTTGGGCCCTACTATAAGGCAGTTGCCCTTTTCAGCCAATAGTGTCCAACCCCAAGAATTACACTTTAAAAGATGAGTGACTAAGTGGTTGCTGGCTTACTGCTGGTGGCCGAGGCACTGAGGTGATGGGTGGGGCTGAGCTGGGTATATTGGTGGCTGAAGATGGAGGTGGTGGCTGCTGGGGGATTTCGTTGGGTTTGCTAGGGCCAATCTTCTCTTTGGTATCATCTTCAGGCACGAGGCCCTTGGCCTTGTGGATGGCCTCGATCTGTTCCTGGAGAGTGATATTGGCCTGGGCGGCCTGCTGGGTTCGGGCCATGCTGCCTGAGTGGCCATCCCAGGTCACCTATAAGGGAAATCAAAGCCACAGCTTGTTAAGGCTCCTATAAATGAGCCCAATGTGGGAGTCTGAGGGCAGGAAGAGCACTAGGATATAGCCAAACTGCACCTTTTCCTCTGGCTTCTGGATCTCTTCCTCACCGATCTTCTTACCAATGGCTGTTTCCTCTACACCGAAGATGTCGGTACGCCGCTCAGCCAACTGTTTCAAGCTGCTCTCGATATCTAGACCTGGATACAGTCAGAACAAAGACGGGACAGAATGGGAATCTAAACCAGTTGTCCTTCTGACAAGGCAGCAGCTCTTTTGGTGCAGGGTAGAGGGTGGTCCCATAGAACAAAGCTGCCCAACCAGCACTAAATAAGCTTATAAACCAGAGCTTGTTCAACTCCTTGATTTATGAAAGGCAAATGAGAAGACAGGGTCATGTGAGTAGCAAGTAGCGAAGTCAGAACTAAAAGCCTAGTCTCCTACCTCCAGGAGAGTTTCCTCCCTATTGACTACTTTTGCCTAGCTTCCTATCTCCGGGACAGTTTCCTTCCTATTGACTACTTCTCACACAGCAGTCACAGGACCAGTGTGTCTTGCTTCCAGGTGCTCAGTGTACCCCAGCCATCAGAACCCTCATTCTAAGACAGCCCCAAGAATGAGCACCCTTCCCAGCTATAGTCAGATTGGCTCTGGGATGTCAATGGACACATGCCATCCTCATAGGCGCCTGCCTCTGGAGGAGCCCTAAGGACAGTCATTCTGAAAATAATGAGTTCTTTTGTAGCACCACAGACTGTACCTACCTTTGAAGGCTTTTCCAGACTTCAATTGTTACTTCCTATGTTTGCTTAAAACAAGTTAACTGTAGTTTATAGAGATTCCTATGGGCCAAGATGAGCCAGTGCTGTGTCAGAGACGGGGTGTGGACTGGGTGGGGGAACCCCCACCTCACCTGGAGCATACACCTCATCATCGCTCTGCTTCTCACGGATGGAACGATCTCGCTGCTCCAGCCAGCGGGGGTCAAGCAGCCCAATGCGCATGTGTTCCTGCATTTTGCTGGCAGGGATCTTCTCCCCCGTGATGGGGGACACAAGATACTCATCTGGAGCAGGGGCTGGAGGCAGGGGCTTGGAAGCTGAAAGGAAATGCTTCAGTGAGAACACTGGGTGACAGCCTGGGTTAAGAGGGTATTGTTTCATATGTGCATCACTCATTCAAGACACATCCATTCAGTGCCACACTGTACCTGGCACCGCTTAAGTTTTCAGGGCACCAGAGATGACTATGCCCTGTTCCCCCTTGCGAAGCTTGGGACAGAGGGCTATCAATGCCTTTAATAAGCCACCTCAAACCATCCTAGAAACAGACAGCTCTAAGGAGCATATGAGAGTAGGAAAGCAGGGCCTACCTTTGGGGTCGTAGTCCTTCCGGACAATGACCTGGTCTGGAGTCGGGGGCAGAGGTGGTGGCATGGGTGTCTCTGGGGGTGGGGGCACTTTCTGCCCTTCTTCTTCATCATCTGAACCCTGAAAAGCAAACAATGGCAGGACCCAAAAAGGAGCTAAGAAACCACCATTCTGCAGCTGAACCCTGGAGGCTCTCAGGGTGGCAAGTTGCCCAGGGCCCTGCCAGCCAGCATCCATGTGCTAAACCTCCCTGGGCAGCCCAGGCCAGCTGGCAGCCAGCCAAGCTGCTTCCTCACAGCATGAATGGGAACACTGGGGCGCTAACACTCTGCCCAGGCATTTCCAGCAGCTGGCACCAGGCAGTCCCAGGAGGCCTAGGGCACTTAATATGCCGGGGAGGGGTGTAGGGAGCAAGTTGGCGCTCAGTGGTTGCTGCTCAGGGAGTAATGCTGGGAGGGAGAGAAAAAGTCAATTCCCACAGACACAGGGGCCTTTCTTCTCAGGCTGCACACAAATTCTTTCCGAGGGGAGGAGAATAGCTTGGCTCTGGACCCTCTATGCCTGCTTGAAAGGCCTGGCTCGGAGGGTAGAGGTAGCCAAAAAGAAGCACAGGCTATACTAAGAAAAGCTCTGGGAACTGCTGATCATTTGGACCTAAGCTCAAATGCATCAAAGCTTGAGGTATAGAGGGTTCCCTCACTGAGCGCTACCATGGGGGTGGTAGGGAACAGGGTCTGGGCAAAGGGGGAAGGTCACAGAACAGGACAGATCCTTCCTTGTGAATGAATCTTTGTTGCCCAAGCTGGAAAGAGGCTCTGTGCTGCTGCTTAGTCAGGAGGACTTATTCAGGACCCACGCTTCCCTTCAAAGTTCACAAGGGAGCTGGATCTGACTCTGGTGGAGAGCACCCCATCTCCTTGGGCTCCAGGGGAAATGGTCATCCTGCAGGCCTTCCCAGAGACATACCTCATCCATGTCTTGCACTTGGGTATCCTGGTCCAGCTGGGAAGGAGGCTCCTCTGACTTTTCCTGTTTTTCATCCTCTTCATCAGACTCGACCTCCATCTCAACCTCCTCACTCTCCCCAAACTTCTCATAGCGCTCCTGAATGAGGATTCGAGCCCCCAGCTCCTCCGGGGTGGTAGGGGGAGGGAAGTTCCCTGTACAACAGTGAGCCAATTAAAGGGAGGCCTCCATACATGTTCCTTACCAAAGGCCCATCTATCTACTCTCTCCACAGTGTGAGCTTTCCAAGAGCTGGGGCGGTCTGACTTCTCTCCTATCTTCAGAGGCCCACCCAGTCCGACACAATAAATACTTGTTAAATAAGTTTAACTGAGACAGGTGATAGAAGTGAAGCGTTTTGGGAGCAGAGAGGATACAGACACTGATAAAGCCCTCGGACGGATTCTGCTGCTCTCTGGGAACACTTATACGAGCTCTCCCAGGATGGCTCTGAGCTCCTGGTACCCCATCTGGAGTCACAGACCTACCTTGCTCATTGGGCTGGAAGTCCACTGTTTCCACCACCACAAAATCGTGCCAGTCAATTTGTGCATAGGCCACTCGCTCCTTCTCCTTTTCCTCCTCCTCCTTCTTCCTCTCACGCTCCTGGAACTTGGCCCATTCCACTCGGTAACAAACCTGAAGAGATAGGAAACAGCAAAGTGCTGAGCTAAATCAGGATTTGCCCCAACAAGAATGTCACCCACAAGGCCTTCACCAAAGCCGGCATCTTCTTCAAAATAGGAAGGAGGCGGCTCTGCCTGCAAAAGGGAAACTTCATGGAGCAAACTATAATATTTGTATCTATATAGTTTCAGCCAGGCCCAGAGTTCAGACGAGATGAAAAATCAAAACATCACAGAAACCTGCCTCGGGTCCAAGACCAGCTAGCTGTCTGTTACAACTGCAGAAAGCTCTGGTTGAGTTAGCAAGAAGCTGTGTTCAGAGAGTACTTAACTACCTCCTACGAAGTCCGCGTTGACAACCAAGTGCCCACAAAAGAAGTAGCATCTGAAAGCCTAAGAAACGAGACTTCATGCAGCCCTTCAAAACAGCCAGCGTCAGTATGCCTTCTGTCCTCAACTCTGAGAACCTGGGGCTTCAAAAGGCATCTGTCACCAGAGAATCTGTTCAGGAGTGGGCTTCTACTGAGAGTAGAAAAGAGGGAGAGCAAAGAATCTAGGTTTCTTTGGTCTTTGTAGCCATAAGGCCTCTCTTTCCACCACTACTGTGTCTGGACCATGACAACGTACTACCTCAGAGATTTACAGACATGAGACAGAACCCACACACTATAACTTGCATTATCAGTAACTATAAGAAATTGAGTTTACCTGATCCAAAACTTCTCGGGGGTTCTCAGCCTCTTTCTTGAGCTTTGTAAATAAGCCTTTCGGCGGAATCAAGATCTGAAACACAGAAGTTATTAAAGCAACATCAGTACAGCACAACACGGGGTGAAGAGGCGGCCTTTCTGGGCCTGTGGAAAGGCAGAGAAGGGAAAAAAAGGGATTCTGGGTCCCAATCCCAGCTCTACTTGGCTGTGTGACTTTGGGCAAGTTACCTAACCTTTGTAACTTGGTTTCCTTCTATAAAAGGTGACACTACCACTTAAGTTGGTACCATCAACTTAAAAGTTTATTGTAAAAATTAGCAGGAAGTATGCAAACCACAGATCACCTAGCACACAGTCAGTATGTGCTAGCTGCTTTCAGGGTACAGACCTGCTCCTACCCTTTTGCATACTGTACCAGGCCTTCCCAGACTGTCCTATTTGAGACTGTAGCCCACTGGCCCCACTGCCCTACATTTCCATCTCCTGCTTCCTTTTTCTCCATCTGCCATACACTGAGATACTTGCTTGTCACTCCCTCACTAGACCAGAAACTTCTCCAAGACAGAAATTTCTTTCTGTCCTTTTTTCCCCCCCAAAGTCAGCAGTGGGGACTTCTTATCTTTTTTTACTATCATATCCCCAGCACCTGGAATAGTATCTGGCACTCAATATGTATTTTCTGAATGAACAAATGCTAGTTTTCGAAACAGCCAGTCAATCCAACTGCCCCAACATTATCTATTATCACCGGCAAAGTGGCTCAGCCTCCCCATCCCCCTGTACCTCTAGCCCAGGAATCGAGCTGCTCTGAGAGTCCCCATGGCTAGAGATAGCCACCAGTGCCCTCAAGAGTACTAAATGTCAACACTCAAGTTCTGAGGGAGAGGGAAGAGGGAAGTAACGGAACCAACTGGGGACCTTAAAACCCAGAAGCAGTCCACTAGAAGAAATTAACCCAGGGCTCACTTAAAATTGATACTATGTAGGTCAGGCTGTGGACCTTCAATGATTGTTATTTTAGCTATTAGCTTCTGGATTTGGTCATTTTCTAAACACATATTTTTATAAATCTTTCTATTTATATACTTACAGTTAGTTAAGTTATAGGAAGAAATCATGAGTCCTTACAACTTAGAACTTTACATATTATTTCTAGGTATCAAAAGCAGATGTGGCCTGACCTGTGGTGGCGCAGTGGATAAAGCGTCGACCTGGAAATGCTGAGGTCGCTGGTTCAAAACCCTGGGCTTGCCTGGTCAAGGCACATATGGGAGTTGTGCTTCCTGCTTCTCCCCCCCTTCTCTTTCTCTCTCCTCTCTCTCTCTCTCTCTCTCTCTCTCTCTCTCTCTCTCCTTTCTAAAATGAATTAAAAAAAAAAAAAGGCAGATGTACAGACCATGCCACTAAAAGGAAGATAATCTCCACTACAAGTGTAGCAAGAAAGACATACCACAGGAAAAGCTGTATCAATTTACTTTGCAATAAACTAATATGATCATTTTAAATACCAGTACTGACTTGCTCAGATTCTTAATTACAACAATGTAGCATAATTAAGATTTTTGAGTCTGGAGTAAAAATGCCAGCTCTGTGACCTAGTAGCTGTGATCCTGGCCAAGTTAATGTCTCTGTGCCTCTGTTTCCTCTTCTGTAAAATAATTATAGCAATGGGTACCTTATAGGTTACTAGGGATTAAATGAGAAAACGCTGCATATGTTACTACTCAAATATTGGCTAAACTGATGTTAAATTGTTTCCCAGGCCCTGGCCGGCTGGCTCAGCGGTAGAGCGTCGGCCTGGCATGCGGGGGACCCGGGTTCGATTTCAGGCCAGGGCACATAGGAGAAGCGCCCATTTGCTCCTCCCTCCCCCACCCCCTCCTTCCTCTCTGTCTCTCTCTTCCCCTCCCGCAGCCAAGGCTCCATTGGAGCAAAGATGGCCCAGGCGCTGGGGATGGCTCCTTGGCCTCTGCCCCAGGCGCTAGAGTGGCTCTGGTCACGGCAGAGCGACGCCCCGGAGGGGCAAAGCGTCGCCCCCTGGTGGGCAGAGCATCGCCCCTGGTGGGCGTGCCAGGTGGATCCCAGTAGGGCGCGTGCGGGAGTCTGTCTGACTGTCTCTCCCCGTTTCCAGCTTCAGAAAAATACAAAAAAAAAAAAAAATGTTTCCCAATGCCTATTTAAATATTTCTAATTCAAGTACTTTTTAGGGTGAAAAACAATGGATTTTAGAGCCAAATGTTGGATTAAATATCACTGAAGGTTCCTTCTAGCTGAGAGATCATAAATGACTTCACCTCTCTGGGCTAGTTCCTGCTTTCGAAAAAGGGGGAAAACACTTACCTCGTGGGTTCTTATGAGGATTAAATTAGGTAATAGGCGACAATTATTAAGGGCTTCCTTCTCTCCCAGGCCCTGTACTAGGCACTTGAAAATTTATTGTACTTAAAAACAGCTAGCACCACTTGGCCCTGTCACATAGCAGGCAGTCACTTAACGACAGTTATCAATCATGCATTTCATCTCTTTAAGAAAAATAGCAATCAATGTTGCATTTAAAAGAAAAAATTGAATAGAAATCAAAATTTCATACTAAAATGAAATTTTAACATCCACACGGGGGCCCCACAGAGGAACACTCTCCTTAGAGACAGTGAGTGGATAGAAAACTTTTGGTAAAATGCCTTCCTTTCCTGGGTCCCACACTCTGGCCCGCACCCAACCAGGCACCTTGGTATACTGTTCCACCAGCTTCGTGAAGTAGTTGAAGAGGCTGTGCTGTGGACGGAGGAAGTCGAATTGGTAGTTGCGCTGTTCTTTCTGCATCAGCTGGGTCAGAAACTGGCGCCCATTCCTGGCCACAAACTGAGCCGTCAGCTTCACCACGTCCAGATCAAAGGCTGAGATGGAGGGGGGGTCTGCGATAAATTCAAACTCAGGAGGGGGTTCTTTGGGCACGATGGTCTCTTGGATCACCTGGGCTTGGACCTAAGACACAGAAGACATGTGAGGCAAGAGGCACAGCCTGTGAACTGGCTCAGGAGGGGAGCTTTATGCTTCTGTTAATGATGTGTACAATGTGAGAGAATCCTAACTTACAAGAGCAGCAGCAATTTCTTGACCAAATGTGGCCTCAACAACCTGAAAGGCTTCCAGTGTGGCCCATGCTCTCTGTATCTCTGCTGCCGCTCTGATATTGAGGGTCAGGACTGAGTAGCAGGAGATCTAACAGGAACTCAGCTTATAAATCCCAACCGAGGGGAAAAAGGATGTAGTTGGCCCTCTATGTGTGCAGAGGACCCCACTGGATGAAGGACTTCCACATTTGTTACTTCATCTGGCCTCCACACAAACCATGAGGTGGAGGTACCATGAATACTTTTTAAAGATGAAGAAATTAAAAGTAGCCTGAGGCCCTAGAAGTAAACTGCAATGGAAAGTCTCAGAACCTACGTCAATCTTTCCTTCCCACTGTAAAACAAGGAGCAACCTTTGCCACCTTGGTTCAGGAGTAGAGGAAAGAAAAGGGACCAACCCAAGTCTGCACAGGAAGCAAAATGTGCCATCCCTTCCTGTCCTCACAGGCAACCCTAATCATCCCTACCTGTGGTCCTAGTTCTAAGGTAGGGTACTAGGGCAGGCCAGATGGAGGGGTCCTGGGATGGTGAGACAGAATGATGGCACAAGAAAGGGCCTACATTAAAGCATTGAAACTGGAATGCTGAGGTCGCAGATTCAAAATCCTGGGCTTTCCCCGTCAAGGTAAATATGGGAAGCAACTACTAAGAACTGATGCTTCCTACTCCTTCCCACTCCCCATCCTCTCTCTAAAAATCAATAAATAAAATATTTTTTTAAAAAACAAAACAACTTTAAATTAAAAAGGGGTCCACAAGCCTTAGACAAGGCAAAGAAAAGGGGCTGAGAGCATGGACTTTAAAGTTCTGTCTCCATGCTCAACTGAACATGAACAAAAAGAGTCACAAAAAATGGTTGCAGGGATGACTTTGTCATTTACTCAGGGTGGGATGACTTTCTGCTGCAGTTTCCCCTGAATCCAGGAAGAATGGTCTCAAGGCAGGTTTCCCTGAAGCCAGGAAGGATGTTCTTACTACTTGATTGCCAGCCTAAGTTAATTATTTCAGAATGTGTTGACTTTTCTTTCTTCCTAGAGGTTATGCATGAAGGGCTCCCAGGTTAATAACCTCCAGCCCAAATTTTCCTATAAATATAGGTAGGGTCCCTGAAGCTCTCAGAACTCTTCCTGGTTGATGCACATGGTGGGTGGGCAACTCTGGAGCCCAGGCTGAAGCTTTCTCTTCTGGTAATGTGTCCCTCCATGATTTGGTGAGACTGGTACATACTCATTATCCTCTTAGTCTATTGTTTTACTAGCTGTTACTCTAGAGTCCAGGCTGATGTATCTTCATCTGGTGATGTTGTGTAGCTTGTGTGTTGATTCTTTTTCTTTATTTTCCTTTAGGTTGCATAAGTTCAAAGCCACTTTAATTTTCACTTTTTGTTTTTTTTTTAACAAGAGAGACAAAGGGACAGAGAGGGACATGCAGACAGGAAGGCAGAGAGATGAGAAGCATCAATTTTTTGTTGTGGCACTTTAGTTGTTCATGGATTGCTTTCTGATATGCGTCTTGACTGGTGTATACAGTTGAACCAGTGACCTTGAGCTCAAGTCAGTGATTTTGGACTCAAACCATTAATCACAGGGTCATGTCTATGATCCCATGCTCAAGCTGGATGATCCTGCACTCAAACCGGTGACCTGCGGTTTTTTAAACTGGGTCCTCTGTGTCCTAGTCGGATACTCTATCCCAGTGGTTCTCAACCTGTGGGTCGCGATCCCAGCGAGGTCGTCTAAAGCCATCGGAAAATACATAATGCATATCAGGTATTTACATTCCGAATCATAACTGTAGCAAAATTACAGTTATGAAGTAGCCACCAAAATTATTTTTTGGTTTGGGGTCACCACAACATGAGGAACTGTATTGTGGGGTCACAGCATTAGAAAGGTTGAGAACCACTGCTCTATCCACTGTGCTACTGCCTGGTCAGGTTGACTTAATTTAATTGTTATTAATCATAATAAATTCACCCTCTAATCCATCCATAAATAATTGCAACTGTACCACAACTCCTGCACAGCAAGTCATTTCCTTGTCTGTGCCAATGTGTTCATCTGAACACTAGGTTATTTTACTGTCACCCTGTTTCTCTGACATTTACATGAAGTACACACACACAGGACAACAGAAATGTGAAATCTGCACCAAATAAAAGGAAAACCCTCTTAAGTTTCTGTAGGATGATGTGGCAGCATGTGTGCATGCGCAGATGATGATGTAACACTGTGTATACAGCGGAGCAGCCAACAGCCATGCCAGTTGAGATGTGGACCATACAAAGGAAAGTTTAGTGTGTTCTGTGGCTCACTAAATTAGAATCTATGACCAAAGTGCAACGTGAATATCAGCACGTTTATAACGAAGCGCCACCACATAGGAATAACATTACTCGGTGGGATAAGCAGTTGAAGGAAACCGGCAGTTTGGTGGAGAAACCCCGTTCTGGTAGGCCGTCAGTGACGAGTGTGTAGAGGCTATGCGGGATAGCTACCTAAGGAGCCCTAAAAAATCTGTGAGTGAGCCCACATCGAACTGAGATATGAAACTGGGAGAGTTTTCCTTTTATTTGGTACAGATTTCACATTTCTATCATCTTTTGTTGCTTTCCTGTGACCGGTCAAAAGTGCACCATGACTTTACGGACACACTGTAGATGACCCCGTGGTCAATGGGTTGAAACCTAACCATCACTGGCTTGAGCCCAACATTGCTGACTTGAGCAAGGGATCACTCACTCTGCTGTAGCCCCCCCCCCTTTCCATTGAGGCATATATGAGAAAGCAATCAATGAAAAACTAGGATGCTGCAATGAATAATTGATGCTTCTCATCTCTTCCTTCCTGTCTGTCTGTCCCTGTCTGTCCTTATCTCTGCCTCTCTCTGCCTCTGTCAAAACAAACAATTAAATTAAATTTTACTGATTTATTATGTTTATCTATATGAGTGTAGGCTCACCAGCTTGAGTACAGAGTCACCACATTGAGTGTGGGATCATAGACATGATCCCATGGTTGTTGACTTGAGCCCAAAGGTCAATGGGCTAAAGTCCAAGACAGCTGACTTGAGAGGAAGCTTGCTGACATGAGCAAAAGGTCACTGCCTCAGCTGGAGCCCCCAGACGGGGCACATAATGAGAAAGTGATCAATGAGCTGTGGCCAGATAGCTCAGTTGGTTTGAGTGTTGTTCCGGAGCACAGATTGCCAGTTTGATTTCCCGATCAGGGCACACACAGAAGCAGCTCAATATTTCTGCCTCTCTCTCTTCCTGCCTCTGAACCCTCCCTAAAAAAGTAAAAATAAAAATAAATAAATTGGGCCCTGGCCGGTTGGCTCGGCGGTAGAGCGTCGGCCTGGCGTGCAGAAGTCCTGGGTTCGATTTCCGGCCAGGGCACACAGGAGAAGCGCCCATCTGCTTCTCCACCCCTCCCCCTCTCCTTCCTCTCTGTCTCTCTCTTCCCCTCCCGCAGCCGAGGCTCCATTGGAGCAAAGATGGCCCGGGCGCTGGGGATGGCTCCTTGGCCTCTGCCCCAGGCCCTAGAGTGGCTCTGGTCGCAACAGAGCGACACCCCGGAGGGGCAGAGCATCGCCCCCTGGTGGGCGTGCCGGGTGGATCCCAGTCGGGAGCATGCAGGACTCTGTCTGTCCCTCCCCGTTTCCAGCTTCGGAAAAATAAAAAAATAAAAATAAAAATAATAAATAAATAAATAAATAGTTCCTGAAAAGAATCACTTTGGAAAGTGGGAGAGGCTCACGTTTTCTTCCTTGGAAATATCAGCATTATTACATCATTATAACTCTCAGGTCCATGCACTCAGATATTCTGTCCTATGTGAGAATTTTACATTCTTGACAGGCTTTATTTCACCCAGGAATATTTCACCTTTATAGGCTACAACCAGGTATGAATATAATTTTGTAAATAGGATCTATCTGTACGGGGTTGGGCCTACTAAGCTTCAGCTTCACTTCCCAGTAGATTTTATCACACTGACACAAAAATGAGAGGCCTCTTTACTCTTATCTTCATATATGGGCCTGATTTCATTGTGCAGGATGACTCTATGGGGCCCTAGAATTAGCACCAGGGACAGGTGTACGCAGGAACTCTTCTCTTTTTTCCCACCTGAGCTGGGCATCCTCTGCTTTTTCCATATGCTCTCACATTTCCATGACAGGCACCAATTATTACAGTTGTTTTGAAATGTAGAAAGACTCTTAGCATAGGTAACTTTAAAGGATCTTAGCATATGTAACTTTATTTTAGCTTATTTCTATCCTGAACTAGTCTAAGTGACCCCAGAACTTACTTTTTCTAAAACTCCCTACTCCAGCCCTTGGATCTATTTTTGGCACATTGCAAATGTGTCAGGGGTCATAAATCTTAGAATGTTTAGAAATGGTTTCTTTTTTAGGTATACAAAAATTTATTACTGTGTCTTCAGTCTTATGATCTTAGTGTTTAGAAATGTTTTTCCTTAAATTGATCATATAGATAAACATAATAAAAAGTCAGTAAAATTAAAAAAAAAAAAAAAAAAGTTCTGACTCCGTGGTCCCGGGGAAATCACACTTCCCTGGGCCTCAGACCTCTCATCTGTAAGATGATCACCTTGCTGGCCTCCTCACGAAGCTCCTGTGAGGTGTCAATGAGACACCTAAAGCCCTCAGCACAGAGCTTGACAAGCAGTGCTAGAGAAATGCCAACTGTCAGCAGGACTTTGCTATCTGAGCCTCAGCATCTGCCTCTATAAGAAGAGGTTATAAAAACCTAACGCTCTCCCTGGGTGGTTGGTGCGGTTTGGATAGTGAAGCTCATTATCTGCCCCTCCCTCCCTGTCCTGGCCTCCCTCTCAGGCCCGGAGAAGTGAGGAAAAGAACGGGCTCCAACCTTCTGGGGCAGCTGCTGCTGGGTGGCTTGCTGCTGCTGCTGCATGACCTTGGGGATGGCGGCCGATGGCTCCTGAGCCTTCCCCTCCTTGAATTCGCTGACCTTGTGGCGGTAGTAAGCATGGTAAGGGTCATTGGGGTTCAGAAAGTTGAATTTGGGGTTGTTGATCTCGTTCTGTCGTATCCTAGCTTCAAATTCAGGTCCGTTCCTAAAATGAAGCAAAAAAAGAATTAATACCACAACCCTTGCAACTGCTAAGACCAAGTTCACTGTCCATTCAAGCCTCCTTCTTGTACCACCCATCACTCAAACTAGCCCCTCTCAGCACAGCACAGGTCTTCCTTGAGACTCCTGCCATCACGGGCCAGTGCCATCCGTCCCCTTCGGCTTGAACCAGGCCTTCTCTACCACAGGGTCTCCCAGGCTTCCTCATTCCTACAGCTCCTCTGCCAGCCTTGCCATTTCCAAAACCATCTGGACTATTGCTTTTTTTAAAAAAAATAAGATTTCTTTACTTAAAAATATATACTTACAAATAAACATTACTACTTCAAATAAAAGTCACTATTGCTTTACTAACAAAAAGCAGCCTTAAAATTAAATACAATGAAAACAAAGAACTAGTATTTCTGAAGTTCAGCTCTAAGTTTGCTGTGACTGAGGCCAGTTTCCTTAGTTAAAATGGGGAATTACTGAGCAATGGAGAGGTGTTAAAGATGTACTAGCACCAAACTGAGATTCTGTCCTTTCGGTAACGAGGACTGAAAAATACATAAAAATGTAGACAATTAGATTTATAACTTGTCCAAGTACTGCCTAAAATCACCGCACTGACTACTGGGCGAGGCCCAGACAGAAAACACTCTCCAAGGACATGAACCTGCGCTGCTGTGTAAGGCACATTCAGATGACGGGGAGCAATGAGATCGGCAGGGAGGTCTTCCATCTCTCTGTACCTGCGACAGTTTCCTATATACACCCATGTGCCCAATTTGCATGCCTTTAAAAATCTCAGAGTGGGGAAAAAAAGTCTCTCTCACCTGATTTTTTTAGAGTCCCAAAAGTAATATTTCAAGGTGTCACACACGCACAGTGGGGCAAAATTAGGTTTACAGTTGCTCATTTGGGAAATATAATAATTAATAAATAATAATACAAAAATAAACTGTTACACATACTCACAACTGTAAGCCTACTTCTGTCCCACCCTGTAGGTAACACCCATGTCAGTAAGAAAGTGCACTAACCTTAAGGACACAAGATATGAAAACATTCAAGTTTTGGGTTCACTAATGACTCAGCAAGTTACCAAACTTCTCTTTGTCTCAATTTTCCATGTGTAAAATGTGGCTAACACTACCCTCTCTATCTTGCACTATTAAGAAGATCAAATTAGTTAAAGAGATGTTAGTCTTCCTGAATCACACAGTGGCTTGCAAATGCAAGGCCTGTTACTCTTCTAAATGTTAAAAGGGCTGTTTCACAAGCATTAGAGATGATCTGGGTAATAGGAGACAACTGTGGGGCTTCCATCACCCCTCCAGCTAGAGCCCAGCACTCGGAGATGCCCCAAACACACCAAGGGACAACTCCAGGGGCTGGTGGGCAGCCAGATTTGCTCCTTTCTCTTCACTTTCACACCCTGACCCTGTCAGTTGAAGATAGGGGCATAGACACGGTGTAGGCAAACTGAGTTCCAGATTAGCCACTATCACAATTTGTACCACAGTGGTGGTCATCAACACCTAGGGGCCCTGGCCAGTTGGCTCAGTGGTAGAGTGTCGGCCTGGCGTGCAGGAGTGCCGGGTTCGATTCCTGGGCACACAGGAGAAGCGCCCATCTGCTTCTCTACCCCTTTCCCTCTCCTTCCTCTCTGTCTCTCTCTTCCCCTCCCGCAGCCAAGGCTCCATTGGAGCAAAGTTGGTCCGGCGCTGAGGATGGCTCTGTGGCCTCTGCCTCAGGTGCTAGAATGGCTCTGGTTGCGACAGAGCAACACCCCAGATGAACAGAGCATTGCTCCCTGGTGGGCATGCCGGGTGGATCCCAGTCGGGCGCATGTGGGTGTCTGCCTGCCTCCCTGCTTCCAACTTCAGAAAAATACAAAAAACAAAACAAAACAAAAAAAAACAAAAACACCTAGGCTAGCTCCTCCACAATTTCTGGTGACACTCTGTATCATGACTAATACCATGAGGTCTCAATTTGACAGTGAATTAGTCCAACTAGAACTTCGTGCTTGAGGGAGAAACATTTGCCCCACTTCTTAAATAATGCAAACTACACACAAGGAGAATGAATGTACACAGATACTGCTAAAACTAGGCCACCATATCCAACACTCAGGCCAGATGAAGTGCGGCTAGAAAGAGGGGCTCTGGTTGTCTCCTTATCACTGCCTTGGAAGCCATAATAACCTCACCACATCTGGGAACAAGCTGAAAGAAGAAAACAATGAAAAGGCAGCCATGTTCATTCCCAGCTCTTCTGTTGCTTTAAATTAGTTTAATGCCTACAAGGCAATCACTGTAGCCAAAAATAGATCTAGAAATGTGGATATATAGATTTATTTTTAGGGGAACTTAGTTAGACTCTTATTTCTGTGGCAGAAGAGGCTGGCATAAAATTATTGGAAAGCTACTTGGCAAAATAAACATACCGAAATCTTCACAAATCCTCTTTCAGGCAATAATGTACGACACAATTTTCTTCTAAAGAAATAATCTAAAAGGGAAAGAAAATGCAGAGACTTCCCCACAGCTTTGTTTGCCAAAATGAAATGTTGGAAACAACTTTGAAGGAAAAGAGAGGAGATGGCCAAGTCAAGAAAGGCCTGTCTTCTCAACATGGCACAGCCTCTCCAGAGAGGACCACGCAGCATCAAACCATGAAGCAACATGGGAAAATGCTTATAGCACAAAAGGGAAAAAGCAGGATGTGAAAGTATCTCTGCTAGTATTACAAGGATCTAAAAAAGGATGCCGAGGGCCCAAAGGAAACAGGAAAAAGTGAAAACAGCCGGCAGAAACTATTCTGGTAGTGAGATTGTGTTGATTCTTCCTCCAACACCCTTTTCCTATTTATTGTTTTTAAAATATCAGGGGAAAAGCGGAAGCATGAGTGTTGCTACGAGGCATTAAACATTTATCATAAATACACCTACTGCTGTAAATCTGACACGGCCTGATAACGTTCAATCAAGCTCAAAACAGTTTTCAATTCAATATCCAGGTTAATCAAAACCTAAACCTTTGAAATGTGATGAGGCAAATCTGCATGGCACCGGACACAGTGAAAGACATTAAACAGAGTAAGCTCTTTCTGTTTCATTTTATTAGGAGGTTGAGAAAGGAATACAATTATTAAATGATGTGATGGGGATGCTGCCTCGGGGATCAAGGCGTTTAAGAGAGCAAATGCCCTGACTGAGGGGCAGCAATCCGCCAACGGCTGGCTACTGCTTCCATACAAGGAGCTGACCAGTTCAAGAGAGGCCAGAAATCCAGATTTTTTGTGCTATGTCATTATTTAAAAGTGGCTACTACTTTGAGTTTAAAACAAAATATTGCAAAGACAAACAGAAGATCTGTAGGCTAGATGTGGCCTGCTGACTGCCAAAGAAATACCTTAAACTAGGGGATGTACTGACTTTTGGAGTCAAGTGGCCATCGAGAAGATTCCATCCGCCTGCCTGTGGAGGCGCAATGGAGAGGGCCTCACCCTGGAATGCTGAGGTCCGGTTTGAAATCCTGGGCTTGCCCAGTCAAGGCACATATGAAAAGCAACTACTAGGAGTCTATGCTTCCCACTCCTCCCTTTTCCCTTTCTCTCTCTCTTTTTTTCCTCTCCCTAAAAATCAATAAATAAAATCTTTTAAAAAGATTCCATCTGAAGACGTGTGAGTGTGTCTAAGTATGACAGGAAGAGACAAGAAGAACCTGTACCATGTCCTCTGAGGAGACAGCTACCACCTGCATGATGACCCTGAACTGTGTTCAGTCCCATTATCTCACTCATGCCCACAACCACCCTGAGATGGCATTTTATTGCCTTTTGCTGTTGGTCATGAGGCTCTGAGGAATGAAGTCCTTGCACAATGAGAAGGGTCAGCCCCCTTTTTGGTCTTCCTCAAGCCAGCGGATCAGACAGAGATACACATACTATCCATGACAAAGCAGCTTTCCAGGCATTTCTGTGATCTGTTTTGGAAGCACAGGCTCCTGGTGACTCTGGGGCTGGGAGTGACTCACACTCTGCCACTGCCATGCTGTGTTAGAGATGCCAGTCCTGACCACTTCCTACATCATCACCATGCTGTGGTTTTACATGAACCAACGGGCCTACACTGACAGTGACTCTCTACAGGGATCAAACCTGTGGCCACAGTGTCTCTGACAGGGGAACTAAATGCTCCGATGACTTGTACTTTCAAAGGTGCATTAACCATTGACGTCACTAGAGTGCCACCCTGGCAATGCCTCTCTAAAATCCAGTGTAAATCTGTGCAGATTCAGGACTGTTGGTGCTAAAATCCACCTATAAGTCACACAAGCATAAGTAGCTATGTTACCTGGCCACAAAGCTGGCAGTCTTGTCAACAATATTCCTGACCTCTGGAGGAGGGTAAATAATCCCCACCACTGGCTTGGAAGGAGTAGAATCCTCCTTTGAAGATGCTTCTTCTTCTGTGGGCTGTGAAAAAAAGAAAAGAAAGTCTTGAAGTTCCTAGTTTGGGGCTGCAACCCCAGCCCTCCAGGTTAAACCCTTCTAGTATATTACTGAAAGCGTTAGGCTCTCCTGCAGACTTTCTTTGGGTTAGAACCCTCTATTCCAGAAGAGTGGTTCTCTTAACTGCATTGTACTTGCAAGGGACCCTCCTGGGGAATAAATACAAAAAGCAGCTTTTCAGGTTGTACCAGCTAGACCAGGGGTCCCCAAACTACGGCCCGCGGGCCACATGCGGCCCCCTGAGGCCATTTATCTGGCCCCCGCCGCACTTCTGGAAGGGGCACCTCTTTCATAGGTGGTCAGTGGAGGAGCATAGTTCCCATTGAAATACTGGTCAGTTTGTTGATTTAAATTTACTTGTTTGTTATTTTAAATATTGTATTTCTTCCCGTTTTGTTTTTTTACTTTAAAATAAGATATGTGCAGTGTGCATAGGGATTTGTTCAGTTTTTTTTTGTAGTCCGGCCCTCCAACGGTCTGAGGGATGGTGAACTGGCCCCCTGAGTAAAAAGTTTGGGGACCCCTGAGCTAGACTATGTCAGTGACACCTGGGAATCTACATTTTTACTATAAGTGCCCAGGTGATTCAGATGCAGAGGGTCTCTGACCACATTTGAGAAACCATGTTCCAGAATCTAGAAGGCTCCCACACAAATGGGTGTCCCTGGCATGGGGTATTTAGTGGTTGTTTGCCGAATAAACGGGAAATTCCAAGAGCAGCTCCTTCTGCCTTAAATGCTTTTTCCCTCTACATCCATTCTACAGTCTTAACCACCACTCAATGCTCAACTATTCCATGAAACTGCGCTGGAATACTCAACACAAAATTGTCTGGTAAATTCTAACATTCTTTCCTTGCCAGTCTTCAAATGGTCAAGTCTCTCTTAGAAAAATAAAGTTTAGGCCCTGGCCGGTTAGCTCAGTGGCAGAGCGTCGGCCTGGCGTGCAGGAGTCCTGGGTTCGATTCCCGACCAGGGCACACAGGAGAAGCGCCCATCTGCTTCTCCACCCCTCCCCTCTCCTTCCTCTCTGTCTCTCTCTTCCCCTCCTGCAGCCAAGGCTCCATTGGAGCAAAAGTTTGCCCGGGTGCTGAGGATGGCTCTGTGGCCTCTGCCTCAGGCGCTAGAATGGCCCCGGGTGGGCAAGCCGGGTGGATCCCGGTAGGGCGCATGTGGGAAGTCTGTCTGACTGCCTCCCCGTTTCCAACTTCAGAAAAAAAAGAAAAAAAAAAAAAGAAAAATAAAGTTTCTCCCTTGCCCTTATGTTCCTTTCTGCTACTGCCTTCTCCCCCCACCCCCTTCCTCTGCTAAACATCCTGAGTTCGCTCAGCCTTGCCAGTCCCACTTCCTCACCTCCCATTTGGTCCCCATCCATTTCAAGTATTGTTGCCGAAGTCAAAAACAACTGCCTATAGCCAAGTACAGCGGTTATCTGACTGTGTGATCAATGACCACTCCTTCACAAAACTCTCCACTCCTCAACTTCCAGGCCCTGTTCTCACCTGTCTTTCCTTCTTGCTCATCCAAGTTTCCTACCTGGTTTCTGTTTCACACACCCCCTCCATAACGTTGGGCATCCCCCAAATTCTGTTCTTGGTTCTCTTCACAGTATTCACACTGTCCTACGGCACTCACAACCACATCCTCCATTGCCTCTACCACCTCTCAGCTAAACAATCCCCATCCAAATTGACGTCTCGGATTACTTCTTATGCCAGAGCTTTAGATTAGTTAATTTCTAGGCACCTTCTAGAAGAAATTTACCTCTCACTCCTGTCGGCTTCACCTACCTTAATGTACCCTCCACCAGCAATGTGGATTAGATGACTTGTTCCTTTGTACCTGGTACTGCTATTATAGGGCAAATCACACCATACTGCAATTACTTATCTATGTCTTTACCCTCAACTAACTGACATCTTTTTCTAAAGATTGGCTGGAAATGTATTATTTACAGTGATGGGGTAATACATGTTCGTTGAATATTCACGTGTATGGATGGGACTTCTCACTAGTCTATGAGCTAGCTCTCCAAGGCAGCAGCTGTGAATCATTCATTCCAGGAACATGAGAGCCTGGCTCCGTGTCTGGCTTAAACTAAGCACCCAGCAGATGCAGAAGAATGAACAAAGCTGTACCCTGCAGGCTGGAAAAGTAGGGATTACTGGGCAAAGGCTGGATGGGCCCAAATGCCACAGACAACCAGTAGATGGGCTGGATCAATGTTTCTCAAACTTTTATGCATCACTTTGGGATTTGTTAACATGCTGATTCCCATTCCAAGGTCTGGGGTGGAGACCCTGTCTTTCTTTTTTTTTTTTTACATTTTTAAAATTAGTTTTATTTTTCAATTACAGTTTTCATTCAATATTATCTTGTATTAGTTTTAGACGCACAGCATAGGGGTTAGATAATCATATACTTTACAAAGTGTTCCCCCGGTATTTCCACCTGGCACCATACGTAGTTATTAAAATGTTATTGGCTATATTTCCTTAGGCTGTACTTAACAGAGGCTCTACATTTCTAATAAACTCCCAGATGATGCGGATGTTGCTGGACCGAGGCCCACACTGTGAGAACCACGGTTCCGGAGAGCTCGGCTCGCTACCAGAAGGCGGCGCGCTGCCTCCTGGGATTTGCAGTCCGTCCCTCGAAGCCTTCCTAAGCGGCCGCTTCTTCCTGCATAAGTGAGGCCCGCCGAGGCCTAGGCTCCAGCTACCGGTCGAGGGGGAGGGGGCACAGTACCTGTTTGGGCTCGGTGGGTATTGGCGGCGGCGGAGGCACCGCCTGCACGGGTCCCGCCGGCATGACCGCGACGCTCAGGGCTGCCAGTCCGCCTCGGTATAGGTAAGCGGTGCTGCGTCAAAGCAATATTCCCGCAGCGGCAGCACAACAAGTCCGCAAGATGGCGGCGACTGAGCGAGTCGTCACCGAAGAGGCGAAACTCACGCACTTCCAGGCCCGCCTCTTTACCCTGACGTAATTTCCGCTCACGGGCTCGGGAGCAATCAGCGCCTGACGCCGTTGCCATGGCAGCGGTCGGGCGCTGGGTTAGGGTTTGTAGGCCTTTCCGGGAGCTGCAGGCGAGCCGGGGGCGGTTCCACGAGCCGCCGACAAGACACAGTGGGTGAGGCTGCAACACCAGAGACTGGTAAGTAGTTCTGCATCACCCGCGACGCCCCCTGCATGCACTCCACGGCCCTGGTCTCCCTCTCCTTTACTCCACAGACCTGGTCCTTATTTTCTCCAATCCCGCCTTCCAAGGCCCCAGCCCCCTCCCATTGGCCTCAAACTTGAGAGTTCCCTCCCTGGGCCGCCTCTTCTAAGCCCTAAAACTTGACTCCCTTTACTCTCTTTCGCTTCAGGTCCACCTCCTTCGGATCCCCTTTCGGGGTCCCAAGCTCTAATTACCACTGGACCCTTTCCTGTGGGCCTGCCTTTTCTATTGATTTTAGAGAGAGAAACATTGATTTGTTGTTCCCTTATTTATGCATCCATTGTTTGCTTCTTGTCTGTGCCCTGACCAGGAATGGAACCTGCAACTTTGGCATATCAGAGGATGAGCTAACCGGCCAGGGTTAGGGGCTGGCTCTGTAGGCTCCACTCCTCAGTCCCACAGGTGCCCCCTGCAGGCCACTGTCCTGTTTCCCTGGGGAATCCTGCCCTTTTCATTTCCACTCCTGATATCCTCTCCTCCCTGTTCTGTCTCCTCTCCTTCCCAGCTCCTCAATGCGGGGCGGTTCTGGGCTCTTGCCTGGAGTTCAGTTTCCTCATGTGTGTGATGGGCTGTGATAGGAAGAGATGCTTTCCCAAATCTCCTCCCTGGTTGTCTCACACACCCCATAACTAGTTTATGTCGTTGTTATTAATGTAGGATAATAACAATAGCTAGGACTTATTGAACATTTACCATGAGCCAGATTCTGTGTCAAATACCACAAGCATATTACGTCATTTATTTCTTATAGCAGCTTATTTGCAAATGCGGACAGTGAAGTTCAGAGTTGGTGGAGTGGGAACCCACCAACTTCTTATTCCTCTACCAGTGCAGTTACTTATTCATTTGTCTTCACTCAGGTTCTTCGGTGTCCCCAGGGATCCAGGCAATTAGCAGTCCCTAATCGGAGACTAACAACTGCCATGTACACGGTTTTAGAGTTTCAAAAGTGTATTTTTATGGTGGTGACCTTGAATCTCAGTGGGCATCCTGGTCAGGAGATAGGCATAATCTTTACCAGAGGAGTAAAATCCTAGGACTCAGAGAGGGAAGGGGCCTGAATGCTGAACAGGAGTGGACAAAAGGCTCCCTCTTCAGTGTGAGTCAGAAATCTACCTTGAGCTCGAGAAAATCGAGGAAAGGTAGTTAGCTGTCCCTCCTACCTCAGGGCAGTGTTGGCTCAGTTAGTGCTATCACTTGTGTGAACTTAGGAACCTTGCAGGGCCGGCAGCTTCATGTTGAGGACTCCACTCAATATTCGGGAATTAGAAAGCCTGTGTCAAATGCTCCTTCACTTGACACATACCTAAGTGGTTTGCATATCATACTGATATCTGCAAATCTCCAATGTTAGAAGAATGAACACAGGTAAACTTGGCTGGTTTTCAACTTTGGTTCTGTTTTCCTCTTGCATATTCTTGTTATTTCTGCTGCTTATCAGAACCGGAATCTGACAGGAGTTAGTATCTCAGATGGCCCCAGATGGCAGCTCTAATTATTTGAGGGTGAATAGGTCAGTATTTCTTGCTGTCTTAACAAGCAAGCTCGTGAATTCCAGGGCCTCCTCACAGAGCGGGGTTTCTTGCTTTATTTATTTCCATCCTCCCTTTCCAGGAAGGGAACCCAGGATGTCAGTCTTTTTTTTTTTCTGTTTGTCTCTGCCTCATTCTTTGGAGACAAAATCTCATGGGTGGCAATATCTCATGAGGGTTGGTCACCAAGGCAGCAGATGTATGCGGCATGTGGGCCTGTGTATGTTTGTGACAGTTGTGGGTGGATACTCTTTTCCCTGTAAGAGGGACTGACAAAGTGGACACACCTAAGACTTGCCCCATGCAGAGACCCTCAGACATAGATGGTAGTTCCTGGCAAATGGAGCTTTGCCTTGTGCCCTGCTCTTCCTTATTCTTGACACTGTGCCCAACATATATTAGGTACTCAGTCATGGTTTGCTGAATAAACATATAGGATCTGACCCTCTACACCTGCACTTCCAATATGGTAGCCACCGGTCCGTGTAATGGTACCTTTGAAAACGGTAGCTGGTCGCTATTGAGATGTATTGTAAGCATTAAATGGATGCAGATTTGGGGACTTAATGCAAAAAAAAAAAGAGGGAAACTGTAAAAATATCTTAATAATTTTATATTAGGCACTTTCTCCTGGGAGCATGCCTGCGCCTTTTCTTTCCCCCTCCCCTTCTTCTTCCCCCACAAGTATATATCTTCTAAACTCTAAGGGTCCCTGAGACTTGTAACCAAAGGAGCAGTGGGCAGTGGCAGCTTGTCCCGGGCGAACCCCCTGAACCTGTCTCCAAGGCCCCCTTGTCTCTGACTTCCCTGTGAGCCAGAGCAGCCCTGTCCAGGCTCTCCTGTTGCTTCTTCTACTCTAGGCCCTTCCTTGTTTCACTGTCCCCAGCTTTAATAAACTTACTCTCAAATTAAAAAACAAAATCAAGAAATTTATATTAATTTCATGTTTAAGTGATAATATTTGGGGCATATTGGTTTAAATATATTATTAAAATTCATTTACCTCTTTTTACTCTTTAAAAAATTTTTACTTACTGATTTTAGAGAGGGAGGAAAGGAGAGAGAGAGAGAGAGAGAAACATTGACTTGTTCCACTTATTTATGCATTCATTGGTTGATTTTTTATTTTTGTATTTTTCTGAAGTGAAAAGCTGGGAGGCAAAGACAGACTCCCACATGTGCCCAACCAGGATCCACCCGGCACGCCCACCAGGGGGTGATGCTCTGCCCATCTGGGGCGTCGCTCTGTTGCAACCAGAGCCATTCTAGCACCTGAGGCAGAGGCCATGGAGCCGTCCTCAGCACCCAGGCCAACTTTGCTCTAATGGAGCCTTGGCTGCAGGAGGGTAAGAAAGAGATAGAGAGAAAGGAGAAGGGAAAGGGTGGAGAAGCAGATGGGCACTTCTCCTGTGTGCCCTGGCCAGGAATCAAAGTCACGACTTCCACATGGTGGGCCGACATTCTACCACTAAGCCAACTGGCCAGGGCTGTTCATTGGTTGATTCTTGTATGTGCCCTGACTGGGGATCAATCCCACAACCTTGGTGTATGGGACAATGCTCTATTCTACTGAGCTATCGGGTCAGGACTTCTTCTTTTTTTTTTTTATTCATTTTAGAGAGGAGAGGGAGAGAGAGAGAGAGGAGAGACAGAGGGGGGGGGAGCTGGAAGCATCAACTCCCATATGTGCCTTGACCAGGCAAGCCCAGGGTTTCGGACGGCGACCTCAGCATTTCCAGGTCGACGCTTTATCCACTGCGCCACCACAGGTCAGGCCCAGGACTTCTTTTTACTCTTTAATGTGGCTAGTAGAAAATTGAAGATCCCATATGTGGCTGACATTTTTTTTCTTTGCACAATGCTACTATGGAATCAGCTTGACCTGAGGACAGAGCAGAGATGTTGAGAATCCCAGCTCCCTGAGTGACCTTAGGCTAACCCTTACTTTCCAGAGCCTCAGTTTTCCCATCTGTATAAGAAAGCAGACATGGAAAGTGGCACACAGTAGATCCTGTGATCAGAGATAGCACTGGTGAAGCATGCTGTCTACGCTTAGGCTCGAGACAGGTGACCCCACCTGCCATTTCCCTCACTTTACTCTTCCAGCCTAAATACCTTCCCCTTCTTCTGGGATAGTCTTCTCTATGCCTCCTAGGAAACTCTCCCTGAGTGCCCAGTCATGCACTCTCACCTTCATTCATTCCCAGGGACAGAAGAGCTGCTTGGGCCAGCCCTGCACTGGAGACAGGAAATCAGGCACCTGGATGAGCCTCTGACCCTGAGCCCCACAGCCTACAGGCTAGTCTGAGACTTGGGCAGACACCTGTGCAGACATCCATCTTCATAGGCAGGCACCCACGCAGAGGTGAGAACAGGGCATAATCCTCTGTGAAGCTGAAGACTTGGCCCCCAGAAACTACCCTTTGATGCTTCTGGGCTTTCTAACACCTGTGGGAACAGGCTGTCTGTCAGGCCCCTTGGCCCAGGTGGCCAGGTCATATACCAGTGAACTCAAAAAACAGTCCATGTGCTCCCAGGTAGAGAGACTGTCACCCACAAATAATTACTCAAATAATGATCCAGTGCCAGTGTGGTGTGTGCTGAGCTGGAAAAGAACAGGATGTTCTGAGAATGTGTAATGAGGGGACTTCACCTAGCCTAGGGACCTGAGGGAGGTGTCTTATCTAGAGGAGGGATGAGGCACTGAAGTTGGAGCATATCACCCGGGGCTGGAGCCTGGAGGCCGGGGCAGTGTTCCAGTCTTTTATGCTATAGAAAGCCACTCAGGGCCCTGGGCAGAGGGGGTTGGGAGATAAGTGGGAGTTGCCTTTTTAAATGACCACTCTGGCTGCCATATACCCATTGGGCAAGGTGGTTGGTGCTGGGCAGAGGGAAGAAGGAGATGGAGTGTGGAGCAGTGTTGATGGACAGAAGTGGTGGGTTCTCAGTGTGGTCTGGACACAGGACTGGCAGCATTCTGTGCTTGGATGTAGGGTTAAAGGAAGGGGACTTGAGGAAGTGCCCAGGTGCATTCAGTGGGGATGCCATTTTCTTTTTTTTCCTTTTTTTCTTTATTCATTTTTAGAGAGGAGAGAGAGAGGGAGAGAGAGAGAGACAGAGAGAGAGAGAAGGGGGGAGGAGCTGGAAGCATCAACTCCCATATGTGCCTTGACCAGGCAAGCCCAGGGTTTCAAACCAGCGACCTCAGCATTTCCAGGCCGACGCGTTATCCACTGCGCCACCACAGGTCAGGCGGGGATGCCATTTTCTGAGATGAGGAAGGTGGAAGTAGGTTGGAGAAAGAGAGGTTTCCCAGCCAAACCTGGACTTGGTGGGGGCCAGAGGGGCCAAGGCCTACATACTGCCCAAGCAGTGCCTACACTGCAGGGAGGGGCTGTGATACAAGGAAGCACTTTCTGCTGCTGACCAACCTGCAAAGGACAAGTGGGGCCCTGCTACGGGGTAAGAAGGGATCAGGGCTCAGCATTCACAAGGCAGCGCAGCTCTAAACAGAGTGCTGGCTTTGACACCAGCTGTTGGAGGCATGCGATGAGCCACAGGGGGCCAAGTGTCGCTGCTTCAGCTTCTGAACAATTCATCCAAATCACTGTCTTCAGAAGTCCATAGACTCTGAAGATGTACAAGAAGCATTCTGTGTGGGCTGCAGAGACAAAGGGGAAATATAGAAGGCAGACAGTGGCTCCAGACAAAGATGGTCCTTGCTGTTGTTACTGTTAATAATATAATCACAATAGTAATATATAGTTACTATACTGGAGAACTTGTATTGGTGTCTTACTCTGAACTAAGCAATTTACTTGTAGATGCTTGTGTCAACATATAATGGGCTCCCTGTCTCCAGAGTGGTTAGAGTAGGTATCATACAGATTTTCAGGTTTTCTTCTCTTACACCTTATGAATTGTTTTCGTTCCCTAATCAATGTATTTTAAAAGTCCTTTGTGGATTCTTTTTTTTTCTCCATTCAGTTACTTAGTCATTCACTTGCCAGTGAACATCTAAATGGGCCAGCCCCCAGGCCGGCCACATTAGGCATACTACCACATTAGGCATACTACCACATTAGGCATACTACCACATTAGGCATACTACAGTGACTCAGGTGGGCTGAGGACTGGCCTGGAGAGGGGAGGCCATTGTAGCAAAGGGCTGAAATGCGGGAAGCCCAGAGGGATTTTCTGACCCAGCCTGGAGGGTGCTCAGGGAAGGCTTCCTGTAGGAGATGATATCCAGGGACCCAGAAGGATGAGAGGAGTTAGCCAGCTGATGGGAATTGGGTGGGGAAGCACAATTCAGATGCAGGGGACAGGTGGGTGAAGATGCAGAGATGAGTGCGTGTTCATTAGCTGCCCCATACCTACCTGATGGTCGTTGGAGTGGAGAGTGTGAGGGAGCGAGGGGGCGACTAGGGAGGTAAGGATGAGGAGCATAGCCAAAGGAGGCCTTTCTCCCAGGGGCCACAGGGAGTCCTGTGGGTTTGTTGGCCAGTGTGAACTGATCAGATATGGTTTGGCCCAGATTTATGGAGCTGAAGTGGATCAGATTGGAGCAGGCATCTCCTTTGGAGATGACAGTGGCTTGGTGTGGCCCAGCACTCATTTGTTATGCTGGAGCTACAACTGTCTTTTAATGGTCAGTTGTCTGTTCAGTGGTTCTTTCTGGAAGGGAAGGGTGGTAGGTACGTTTTCATCCATATCTGTATCTGCCCAGCATTTAGCAGGGGCCTGGCATACACAGGCCCTCAGCGGTACTTATCGAACAACAGACTTGGCGGAGTAGGTGTGGGGTAAGGTGGGCGAGAGAGAGGCTGACAGGCTCACCCACAACCAGCTTCCAAAGGGTCTGGTAATCTGGGGTTGGTAAACAGACTTCTCCCCAGGATCTAAGACAGACTTGGGCCTGGGAGCATCCAGGCAGATAGAGGTATTAGGAAGGTTCCTCTAGCAGCAGCCACATGGCTCTGGCTAATGGGGTTCCTCTCTGCCCACTCCAGGAGCCGTGAGGATGGCTCACCTGCTGGGCAGCCAGGCCTGCATGGACAGCCTGCGCAAGGACCTCACTGACCTGCAGGGTACCATTGTAGACGTCTTTTCCCGTGCTGGACCCGTGTGCTTTCCCTCCTGGAAGTTTCCTGACCGTGTGGCCTGTGATCTGGACATGGTGGCCCTGCTACAGCACTATGACCACGTGCCAGGTGACCCCGAGTTCACACAGCTGTCTCATGCTGTGCTGTTGGAGCTGGTCATTGACAGGTGAGGGCCTTGACCAACCTGTTATTCTTGGGACGCTGACACCTGCCCCCTAAACCAGTAGGAGCCATGGGATCCCCTTCCAACAGCGGTGATGACGTTGGTAGCAAGTACTGTTGGGGTTCTGGTCAGCTCAGGGCTCTCACAGTGACTCACCTGTGTTGTGTGCTGTGCTGTGCTATCCCATCCTGTCTACCCTCAGGGAGTTGCTGGTTGCCCTGTTGGTCTCTGTGGCACCCCACTGTGACCACTGCCTCTCTGGCTGCTGCCAGCTGGCTCCTCATGGTTTCTGTGTGTTGGGGACACCCCAGCTGCTGTTCATAGTTTCTGTCTAGCGTCTTGTGGGCTGTTTCATGAGGCCAGACATGGGATGTGTTTTTCCAAATCCTGGCCCTGTTGGGAAGAGATCAGTTGATTCCCCCACACCCCCATCACTCCTATGCTATTATTAACTTTAACATGGTCATTAGCTTTTCATATCCTGGGGACCCCAACCCAGTTTCCCCGTGCTCCAAAACTTTACACTCTAATGAAGTCATGAGGGCCCAACAAACAGGGACCTCAGCAGCCTGGGGGTTACCTGCCTGGGGACAAAGAAGCCAGAGTAACCTCAGAGGCTGGAGGAGCCCTTGCACCATTTGGAACCTGTGAGGGGCTGGGCGTTTTAGCACAGACTACACCTTCCTTCCTTCATGGCTTGCACAAGCTTTGCCCTCTTTTAGGAACACCCTGTCTTCCTTTTACTGTTCTGGTCCAACCCTACTCATCCATCCAGGTTCAGTTTATGTATTCCCCTCCCGTGAAGCTGTTGCTCACATGTCTTCTGACCCCTTGCCTCATCCCTCTGCCCTCTCTAATTTGAACTCTGAAGTTAGGACAAAGACCTAGCTCTCTACTCCAAGTCTCCATTGTCATGGAAACAGCTTGTCCTTCAGAAGCCCCTGAATGCAGTCAGGAAAATGCAAGGCACCCCTGCCCTGCATGCTCACCCTGAGGGTCTGGACAAGCTTCTCCCGTCCTGGGGCTCAGCTCTGTCCTCTGTAAAGGTGGAGGCTTTGAGCCATGTGATATAAGGCTCACCCCACACTGTCTGAGCACTCAGGACACAGTTGAGGCAAGGGCCAGCCTCCCAGAGCATCCTCCTGGTGCATCCTTCCAGACCATCCTCCCGGACTGTCCTCCCGGGGCATCCTCCCAGACCATCCTCCCGGACCATCATTCCAGTGCATCCTCCCAGACCATCATTCCAGTGCATCCTCCCGGGGCATTCTCCCAGACCATCCTCCCAGGGCATCCTCCCAGACCATCCTCCCGGGGCATCCTCCCAGACCATCCTCCCAGACCATCCTCCCAGGGCATCCTCCCGGACCGTCCTCCCAGGGCATCCTCCCAGACCATCCTCCCGGACCGTCCTCCTGGGGCATCCTCCCAGACCATCCTCCTGGGGCATCCTCCCAGGGCATCCTCCCAGACCATCCTCCCAGGGCATCCTCCCGGACCGTCCTCCCGGGGCATCCTCCCAGGGCATCCTCCCAGACCATCCTCCCAGGGCATCCTCCCGGACCGTCCTCCCGGGGCATCCTCCCAGACCATCCTCCCAGACCATCCTCCCAGACCATCCTCCCAGGGCATCCTCCCGGACCGTCCTCCCGGGGCATCCTCCCAGACCATCCTCCCGGACCGTCCTCCCGGGGCATCCTCCCAGACCATCCTCCCGGGGCATCCTCCCGGACCGTCCTCCTGGGGCATCCTCCCGGACCATCCTCCCGGACCATCATTCCAGTGCATCCTCCCAGACCATCCTCCCGGACCATCATTCCAGTGCATCCTCCCAGACCATCCTCCCGGACCATCCTCCTGGGGCATCCTCCCAGACCATCCTCCCGGGGCATCCTCCCGGGGCATCCTCCCGGATCGTCCTCCCGGGGCATCCTCCCAGACCATCCTCCCGGACCGTCCTCCCGGGGCATCCTCCCGGGGCATCCTCCCAGACCATCCTCCCGGGGCATCCTCCCAGACCATCCTCCCGGACCATCCTCCCAGGGCATCCTCCCGGACCATCCTCCCGGGGCATCCTCCCAGACCATCCTCCCGGGGCATCCTGGGGCATCCTCCCGGGGCATCCTCCCGGACCATCCTCCCGGGGCATCCTCCCGGACCATCCTCCCGGGGCATCCTCCCGGGGCATCCTCCCGGACCATCCTCCCGGGGCATCCTCCCAGGGCATCCTCCCGGACCATCCTCCCGGGGCATCCTCCCGGGGCATCCTCCCGGGGCATCCTCCCAGACCATCCTCCCGGGGCATCCTCCCAGACCATCCTCCCGGGGCATCCTCCCGGACCATCCTCCCGGGGCATCCTCCCGGACCATCCTCCCGGGGCATCCTCCTAGACCAGCGGTTCTCAACCTGTGGGTCACGACCCCGGCGGGGGTCGAACGACCAAAACACAGGGGTGGCCTAAAGCCATCGGAAAATACATATTTATTATACATTTTTAAATAAAATATGTATTTCTGATGGCTTTAGGCGACCCCTGTGTTTTGGTCGTTCGACCCCCGCCGGGGTCGCGACCCACAGGTTGAGAACCGCTGTCCTAGACCATCCTCCCAAAGCAACAACAGTGGGAACTGCCAGGCAGAAGTGCTGCCACACAGAAGACCCAAAAGAGGCCCTCAAGCTTAGCCCTCAGGGAGAAAGGCTTCCCAGAAGAAGTGGCTCTTGGGTTGGGTTTGAAGCTGGCCTGGCAGAGCGTATTCTAAGGCGCTCCATGTCTTTGATGCCTGGGCCTGTTCCTCAGGGCCAGAGGCTGCCGACTCTGTGGCATGAAGGCACGTGGGCACTGGGCTCTGCCCTCGCTGACCCTGCTGTCTCTGCCCACAGGCTCCTGCTGCTGCTTCAGAGCTGTGCGGGCTACTTGGAGAACCTCAGTTCAGAGCAGACGGTGCCTCCTGCCCGGGCTGTGGGGCCCTGCATGTCTGTGGGGCTCACGGTGAGGCACTTTTGGAACAGCGTGCTGGAGCTGGTCATGTTCTACCAGCAGACACACCCCCAGGTGGGTCAGTTACCCCCATTTCCCAGCCGTGGTTACCCTCACACCAGTTCTTCCCGCCCCACCTAGCACACCCACTGCTGGCTCCACACCTCCTAGAGGAGAGTGTCAACTCGAGCCTCCCAGTCAAGGCCTGTGTTACAGCGCAGTTCACCAGGGACATGTCAGGGCTACCGGGCTCTGCTGCTTACACTGTGGGATTTTGGAAAAATCTTACCTCCTTTGAACCTCAGTTTGTTCACCAGTACAATGGGAGTAATGACTGTCCCTACCTCTCAGGGCATTGTTGGGTAATAGTGTTGATATGAGCGCCATTTGTTAAAGGTTATTCTATAAGCCTTACAACCACCCTGTGGGAAGGACCACGTCACCATGATGGGGAGGAAACTAAAACTAGGAGTGACTAGGGTGACATGAGAGTCAAGTCCACTGAGAAAGCCCAGAACCCAGCAGCTGGGTCTGTCAGTGTTACTCTCCTAGTACCATATGTGTGACTGCACTGAGCCTGGGGGGTGGGGAGTGGCAGAGAGAAGGTCTGGGTTTAGTAGCTTGAGACAGTGGAAAGACAGTAGCTTGAGACAGTGAAAAAAAAAAGACCCTGTTTTTCACCCTCTTTTAGTCACATTGGTATTTGGTAACATCTGAGGGTCTGAGCATCAGGAGAGGCTGTCACTGAAATCCCCAGGGAAGTGGACACTTCCCAAGCCTGTCTCTCTCACCTGCTTTTACTTTCTTTTCCTGAGCACAGAAAAGGGCAACCCAAAGGGAGACCCCCACCTGCAAGCCCACGGCCAGGTGCGAGCCAGCCAGGAGCCCTCAATTTGTGACTGCCAAGTTCATCAAGCCTCCCTCCCCAATTCCAGGCCTGCCCCAGACCTGCCAAGAACTGGGCAGCCTCCCCGTCAGAGTCTCCTTGCAGTCTTCAGCCAGGACCACTGAGAACACAAAGAGCGTCCACTCTCAGACTGTGGAGACCGCCCTGGTGCCCTGTGATGCATGCACCAGCGTCCAGGGCAGCCTGCAGGAGGTGGGCAGGGTGGTCATCAGCTTGTGTCGGAGCCAGAACTTGCCCTCGTCCTTAGGCCAGTTCCAGCAACTGGTGCAGGACACCATGGGGCTCAGACCACTGCCAGCTGCCACTGTGGGCCGCTGGGCAACAGAGCAGAACAAGGACCTGACCCGCCTCAGTAAGCATGTGGGGGCCCTCACGCAGCTTGTTGGGCCCCTCAGGGCCCAGTTGGAGGAGGCCAAGGGGCAGAAGGATGGACTGAGGAAGCAGGTGGGCGAGCTGGAGCAGGCACTGCAGCAGGAGCAGAGGGAGCGGCGGCGGCAGGCAGATGAGGCCCAGCAGTGTCAGGCCAAGTGGGAGCAAGAGAAACAGCAACTGCTTGCAGGTCTGTGCCCCGGAGGCTGGACCCTTGGTGCGTGGGGCTCTGCTACAGGACTTAGGGTGGGCTGTCCTGGAAGCAGCCCCTGTGACAGGACTGTTGTACAAGTAGTTGGTGTGGAAGAACCCTGGCTGGGGAGTGGGCCAGAGGTGCAGGGAAGGGAAGGCAAACAGCAGGGTGCACTCATCAAGCCAGTTACACCTCGGGCAACTGGAGCTCAGTCTCACTGGGAACACTAAAGCCAGTGTAAAACATGTGCCTCAGAGTTACCCCCTTGGGCGAGGGGCGAGGCATTCTCCTACTCACCCTTGATGGCCACCAAAGGTGACTCTGGGGGGAGTCACTCCCCTGGCATCTCCAGCCAGCAGAGTGGCCTCTTTGGCTTTGGCAAAAGCCATTAGGCAAAGAGATACAGCCCCTGGCACCAGAAGTCAGCTGGTGGCCACTAATGTCAGGCCAGGGGGATGTAGGCAAGTCACTGATCTTTCTGAGGAGGACACTGAGGTCCAGAGGGACATGGCAGCCAGCCAATAGGAAGCAAGGAAGACAGGGTCCCAGGCTTCCTGGCACCTCCCCAGAGCTCACCCGGAAGCCCAGGTGGCCCCTGCATATAGCGCTGGCCGCCATCACTCTGTAGGGTACACTGGCACGAAGGTCACCAGCCAGGCCCAGGGGAACCTCTGAAGAGACTCTCTCTTGGCTGCATAGAAACAAATGACCTTAAGAGGAAGGTGGCCACCCTGGAGGGGGAGCGGAAGCGGCAGCAGGAGTCCATGCAGGCCATGGGTGAGGAGCCCTGTCACATAATCCCCATCCCACGTGCCCTGTGCTCGGTGGTATAGCAGGACAAGCACCCTTGATCACTGTCCACTCGGCTTCTGGGGTACAGGTAAAGGGAACCACAGAGGGGGGTGGGCCTGAGCGACCACACTGCTGGGTAATGACCTGAACTGGATGCTACCTTCTATTTTCAGAACCCACTTAAGGTGGGGTTCATCAAGCCTCCCTCCCCAATTTTAATGTTAATGGCTGAGGTTAATGATTAGTTCATCAAGCCTCCTTCCACCATTTTGTGGCCAATGACACTGAGGCCCAGAGACGTGCTGTGACACCCCACTCCCATCCTGGATCAGAGGTAGTGCAGGAACTTGCACCCAGGGTTCCCCTGCCCTGTCCCTTCCCACGCCCACTCAATACTGCAGAGACAAAGGCCCAGGAGGAGGCCAAGTACAGGGCGGAGGCCGAGAGGCAGGTGCAGCAGCTGGAGGAGCAGGTGCAGCTGATGGCAGGGCGGCTGGATGGGGCCAGCCAGCAGATCCGCTGGGCCAGCACAGAGCTGGACAAGGAGAAGGCCCGCGTCGACAGCATGGTCCGCCACCAGGAGGTGAGACTGCGGGCCTTACCAGTGCCCTGGGTGCCTGCAACATAGGCTTCAGGAAGAGAGGGCTTGTCTGGTGAGGGGTGGGGGTTTATCTGTGTAAGGCACTTGCTACCCAACACATACCCAGGTTTTGGTTTGACTCTCCTTTATGAAGTATCTGAGCTCTCCCCTGAGCCAGACACTGGGGGAATGGTGACCCAAGGACAAATACAGCCAAATGAGGCCTTGCTCTGAAGGAGTTTCCCACCCAGCAATGGCAAACAGTTGTGCCACCACAATTCTGCCAGATGGCTAAAAGGAGCAAGAAAAGTGCTATAGGGGTCCAGGGAGGGATAGTCACATCTGCTTGTGGAAATCCAGGATGGCTTCTGGGAGGAGGTGGCCTTTGAACTGGATGCCAATGGTTAATGATTAGTTTATCAGCAAGAGGAAGGATATGGAGGACAGAGGGTTCCCTGGGCAATGGGGTGTTGCAGGAATCCCCACTGGGGTAGCTAAGGAAGTGACCGGTCACACTTGTCACCTAGAATAGGGGCAACTTGGGGGCTGTCCTGGCTGGGCTTATCCCTGGGGACTGGGCAGGGAGCTACAATCCCTGGTCAAAGTCCCCAGGGTCAGGCATGGCCCAGGATGGAAGAGCCTTTCAACCCCAAGTGGGTGCTTTTCTCAGTGCCCTGCAAAAACAGTCACAGTCACCATGCAACAGGTAGTTTCTGTGAGCCAGGCACTGGGCTCAGCCTCTACAGCCCTCTCGTTCTTCCTTCTCACCACAACAGTGGGCAGTGGGTACTTTTGTCATTCCCATTTTATGGATGAAAATACTGAGGAAATTGTCCCAGGCCAGTTAGCCAGACCTGGACTCAGGAGTCAGACATGAGCAGGGCTGGTCCTTTTGCTTTGCACGAAGTGGGTGTCAGGAAATGGGGGTTCCAAGTAACATGGACTGAAGACCTAAGGAGAAGGGAAACATTTCCCAGAATTCCTCTCTGAGTGGAGACTATGACCAAAAAGCAATGGGGTGAGGCCAATAGAGTCAGCCAACTTCTTTCCAAGGGGGTAGGGTTTGCAAGCTGGGAGGCCTAGCGCTGACCAGGCTGGGGTGTGTGCTGCCCTCGCCTTCTTCCCTTTGCCCCTTGCCTTTCACTCATTTGCATAGCCTCCCCTTACACAGACTGATGCAACTCCAAAAGGAGGGTTTGGCAGGTAAGGATGTCACAGGTACTGTAACTTCCTTAATCCCTCATGGCTGGGCCTAGCCCCATGGGTCTCATGGCCTCCCTGTGTGCCCATCCTGCCTCAGTCCCTGCAGAGCAAACAGCGCGCCCTGCTACAGCAGCTGGACAGCCTGGACCAGGAGCGTGAGGAGCTTCGGGGCAGTCTGGACGAGGCTGAGGCCCAGCGGGCCCATGTGGAGGAGCAGCTGCAGAGTGTGCAGAACGAGAGGGAGCAGGGACAGTGCCAGCTCCAGGCCCAGCAGGTGGGAGTGGGCAGGGTGAGGGTGAGGAGCCTCCAGCCAGCTGCGTGCTTGCAGGCTTGTCCCATGTTTGGGGAGTACAAGGTGTGGGGTATCCCCATGGGAGCCAGAAGGGGTTCCTCAGGCCAGGTCTGAGCCGCCCTCTGTCACAGGAGCTGCTGCAGAGCCTGCAGGGGGAGAAGCAAGGCCTGGAGCAGGCAATGACGGATCTGCAGCTGACCATGTCGGAGCTGGAACGGGAGCTCGTGGAGCTGCGGGAACGGGAGCGGCTGCTGGTGGCCTTCCCGGACCTGCACAGGCCTATCGAGGCCCAGATCCAAAGTAGGGGCCCAGGGGTGGTGCAGAGGGCATGCAGCAGGACACTGGGCTCTGCAACTCAGGGTGGCTGAGCTGGGACAGCCAGCAGTGTGATCTCTACAGAGCCCCATGACGCAGTAGCTTCATGTGTTACCTACTCTGTATAAATGGGGACATGGAAGCCCAGAGGCAAGGTAACTGCCCAGTCACACAGCCAAATCCAGACACAGGTCTGGCTGCCTTTGTCACCTGTGCACATCACCACAGCACATTCCAGTCCTCACTCAACTTCCCTATGGCCCATCCTAGCATATCCCCAAAGCATACCACGTGGCCTGCTCCAGGGACATACCCCAACTGTTCAGTGTTCTGGACTCTATGGCACAGGAGTGCTGTGGACCTATCTCAACAGAAGACTGATGCCAGGTTACCTGGGTTCTCATCCCAGCCCCTCCAGCCTTCTGAAGCTCTAGGCATGACTAAATTCATAGAGCCGTCAGGAAGATCTATTGCAACTTAACTGGTCATGATAGGTCATCCATCCTGAGTGCTGACTACATGCCAGGTCCTTCTGTTACCTTCTCAGCTGTTCTGCCAGGCGGGTAGCAGCCTCTTTTTACAAACCCAGAGCATAGAGCCCTACTATTAACCCAGACTATTTGAGCCCGAAGGGGGCATCCATCCCCTAAGTGGTGGTAAAGAACATCCTTGTTGAATTCCTGATTCATACCCAGGGGTGGCTGTGTGTATTTTTTTTTTTTTTTTTGTATTTTTTTTTTTTTTCTGAAGCTGGAAACGGGGAGAGACAGCCAGACAGACTCCCGCATGCACCCGACCGGGATCCACCCGGCACGCGGGTGACGCTCTACCCACCAGGGGGCGATGCTCTGCCGAGACCAGAGCCACTCTAGCGCCTGGGGCAGAGGCCAAGGAGCCATCCCCAGCGCCCGGGCCATCTTTGCTCCAATGGAGCCTTGACTGCGGGAGGGGAAGAGAGAGACAGAGAGGAGGGGGGGTGGAGAAGCAAATGGGCGCTTCTCCTATGTGCCCTGGCCGGGAATCGAACCCGGGTCCCCCGCACACCAGGCCGATGCTCTACCGCTGAGCCAACCAGCCAGGGCTGGTGGCTGTGTGAATTGGGCAATTCACTGTCTCTCTGGCCCTCCAAAAACAGGCCTTTTCTATTTGCTAAGTGTTCAGTGAGCCTTAAGTTCCACCTAGCTCTCAAATTCTATAATGCTGTAGTCACCTTTCAGCAGGGATGGGGAGGGAGGACAAGGCCTCAGGAAAGGCAAGATGAGATGTGGAGCCCAGTGCACTGTTCCTGCCCAGATCCACTGTGCCTGCTGGGCCATTGACCCATGCTTGCCCTCTGAGGTCCTGTTGTATTGGACACAAGAGGCAGACCTGGCAGGGTGAGGTGCAAGATAGCCTGTCCCTACAGGCTCCGGAGATGTCACAGACGACATGGAGAGGCAAGTGCAGGCTAATGACATTCGCATCCGGGTCCTGCAGGAGGAGAATGGGCGGCTCCGGTCAATGCTGTGCAAAATTCGGGAGGCAGCCCAGCAGGGGGGCCTCAAGGTGGGCAGCCTGGGTCCTCACCTGAGAGGACTGGCCCTTGGGGACTTGGAGAAGGCCCTGACCCGGTTGAGAACCCACCTCATTGCCTGTGGCTTTAGGCTACACTGTTGTGAAATAGCTTGCACTATATAAGATGTAAGGATGTTACAGTGCCTTCTAGCTCCAAATCCCACCCCAAGCCCTTCACACTTTTATTCCAAGTGCAACCAGGAACTTTTTTAGAAAGCAAACCTTCCCATACTTACTGTGGCTGAGGCGGGCCTGGGAGGCTTCCCAAACCCTGCCCCTCAGAGGAAGGGGCCGTGGGTAAGGTTTGAGCCTCCCTCACCCTCTCTGGCTATGCCAACCTCTCTGAACTGTGGGAAGGGGATTCCTGAGTTTGGCTTTCATAGCAGGTGATTCCACAAGACCAGCTCTGGGGCCATTCCAGCCTGGGAATCCAGGGAGCTGCACCTCCAGTCCAGGCTCATCAGAGAGCGTCCCCAGGGTAAGTGAGGCTTTGCTACAGGTGAGGCAGATGGGATGGGTTGGTCCCTCTTGCTCACAGGGACTCTTGCCATCTGGTCCTCCCTCAGGCCTCTGGGCAGGCAGCACCCACTTTGCAGCAAGACGGCCAATACAGGCAGGACCCTGCTGGGCCAGCCCCGGGCATCCCCACCTCAACAGTCCTATGGCCAGCCAGGCAAGTCCTCCCTGGAGGATGTGACTCACATGACCAGCTGTGCCCAGAACCCAATCCAGGTGCTGGCCAGGCTGAGGAGAAGACTATCACCAAGCCAGGGTCAGGCCAACCCTGCACACCGGCCCCAGGAACGGCCCAAGTAGCCTGCAGTAGGGTGGGGCTGGAGGGCAGGTGGCAGGTAACCTACCCCATGTAATAAAGCCCTGGCCATCTACCTGTAGCGACCTTGGCCTCACAGCACTGTCTGAGCTGGAGCAGAGTCCCCCTTCCCCATCCGAGCAGGGGCCACTGACCCCCCAGCCCCTGCAGGTGATCACCAGCAGAGGCCTAGCACACTGGATTCTCAGTAAACAGGAGATCCTGATGGGCAGTGAGAGAAGACGGCATACCAAGGGCAGAAAGAAGCTTCTAGCATCTGGGCCAGGTAAAAGGTACTTCAATCCCCATAGCAAGGGCCAAAGGGTAGCATGGACTTAGTGACCCCCTCCAACAAAGGGCAGGGGCCATGTAGGGGGTGTGCGGGGGAAGGGGAGAAGCTTGATTGAGGTGGGCCCAAGCTTCTATGGCAAGAAAGGAGTGTGAGACTGGGGACCCCGCTCTGGGCAGAGGGCAATGACACCTTCCCAGCCCCAGTTCTGAACTTGGGGCCTCCCATCCTGGCTCTGAACCTGGGGATGGTGATATTAAGGACCCAAGTCAGCCCTCCTTTCTCTGAGGAACTCCTTACCTTCAGGAAATGTAAGTCAAAGGGTTTCTCTAGATCCAGGAGGTTGGATACCCAGGAGGCCACTGAAAGCAGGGCAGGGCCTCACTCAACCCGAGGACACAGCCATCCCTGGCTCTCCCAGTCCTAACTCCTGGGGGGCCCAGGCAATGATGCCACCAGCTACACCAGGCCCGTCACATTCCAGTTATTCTCATGAAGCCTCCAGCCTGCCCTGAGTCACTATGTCTCTGAGGGACAGGCCCTGAGACCTTCTGAGGACTTCTCAGAGTGGGTGCTCCCAGCTTCCTATGACATTTTTCCCTTGGAGAGAAGGCCAGCAGGTAGAGCACCTCAGTTTACAGAGAAGGGTCAAAAGGGGTGTGTGTGTAGCTGAACCGGCATGGCCAGGGTCTGTCCAACTCTTGCTTATGTGGAGCCCAGGGGTTCCCGAGGGAAGCTGGGATGACCTGGCCCTACCCCTCATAGGTGAGAGCCAACCTGAGGCTGGGGGCTTCCTAAGGGCAAGAAGCCCAAGTCCAGATGCAGGGAAGGCCCCCACCATAGTTCAGTTCCCTTCTGCATCTATTTATTAGTTCACAGTTCTATAGTTCAGAAGTCTGGCCCCTGTGTGGCTGGATTCTCTGTTCAGGGTCTTAGAAGGCCAAAATCAGAGTATCTTCCAGGTTGCATTCTATTCCAGCATTCTGGGAAAGCATCCAGGCTCATTCTGGTCCTTGGCAGAATTCTGATCTTGCAGCAGTAGGACTGAGGTCTGTCTTCTTGCTGGCTGTCAGCTGCACTGCTCAGCTCTTAGAGGCCTTCCTTGCCACGTGGTTCCCTCCATCTTATAGTCAGCAAGTTTCTCATGTG
This sequence comes from Saccopteryx bilineata, assembly GCF_036850765.1. Classification (NCBI taxonomy): domain Eukaryota; kingdom Metazoa; phylum Chordata; class Mammalia; order Chiroptera; family Emballonuridae; genus Saccopteryx; species Saccopteryx bilineata. Next base: position 257,056,797 of record NC_089491.1, on the reverse strand, counting down.
GTTAGGTTAGGCCCACTTGGATACTTTGCCTCTCAAGGTCCACTGTGCCATATAACATAATCTAATCGTGGGAGTCAGACCCATTAGTCATAGTTCCAGAATTATCCAAGGCATGTTCACGGGGGCTGGGGAAAGTCTTGGGGGCTGTCTTATAATCCACCTCCCGCACGCAGTAAAACCCAAGGTGATTTTTTAAAATCTTAAAACATCCACAAATTTTACTTATGTTAAAATATATCCATGTTTATTTTAATATTAAACCTCCCCTACCCCAAAACTTCTTTTAAAAAAAATGGATGCTCCTGGAAGACGCACCACATTTATATTGTGGCTTCAAGTATCCTGGTCAGTGACCCATAGTCCCACTGAGAAGCACAGGCCTGAATGGTTTCTAAGGGCTCTGGTCTCAACCAGGCCAGGAAGGAAGCCCAGCTGGACAGGCTGGGACCCACAGCTCCTAGTGTCCAAGGACCAAGGGTAGTAGGCTTCTGGGTTTAACATCCCAGCCTTGCCCAAAATGTGTACTGAAAGATAGTCAGGCCGGGGTACCCCCAAGGCCAGACAGCTCCTCCCCCAACCCACTCCCCAATAAATAAGCACAAAACTGACCATTGCAGCCTCAGCCCCCAGGGTGTCCTGACAGGCGGCCAGAGAGCTCCCAGAGCCCTGGGAGCAGCTGCACTGCCCACACCCTCTCTCCCCAGGGTTCTGGGAGCTGCCTGTGAAGAAGGCAGACACACTCCCCTGGATTGTACAAAAGGGCCCCAAAGGGGCGCCTCTTCCTCACTTCCCAGTAGGTCCAGGCCCTGTATCCTCAGCCTGGGGGCTGTGGCCCCTCCTTCCTAGAGTGGATGTTGTGGGATGCCTTGCTCCTCAGCAGAGGAGGCCCCTGTCCCTCCTCCCACCCACAGTTTTCTGCCCTGTCCATCGCATTGTCCCAGGCCGAGGGCCAGCTTGCAGGCAGAAGGGGTCCATCTCTACGTGCAGAGACCCAGTGGGGGTAGCTAATCATCTGAGTAGCGGTTCCCTGCATGGAGGAGGAAAACAGAACAGGGAAAGAGGTGTCAGGAGGGGACCAGGTAGAGCCCGCCAAGGGTGCCCACCCTTGATGCTCACCCAGGACGTTGAATTTGCATAGTGGGCACGTCTGCTGGAGTATTAGCCAGGGGTCCACGCAGTCTCGGTGAAACTCATGCTTACAGGGAAGCACCCGGAGCCACTGTGAGGTGGGGAGGAAAGGCTCAAGCCACAGTGGCAGGCCTCCAGGTTGGGTGCCTGGCCCCGTGTCCTCACCTGAATTGGGGAACTAAAACCCCTGTGGCCTGCCATCCCCCCATTCTGCTTTCTGTAAGTGCTAGTAGGGTAGAAGAGAAGGGCCTTTTGGGGGTTGTTCCAAGGTCTCAGGAGTAGGGATGGGGACATGATAGGTCAGCTAATGGCTGCCCTCTGCCTAGGGCACTAACCTGCTTGTTGCAGAAGTAGTCTAAACACACAGCGCACGTCTCAGCACCAGGCTCTGGGGGACCCTGGGCCGCCCTGCCCAACCTGCAGCGCCGGGTCTTGAGGGACGCCAGTCTTTGCACCACACGGCGCTTGAGCAGGTCCACCTGTGGGGAAAGGCAGGCCAGTTAGGCAGACCCAAGGGCTTGGGGCACCAGGATTCCCTTGGGCTGGCTCCCACCTGGCCTCCGGGCTCCCTCTGGCTCTGCCGTGACGCCTGCCGCTGGGCCTGGACCACAAGGCCTGTGCACAGGAGCATGGCCACCAACAGGATGGCATTCCACAGCTGCTGCAGGGGCTTCTGGGGAGGGGAGCAGGGTGTCAGGGACATTGGGGCCACCCTCTCCTCTTCCCCCAGTAAATCCACCCCACGGACCAGGGAGGTGAGGTCCATTGGCACTGTGTCCCTCAGCACCAGGCTCCTGGCTTCCTCTTTTGAAGCATCTGTCCCAGGGTCTGCCTCGCTATATATGCTCTATCCTACACAGTGAAGGGACCCACATCTGTCCCCAGCCCAGACCTCTACTGAGCAGCAAACCCGTTGTCGTGTTATTCATGGAAGTGTATCTGGCAGCCCCACGGACTCCCCAGCCCAGGACTCTGTTACCTTCCCACCCCATCCCTACCTACATTCTGGTCTGCTCTCTAGCTGCCGTCACCCAGCCACCTCCGTCCAGACAAGCATCCACATACCCACTGAGTGGGCAACAGTCCCCAGGGACTGTCTCACTCCCCTAGGGAGTTAATGTCCCTCCTCTCCAGCCCACTTCTCTACTGCTTTTTGGGCCCCCTGCTCTAGCCTCACCCACCCATTTCCCACCACAGCCACAGCTTTCTCACCTGCAGATGTGGTCACACAGCACCCCTCCTTGATACCATTCCCCGCAGGGCCTTCCCCCCATCTCTGCCTTCAGGAGAAAACCCAGACCCCTTCCGTCTGCCCTCAAGGCCCTCAATCTTCTACCCCCGCCGCCCCCTCACCGTGCCTTGCTCCTTGCCCCTTTACTTCTTTTTTTTTTTTTTTTTCATTTTTTCTGAAGCTGGAAACGGGGAGAGACAGTCAGACAGACTCCCGCATGCGCCCCACCGGGATCCACCCGGCACGCCCACCAGGGGCGAAGCTCTGCCCACCAGGGGGCGATAATCTGCCCATCCTGGGCGTCGCCATGTTGCGACCAGAGCCACTCTAGCGCCTGAGGCAGAGGCCACAGAGCCATCCCCAGCGCCCGGGCCATCTTTGCTCCAATGGAGCCTTGGCTGCGGGAGGGGAAGAGAGAGACAGAGAGGAAAGCGCGGCGGAGGGGTGGAGAAGCAAATGGGCACTTCTCCCGTGTGCCCTGGCCGGGAATCGAACCCGGGTCCTCCGCACGCTAGGCCGACGCTCTACCGCTGAGCCAACCGGCCAGGGCATGCTCCTTGCCCCTTTAATGTCTGTGCCTTTCCACACACTTCCCCTCTTGGGAGCCCTCTTCTTCCTTGCCCCTTCCCTTGGATAAAGCCCCTTGCTCTGGAAGCTCTCCCTGACCACCAGGGTTGGGCAAGTATTCCCCCCTTTCCCCCTGCTCAGCCTTCCTCACACCTACTCTAAACCTGTTTTCTTGCTGCTGCCCTCAGTGGTCCCACTGGAAGGAGGAAACCCGGTCTGACGTGCCTCGCTTAGTCTTTGAGAGGCCTGTGGGGTAGAGGTAGGGGAGGCTCCGAGTTCCTAAGGAATAGTCCTGACTTAACTTCCACCATATGCATCGTGTCAGCCAGGCTCTATTAAACAGCTAGCTCAGGAAGTGATAGGGCATTGTACGAAACCCAGCCTCCTCACCACACGGGCCCGCTGTCTCATGGGGTCTTAAGTGTGTTGTGACTAATAAAACACATTCACTGTAAAGCTTTCTGCATTCATAGCAGCTTTCTTCTATCATGTTCTTCCCCAGCCAATGCTAAAGTTCAACTACCATTGTGTGGGGGGAGAAAGGCTAAGAGATTATTTGTTAAAAGAGGCCACCACTCTGGACAAGGTTGGGTGCTGCTAGTGTCACAGATGTTGCTTTTGCTCATGGCAGAGGCATTCTGGGGGCCACTTGCTGAAGGGCATCTAGGAGTCCCAATTCCCTGCCCTTTCCTGCCCTCTCTCCCTGGTTTGTGTCCCCGTCATCCCTTCATTCATGGTGGGGTACCGGCACCTGTTCCAGGAAGCTCTCCCCACATCCCTAAGCTAAGCTCAAGTGCCCTCACTATGCCCTGGAGGGCCCATGCCCACCACCAGCTCAGCACTTACCCAGTAGAGTGATAGCATCTCTGGTTTATCTGCTCCCCAGAGGGGGCCCCATGAGCCAGGGCTGGACTTACCCAGCTGTCGTGTCCCCTGCCATGCTAAGCTAGGCTGATATGTGCCAGAACTCACTGAGTGGTCATTACAGTGTAAGCTTTCAGGGAAGAACCTGGAGCTCTGTGATTTGGAGTGACAAGTGAGCACTGGGTGGGTCAAGGATGGTGTTGGCCTACAAATCTGCTATAGGCTGAAGACCCAGCCTCCTCAAGCTCAGTGCATCTTGTGGACGTCCAGCAGACCTTTCTGATACATCAGTGCTGCAGCTCTGATTCCCAGGGGCTGGAGGAGTGGTGACTGGGCCCTGGGGCCGGGGCTCAGAACTGGCCCCAGCAGCCCTTCAGACACCTCAGCTACTATGGCCACCCAACACTTGCGTGGCCCACCCCGGCCAGCAGTATAGCTGCTCAGCTTTGCCCTCTGTACCAGGCAGACCGACCTGCAGACTGTTACTCCCACCTCCAGGCCTCTCAGGTCTGCTCCCAGAATGCTCCTCTCCTAGCACTAGCCTTTGTGCCGAAAACTCCTCCCGGTCCCTCATCTGACAGCTGCTTACCCATGTCTGACCTGCCTAGAGGCCTCTGTGGGCTGCCATCCAGGGGGAGATACAGTGAGGCTCCCTTGTCTTCTGGAAAGCCCTACTATTCCCCCCAGCCTCAGCGCCTGGTCCCTCCACAGAAATGCTTTTCTCTGTGCTGGTCAAACACGAATTAGCATGTGCTGTCTGGGCTGAACTGCTAAGGACTCCCTTCAGATTTCAGATAAGAGTTCCTCTTCCCTGCTTGTGTTTGAGCCCTTCAAGGGCAGAGCCCGGGTCTTATAGCCTTTTGTACCCTCCATAGCCCTTCTCATAGAGCCTAAAGTGCCCTAGGACCTCAAAAGTCATTTGGTGAATGCTTGATTATTCAAACACTCATAACAATAAAGATATTCAGAGTGGCAGCAGCTGCCTATTTGCTTAGCGCCCATTGTGGGCTTTATGTACACAATTTCCTGACAGCCCTGTGGCCATATGCTGTCCTTGTTCACAAATGAGACCAGAGAGGTTAAACACAGCCTGAGATCATTCAGCTAAGATTTCAGAGCCGGGATGTGAACCCAAGTGTGCCTGACTTGAAGCTGCCTTGGTGGTCCATGTCCTCACACACTTGCTGGAGGCTGCATCCCACAAAACTGGGGCATGACCATCTGCACAGAGTAGGAACTTGAGAAAGGCAGACAGAATATCTTTGAACCCTCTTAATGCCGAGCACTGGGGGGCGGGGAGTCCAGAGACAAACAAGGCACAGACCCAGCCTTTAGGAGACAAAGTCACAATCTCCAACACATTCACGATGGGCTGTCCTAAGAGCCCTATGAGGGACCTCACAAAACTCTGCTGTGAGTTACAACGGGGAGAACGACTGTCCATGCCTGCAGCCAAGCATGGACATGTTTTAGTGGCAGGAGATTAGGGAGTATATGAAAACCAGTAAATAGCACAGGTAAGGACCATAAGAAGATTAGGGAAATAAGTGATCAGGAGAACTGTGAAAACCAGGCTAAGGATGCTAAATGTTCTTCTGCAGGCAATGGGAAGCCAAAGAAAGTTTCTGAATAAAAGATTGATATGACAACAGCAGCTATTAGTGATTATGCATGACTCTGGGTCAGGTACTATTCTGACTACCCACCATGTCACTGAACACTTACTTAAATAAAAATTAAAAAACATTTTGCTGTTTAAAAACTATTCTTTTTCATTTTGCAAGAACTAGTTTGAAGTATGCACACTGAAATCCTAGACAGATGAAAATGCTGAGTTTGAGACTTTTTTGGGGGTGGGGAAGGGAGATACAGCCTTTCAACTTCATGACAGTAGGTCTTTTCTGTTCTGTTTTGCACATTAATCACATCTTTGCTGCTTAACACATAAATACTAGGGAATTCCAAATTAATTTTGGTAATAACCCAGGCAATGCAAATTGTGACTAATAAACAAAATGTGGTCCTGGCCCCTTTTCTCCTCCTGTTAGTAAGGGTGGTGGAAGCAGCACTCCTTGCCACACAGGCAGGGAGGGGCCACAGGATTTAAGACAAGGCATGTGTGTGGTCCCACTGAGCCTATTCTCCCCAGCACCTACCTGCTCCTGGGCCCGACTGCCTCCCAGGCACACCAAGTCTTGCCATCCTCCATAGCCATCTTTGGAGAGGCCACAGGTGGTCCACAGGGTGAGCTTCCACTCAATGTTGGCTGACAAGGACTCTCCACTGGTGATCTCAGCTGTGACCTGGGTCCTCCTGGGAGGGAAAGCCACCAAGGAGTCAGATGGAAGGGCTCTTGGGAAGTGAGGTCCAGATCCCCCCATCGCCACCCCAAGTATCATCCTGCAGCCCTCCTGCTTTGGCACCCAGACCTTTCCCATCTATAGTTTTTTCCAGTTCTCATACTAGCCAGGCCAGGGAGGCCCATAAGCCTGGTGAAGAACCTGTCAATCAGAAATTGGCTTCCCCCTTGCTAGAGCCAATCCCCTCTGCCCACAGAGCCACCTCCTCACTCCAGGCCCTGGCACCTCCTTCTGGTCTCCTCATCCATTTTTCAGATCAGTCTTAAGTATAATAGGAAAGGCCCCTGAAACTCTGACAAAGTCAGGGATCCTCAACACCTAGGCTCCTATGCCCAGTCCTTTGGAGCTCAAACCTCAACTCACTGTAGCAGTGCCTCCAACAGCTTGGTGACATTGGCAGAATAATGGAGGACGATCACCGGCCTGAGCAGAAGCTGGGATATGTCTAGCTGTAGGGAAACAGGTAGATCAGCTGGCTTTGGTCCCCCATTTCCCAGCCTAAGTGCCCCTAAAGCGTCATCCAGTTTACCTCTCTGACCACATTGTGGTTCAAGATGAGGAGGAGCAGGGCAGATGCTCCCAGAAAGAGCGCCCTCCGCATCTACAGAACAGAGAACAGAGGCTTAGTCCACACTCAGTCCACACTGTGCCCGCACACCTGTTGTCACAGTTGTTCTTAACTCCTGGCACCAAAGTGAGCATTTCCTCTGTACAGACTGGCTAAAAGCTACTTGAGGTCAAGGGCAAAAACTCTTATTCCTCCTGCCTTTTCCTCCCCTCATGCTCTGTGGGACCCAAACAATGCTATACCTTCCCTGGTCCTAGCAGGGCAGGCCTGCCTGCAACCCTATCAGGAACTCCCCATCGGATATTCTCAGAGCCTGGTGGAGCTTCCTGACTGTCTCTGGCCTCCCCCTACCCATCTGTTTCCACACCACACTGCCTCAATTTTCCTAACTGGGGTCCCTTGTCCCACCCAGGTCTAGGAGTTTTCTAGAAGCTCCCAAGGGTCCCACTTGGTAGTCTGGCTCTAGCAAATGCTTTGAAACCCCCTCCTCCGACCCCTTTCCCCACATACATCCCCTGCACCTGCTGGACCAGGGCCTTGGGATAGGTCTGCGGGCCACTGCCCTGACTCTCCTGGTGGAACTGGGCCGCCTGCTCCTTGCCTACGTATGCCACTGCAATCCAGCCTTCTACCGGCACGTCCTTCTCAGCATCCACGACGTCCATCTGTGGGGCAAGGGCCATGGGCAGAGAGGGAGGAGAGTAAGGAAGGAGGGTCAGGCACACAGGGGATGCAAGGCCTAGGTTTGGGAACGAGTTTGGAGGGCATCTGAAGCTCAGGTTTTGGAAGCCGGAATGCTGAGGGCCTGGGCAGCCTGAGGGAAGCTGAGGGAAGGGGCGCTGGGCTGCCAGGGCTTGATTCAGGATGAAGGCCGAATCTGGGTGCGGGGTCGTTGCAGGCCGGGCCAGATGGCTCAGCGGCGCTCACCAGCAGCAGACGGCCGGCCAGGGGGGGCGTCGGGTCGGCCTCGGGGCCGATCCTGACGCCCTCCAAGACCAGAGAGTCCTGTCGCGGCAGCTTCACGTCCACCCGCACGGCGCGGGCCCCACCCCGTTCCGCCCCTGTCGCGGGTTCGCTGCCATCCGCCGCGGCCCCGGGTCCTGCCAGGCCCAGCCAGAGCGGCAGCAGGGACAGCAGCAGCAACAGCGGCGACGGCGGTGGCGGAGGAGGAGGTGGAGGCGGCGACCTCAACGTGGGGCGGGCGGCGGGGCCCATGATCGGACCCAGCAAGCAGACGAGACAGGGGTCCCGGGGGTCCCGGGCGCAGGGGAAGCAGAGTGAGCGAGGCCGCAGCCGGACGGGGCGGGGCGCTGACAAAGGGCGGGGCTGTAGCCGGACGAGGCGGGGCGGAGCGCCGGGAGAGGGGTGGGCTCTCGGCAGCTCGGGCGCCCAGACCAGACTGCGCCCGCCCCCTGGTGGCCACCGAGAATTCCTGCGCAAGCGGCCCGGGACGCTGGAGCAGAGCCGAGGCCAGGTCACCGTGGTGGAGGCGGGGAGTCAGAGAGGAGGTGCTCACAGTCTGTTGGATTGTCAGAAGCCGAGCTAGTTGGAAGGGGCGCCGGGGACGGTGAAGGGGGTAGTGATAAAAGGAAAAGGAGTCCGGAAACTGTTTTACATCAAATAAAATAAGATGCACATTCTCAGGAATTCCACTCCTGGGTATATACTCTAGACCAGTGGTTCACAACTCGGACTGAACATTAGAATCGTCTAAGGATTTTCTACAAAATCCTGATGCCTGATCTCTACTCTAAATCAAATGAATTGTTATCTCATTTGAGGTTGGAACTTGTTACTGGAAATAAAAAAAAAAAATTGCATACCAGGTGACAGTCCTGGCTGAGAACCATTTCATGGATAAGTGCAGAACAGCCTTGTTAAATAGTAAAAACTGAAAGCAGCCCAGTTCTCCATCACTAGAAGAGATAAGTTGTGGTATCTTTATGTGGAGAATACCATGCAATAGAGAAAAATGAATGAATTAGTTATGTATATAACCATGGGTATTTATTTACTTATTTATTTTTAAATTTTATTTTCCAATTATACTTGACATACGATATTATATAAGTTGCAGATGTACAACATAACAATTAGATGTTTATATACATCATAAAGCAATCAGCCCAGTAAGTCTAGTAATCATAATACACCATACGTAAGTATGACAATACTATTGACTAGCTTCCCGGTGCTGTGCCTTATATCCCTGTGACTGCTTTTATAATTGGCAATTTGTACTTCTTAATCTCTTTCAACTTTTTCACCCATCCCCCCAACTCCCTCACATCTGGCAACCATCAATTTGTTCTGTGTATTTCTAAGTTTTTTGTTTTGTTTTGTTTTTTCTTTTCATTTTTCCGAAGCTGGAAACGGGGAGGCAGTCAGACAGACTCCCGCATGCGCCCGACTAGGATCCACCCAGCATGCCCACCAGGGGGCGATGTTCTGCCCATCTGGGGCATCGCTCTGTTGCATCCAGAGCCATTCTGGCCAGAGGCCACAGAGCCATCCTCAGCGCCCGGGCCATCTTTGCTCCAATGGAGCCTCGGCTGCGGGAGGGGAAGAGAGAGACAGAGAGGAAGGAGAGGGGGAGGGGTGGAGAAGCAGATGGGCCCTTCTTCTGTGTGCCCTGGCTGGGAATCGAACCTGGGACTCCTGTACGCCAGGCCGATGCTCTACCGCTGAGCCAACCGGCCAGGGCCCCTTTTTTTTTTTTTTTTAATGTCTATTTATTGATTTTAGTGAGAGACGAAGGGAGAAAGAGAGAGAGAGAGAGAGAGAGACAGGAACATTGGTCTGTTCCTATATGTGCCTTGACCTGGGATCAAACTCACAACTTCTGTGCTTTGGGACGATGCTCTAACCAACTGAGCCATCCGGTCAAGGCCTGAGTTTGTTTCTGTTCGTTCATTTATTTTTTTTTATATTTCACATGTGAGTGAAATCATATGATATTTGTCTTTCTCACCATGGATACTCTAACAATGCTACATACAAGAAGCAAGTCTCAAAATAAGACATGCTATGTAAGCTCAAAACCATCAGGATTTATAAGATTAACATGCAAAAATCAGTTGTGTTCTATACACCACCAACAAACAATCTAAAAGAAAATCCAGACAACAATTTCATTTACAATAGAACTCAAAAGAATAAAATACCTAGGAATAGATTGAAACAAGGAAGACTTGTGCCCTGAAAACTGCAAAACATTGCTCAAATAAACTAAAGAAGACCTAAATAAATGGAAAGACACTCATCTTAATGAATTGGTTGATTTAATTTTGTTAAGATGGCAATATTAACCAAAGCAATCTATAGATTCAATGCAAAGTTCTAATGACTTGTTTTGAACTAATGGAAAAACCAATTCTAAAATTCATATGGAATTGCAAGGAGCCCTGAATAACCCACAGTGAAGAAAAAGAATAAGCTTTGTGCAGTAATAGTCAATGAGGTTTATCTGAGACATGATTATTACTAATTGAAACCATTTCCCAAAACCCTGCCATGACGACTTGAAATATAGTCAGCATTGGCAATTTTTGACAGTCTCTATGGAGACTGAATAAAAAAAGGGGGGGCTAATATTTCCCAATTTTAAAACTTACTACAAAGCTACAGTCATAAAAAAAAAGTGTAGTACTGTCATAAAGACAGATTTTAGGCAAACGGACTAGAATTGACAGTCCAGAAATATGCCCAGACATCTACAGCCAATTGATTTTTAGCAAGGGTTGAGAGAGCCAAGACCATTTAACAGGGTAAAGAACAGTCTTTTTAACAAATGCTGGATCAACTGGATGTCCACGTGTAAAAGAATGAACTTGGATTCTTATCTCACACCACATACAAAAATTAACTAAAAATTGATCAACAGTGGGCACGTAAAATGGTGCAACTGCTGTGGAAAATAATATGGTGGTTCTTCAAAAAGATAAACATAGGCCTAACCAGGTGGTGGCTCAGTGGATAGAGCGTCGGACTGGGCTGCGGAGGACCCAGGTTTGAGACCCCAAGGTCACCAGCTTGAGCGCAGGCTCATCTGGTTTGAGCAAAGCTCACCAGCTTGGACTCAAGGTCGCTGGCTCGAGCAAGGGGTTACTCGGTCTGCTGAAGGCCCACGGTCAAGGCACACATATGAGAAAGCAATCAATGAACAACTAAGGTCTCGCAACGAAAAACTGATGATTGATGCTTCTCATCTCTCCGTTCCTTTCTGTCTGTCCCTATCTATCCCTCTCTCTGACTCTCTCTCTGTCCCTGTAAAATAAAATAAAATAAAATAAAATAAAATAAAATAAAATAAAAGTTAAACATAGAATTACTATATCATCCAGCAATTCCACTTTTGTGCACATACCCAAAAAATTGAATGCAGAAACTTGAACAGATGTTTGTATGCCAACATTCATAGTAGTATTAGCCAAAACAGAAACATTACCAAAATGTTCGTCAATAGATAAATGAATAAACAAATTTTGGTATGTCCATATGATGGAATATTATTTAGTCATAAATAGGAATGAAATACTGATACATCATACAATGTAGATGAATCTTGATAATATTACACTAAGTGAAATAAGCCAGACACAAAAGGCCACATATTGTTGTATCATATATCCAGAATAGGTAAATATGTAAAGACAGAAAGCACATTGGTCGCTGGGGGAAGGGGAAATGGTAAATGACTGTTTAATGGATACAGGGTTTCCTTTTCCGGTAATAAAAATGTTTTGGAACTAGATAGTTGCACAGCATTATGAAGGTGAGTACCACATAAAAGGTTAATTTTATGTTATGTAAATTTCACTTCAATAAAAAAGAAAATCCATGCAGGACTATTTTTAGGGATTACATCCATATGTAGCAAAACTATAAAGAAAATCAAGGGAACAAGAAACACAAAGTTCAGTTCACTGAGTGAGATGTAACTGGGGAGGGGCTCCCATGAGCACCAATGGTACTGGTGATGGTCTGCTTTTTAAGTCACATGAGTGTTCCTTATCTCATTCTTTATTCTTTGTGTAGGTTACTAACATTCTTTTGTATGTATGAAATCACTCTTCAGGAGTTGGAGGCCCCTTGGTGTCCGTGGAGTCTTGCTTCTCCAATTCTGTGAATGTCCCAGCTGATCCATCAGCCCCGATGACAAGATTGCAAGAACCCACCCTGTAATTAACCAGTCTGTTAACTTCACCATCTGCCTGTACCCACTCCCACTACTTGTTCTCTGCCACCACCACCCCCACTATGCACACAGTCCCACCCAGGCAGGAGTCCTCACTGCCCCCCCCGAACCCAAACACCAACCAGATACAGATCCTTGCTAACTAACACCCGTCCCCCACCTAGAACGCGTTTCTGTTTCTCCACGAATATACACATCCTAGCCTTCCATCAGTGGAAGCTGGAGCACCCCTGCGAACTTGGTGAGTAACCAGAGTTATTACCCTGTAATTACCTCCTACAGGGTAGCCCTTGTTTATCCTGGAAGAGACAAGTACTTGGGAATGTAGTCTCAGTGGAGGAGGGTGTAGCCCAGGCCTTCTGCTGTTGCGTGGGGTGGCGTGGGGTGCTGGTGAAGAAACAGTAAAGATCTAAGTTGCCTCCGGATGAAGTGTAAGCTCAGGAATAGGACCAGAGATTTATTGCAGAAAGGTGAGTGCTAGGCAAAGCCCTGCTTATGAGCAGACCTCCTGAGGTAGGGGACACTGAAGGACCCCAGAGGGAAGGAAGGGGTCCCAGCTGGAAGAAGAGGCAGGCTACCGGGCTTGGTGCCAACCCTCAGGCCACCAGGTTCCCTGATGGGCAGACAGAATGCTCAGCCAGAGGAGCCAAGCCCCCAAGATCCAGCTTGCTTTACTTTTGGGGCTGGCTGGGAAGCTGGCAGGGACAGGGCCATCACTGTCCATGACGTGCCTCTAGACAAGCCATTTCCTTTTCCTTGGCTTGTGTCCAACTTGAAAATGGGAGTTGGACTAGGCCTGACCTGTGGTGGCGCAGTGGATCAAGCATCGGCCTGGGATGCTGAGGTTGTAGGTTCAAAACCCTGGGCTTGCCCTATCAAGGCATATATGGGAGTTGATGCTTCCTGCTCCTCCCCCCCTCCCTGTCTGTCTCTCTTCTCTAAAATGAATAAATAAAAATAATAAAAAAATGGCCCTGGCCGGTTGGCTCAGTGGTGGAGCGTTGTCGGCCTGGCGTGCAGAGGTCCCGGGTTCGATTCCCGGCCAGGGCACACAGGAGAAGTGCCCATCTGCTTCTCCACCCCTCCCCCTCTCCTTCCTCTCTGTCTCTCTCTTCTCCTCCCGCAGCCGAGGCTCCATTGGAGCAGGGATGGCCCGGGCGCTGGGGATGGCTCCTTGGCCTCTGCCCCAGGCACTGGAGTGGCTCTGGTTGCAACGGAGCGACGCCCCGGAGGGGCAGAACATCGCCCCCTGGTGGGCAGAGCATCGCCCCCTAGTGGGCGTGCTTGGTGGATCCTGGTCGGGCGCATGCAGGAGTCTGTCTGACTGTCTCTCTCCCCATTTCTAGCTTCAGAAAAACACAAAATAAATAAATAAATAAATAATAAAAAATGGGAGTTGGACTAAAAGATTTGGACTGGGGTGGGGGGGGGGGTGGGGGGCAGGGATTCCTTTCCACAGACATGCTGTGATTCTAAGTGGCTTGTGTCTTGGAATACAAGGTTACCTGGCCGTGGGCCAGGCCGTGAACTGAATGGAGGCCTCCACTGCCCCCATCTCTGCTCACACCCTAAAGTTGTAGGGGAACCTAGGAAGAAATGAGGCTGTTAATAAAGTGTGAGGCATGGGGTGTGGGAACTGGGTAGGGGTGGTGAGATGTTTTAGACTCAGTACCAGGAATGGGGTGTGTGGTAAGGCCGGTGAATTCCCTCGCCATGAAATGAGTTCCTCGGTGTGTTGCTGGGTAGTGTGTAAACACAGGTGAGGCATTTTGTGCGTCCACGAATGGTGGTCCTGGCAGGAGGATGCGGGGCAGGGAAATCCACATTCAGAATAGGTGCCCGCAGCACTGAGCTTGAACCTTTGGCCCCCTCTGCAATGCAAGGAGCCAGTGTAGTTAAGTGGCCACGAGGTGGCAGGCTAGTCCTCAGGGAAGAGGGTCACACTAGGGCCCAGTGTTGGTTTCTGCTGTTTTTACAGAGAGACTTGCGGTGGCAATAAGTAGCTCACAGGAATATACCTCCCTTGGGAACTTCCAATGACAACAAGAGAAGACCAGGCTGGGGGCTATATTTACAGAATCTCAGAGGTTCCTGAGATCCCTTCCCTATAAGCATTAGCCCCAAGACATATAACAAATATGTTATATGATCCACTGCGCCACCTCAGGTCAGGCCTAGTCCAACTCCCATTTTCAAGTTGGACACAAGCCAAGGAAAAGGAAATGGCTTGTCTAGAGGCACGTCATGGACAGTGATGGCCCTGTCCCTGCCAGCTTCCCAGCCAGCCCCAAAAGTAAAGCAAGCTGGATCTTGGGGGCTTGGCTCCTCTGGCTGAGCATTCTGTCTGCCTATCAGGGAACCTGGTGGCCTGAGGGTCGGCACCAAGCCCGGTGGCCTGCCTCTTCTTAAAGAAATCTTAGACTGTCCCTTGGTTGCCTTGTTCAGTCACCATTTCCCTCCATCCACCCAGACGCCCAGAGAGGGTGATACCTCATCCAGGACCACACAGGACAGGTATAGAAGAGCAGCAGCATAACTGTGGTGTGAGGGAGAGGAAGGGCTGCAGACTGGAGAGGTGGCCAGGGGCCTGCTCCTCCCTTGGGTCCAGTCCTTAGGGGGCACAGTGACCATGGGGGTCTGCTGGGTTCCAGGGGCTGGGCATGGGGCAATGACCATGACCAGCCAATGGATCCCGCCCTTGAAGGTAGTCAACCATAACCACATCCACACGCAAGATCATTTCAGACCATTGTAAGTGCCATAGGAAGGAGATAAAACAACACTGGAGAGTGACTGGGCTGGGGGTTGCTGCGGCTCCGGTACCAGGAGAGGGAAGGCGGCGTGAGACCTGACTGGCAAGACTATCTGGGGGAAGAAACAAGAAGTGCAAGTAAAAACAGTTGATACATTTACTGTGTTCCGTGCACTGTGCCTGGTCCTTTATACGGTTTAGCTCATTTAACCTCATCGCAACCTTATGAAGTAGTGAAATTATCATTGCCATTTTACGGAAGAAAAATTGAGGCATAAGAGGTCAAGTAGCCTTGGTAGGTGAGAGAACCAGGACCCAGGCCCAGGTAGTCCGCTGCAGTCAGTGGGCTGACCCGTGCCATTCTGCTTCTCAAAGGCACTGGCACAGAATGACCAGGTCTGGCTGTGAAATCTGGTTTCTATCTTGAATGCAGGGCATGAGGGTAGAAAGGGCAACCACTCTTCCCAAGGGAAAGCTTGTGCCAGCTCGTGTCAGAGCTGGGGCAGGGTCTCCTGCACGCCTTCTGGCCTCCCCTTCCTAACCCCCTGGGGTTCTTTTATATTTTTATTCAATTACAGTTTGCATTAGTGTTATTTTTTTTATTGGTTTCATGTGTACAGCATAGTGGTTAGACTATCATATACTTTACAAAGTGGTCTCTCTGATATTTCCAGTACCCACCGGGTGCCATACATAATTATTACAACACTATTGACTATATTTCCTATGTGGTACCTTACAACCTCATGACTATTTTGTAACCAACATTCTGTACTTCTCAATCCCTTCATCTTTTACACCCAATCCCCCGATCCCTCCCTGGGGGTGTTTTGAAGTCTCAGCTCCCTGCCCCCAGCCTCTCTGTTCACAGCTAACTGGGCCACCTCATTATAAAGGGATTTGACTCCAGGAGACAACTGGAGACTGGTGAGAAAGGCTTAGGGATTAGACAAGTATATCTGGGAAGGTAAGGGACTTAATTAGGGGGGTTCGGGTGTGGGTGGCGGAGCAGGGAGAGGATTTGTGTCTTCACAAAGCCAGGGTGGACTGCGGAAGTAAGGAGGAAGTGAACTTCTGGGGAGGAGCCAGAGGGGGCTCAGTTTCTCATATTCTGTTGTGTCTTCAAAATAACACATAATAGTATTAATATCCCTCAAATTTGTGCACCCATCGCTTTTCCAGCCATTATTTCACTTGGAATTCTCACAACAGCCTTGGGAAAAAGGCAGGGATTACATTTCTCTCCAGATTACTGGCACCCAGAGAAAAAAGGTGACTGCCACTGAGGGAACTGAGGTTTGGCTCCAGACCTCCGGGCTGCTGGCTCAGGACTGCTTTCTCTGCTCTCACAGGATTGGTGTAGGGGAAAAGGCCAGGGCAGGGGGCCAGGAAGCTGCAGCAGATGTCACGGGAAACTCAGGCTGCTAGCTACTAGACTGAAGTTACCTAAAGACCCCTGGCCTCCTCCTTGGGAAGGGGGGGAACAGGAAGGTATAGAGGGGTTGCCATCAGCATTCTGGGCAGCTGGGCAGGACTGTGGCTAGAACCCAAGGGGCCTGAAGAGGGCTTCTTTTACCCCTTTTCCCCAGGAGAGATCTATTTGTGGCCCTTTAACCTGCAAAAGCACTGTTTGTCCACAGTCCGACCTTACCCTGGCAGATGTTCTAGACTCGTTCAACCCGGGACCTCAGAAGAAAGAAGACCTGCCACTTGCCACCCCCTACCCAGTTCCTGGAACATCCCCAGCTCAAAGATCTCAGAATGCCTCTCCCTTCCACTCAAAGATCCTTTTTGACACCTCCTACACTCACATACCCCCAAGCCCTGATTCTTTATCTGCCCCCACTCCCCACCTCACTTTCCCATAGCCCAGCCTCAGTCTGGGCATGCTCCCTACCCCCAATGGTCTATGATTAGCACAGGGCTCAGTTAAATATGTGTTGAATGAATGAATGTATAAATAAGTGAATGAAAAGGCCTCCTGCCCCCTCTAATCTGGCTGACTCCTTCTCAGCCATCAGTTCTCTGAGGAACCTGGGATGCCCTCACCCTCTGACTAGCTGGAGACCTGCCAGTCTGCACCCCGTAGGTGGCATTGGCATTGGCCACACTGCATTGGAGGGGGAGGGCAGGTACAGGTATTGCCTTGACTTTAGTCCCTATAGACCAGGAACTCCTTGAGAGCAGGACCTAGTTGGCCTCATCATCTGAGGTGTCCCCAAGCCTGGTGTAATGCCCAATGCATACACTGTGCTTGTAAAGCAAAGGAATGAAAGGTGCTCTGGCTTCCAGTTCTGGTTAGGAGCTGAAGCTTGGGCCTGGAGGGGGAGGGCAGGTGCAGGAGTGAGCCCATCTCCCTGCTTCCTCATTCTACTGCCCAGGCTCTGCTGTGTGCTTCCAGGTAGTTCTGAGTTCTTCATTCCTTTCCCACTTTGTGGGAAAAGGACTCGAGGCAGCAGCAGCCTCGCATTGCAGGGCTGGGAGGAGGCTCAAGGCTCAAGGCAGGGCCTTTCTGCATGGCTGCCTGCCAGCAGAAGGGCTTTTTAGAGAGTTCTTGCTGTCCTGGCCTTGTGGAAGTAGAGTGTTCCACAAATATTTGTAGAAGGGTTTAAAAGACTGTTCTCTTCAACTCTTAATTCACTGTGCCAATCTCCGCACCAACCCTTTCCGCTGACACCACAGAATCAGAGGACAGGAGACCCAGTGGCCTTTGATCTTGAGGTCAACAGCCCTTCTTTTAGGGGAGAGGCATCCAAGGCCCAGAGGTCAAGGGCAAACAGCCCTGAGGAGGCCCCTACGTGCTTACTGCTGAATTGTCACTGCAGCACATTTACTGAAGAACTTGGCCTAACACCCAGGCTCTGGACTTCCCGTCTAGTGCTCCTGTCTGCCCAGAGCTGCTTCTCAATGAATCTCAACCCCAGGGTACTAACTCCTGAGACAAGACCTGACAGTCCATGTTCTTCCTAGATCTCTGTGCTCTAGCAGCCTGCTTGCAGCTGTTCTCGTGACTTCACCCCATAAGGTATACTCAGAACAGAATACCCATCTCAGAGCTGCCAGGTGGCAGGACCTGGATCTCATATCAGGCCTGCCCGACCCTGAGGCTGGGCTCTTCCTGTTGGGCCAGGTTGTTGCTTGACAGTCACTACTGTAACACACAGTAAAGGTCAGGAGACAGAGGCTACAGGTTGGCAGAGGTCGCGTCAGGTTGGCAGATCAGGGAGAGGTTCCTGGAAACAGCATTGGATCCAGGCTTTGAAGGCCTGGGAGGATCTAGCAGAAGGAAACAGGTGACAACAATTTAGACAGAGGCAGGAAGGCAGAGGTGCTTCTGACAGAGAGCATGGAGCTTCTCTTACTAAAACAAAAGCATGTGAAGGGAAATGAGTGGTAGTCAAGGCCACGAGGATGCTGAGAAGAGATAGGGGTAGGTCTGATGGCCAAAGTCAAGGAACTAGGGAGCCATTGCAGATTCAGAGCAGGGGAGAACATATCTAGCACAGAGGGAGAATTGCTGGGTATTGGATAGTGAGGATGGGGAGGAGGGACTCTCTCTTAGTAACCAGCTTGGAAGAGTTTATCAGATTATTATTCCAGGATTTATACTATCAAATTAATTAGTTCTTTCATAGTGGGCAGCAATAGATAAGTTTCAGTGGACGAAGGAGAAGGCAGCCACAAGAACTGGGAAGGGCAGACTGGAGGAAGGGTACTTTACTTAGGCTTTTATTGTGAATAACTCCAGATTCCTGTGGCAGGTTGGGTGTGGGGAGGATATGCAGGGGGAAGGTAGAGCTGGGGACTGTTTCTTGCTGGGTGGATGTTTTCCTTGTGCTTTCCAGGGCAGCCTCTGCAGGCAGCTCCCAGGTGAGTCCATGCCGTGGCCCACGGGCACCTGCTAGCATATGGCCCAGAAACCAGGAACTTGGATTCCCAGCTCTGCATGCACTCTTCCCCTCAGGTTCCTCAATAAATCACCTGACCTTCTGAGCTTAAAGGGTCACCACGGGTTTAAATGAAAAGATAGATCTGAAAAGGCCTTTAACTGTAAAGTGCTGAACCAATGTAAATGTTGTTCTTTAATTTTCATGTTGTTCTTTAATTTTCCTTTGAGAAATGAACATCTTGGCCCTGGAAGGGTCTTAAATAAGGGGTCTTAGCCAAATACCCAGCAAGGAAGGCGGCCATGCCCTGCCCTAAGCTGGAAGCTGATGATTCTTTAACTAGGGCAGGACTGCTGGGACTACTTGGAAACACACAGAGGTGAGGTGGAGGCACTCAGCCATAGGGCTGGACCTGAGACCCTCACTCTGTGCCCTGCAGAAGACCTCTATGGTGAAAGCCATGCCAGGTGCAAAGTGAAGGCACTTCACTTTTTCCCAAGTGTCTTTAATGGACCTGCTGCAGCCTGCTTCTGCCTTCTACTCCAGAGAGCCTACGGGTATTCTGCTTTCTACTCTCCAGGAGATGTGAGTGTGGGGGTGGCTGGGCCCATCCTTGGAGGCGGGATGCCCACAGGCTCCTGGGCTTAGCTCTGCATGAATTCTAGGCAGTAAAGGGAGGGCATGACTGAGCACCTTGCACATGACAGACACCAGGCAGAACTTTCCACATCTATCATGCCACTAAGAGTTTTGGGTAAGTCATGGCCTCTTCAGATCTCAGCTTTCACAACTATCAAGTGAGGTGAGCTGCTGATCCCTGAATCATCTATGTTTATGCCTCCATCCCAGTCTCCCCCAGTGCCTGGCTCTGTGCCTATTGGAGTCTTTCTTGCATTTATTCATTTGCCATACATTTATTTAAGATACATTTATTTATTTATTTATTCATTTTTAGAGAGGAGAGAGAGACAGAGAGAGAGGAGAGAGAGACAGAGAGAGAGAGAGAAAGGGGAGGAGCTGGAAGCATCAACTCCCATATGTGCCTTGACCAGGCAAGCCCAGGGTTTTGAACCAGCGACCTCAGCATTTCCAGGTCGACGCTTTATCCACTGCGCCACCACAGGTCAGGCGCCATACATTTATTTAACAGCCCATGTACAAGATGCTCCTCTAGGAGGTAGAGGGCTTGTTGGATTCACAGAGTAGAACAGGGCCCTATGCCCCAGGACCTCATGGTCTAGCAGGGCAAATGCTGCCAAGCAGGGCCACATAAAGGTTCTGCCAGTCCTCCCTGCCTACTCCTTTTCTCCTCTCCTCTCTTCTCACCAACCACCAGAACTTTGCTCATGCCGTTGTGCCATCATAGAATGAATGAGTCTTTCTATTTTCTCCCTGCCCCACATTTTCAGTCCCAGCTCCAATGCCACTTCCTCCCTGAAGCCTTTAGGATTCTTCTGACCCCAAACAAATTGTCCCTCTTTTAGATTAGCTCTTAAGAACTTGCTGACCGTCCTCTGGCTCTTGTATTCTAGTTGATGGTGACTGTGTCTTATCTCTGGAAGGGCAGGATGGTATCTGATTTATTCAGTGTCCCCAGAACAATGCCTGGGGCCTGGCACAAAGTAGGAGGAAAGAATGGCCCCAGGTGTATGATGGTAGGTGTAGGCAGGATTAAAGTGGAGAGGAGGGGACCCAGGCAGAGGTGGAAGGCTGTGGAACTCGGAAAGGAAGAAATAGTTCATTTTATGGGGGAGGGTGCTATGACTGAGGTATGACAGGACAGTCAGACTTGTAGCTACATGTGGGAACCCACAGCTCTGGCCCCTGGTTATAAGCAGGAAAGGAGGTGAGGAAACAGATAAGCTGATAGCAAACCTGCTTTCATTGGGCCATACCTTTCTCTGTGGCTTCCTTCTTGTCCACCCTGCACCCCCACCCAGAGGTCAAGCCTAGCCAGGCAGGCAGCAAAGAGGGGCTGTGCAGGGCAGTCTAGGGAGTGATCACAGTGGAGAAACCTGTGCTAGACACTGTACCAAGTGAATTGTGTACTTCAACTCTCTTGATCCTCTCATGCTGACTTGAAGTCCAGATCATTGGCCTCCATTGAGTGAATGAAGAAGTTTGGATTCAGAGATATACAGTTGCTTGCTGAAGTCTCATAGAAGTGGAGGATTTAGAACTCAAACCTAGGTCTTTGAAGCGTTCTTCCATGCTGGCTGAGGGTGTGAGCAATTTAGGAATGGCTCTCAAAGTGCTGGAAGGTCAGATGCACAGGATAGGTCACTGGGTGGGGAGACCAGGTCTAGAATTCCTTGCCTCCTCAGCCTGTCTATCCCACAGGAAGGAAAAGGCTGTCAAAATAGAAAGGTCCAGCCTGACTGGTGGTGGCACAGTGGATAGAGCATTGACCTGGGACACTGAGGTCCCAGGTTCAAAACCCCGGGATCCCTGGCTTGAGCGTGGGCTCATCTAGCTTGAGTGCAGGCTCACCAGCTTGAGTGTGGTGTTGCTGGCTTGAGCATGGGATCATTAGAGCATGGGATCATTAACATGATCCCATTGTCGCTAGCTTAAACCCAAAGGTCGCTAGCTTGAGCCCAAAGATCACTGACTTGAAGCCCAAAGTTGCTGGCTTGAGCCCAAAGGTCGCTGGCTTAAGCCCAAGGTTGCTGGCTTGAGCCCAAGGTCACTGGCTTGAGCAAGGGGTCACTGGCTTGGCTGGAGCCCATCCCATCCCCACTGAGGCACAAATGAGAAGCAATCAATGAACAACTAAAGTGCAGCAACTAGAAGTTGATGCTTCTTATCTCTCTCCCTTCCTTTCACTTTCTCTCTCTCTTGAATGCACACTAAAAATAAAAATAAAATCTATTAAAAAAAAATAGAAAGGTCCTAGAATGGGTTGGCAGCGGTTGTTCAAAACCAGTAACAGAATAGAAGGGCAAGGGCCCCAGAGAGAAATGGCCAATAACACAGTTCCCAGAGACAGAGTGATGGCTAGGCTTAGGGGACTTGATACCCACCACAGCCCACCCCAGTGGCACCAGGCAAGTTCCCCACTATTTTCCGGAGAAGTTCTGTTCTATTGGAGCCTAATCTTAGTATAGCTCATTAGATAGTACCTAGATGGGGAAACTGAGGCCCAGAGAGCTCAGGTGTCTCATCCAAGGTCACACTGGGCTAAGAGTAAATTTGAAACTAGAACCCGGACTTTCTGCTCTTCTGATGCCCTCTGGCCTCGGGTTGGCTTGGGCACCCCTGTCCACTTCCTGACCAAGACTCCAACTTCAAGAGGCTGAACGGAACACGTTAGCGGCTCCCAAGCCCAGAGCATCTCCCTACTCCGCCCCTCGGGATCCTTTAAAAGGCGGGGCTTGGCAGCCAGCCCAGCTTCCCGGGCAAAAGACTACTCCGGTGGAGAACAAGTCGTAGCTCCATCAGCTGCCGCAACTGCCGCACCCCGAGCCGGATCGAAGATGAGTGGCAGAGTCGGCGACCTGAACCCCAAGCAGAAGGAGGCTCTGGCCAAGGTGAGCCCTCGTGTTGGCCTGGCCCCCGCCCCAGGCGGTGGCCCTTTCCCTCCGGCGGCATCAACCCGGGAAGGGTCTGGGTGGGGGGCGAGCGACCGTCTTCGGCCGGCAGGCGGCGGCGGGTTCAGCAGCCGGCGGCACCTGGCGGCCCGTGGCCCGCCAGTCCACCCTCCGCCCGCTGAGGGGACCCGGGGAAGTTTGGCTGCTCCGGCCCCAGTCCTGAGCGAGCCCTTCCTTGGAGGTAGTACCTGGGAAGAAGTGGTTACTTGGAAACCCTTAGAGGCAGCTCAGGGCACAAAGGCGACATTCATTTCGGGATTGGCAGCCCGGCTCTGGTAGCAGGGCCCCAGGTTTCCTCCCATTTCCGGGAGATTTTCCTCCTGCTGGGGTAGTGGCACCAATGGAAAGGGCACTGGACAGCCCCTTGCTGTGGTCCCAAGTCACTCTGCCACCTTGGGCAAAACCTGTCCATCGGTTTGCTTCTTGATGAACTGAAATGAGGAGGTTGGACCAGATGATGTGAAGGGAGGTCTGGAATCCTACTGGTGACTCAGTGGGTTGGGGTTAGTTTGAATGGAAACCAGTACTCCTCTGCTCTGCAATCCTGCCCCTCCCTGGCTAGAGACTTGGGCTGATGCTCTTCAGGCTTTGCCTGGCACCTGGGCAGAGGAGGAGGGCTGCACCCCCTCCCTACCACCTGAATCTCCACTTCCCTCTTGGGAAGAGGGGGGGTTGGCTGTTCTCAGAACTGGAGTCAAGTAAGTCCAGTCTCAAGATTTGCAGGCTCCAAAGCAGGGCAGAATTCCATTGCTAGGAGAAGGTGGGAGGAATAGATGTCTCCTGCTATGGCAGTGGGGTTGAGACAACAGCTCCATGAAGGCTTTGCTCTGGCTGGGTCTCTCCCATCCCAGGGAGGCTGGATAGGGAGGTTTCAGATTTTTCTGCTGACCTGCAGGGGAAAGTAGGCAGATAATGGATTAGGTGGTGATTAAACTGGAAACCAGGGGCTAGGTAGGGTCCTTGGTAAGTGGTGGCTTCATACCTGAACCCTGGATGAGCAGTTTACTTGGGGGTCTGGGAGCTGTTTGGGGGAAGGCACGGTCTGAGTTTTTGGCCGACCTGGACAACGGGCAGAGATGGCTGGTCCTCATTGGTCCCTTCTATGGCTGCCCCGTAGGTGAGTGACTAGGGAAAAGTGAGTGGCTGGGAGCAGGAGGCATGGGTAGGGCATGGGCAGCATGTGTACTCACAGGGCAGTGAACAGTTGGAAGTGGGTGTGGCCATACCTTTGGGTCACTGTCCACCGTCCTTGTTTGGCACTCCCTGCACTTTCCCCCTTCATGGCTTCCCACTGGAACTGTTCCCTCCATGTAGATAGCCCTTCTCCCTCCTCCTGCTTCCTTTGATGTCCTTCAAGACCAGCTCAAATGCTGTTTTTTAAAATATGAAGTCATATGAGACCACCCACTTCCCTCTGTTCTTCCAAGCACTTTGCTAGCTGTTCCATTACTAAGGAGGCAGAAAACCATGAAAAAGAGTACATGCTCTGGCCTCTGACAGATCCAAATTGGCATCCCTGCTCTGCTGATTACTAGCTGTTTAGCCTTGGGCATGTTACTTAGCCTCTCTGAGCTCTAATTCCTTCATCTGTAAAATGGGGACAGTAATACCTCTTAGGGATTCTGTATGAGGCAGGAATAAGATAAGTGCCAAGTTCAGTGCTGGGCACAATGGGGAATACTTGGAAAATTGACAGCTTTTACTGTGGCATGTCCCACAGTGTTTTCAATCACAGCCGAGAACATGTCGGCCAGCCCACCACACTGGAGTGTGGAAGTGCACGCAGCTAGGCAGGGGCAGTGTCTTACTCTCTGCCCACCTCCTCTTGCTACCTGGCTCCCACTAGCATGATAGACAGAGTGCCTGCCTCATGCAGCCCAAATGCTTAGCCAGTATCTGCAGAGTTGACTCATGTTGAAGAGGGGTCCAGCAAAACCCCTATGGAGAGTCCTGGGTAGAGGGCGGTCAAGGTGGGACCTATCACTCACCCAGCTGCCTCTCTCTACAGTTTCGGGAAAATGTCCAGGATGTGCTACCCACCCTGCCAAATCCAGATGACTATTTTCTCCTGCGCTGGCTCCGAGGTGAGGGAAGAGGCTGGGGCAGGGGCTAGTTTGGGGTAACAGAATAGCAACCTCTGGAACTGCTGGCCCTGGCCATCTGAGAATCTGGAGTATTTAACCCTTAGGAGCAAAAGGGCCCTTGGCAATTACATAACCTCAACCCTCCTGCTGGATAGATAACACTGAGGCTCAGAGAGGTGAAGTAATTTGCCCAAAGTCACACAGTGCTTGAGCTGCAAAGAGAGACTAGAGCCCAGGTTGGCTGAGTCCCAGCCCAGTGCCCTTCTTATCCCCTCCACTGATGGACTTGGGGGAAAAGGTTGAGGATGAGCTAAGAAAGGCCCCAGTCATGTGGGAAGTCAGAGGCAGAGTCAAATTTAGAACCAGTGTGCTGGCTCCTGGGAGAGGCTGGGTCCCTCTGTGGCCTATGGTTCAGCAGGCCTCCCGTGGTAGTTGAGGCAGCTTGGAGGTAGGACAGGGTGCGTGGGGAACATGTTGGGGGGGGGCTTAGCCTGAACTAGGTAGATAAGACTTCGTCAAATCACTGCCAGGTTCCAGAGTTCCAAGTTCTAAGTCTACTTCTGCTCCAGCCTGGCTGTGGTACCTGGGCCAGGGGTGGATGTCTGCCTTAGACCCCTCTCTGGGATAGCAGGACAAGACAGGGTGCCCTGCCTATGGCAAGATGTGACATGATAGAGATCTGGGCATGTGATGCAATGTACATGTTTCTAACCCAGCCCCATGCCCCAACTCCAAAATCTTCCTGTTCTTTCCCTCTCATCTTCTGTGACTCAAGTCATGTGCCACCCTCTCTGGTTCTAATGACACCCTTCTTTTTCTTTATGGAAACTTTATTACTAGACATAGAAATAATAGAGAATTAATTCCACTTTCTTAGATTAGCAAATATTAAGTTGTGATGTGGAACTGTAGTTCAAAAATTAAAGTACAACTCATTCCTGGTTATTTATTTATAGACACACACACACACACACACACACACACACACACAGAGTCCGGGGGCAGGTGAAGAGCCGGATTTTCCTATTCTGGGCAGAAATTGAATAGATTGAAATGCTCTGAGGGACTACTAGCAGGCACCCCAGGCAGGTGTAGCCAGGAGAGCCATGTGAGGCTCTGTGTACCTCTGGAAGTGCCACTTGCCCTTTTCTCCAAAAAAGCTGCAAACCCTTGACCCCAGCCCACCCAGAGAGGGTGGAGGGGCAATGTAGGGGTGGCATGGAGTCTGGCCAGGGCTGGAGGATATTTTGGCCAGCAGTGTGCTGAAGGGCTATAGCTAGAAGTGGGTGGGTGGAGAGGGAGGGATACTAGCACTGTCTTAAAGGGCCAGCTGTAAGATCATCAAACAAACTACCAAACTGCTGTTAGTAGAGATATGTGGTTTCAACGCAGCTCCCTTTTATCTAAGAGGAGGCCAACCTGAGATCCAGCAGCTGTTTCCTATGCACCCCTAACTCCCTAGTCCTGGGGTGGCCTCTCTTTGAAGGAACATTGAAGAGTGTGGTCATGCTCATTTGCTAGATGAGAAGACTGAGGCTCACAGAGGGGCGGGCACTTACCTGAAGGCAAACAGCTAATGTGAAGTGGAATCAGGGCAGAAATCTGGGGCCCCAGATTTCCTGACCAGTTTTCTCTCAGTAAGCCACAGCCACCCCTGAAGCCACGCTGTGCCTCTCTGAACAGAGGAAGTATTTCCTCTGCACTTTACCTTTGCCTCACATTTCCCAGACAGAAGCTCAGGCCGGTCTGACTCTACTATAAATTTCAATTAGGGTTTTTGTCTTTTTCTTAGAAACCTTTTCTTTTTCTCCTTTTGTTTCTAAGGGGAACATCCACAAGGTACCTGCCTGCAGAATGTCTTTTTCTAACCTAAGTATGAGCTGGCTTCTGTTCTTTCCCTTTCCCCCCAGGTAGACCCAGTTTCCTCCTGGCCCCATCCCTGAGAACAGGCACACAAATGTCCACTGCCTCCCCGACTGTGGCTGAGCTCTGGGCACTCCAGCATGAAGAGTCAGATGGCAAGATAAAAACACAGAGGCGGTGGAGCCCTGGCCAGATAGCTCAGTTGGTTGGAGCATCGTGCCAAAGCACAGAGGTTGCTGGTTTGATCCCTGGTCAGGGCACATACAGGGACAGATCAATGTTCTTGTCTCTCTATTGCTAAAATCAATAAATTAAAAAAAAATTTTTTTTAAAGAGGTGGTGGAGACCCTATGAAGGGGCAGAGCACACCTGAGTCTCCTAGTTTTCAGGCCTAGGAAGTGATCAAATAAGAATCCAGGACAGCTGCTCCTAGTGGGCTTCTCTGGCAGTGCCCTCAGCCATGCTTTGAGCTGCCTTGACCAGGAGGTCTGAGAGGCCTGACTCAGCAGGCATGGGGAGGGTCCATGTGCTGCCAGGGGCAAGTGGCAACTAAGGGAGGGCCCTTGAAGAAGACCCTGGATGTTGGACCCTGGCAGATAAGGGGGTTAACTAGAGAGCCACCCTGAGATAAGGGGGCTCACAGTTCACCGCCACTCCTGTTCCCTGGGAAGATAAGGTCTCCTCTCACTGTTAGGGGTGTCCCTCCTGTGGACACTCCCAGGCTCCCCCATCATCACAGCATGTTGCCTTGCATCTTCCAAGTGTTTCATGCTCATTAGATGATTCCGTCAGAGATGTGCAGTATCTTGACCAAGGTCAAACAGGGAGGTGGAAGGGTTGAAATGCAAACCTGGATTATATTCTTCTAAAACTGGCGTCCCCAAACTACGGTCCGCGGGCCGCAATGCGGCCCCCTGAGGCCATTTATCCAGCCCCCACTGCACTTCTGGAAGGGGCACCTCTTTCATTGGTGGTCAGTGAGAGGACCACTTTATTTGGCAGCCCTCCAATGGTCTGAGGGACAGTGAACTGGCCCGCTGTGTAAAAAGTTTGGAGACCCCTGTAAGGTACATTCTGCTGCCATGCTAGCACATAAGGGGCAATCAGGAGGCACTTCCCCGAAGTGAAGACTGTTCAGTTCTGCAAACGTGTTCAGCAACAATGAAAGGTGTGGCATTGGTCAAATCTCTTGATGTACCCTTTGGACGTGTCAAGAGTGTACTGAATTTCATGATAGGAGAGTTAGGGGACATGCTTAGGCACACCTGAGGAACAGTGATAAATGACCAGTGCCGGTCCAGAGGGCAGCCGATCTGGCCCAGTTTCCAGGGCTGTCAAGCACATCTTGATGATCAAATCCACAGAGGACATACAGCTGGGAGAGACAATTCATAGGTCAGATGACAAAACTGGTCAGAATCTGGATCTCAAAAACTTTTTAAAGGATAGCCCTGGCCCAACAGCTCAGAGAGTCGGCCCTAAGCACAGAGGTTGCCGGTTCAATCCCTGGTCAGGGCACACACAGGAATGGATAGATGCTCCTCTCTCTCTCTCTCCCTTCCTCTCCCTCTAAAATCATTAAAATAAACATTTTTTTTTTTAAAAAAAGCTCTTTAAAGAATGAAATGAACTGACTCTAATAAGATGAAATCTGATAGAGGTGGAGCCAGGAAAACCACCTCACAACATATGGGATGAAGGCTTAACAGAAGAATAGCTGAAAAGGATTTGGGGGTTTCAGCTGACTGTACATTCCACCCAAGCTAAGGGTGTGACCATTGCCAAGCAAGTCCTTAGGCTTTACTGGAGAAGGGTAGACAGCACCTGGTGCTGTGCTCAGCTCTGGATGACAGACTTGAAGAGGGGCACTGGCAAACTGGAAAACATCCAAGGGGAAGTTATTTGCGTAAACTTGAAACCAAGCTGTGAGAAATGGTGAGAGGATCTGTGGAGGGGCAGCATGGTAGCAGAGCGGACTTGGGGTAGCACAGTGTTTGCCATTATTGGAAAGGTTGTCACGTGCCTGAGGGAGTGACCCTACTCTCGAAGTGTCACTGGCATAGCTCTCCACTCAGTATAACAATGAGGACTGAGTACAAATGGCAACTCAGATTATCTGAGTTGCTAAAGCTTTGTGCCCAAGCTTTAGTAGGGCAATTTTTGGGGTTCATGAATAAAATAGAGTTGGCCCACGTGAACTTTAATTCTGGAACTTTCCAGAAACCCTGGAGGAGGGCCCTCTGTGTCCCACTGGGGTATGTGTGGGTCCTGGAGGACATGGCAAGGTTGACTGGAACCTCCTCAGCCCCTCCATCCTGCTGTGATGTTCTGCCAAATCCACCTCAGATTATGGGCAGCTATGTTCATCTTTGAACTGTGGGTCAAGTTCTCGGGACTAGATGTTAGACTTGGAAGAGATTAACTTTGTGTAAGGGAAAGGCTAAATGATAAGGGAGGCCAGGGTTCACTTTTCCTGAAAGGAGATAAGACCCTTCACCTGATTGCATCCACGAGGGTAAGACTCTCTTGACCCTGAAGCTGCAATGCTGCTCCCACCTGCCCTGCTCTCTAGGGGCTGTGGTGCTCGAGAAACCTTCAGTGTAGGTCCTCATATTAGCTTCCATATGTGGGGTGACCTGAGAGTCAGTTGGGGTGTTGACGGAGAGGAACTGTCCCCAGTATAGGAACAGGGAGATCTCCTTGTCCTTGGATGCCCAGTCTGCTGGCCTAACCCTGACCACGTTTCCCTGTTACAGCAAGAAGCTTTGACCTGCAGAAGTCTGAGGCCATGCTCCGGAAGGTGAGATGCATTTGCTCCAAATCCCATGGCTGTCTCAGTTCCTGCCCATTAGCATCACACCGTGCTTGAATTTCTTTTGTCCACCACACATCCTCCATCCTAGCCTGTGGCTTGGGTGACATATCTGAGCATTAGCTGACCACTACTGCCTTATTCCTCTGGAAACAGTGCATTTCCTTCCCTGGAAACAGAGCTTTCATAGGTCTGAGGTAGCCAAGAATTGGTGTTCTGCCAGTACCTCTAAAATGGGCTGTGCCTTCTTTTGGATTTCTGCCAGTTGCCTTCTCATGATTTACCTGTTCATGCTGTCACCTATTGCTAGATATATATTAAGGGTTGCCCCTGCCCTACTCTCACTCCTTTAAATCTCTGATTTGTGTTTGCAGCATGTGGAGTTCCGAAAGCAGAAGGATATTGACAACATCATAAGCTGGCAGCCTCCAGAGGTGAGGACAAATGATCCTGGCTCTCCCCTCTGTGAGGTCATTAGACCCACAACCTGTGTCCTGGGTCTGTGGGGTTGGAGCCCTCAGAAGAAAGGTCTGACAATGGGAAGTGGGCCCTAAGGATTCCCAGAATGGGTGTCCCTTGGCACCCAGGGGAAGGCTGTGGAGGGAGAGACCAATGAACCCGGAGGAAGGCCCTGGGATACAGGGGAGGTGTAGCCACCCTGAGTCTGCTGACAAGGTGCCTTGTCTGTGTCTTTGTCCAGGTGGTCCGACTGTATCTGTCAGGGGGCATGTGTGGCTATGACATGGAGGGCTCTCCCATTTGGTATGATATTGTTGGACCTCTGGATGCCAAAGGTCTGCTCCTCTCAGCCACCAAACAGGACTTGCTGAAGACCAAGATGCGGGACTGCGAGCTGCTTGTGCAGGAGTGTAACCGCCAGACCGAAAAGGCGAGTGGACTAGCACTGTTGAAAATGAGCTAATCGTGGTAGAGGCGGTCACACAGGAGAAGGGACATCACACGGGACTTAAATATAGCTTCAGGGTTGAGCTCTGGACCTTTGGATCTCATAGACCAGTGACATTTCAAAGGTTTAGGGACTGACATATGTTGCCAGATGTTTATTTTTCCAAGTAAGGACTTTAAAAAAATTGCCAGCTACCATTATCATAACGAACCCCCAAAACTGTAAGCATGGCAAAATCTCAGACTAAAGGGAAGCTCTTTAAATGGAATAAATTTAGCTTTATAAGGAACTTAACTGTAGAATTTTAATTTTTATCCTTTATCTGGGTACCAGTGAGATCTTGGTCATAAACCACCCTATCCTTGGACAAGTATCTGGGTATCACTGGTATGGATGAGCCAAGATTCCATGTTACTCTAACTCTGGATTTTAAAAGACACTGATTTCATTACTGAGAAAATGGCTGAAGAGCATGCTAGAGCTATTAGCACGATCTTTTGTCCTTCCTTCCCCTTCAGCAAATGTAAAGATCCAATGAAATGATGCGATAAGTTTGGGACCAGTTCAACACCATCATCCACAACCATTCACTGAAAGCCTAGTGTGTGCAGAGGCCTTACAGGCTGGGGAGGCAAAGAAGCATCAGATAGGAAAGCACCTTTAAGGGCTTAGGCTAGACGGAGAACATCTCTGTGCAGGAGAAAACTGGCTGCACAAAGCCTCACACACTGAGGCCCCAGGTCAAACTGCAGGGCAGAAGGGACCTCAGATGTCATCTAGATCCACCCAGTGGTTTACTGGATGAGAACATGGAGACCTAGACAGGAAGGGTGACTTACTTGGGCCACAATACAGCCTGAGGTGATAATCTCCATTTGGAAAACCCTAGGTACAGCCTTGCACAGATCTGGCTACAATATGGGCACATGACACAATCAGCATTTTCCCTGAACTGGGTGGGCTTCTGCAGTGGGGCAGCCTGCTGTGACCTTCTGCTCCTCTGTCCCCTGCAGCTGGGGAAGAAGGTGGAGAACATCACCCTGATTTATGACTGTGAGGGGCTTGGCCTCAAGCATCTCTGGAAGCCTGCTATAGAGACCTATGGAGAGGTAAGGGAAAGGATGGGGAGGCATGGCGGTGGGGGGTAGTGGGTCCCTCTGCTAAGATGCCGCATGGGATGGGTGATGTGATGGGGGCTGAAGCTAGCCTGGAGGAGGCCAGGCCTCACGCTGGCACAGGGGTCTGAGCCCACTAGACTCAGTGATTTTGTTTCCACAGTTTCTCTGCATGGTTGAGGATAATTATCCGGAAACACTGAAGCGTCTTTTTATTATTAAAGGTAAACTGGGAACTCCATGTGAGGAAGTCAAATGAGAAAGAGGGGCCAGAAATGTTATTGCAACAGATTCAGGAGAGTAAACAGAATGAGCCAAAGGAGGTAATCTGAGGACCCTTAAATGCATAGACTGCTTTACAATTCTCAAAGCTTTTAGGATTTATTACTGCCTTTGAGCCAGCCAGCCAGGTGAGACAGGAAAACCATACCCACTTGACTAGACCCGCTGTATGGATGGGGAAGCTAGAAATCAAAGAGATGCCCAACTGAGCCTCACCCCCTGGGAAGCTAATGTGGACTCCGTGGCACTAGGGAATGTGTGGTCTGACAGGGGGCTGTGGATGGCACTGTTAGGGACAGAGTGGGTATTGCTTCCATTCTCACATTGTCTGGTCTCGGTTCCAGCCCCAAAGTTGTTTCCTGTGGCCTTTAACCTGGTCAAACCCTTCCTGAGTGAGGACACTCGTAAGAAGATCATGTTCCTGGAGGGTGAGTAGCCCAGACTCTTCTCAACACCACAGGATGCTCTGTGGCCCAAACTGGGGATGGCTCTAGAGGCAGGGCCACAGCCACCCGGGCAAAAGTTCCCTCTGCTGATTTGGTAGCAGTAGGACCCAGGAGCAAGCTGGAGCTGGGCTAGGGTCTTCCAGTCTGTTTTCATCATGAGAACTCTTTCTCTCAGACCCTCTAGAAGAAAGTACTGAGCTCAGCATTGTGGATTCAAAGATGAGTGGAATGTCAGTCCTCACCATCAAGGAGCTTACGGTGTAACAGGACAAAGACCTTTAGAGAGAAAGCTATAATTAAAAACTAGAAAAGGTACTAGAAATGGCCTAGAGAAGGTGCCATGGAAATCACAGGAGCAGAGGTGGCTTTCAGCTAGGAGCAACTAGGAGTGGCTTCATTTGATGAGCATCTATTATGTGCCAGACCAGGGATTAGGAACCAAGGCTACAAAGCTAAATTAGACCAAGTCCCTTGAAGAGCTCTAGGCCTCTTGGGAAGGGGGACACAAAGCCTACATGACCTAGGAGGAGGTGAGGACTACTTCAGCCAAAGGCTATGGAGCAGCCAGATGAAGCAGCAAGCTGTCAGAAAGAAGGAACAGCTCTGAGCAAAGACTTTACACACGTGGCACACAGGCAGTTGCAGATGCACAGCAGAGTATGGCAAGAGATGAGGGTGAAGGAGCCAGAAACAGGTCACAAAGACTCCAGGGCACTGTGCTAAGAAGCTGGGACAATACCACTGGGAACCAGAGGCAAGTTCTGAGGCAGAGGAGTACCATGATCAGATTTTAAATTGAGACCTACCGTATTGGCAAGATTGTGGAGGTCAGATACCAGTTTTCCTACTGTGGCCATAGTCCATGCAGCCTGTGTTGCAGGCCTGTGCTGGGACAGTGGCAGTGGGGATAGAGAAGAAAGGATGGATGTAGGACTTGTTTAGGAAATAAAATAGAAGAATTCAAATGACTGGATGTAGGAATGGAGGGAGAGAAATCTAGAATGATTCCCTGGTGTCTGGCATGAGAGACTGAGTATTGCAGTCGCTCTGTGCAGTTAGTTCAATGGAGGAATACAAATGGAAGAATATGCTTGATGATAAGTTTAAAGAGTATGTGAGACATACAGACATTGGGGATACATGAGCCTGAAGCTTAGGGGAGAACTCAGCCTCAAGATTTGGGAACTATCGAATGTAGGCAGCAGCTAAGACCTTGAGAATAGATAAGACTGCCCCAGAACAGAGACCAAGCCCTGGACGGATATCCAAGTTCAAGGGCAGCCAGAGGAAGAGGAGCCCACCAGGGAGACTGAGAAGTGCTGAGGAGGCAGGTGGGTAGGGGTGGGGTATGTAAGGAAGCAGGGAGAACAGCAGGGCACAAGGGAAGCCAGTGAGGAAGACACACAGGAATCAAGCCCGCCAGGGACAGACAGGAGAATTCTGGAGGTTTCTCAATGTTCACTTCTAGGCAGCACATTGAAAGTGGAGATTGCCCAGTGTGTGCTGGTGAGTCCTAGGAGTGGAGTGAGGCCATCTGGAAAGTCCAGGACTTCTAGTCGCTAGCTCTGGAAGCAACAAGGTCTGCTTCTTGCTGCCTAGCGACTCACTCTGTAAGGTGGGAAGAATCCCCCTGGCCTTATTCCAACTCTCCAACTGAATTGGGGGAAGAAATACAAATCCCAGCAAAGGCTCTGATGGATTTAGCTTCTGTGCTGCTCCCACCCACCACGAGCGTGGGACAGGTTCCCAGCAGCAAAGCGAGGGAGGGAGGTTCAGTCTGTTCTCCCACCCACACTGGAAAACCTTTCAACCAAAGCCACCTCGGCCTGAGAAGGTACAGGATCTTCAACAGAGGAGGGAAGAAATTCACCCTGGGCTGGTCACTGGAGCTTAGCAGCACAGATTAAGTCACACAGGACCACGGACGCTGCGTTCCAGGAGTTGCATGGAGTCAGGCCCCTCACATCTGAGGGCTGGGAGAGCCCGGGCAGTCTTTGTGGGTTTCCAGCCAGCACCAGTGGCAGAATACACTGGGTTGTACCCCATGACTCGGAGCTGATGCCTTTGTATGGTTTCTGGCATCAGCATGGAAAGGTTTCCAGTATCAAAATATTGTACTTGGTTGGTATTTGCGGAGGAATTTGGAATAGTGGAGAAGTGGTTCACAGCATTGGTTGCACTAGAGTCAAACTCTCCTAGTCGAAAAGGGCGTGGTTATAAAAACAAAACAGAGCAGATGTGAAATCATGGCTGAGGTAAAGCCAAGAGAGCCCATTTTAAGGGGTCATTCTACACTGATGCGTTCAGTCAGTCACAATTGAGAATTATGTGCAGCAAACATGGGGGCTGTGCAGCTGTGCCCTCACGGCGTTCAGTCTAACCAGGACAGCTCTTGTTGATTCTGGCCCTCCCACCTGCTGCACATGCTGTTCCCTTTCCAGGGAATGCCCTTCCCTCCTTTCTTGGTTCCCTCCTGCTTGCACTTCAAAGGTTTGTATCGCCTCCCAAGGGAGTGCTAATACTCTAGTGTAGGGCACTTTACAGTTTACAATACTTCCTCAAGTTCTTAGGTCACTTCACGCCCACCATAATTTGGCAATGAGGACAGGACCTCAGGTCTCCCGACTCCTGGTGCAGGGCAGGGATGTCCTCTGGGTGATGACTCTTCCTGGGCCCCTGCAGTGCCATGCGCACATTACATGCTCCTAATGCCTGCATTTTGTGTGTGGGGGTGGATGGGGTTTATTTTTTTCCTGCCTCTTTCATGTAGACTGTCAGGGCTGCGATTAAATCTTGCCTAGTGGTGATCCTTCTTTCTCCTTCCTTACCTCTCCTGCCAGCAAACTGGAAGGAGGTTTTACTAAAATATATCAGCCCTGACCAGATGCCTGTGGAATATGGGGGTACAATGACTGACCCCGATGGAAACCCCAAGTGCATATCTAAGGTATGGGCCCCAGAGGCTGGAGGTAACCAAGGAAGCCTGCCGCAAATGCAAGGTATGTTCCAGCTCACTCCACGCTCTGCTTCTAGATTAACTATGGGGGTGACATCCCCAAGAAGTATTATGTGCGAGACCAGGTGAAACAGCAGTATGAGCACAGTGTGCAGATTTCCCGTGGATCCTCCCATCAAATGGAGTATGAGATCCTCTTTCCCGGCTGCGTCCTCAGGTAGGGTTCTAGACCCTTCCAGGAGACCTGAGCCTTTTAGCCATAGGTGCTGGTGGATGGGTTAGGGTGGGAGAAGCCCTGGAGGCAGGACCCCAGAAATTTCCTCATCATGTCTGAATGGGTGATGTGTCCTGCAGGTGGCAGTTCATGTCAGAAGGCTCGGACATTGGTTTTGGAATTTTCCTTAAGACCAAGACAGGGGAGCGACAGAAGGCAGGAGAGATGACAGAGGTGCTGGCCAATCAGAGGTACAATGCGCACCTGGTGCCTGAGGATGGGACCCTCACCTGCAACAATCCTGGTATCTGTAAGTATCTCTGTGTTGGCTTGAAGCCTCCCTAGATATCTGCCTGTGAGGTCCCTTTTTCTCCAGAAAGTCAGGCTCTCAGGCTGTTGCAGCTAGAAGCAGAACTCCATCACTTCCATTTCTCTTGCACATATGAGAAAACTTAGACTTGGGGAGGTGAAATGACTTGCTCAGCTGGTTAATAACAGGGTGGGACTCTGACCAGATCCTACCAGGGAGAGATGAGTCACTATGCTAGTGATCACAGGGGAATATCTATTCCAGGGGTCCCCAAATTACGGCCCGCAGGCTGCATGCGGCCCCCTGAGGCCATTTATCCGGCCCCCCGCCGCACTTCTGGAAGGGGCACCTCTTTCATTGGTGGTCAGTGAGAGGAGCATAGTTCCCATTGAAATACTGGTCAGTTTGTTGACTTAAATTTACTTGTTCTTTATTTTAAATATTGTATTTGTTCCTGTTTTGTTTTTTTACTTTAAAATAGGATATGTGCAGTGTGCATAAGGATTTGTTCATAGCTTTTATTATAGACCGGCCCTCCAACAGTCTGAGGGACAGTGAACTGGCCCTCTGTGTAAAAGTATGGGGACCCCTGATCTATTCTCTGGTCCAGTTCTAACTGGGTTTGCGACTGTGATCAGACATCTCTTTGGAATTCTTTCCCATATGTCAATGAGGCAGAACTGGCTTGGTTGGTGTAGGGATCACAGGTTGAGAAGGGTCCTGAAAAGCCCAGCCTTGACCCCTCTGAGCTTCACTTATCTCTAGGTTGATAAAACACACACACGCGCGCATGCACGTGCAAGTGGGCACAGAATGTGAACAGGAAGTTTAACCCAAGAAGAGTAAGAAAGGAAGAGCCTGACCAGGTGGTGGCGCAGTGGATATAGTGTCAAACTGGGACGCAGAGGACCCAGGTTCAAAACCCCAAGGTTGTCGGCTTGAGCCTGGGCTCATCCGGCTTGAGTGCAGGCTCACCAGCTTAAGTGTGGGGTCGCTCGCTGGCTTGAGCATGTGATTACAGACATAACCCTGTGGTCCCTGGCATGAGCCCAAAGGTCACTGGCTTGAAGCCCAAGGTCCCTGGCTTGAGCAAGGGCTCACTCTGCTGTAGGCCCCTGGTCTGGTCAAGGTACATACAAGGAAACAGTCAAAGAACAACTAAGGTGCTGCAACAAAGAATTGATACTTCTCATCTCTCTCCCTTCCTATCTGTCCCTCTCTCTGTGTCTCTGTCACACAAAAAAAGGAAAAAAAAAGAATAAGAATGGTAGATAGGATTTTGAAAAGGTGTTTAACTTCACTCAACTCTTTGTAATATCGATTAAAATTCCCTGGCTCAGCAATTCTACTTTTAGAAATTTAGCCTACAGAAATATTTACACAAAGACACAATGATGTAGGATGTTCCTAGCAACCTGGACACTGGCAATAAATTAAACAGCCTTAATAAGTTCTTGTTATATAAATAATGGTACTTTCACACAATGGAGTATAATGTACCCATTAATGAGAATAACTTGACATGTAAGATGTCTGATACATGTTTAAAAAAAGTATGAAACACAGCACATATGGTATATACCCACTTCAGTTAATAAAAAGTGTGCAGGTAGAAAAGAATTCTGGGGAATCTCTGGGTGGTAGGAAGCTTATAGAAGGCTTTCAGTTTTTATACTACAGCAGGTCCTCAAATAATGTCATTTTGTTCATGTTGTTTCATTATAACATTGGTGAGAAAATAAATGATTCCCAGTCAAGGCCACTATCTGTGTGCAGTTTGCACATTCTCCTCATGTCTATGTGGGTTTTCTCCGGGGACTGTTTTCCCCCCACATTCCAAAGATGTACATGTAAGGTAAATGGCATGTCTCAATTGTCCCAGTACATTGAATATGTGTGAATGTGCCCTTCAGTGGAATGGCAGCCTGTCCAGAGTTGGTTCGTGCCATGTTCCCTACGGTGAGGGAGAGATCTGGCCACCTGTGACCCTGAGCTGAAATAAGTTGGTTGAAAACCATTCTTGTTTTTTATTAATTTTTCTTAAATGTATAGATAGCTCACATTTATTTCAATGTTTATGATTAGAAATGTTTTGGGTATTTAAATTTTGTTGATGTTTTTTGTGACAAGAAATATGCCATAGGAACTGTATCAATTAACCTTGGTAAAATTGGTTTCATTATACGTTGTTTCACTTAAAAGTCATAGAAGCTATTGACAACGTTAAGTGAGGACTTGCTATAGTTCTGCAAATACAGTTTATTTTACAATGACCATATACTACATTTATAAACAGAAAACCACACACACACACACACACACACACACACATAAAATCTAATTTCTTTCCAGTCAGATCCAAGGAGCCAGGCATGGAAAAGCAAAGGGAGCAAGGGCTTTATCATCAAGCTAAGTTGGACTCAACTACTAACTAGTCGTTAAACAAGTGACTCAGCCCTCCTGAGCTTAAATTTCCTGATCGCTACAATCAAATTCTCTACCTTATAGGGACATGTGATAATTAAATGTGTGTGACAAGGTCTGCACAGCACTTAGTATAATGCCTGGCATACAGGAAGCACTCAACACACTTTAGCTACCAGTATTGTTATTAGGGCAAGACCTGGGGGAGAAGGACTATCCTGGAGATTGTGCTGGTGCTGGGAGAAGCCCTGCGCTCCATTTCTACAGCAGCACCACCAGGAGATCGGAACTAGCCCCACAGATATCACTGCAACCTCTGACTTGCGTCCTCTCCCACATCCCAGGCAATTTTCAGTCTTTTCCGTCACCTCCTCACAGATGCTCCGTGGTATGGCTCCCCAGGGAGGAGGAGTATTCTTGTTAGTGAGCAGCCAGGTCCTGGGGGAGAAGGCATATACTGTGTGCTTCAGCAAGAACAAGGCTTAGCACCAGCCCAGATACTGTCACCCACAGAGCATAAATCATTTTGTACATATAAATTTGCATTTCTTTTTTTAATCTACAGCAAAGTTGAGTAGAGAGAAGGGATGTTCTCTCAGAGCACAAAGTAGCTTGCATAGATACCAAAAATCAGGACACCAGAGCCTCCTAGGATCCTGGTCCAGGATCTCATGGCTGTAGACTGTCCTAGAGATGATCAGATCCACCCCTGATGTAACAGAAAAGAGAATGGAGTCTCAGGCCAGGGAGGCAATTTACTCAAGATCATACAGCCAGTAGCAGAGCCCAAGCCATTTTCCCACATTGCCCATTACCCTTCTGCAGTATCTGAAGGACACAGCCTGAGAGAGGACCATGAAGCTTTTCATATAATCAGGCTTAGGTTTGCAAATCCCAAATTTATTTTAGCTCCTCTTGGATACACTCTTGGATGGAACGTTTATCTGTCTGCGAGGCCATGAGTGGGAACTGCTTGTTGTCCAGTCCCAGGACGAGGAGAGGCTGGCCAGTGTCCACGCCCCCTTCCCAGGTGTAAGACAATGAGGTGGGATTAGCTGTTGTCTGCGGCCATGGCTCTGGTTAGACCTGTGCCCAGAGAGAACCCAGTGTTAAGTTACAAGCTCACCTGGGGGAGTGCAATGTCCCTGGAGAACCAGGCAACCCCCTGCAAAGTGGAGCATGAACACTCTGCCTGCCTCCGATGGCAGGAGCACATTAACTCCCCCCAGGCCGCTCTTGTCCTTGACCAAGTATCCTCAATTACTAAGGAGGAGAAACAAAGTCTAAATTGATTTCACTATTTTTTCTCTCTCAACTAATATTTCCTGAGGGCCTGAGTGTAGAATACTATGCTAGGAAAGAAAAAGATTCAGAAATAAAAGATCTGGACTTTGGCTGCCAGGAGTGGAGAAGGTGGTCTGAAGACCCAAAACACCGAACAAAAGAAACAATACACCAGGCTGGGGTGGAAAGAGCCCAGCTGGCTATCAGGAGGCCTGGTTTCTGAGTCCAGCTCTGCCCCCAACTCTGAGTGTTTTGAGCAACTGTCCCTAAATATACCATTCACAAAGATTAGGGGCTATTTTATCACTCCATATTCATTTTGAAATATCCCCTAATTTTTGTAAGCAGTATAATTAAGTTTTCCTCTCCTCCTTAAAATGAAGGGAGTGGGCTAGAGCAAGAGCTTTTTTTGTTATTGTTGTTGTTGTTTGTGTGTGTGACAGAGGGACAGATAGGGACTGACAGACAGGAAGGGAGAGAGATGAGAAGTATCAATTCTTTGTTGCGGCTCCTTAGTTGTTCATTGACTGCTTTCTCGTATGTGCCTTGACCAGGGGCTGCAGCAGACTGAGTGACCCCTTGCTCAAACCAGTGACCTTTGGGCTCAAGACAGCGACCGTGGGGTCATGTCTATGAGCCTACACTCAAGCCAGCAACCTCGAGGTTTCGAACCTGGGGCCTCTTCATCCCAGTCTGACACTCTATCCACTGTGCCATTGTCCGGTCAGGCTAGAGCAGGAGCTCCTTAATCTGGGGTTCAGGGGATCCCCAAAGCAGTAATTTTAAATCTAAAAGATCAAACACCTCCTCCTTCTTAACAAATAGTGTTTAATGTCCCCTTTACTATTATGAAATATAATTAACTCATACAGATAATTAAAAAATCAATATAATCTATTTTGAAAAATAAAAAGAAGCTAACTTAGAATATATGTTTTTCATTACATAAATGAGGGCATGACTACAGCCATGCACCCCCTTTCTTCAGAACAGCACTATTCCCATTGAGAACCACCGCCACAGAGGGTCCATGATGGGCCCCAGGGGATCTGAGATTATGTGAAAATTTCATCTGATGATGAAAGCATCAGATTCTCAATGGGGTCAGTTCCCCAAACAAAGTTATGGAGACCTGGCCTGGAGGATCTCTGGGGGCTCTGAGTCTGTGACTACATGATTAGTGTCAAAATGAACCATGCAATTCATGAACTCCACTTCCTTCAGGCCCAGTCCTCAGACTAGCCCCTTCCTTGTTTCTGAGGGCAGAAGATCATGCTAGGCAGAGCCATCTCAGTAGTGCTTGGTCCAAGGAGCTCAAAGACATCTCCAGCAGGGCTGACTCTGGTTGCTAAGGCTCTGTCATCCAGGGCAGAGAGGAAGCTTCCCTCTATCCAGAGGGACTTAGGGTCCTGAAAGAGCTATGGCACAGAGAGAATATCAAGGACTAATATTCACTTCACACCATGAAGAAAAAGTAGATGGTATGTCTACCCTGAGTTTAAACCAGGGGTAGTCAACTTTTTTATACCTACCACCCCCTTTTGTACCTCTGTTAGTAGTAAAATTTTCTAACTGCCCACTGGTTCCACAGTAATGTAATTTATAAAGTAGGGAAGTAACTATACTTTATAAAATTTATAAAGCAGAGTTACAGCAAGTTAAAGCATATAATTACTTACCAAGTACTTTATGTTGGATTTTTGCTAAGTTTAGCAGGATAAATCTTTATAAAATAACTTACTATAGTTAAATCTATCTTTTCATTTATATTTTGGTTGCTCCACTACTGCCTACCATGAAAGCTGGAATGCCCACTAGTGGGCGGTAGGGACCAGGTTGACTACCACTGGTCTAAATTATGCACTTTAGCCCTGGCCAGTTGGCTCAGTGGTAGAGCATCGGCCTGGCGTGCAGAAGTCCCGGGTTCGATTCCCGGCCAGGGCACACAGGAGAAGCGCCCATCTGCTTCTCCACCCCTCCCCCTCTCCTTCCTCTCTGTCTCTCTCTTCCTCTCCTGCAGCCGAGGCTCCATTGGAGCAAAGATGGCCCAGGCGCTGGGGATGGCTCCTTGGCCTCTGCCCCAGGCGCTAGAGTGGCTCTGGTCGTGACAGAGCCACGCCCCGGAGGGGCAGAGCATCGCCCCCTGGTGGGTGTGCCGGGTGGATCCCGGTCGAGCGCATGTGGGAGTCTGTCTGTCTCTCCCGTTTCCAGCTTCAGAAAAATACAATAAATAAATAAATAAATAAATAAATAAATAAATAAAGCACTTTATCTAGGGGCAGGAAAGGGAAAAGGTTAAGTCAAAGTTACATTCAGGCCTGACCTGTGATGGCGCAGTGGATAAAGCGTCGACCTGGAAATGCTGAGGTTGCCGGTTCGAAACCCTGGGCTTGCCTGGTCAAGGCACATATGGGAGTTGATGCTTCTAGCTCCTCCCCACCTTCTCTCTCTGTCTCTCTCTCCTCTCTCTCCCCCTCTCTGTCTCTCTCTCTCCCTTTCTCTCTCCTCTCTAAAATGAATAAAATTTAAAAAAAATTAAAAAAAAAATCTTTAAAAAAAATTACATACATTGTTTGTTTTACTGGGGAAAATGAGAGAATAGGGAAGGGACAGAGCTAGTTTTTTGTTTTCATACTCAGTTCTCTTGTAGGGATATTTGAATAAAATGGAAAAACTTCTCTCTCTCAAAAAAGGGGAGGGGGGCACAGATTAAAGCAGTCTGTTCCTCAGCTAAGTATAGAAAGCCTTCTTTGCCAACTGCATGCCCATTTTTCTCTCCCCAGAGGAAATCACTCCTAATAAGGCCACGTCTATTATCTAATCAAATATTACCTATCCCTTTAAAAACATTATATGTTACCATAATACACAGGGCATGGACACACATATACATTCACAGGAATTCTGTCATTCAATGTATATTTGAAGGAATTTTGAAATTGTAAAACTTGTCACAGGATTTAAGGAAACTTTCCTTTCCAACCAGACAAGGTGTGTTCAGGGTGGTAATGGCCAAACATGGAAACTTTTCTTTCAGAACAAGCACCTGGGTAGTATTATCCAAGAGAACCTGGGAGAGTGCAGGTAGACAAAGTGGCAAAGCCAAAATTTTTTTTACCTCTATATTAAAAATGTTACAAACTATTTATATGTTCTGCAACTTGCTTTTTTGGCCAAAGGATACATTGTGGACAATTTCCCCAGTCACTACTTATGAAGCTGACCTCTTTCGTTTAATATCAGAACAGTATTTCATCATATGGATTGCAATATAAACTTTTAAAGCAATTTTCCTTTGTACATTTGAGTTTTCCTAAGTTTTTAGTCTTATAAATAGGGGTGCAATGAGCATCTTTATCTATTTTTATTTCTGTGGGATAAATTCCTGGTTCAAAAAGTTTGAAGTTTACATTTTGTCAGAAACTGAAAAGGGCAGGGAAGTTCCAGCTCTATCACTTCCTCGCTGTGTGACACAGTGACCTCCTTTTTTATAGGATGTAAAACAGGACTAATGCTGAACTCAGTTAGTTTGAGGAATAGTGAAGTAACATGTATAGATGACAACGCAGTGCTGAGACACTTAAATAGCCACTGTTACCATTACTGTTATTATTGTAACAACTACTGCTGGTACGAATTCTACTCCGCCTTTTCTAGGCCCAGTTCAAGTCATCTAAAAAGCCTTTCATGTAGTAGCAGTCTATAGGGGTCTCTCTTTAAGCTGTTACAGATGTGGTCGTCTCTCTCACTCATCTGGCACTTGGCATGTTCTATCTTATATATATTTTTCTCTCCGTGAACTTCCTGTCAATCCAGCTAGACTCATTCGCAGAAGGTGAAAGGCCATTGCTATGCTCATCCTCATTACCTACCACATTGCCTTGCTCAGTCAACAGAAATCGCTGTCCCCAAGCCCTTTGTCAGAATTGCCTGAATGTTTGGTTTTCTGCTTCCCCTCAGATGTCCTTCGGTTTGACAACACCTACAGCTTCATTCATGCCAAGAAGGTCAATTTTACCGTGGAGGTCCTGCTTCCAGACAAAGCTTCAGAAGAGAAGATAAAACAGCTGGGGGCAGTTACCCCAAAGTAACGCTTCCTCCCACCGCAGGCCTGGCTCCCTCAATATCTCCATCAGTTTCTATCCCTTGTAGCTGTCATTTTCCCAGCACCCTGACATCCAAAGAAACTGGGCTGGAAGAAAGACCTCAGCTGAATCTGGGGAGCTTTCATTACAGAATTAGGAAGAGGGAGCACAAGAGGAGTGGGTCTCCTTGCCTTTCAAGTTACTAAGGAGTCCCCAGGGGCTGGGCACCATGATAGGATCTATTTGTCCTACAAGTTGTGCCAACATCACACCTGTGACAGCTGAGACAAGAAGGGGGTACTATGATGTGGCAGCAGGGAAGAAATTAAAAAAGGGGAGAGACTGAGACATTTCAGGGAAGCCAGCAGCAGGGGAGGAACTTGCAACCAAATGAGCAAGTAAACCTAGATCATAATGAGGAGTAGCAAGGTACCCAGTTGCTAGAGTTATGGTGGGGGCCAGAGGCTCTTCTAAACTTCTATCACTGAGGCTGAGATCTTTTGGCTCTTCCTAGGTCTCAGGAAGTGGCTGAGAGTCAGCATCGATCTTCCCACTCAGGGGGTAGATAGCAGGTCTTTCCCTCACCTCTAGAATTTTGCAACTCCTGGGTCCCACTGGCTGCCACTTTAATTACTAATGATTGTCATTGATTCAGAACTTCCTTGGACAGTGAGCTTTGGTACTCAGCCACTGTCCTCCAATGCAAACAAAGCAGAGGGAAATTAACTCCAGGGATCCCAGCTCTGGGAAGGGAGGCGGGGAGTGAGTTTGAGTCCAGAGGCTTCCACTCCCTTTATCAGTGTCGCCAGCCTCCCATCAAGTAACTTCATTTGAGCACCCCACACAAAAATGACAAGTGGGATGCAAACAGTAGAACTCAATGAGGGCATTTGCCAGTCTGAGTCTTCCACGGTGCCCGCCCACCTGCTTCCTGACTGACCTGAGCAAACTCTTGGCAGTCCAATCTCTGCGGGAGGCATATGGTGAGTGCCATGGGTTCCTAGTGCCTGGCAGGGAGGCTGCCCGGGCAGCAGCTGGCAGAGCCAGGGGCTGGGGCCAACCACAAATAGCCTCAGAGGCCCCCAGCCCCTCTACCCGTGGTGACAAGCAGGGACAGCAGGGGCCGTTCAGCGACCAGGAGGAGCTGGAGGACATGGACCTTGCAGGCAACCACAGCACTTATCTCAGTCCCACGTCCTGCAAACGCAAACCAGGTCGTGGGCTGAACAGGAGCACTGAACATGGGAAGGAGGCTCAGCCTGGAGAGCTGGTCTGGCGAAGCTGAGGGAGCAGGAGGCGGGGGCCCCAGCCAGAACCCTCAGGAGAACATCCCAACCTTGGTTTACAACGAACGCTCTGTTAGGAAAATTAACCAATGAATAAAGCAACGTTCAGTACACAGGGAGTATAAGTCAATGCCTACCGCCTTACTACTCGCGGCTCTTTACCCAGAGCCCTTCTGCCTCGGAAGCCGAGCTACATCTAGCAGCCGTAGGCGCGGCGCATGCCCAGAAACAATCTGTTATTCCGACGTGGTTTTTTCCTTTGGGGGCGGGGCCCAACGGCCAAATTGCCTTCTGATTGGCTTAATGGACGGTTTTCCGCCATCTTTGCTAAGGTCGTCAAGGATGCCCCGGGCTGCCTTCACCGTCAGGGCAGAGGCCCCGCCCCACTCAAGCTTCTAAGTACGCGCGGGGTGGTTCTTGCGCGCTGACACGTGCGGGTCTGGAGCACGCCAGCAGTGCCTACGGTGGGTTCTGAATGGAGGGAGGCGGGAGAACGGCAGTCACGTGGTATTAGGGACCGTCTCCTAATTCCGCTCCAGCGCTGCCAGCGTTTCAGGGGCTGGGGAATCTGAGCCTGGAGCCCAGCTTTCTGAGAGGTCATCGCTGACAGGGCTGTCGTACACGTCCGTATAGAGACAGCAACGCCTAGAATTGAAGTGGGACTCTCCACAGGAGATCAGTGATCTTGATTTTTTA
Organism: Saccopteryx bilineata; assembly: GCF_036850765.1. Lineage (NCBI taxonomy): Eukaryota > Metazoa > Chordata > Mammalia > Chiroptera > Emballonuridae > Saccopteryx > Saccopteryx bilineata. Next base: position 257,011,889 of record NC_089491.1, on the reverse strand, counting down.
TAATTTTATTTAATGATAATAAAAGCTAATTCTTTAATGAACGCCTACTAGGTACAAAGCAACAACTTTGTGCTTACAGCTTTGGGTTGCTGCAAATATTCAAGGAAATATTCAATGTGTAAAGCGCTTAGAAGAGACCCTGGTACAAATGAGCACTCAGTAAGAATTGGCTATTCGTTCTTTACAGAGGTGGCTGACAGCTAATAGGCGGCACAACTGGGACTTGAACCCATGACTGCCTATCTTTAATGGTTGTGTCTTTGCTTGCTGATACTTCCCCCAAATTCCCCTAGCTGCACTTATTGCTCTCATGGGTAAACAGGTTCAGCAGGAGAAAAGAATTCTCTCCTTAGTAATCGTTAACCCCCTACTCCCCTTATTCTGTTCTGCTCATTTTCCTGAAGTCTTGAACCACAACCTTGTTCCCCTAGCCTTATTCATTCATTCAAGGTCTTTCCCCAAGAGGTTCTGTCTAGGGACATACTGATCCAGTTTAGACCTCAGTGCTTGAGAGATGAACATGGCACCTGTTGGGAAGGGACAAGCATCCACCTTGTCAGGCTGCTTACCATTTACTCCACCAGGCTCATTTACTGAGATCATCTTAAGAGCACAGGATCTAAAGCCAATCCCAGCTTCACCACTTATCAGCTGTATGACCTGGGAAAGTGACCCATTTTTTTTGTTCCTCTATTTCCTCATCTGTAAAATGGGGGTCACAGGTTGATGGGAGGGTGTAAGAAAGTTATCTGTCTTGCCTGACCCATGGTGGCGCAGTGGATAAACCAACTTGGAACACTGAGGTTGCCGGATCGAAACCCTGGGCTTACAAGGCACATATAGGAGTTGATGCTTCCTGCTCCCCCCCCCTTCTTTCTCTCCTCTCTCCAAAAAATGAATAAGTAAATAAAATCTAAAAAAAAAAAGAGTTATCTGTCTAGAGTTTTTTATTTTTTGTTTTTCTTTTTTTAATAAAAACAATCCCACAGCATTTATTGTCATCTGGTAATAACATAAGGATAATCAAAGCAACAGGAATAAATATTTAAGGACTACACTCCCAACAAAGGACACCTAAAAGGCAAATTGCCATTACTATTCCACATTTCTTACTTTGTCATTTCTAGTTGGAGACACTTTGGAGCAGAGTGGTATTATTTCCTTTTAGCATGATCCAACCTAGTTGTTATTTTGACTTTGTTTTAAAATGAATCTCTTCTGCATCATCTAATATGAGGTTCACATACTCATCAAAAGCAATGATACAACCCTCTATCTGCATATATTCACTTGCTTAAAAAGCCACACCTGAATCCGAGATCTGTTTTGCAAGTATTTGAAGACGAGGTTAATGGGAGGCACCATCACCTTCTGCACTTTCTAGCCCTGGCCACGCTACACCATGGTTGAGGCTGACAAAGATCACACTAAACCCCGCCTCAGAAAGCTACTTCTGGAATAAAGAACCAGAAGCGGAAGTCTCGAGCTTTTAGCCAGTAAAGTCTTCAACTGTTAGTCTTTGGCCAAGGTCTGACTGGTAGTAAACGCAATAAATGATGACTTGTAATTAATCGTCGTCCCAGGAGTTGTGTTACCCATTTAACAAATGAATAAATTGAGGCTCAGATTAAGTACAGCGTCTTGAGGTCACACAGCTGTGAAGTATAGATAGGAGTGTAGCATACTCCATTTGAATGCCGGCCTCTTCGGCTCCCAAATCACTCAGTCTTGAGAGAGGAAGGCGCCAACCCCGCAATCTCCGAGAAAACGTGAGAAAATTAATCTGTAAAACCCAAGTCTGGCAGAGGGGCTTCGGTGCGCGGAGGAATTTACAGACGCTCCCTGCTGGTGGGGACAGGCGACCTGTCTGTCCTTCACTCCAGGACCTTGGATCAGTCCCACCGCCTTGGACAGGAGCGCTAGTGGAAGCTGAGGCAGCAGCAGCTGCAGGACCGGCTGCAGTGGCCCGGGCAGCAGCGGAAGCGCCATGTCCGAGTCGCCCCCGCGGGGTGCCGAGCTCGACCTTTTCAGGGACACGTGGGTGCGATACCTGGGTGAGAGCGTGGCGAGGGGCACGGTGAATCCCCCACCACGTAGCTGGGGAAGCAGGGGTCACCGGATGCCCGTTAGGCTCCTGGAGAAGGTGGGAGGATCTTAGTTCTCATTCTGCCCGGGGCCAGAGATTGGGCTCAGAGACGGCTAGGGACTTGTCCAAGGTCACACAGCTCTGGTCGGCCCAGCCCTGCCTTTGGGGTCACTGCTGATCCTGTCTCTCAGGTGGAAGCTTGAAACCTGCTTAGAGGAATGGGGTGGGCAGGCTGCCTTCTCTGGCATGCAGGGGCACTGGCTGTGGAGTCAGAGTATCTGAACGCCTTTCCCAGCTTCTCACTGGCTCTGCCTGAGCCTCAGTTGCTTTCTTGGCAAAAAGGGATGAACACAGGGCCTCTCTCATCGGGTGGTGAGATAAGGCACAGAAAGTCCTGGCATGTGGTGAGTGCCTGGTCATTGGAGCTGCCCTTGGTCAGTCTCTGTTGCTTCTTGTTCCCACATTAATGCAGATGCTTCTAGGATCCAGACAGGGAAGGGAAGTGAGTGAGTGATAATGGTGACTATACTCAGCTCTCCTACAATAGCCCTAGAGTTAAGGTGGGCATCATGGGTGCCATTTTATAGGCGAGAAACAGGCTCAGAGAGAGATAAAATCATTTGTCTAAGGTCATCCAGGTTCTGTTTAGCAGGCTGGGATTAGAACCAGCTCGATGGAGTGCCCTCTTGTGGAACAATCCATGGTCCCTGGAATTCAATGTGTCCTTCTGAACAGGCTACGCTAATGAGGTGGGGGAGGCCTTCCGTTCCATGGTACCAGCAGCCGTGGTGTGGCTGAGCTATGGAGTGTCAAGCTCCTACGTGCTGGCCGATGCTATCGACAAGGGCAAGAAAGCAGGAAACGTGAGTGTTATCCTGTCCCTCAACACCCCACCCCAGTCAATTCCCCTTGTGGTTTAGTCCACAGCCCTGCATGTGATATGTGATAAAGTCACAGTGGTAAAGCATGTGGACAGTCCAATCCCTAGAACCTCTCCTGGCGCAGTCCTACCCCAGTTCTGTTTTAGGATAGTGTACCCTGCCCTCAGTCCTGCATGTGACATAGTTTATACTCCAGTCCTGGATATGGACAAGACTACTCCCAGCCCTAAATGTGGTACAGCCCAGAACCCAACACTACTGTGGTCTGTCCCCATCCCCCCCCCCACTTCCCTTCTCCCTGGTTCAGCCTCATGCTTCTGTCCACAGTGTTTCCTGACTCTGTCCCTGCTGGATTAAGTTTCTCTTGTGCCCACCAGGTGCCAAGTTCTGAAGCAAGCCGCAGCACCAGAGTGACTGTGGCTGTGGTGGACACCTTCGTGTGGCAGGCTCTGGCCTCTGTGGCCATCCCAGGTTTCACTATCAACCGTGTGTGTGCAGCCTCTCTCTACGTCCTGGGTACTGCCACCCGCTGGCCTCTGGCCATCCGCAAGTGGACCACCACTGCACTGGGACTGCTGGTCATCCCCATAATCATCCACCCCATCGACAGGTGGGCGCCGCTCCCAGCCTCAGGGATCATTCAGTCTGCAGGTGGAGATAAGCCCTGAGGGCATGGATGTACCCATTTGCACAGAGCAGTAGCAGCAGAGGCAGGGCTGGCACTCGGGGCTCCAGAGATAGAAAGGTCAGTCTTGGCTCTTGTCATACGATCTGGCAGGACTTTGGCAGTAAAAGCAGGGATGGGGGATGGGGAGGGGGCCTGAAGGGTATAGGAACCAGGACAAGTAAATTCCCAGAAAGGAAAAAAACAACCAGAGACAGGCAGGAGCAGGTGTACCCTGGAGGGTTTTAGTGACAGAAGTGGGAATTGTTTTGTGAAATTGAAAAGTCCTTAGCTGCTTTCAGGAGTGGCTGCATCTAGGCACCCAAATGATGTCATTAGGGGTCTGGGTCTCCCCATCCTGTTGCCCTTTATCCACCCCACCCCATGTTGGCTTTACTCACTTTCCCATTATGGGAGCAGAGATGGCCCCAGCAGCTCCCAGTTTCTATCCCACCAGCTTAGCAAACCTCATAGGAATCTTTTTAATAGTGACAACAAAAAACTCAAGAAAGGGCTGTCATTGGTCTATTGTAGACTGGGTGCCTATCCCTGAGCCAGTTTCTCTTTACTGATTGGCCAGGTTTGGGTCAAGTGCCTGTTCTTAGAACCAGAAATGGGCCTGAACCAACATAGATTGGGAGTAGCAGTCTTTCTCCAAGGGAACAGAGCTGACCCTGAGGCCCTGAGTGAGTCTTTTACCCTCTCAGTGCCTTGCTTGTCCCAACTGAATAAAGAGGAGGGTGATGGCTGCCACTTGGATGGTACTTGTGCCCTGCATCTAGAGAGTCCCTTATCCAGCCCTGACTTCCTGCCTTCAACCCCCCCCCCCCATAACACCTCTTGGTCACCTGCTTATCACCCTCCATTGCCCCACAGGTCAGTGGACTTCCTCCTGGACTCCAGCCTGCGCAAGCTCTACCCCTCAGTGGAGAAGCCCAGCTCCTCTTGACCTCACCCTCATACCTGGCCTGAGGGTTGGCCCACTCCCTGCTTTGTTCCAACCTCCTCCTCCTGCAGGAGGTGCAATGCTTGGCTTCCTGGGGTCCAGGGCCCTGGCACCTGAGTGAGTTTGAGCTGGATGAAAACAGACAACGGCCTCAAGGAGCAACAGCCGCAGCAACTCAGACAGGGGCAGGCCCTGAATTGTCTTCTTCCTCGGAATTTGTGATACCAAATGGGAGTGGACCCTGGGTGGGCCCAGCCCTGTCTTTTGACAGGAAAGTAATGTCCTCCCATGGAGGATATGGGGACTGAGGCCCAAAGAGGGCAAGGAATATGGCCAAAATCACTTAGCAAGCTGGGGACCCAGGACTCCCAGCTGCTCGGCCAAATCACCCCATGGCATCATGGCTAGAGGAGCAGCAGAAACCTGGGTATGCAGTAGTGAGGTCCCTGAGGACTGACCCTCTGGCCAGCCCATCCCTGGGGCAGGGGCTGCTGGGGCCTGGCTGGAAGGCAGGACAGCCCTGGTCCAATAAATCCTCAAGAAGTTGAGTTTTCTTCTTTTCTATTGGGGATGAGCAGGGATGCGGCAGTGGAGAGCCAGGTTGGGGACCCTCAGAGGTGGAGGCTGACTCTTCAGGCCAGATGTAACAGTGGCCAGCACTGGGCCTTTCCGGTCCCTCCCTGCCCACAGCACTTCCCTGCAGATCCATGGGAGCCCACCCTTGGTACTGTAGCCTTGTCTCCTCTGCACACCTCTCCAATCCAGTGCCATATCCCTCCAGGGCCACTCCCACACCTGCGTCCCCATGACATCTGGGTTCTGCCAGCAAGTCCTTGCTCACTTCTCTCTCCCTTCCATCCTGAGGGCTCCCCCTAAAGCTGGGTGCTGCTCAGGCCAGAGCCAGGCTTCTGTGCTCTTGGGCACAGTCTAGCTCTCATCCCTGCTGCAGCCTTGTGTACCTCTCCACACCTGCCCTCAGAGCCCCTCCCCCAACTCCACATTCCTCAGCTGCAATCTTTCCTCTCCGCCTTTTTCCTCTCTGCTGACCCTGAGCTTCCTTCAGAACGAGCCCCTATGCCCTATCCTTTGTTGCTCCTCAGCTCTGCCCTACTATGGGCCCCCTCTGGCCTTGGATGCCCCCCTGGTGGCCCTACTCTGTTACAAACTACGGGGGTACAAGTGTGCCGATGCCTAGCATATAAAGGTGCTCATACGAGGAGCTTGCAGGTGTTCCCAGGCCAGACTGGTGGGAATAAGGTCTTTAGACAGCCTGTCTGTGGCAGGGAGAGCCTTCTCCTACTTGCCACCAACACACACACCTTACACTGCTAGCAGTGATTGATGGGCGGGAAGCACATTAGGGGAGGTTTCTGGGAAGGTTCTGCTGGTTCTGTTCTCACTGAAGCCATTTTTTTTTTTTTGGCTGCACCAGCTGGGCCATGAAACAGTCTTTTACAGGAATGTAATCAGATGGACAACCTCCTGGCAGTGAGGAGAGTCCCCAGGTCAATGCCCGCCACCTGCGCTTGGCACCTGTGCACCTTTGGTCCCTGTCATGCCTGCCTACGTGGTTTTCATTGCCCCATGCAAAGTTTGTGGCTTCATCCAGCTGATGAGGCTGATGGGGACAAGGCTGCCAGGAGCTAGGGGCACCTGGGAGATTCTGGGGGAAGTAGGCAGAGCTGCGGTATCCAGGCTCGAGAAAGAGGTAAAATCAGGTCATATTGACTCTGCAGCTTTGGGCAAGTCATAGCCTCTCTGAACTTCAGTTCCTTTCTCTAAAAGAAGCAGAACCTGGCTTGCTGCAGACTTGGGTAGGCAAGAGACCATACAAACTTGCATTTATGTATCATCTATGGGTTTGCACATGTCCTCCACCTATGTTGTTCCTTGCATCCTCAGCAGTCCCACGAGGAGGTAGAGCTAACATCTCTATTTTCCAGGTAAGGAACTGAGGTTCCCAGAAGGAATGCCTCACCATCTACTGATGCAACTTAGCACATCTTCTCCAAAGTAAAACAGGTATTTGAGTAAGACAGGGACTTTGAACAGGACCTAGATAGGAAACTGAGGCCCAGAAAAGGCGACTGATAATCCGGCAGGAGCCAAGCTGAGGACGTATCCGTCCTGGCTTCCTGAACCATCTTGAGAAGCTGGTGTTCCCCCAGAACTTGGGGAAGATGGTGGAATTCTTTGCTGATCTGGTCTATGCACCCCCCACCTTGAAGCTATGAACAGCCCCCCATAGCTGCCTTCCACTATCCAGTGAGCTATATAGCCGGGCAATAAGCATTGCCCAGTACCCCTGAGCCTGCCACCTGGAAGTCCTGTAGGAGGAGGAACAGTGGGCTTGGTGCGCTTGGTGCTCTAGCAAACCGTGCAGCAGGCACTGACCTCTGAGTCCCCTTGGTGTGAGCCTGAAGCAGGGCTGCGTGTGCTCACCTGGGAGCCTGAATTTGTTGGGTTTTTTTTAAATGGGGTGACATTGTTAAATCAGGATACATATGTTCAGAGAAAACATCTCTAGGTTATTTTGGAATTTGATTATGCTGCGTTCCCATCACCCAAAGTCCAATTGCCTTCCGTCACCTTCTAACTGGTTTTCTTTGTGCCCCTCTCCTCCCCAACTCCCTCCCTCCCCTCCCCCAACCCCCTCCCTCTCCTTCCCCCCACCCTATAACCCCCACACTCTTGTCCATGTCTCTGAGTCTCATTTTTATGTCCCACCTATGTATGGATTCATATAGTTCTTAGTTTTTTCTGATTTACTTATTTCGCTCAGTATAATGTTATCAAGGTCCATCCATGTTGTTGTAAATGATCCAATGTCATCATTTCTATGGCTGAGTAGTATTCCATAGTATATATGTACCAAAGCTTTTTAATCCACTCGTCCACTGACGGACACTTGGGCTGTTTCCAGATCTTTGCTATTGTGAACAATGCTGCCATAAACATGGGGGTGCATTTCTTCTTTTCAAACAGTGCTATGGTATTCCTGGGGTATATTCCTAAAAGTGGTATAGCTGGGTCAAAAGGCAGTTTGATTTTTAATTTTTTGAGGAATCTCCATACTGTTTTCCACAGTGGCTGCACCAGTCTGCATTCCCACCAGCAGTGCAGGAGGGTTCCCTTTTCTCCACATCCTTGCCAGCACTTATTTTGTGTTGTTTTGTTGATGAGCGCCGTTCTGACTGCTGTGAGGTGGTATCTCATTGTGGTTTTAATTTGCATTTCTCTAATGATTAGTGATATTAAGCATTTTTTCATATGCCTATTGGCCATCTGTATGTCCTCTTTGGAGAAGTGTCTATTCATTTCTTTCGCCCATTTTTTTTTTTTTTTTGTATTTTTCTGAAGTTAGAAACGGGGAGAGACAGTCAGACAGACTCCCGCATGTGCCTGGCCGGGATGCACCCGGCACGCCCACCAGGGGGCGACGCTTTGCCCACCAGGGGGCAATGCTCTGCCACGACCAGAGCCACTCTAGCGCCTGGGGCAGAGGCCAAGGAGCCATCCCCAGCGCCAGGGCCATCTTTGCTCCAATGGAGCCTCGGCTGTGGGAGGGGAAGAGAGAGACAGAGAGGAAGGAGAGGGGGAGGGGTGGAGAAGCAGATGGGCGCTTCTCCTGTGTGCCCTGGTTCGGGAGGGACTTCTGCATGCCAGGCCAATGCTCTACCACTGAGTCAACCGGCCAGGGCCTCTTTCGCCTATTTTTTGATTGGATTTTTTGTCTTTCTAGTATTGAGTTTTACAAGTTCTTATCAGACGTATTGTCAAATATATTCTCCCATTGTGTAGTTTGTCTTTTTATTCTGTTATTATTGTCTTTAGCTGTGCAGAAGCTTTTTAGTTTGATATAAGATGTCAGAGAGCTTACTGCCTATGTTTTCTTCTAAGATGCTTATGGTTTTACGGCTTACATTTAAGTCTTTTATCCATTTTGAGTTTATTTTTGTGAATGGTATAAGTTGGTGGTCTAGTTTCATTTTTTTGCAGGTAGCTGTCCAATTTTGGGAGCCTGAATTTGAAATCCCTGGATTGTCCTGGCCCCTTCTCTCCTGTCCTCATGACTGTCTGGGCTGCCCCAAGGAACTTGTAATGGGCCTTCGGTGTTGGTTTTCTGGGCCTCCTCACATGCCAGGCTCATATTAACCCTTACGTGCTTCTCTGCCAGCCCAGAAATCCCCATCTCACCCCCCGCCTCCTTGGTGAGTGGCTCCCTGGCTGGGGTTGAATGTCTGCACTTCAACATTTGATTTTGGCTTGGTCTGCCCTTTGCTACAGGAGGGGGACATCAGCTCAAGGGGAAGGGACCCCAACATCAGGGTCTCCTGTGCCTCCTGTTCTGAGCTAGACCACCTCTGCTGAGAGCAGGAAGAGAGGAAGGACAAGGTGACAGGGTCAGAAGGGCACTGGGCTTCCAGTGACCTGGCCCAGGTTTTGCTTGCTTTCCCTTCTTGTTATGTGTCCTTGGACAAGCGCTTGAGTGTCTTGGCCTTGTGTCATCTCATCTGGGGTTTTTTCCAGCTCAGGATGTGGCTGTGCTGGAAGCTCCAGACCTGGTCAGTACTGGCACCATTTTCTTGGGATCTGAGCTATTTGGTGCCTTTTGATTCCTTGGATCTGGAGGTTCCCTTGACTGGGTTTTCTCATACTCTGTTCCCTCCTGTTGAGACACTCCCTTCCAGTCTTCCCTCTACCCCTTCCTGCAGGTGCACCCACCCTCCTGACTACAGCCCACTCCTTCCTCAGTTCACCCCGAGGTAGCCTCTGACCCCTAAGGCTGTCATTGGAAGCCTCCTCTGAGATCCCTCCAGTCCAGCACTTTCTGCTTCTCCTGGAAGGATGCAACAGATTCCTGCTGGAATTGGGAGGAAGTCTCTTTTCTCACTCCCTGGTTTGTCTTAGAGCACTCTAAGAGTTAGGTCCCGCAGTGGCCACATTCACGCAATGCTCAGTATCACCACAAGGAGGCAGCACCTCCCAATGTGTCCATGTAGGCTGGTTAAAGCTGCCTCCAGGGTTATTGAAAGCAATATCTATTAAGTGAACTACTCCTACTATGTGCCAGGTTCCATGCCAAGTGCTTCCTGTGATGTGGCTCATTTACCCCTTGCAATCACATCATGGTTAAGTCCTTATTTCTTGGAGCTGGAGTCTCTGTCCCAAACTCAGAATGTTCGGTATCCCTTGACCTTCTCACCACCTCACCTCATCTTTCCTCCAGCCCAGTACTGATCCCTGCCTACTTCCTTCCAGCCCACAACTCTCTACACAGTCAGAGGCAGAGCTGACTCACAGGCTGTGTGACCATGGACAAGTTACCTAACCTCTCTAAGCCTTGGTTCCCTAGTGTACAATTCTCCATAATGACCTCCTAAAGCTGACTGTGAAGATTACAGGAGAAATGGCTCACAAGGCATCCACTCAAAGCAGGGGCTCACAGAGGGAGCTCCACAAACATTAGCTATTTTTTTTTTTTTTTTTATAATTTTATTTTTTTAATGGGGTGACATCAATAAATCAGGATACATATATTCAAAGATAACAAGTCCAGGTTATCTTGTCTTTCAATTATGTTGCATACCCACCACCCAAAGTCAGATTGTCCTCTGTCACCTTCTATCTTGTTTTCTTTGTGCCCCTCCCACCCCCTATCCCTCTCCCATTCCCCCCTCCCCCCCGTAACCACCACACTCTTATCAATGTCTCTTAGTTTCACTATTATGTCCCACCTACGTATGGAATAATACAGTTCCTGTTTTTTTCTGATTTACTTATTTCGCTTCGTATCAAAACATTAGCTATTTTTAATGTGGCAAAAGACATCGCTTCAAGGGAGAATGATTGAATTGTTTCATCAGATGACTAACCCAAATATAAAGTATGCCAATTCTATGGTTTAGGGATTCCACTCCTAAGAATTTGTTCAGAGAAAATAATTTGATGAGTTTTAGATATGCACCTGATGGAAGGGGACATAATTTTTTCATCTACAGGATGATAATGGTGGCATTATCATAGGCTCTTATGGAGATTACAAAACACAATGTTTATCAAAGTGTCTGGCACATCGTAAGAGCTCCATTCATGTGCTCCGTGGGTGTCATTTCTAACTCTTGTCCACAGGGAGGGAGGAGTGTGATGATGGAGGTTGCTGTACAGCAAAATGATTCTGTCTGGGAGAAGATGCTGAAAGAGTTCATGGGGCAGGTCCTGTAGATGAAAAAATTATGTCCCCTTCCATCAGGTGCATATCTAAAACTCATCAAATTATTTTCTCTGAACAAATCGTGGTCTTATTTGTATAAACTGAAATCTTAGGATCTCCTTAAATTCCCAGTGTATAAAAGAAACATTCTTCTGGTCTGATCATGCTGGTGTCCGAATCTCCCCAAGTGCTTTCTCTGTTCTAATACCTTCCATGACTCCCAACAGCCTCCAAGATCCAGTCTGAACACCTCAGCCTGGTATTCAGAGCCTCCAGGCCTTGGTAGGCTCACCTCTCACCACAACACATTCCTGTACTTACGTTCTTTCCCACTGACCCCTCACCGCTGGTTATGCCCTGCACATCTAGCTTTTGTGCCTTTGCTGAGACCATGCCCTCTGCCAGAATGCCCTCCTCACCCCCATTTCCCTTTGTTCCCAGCCTTCAAGTTTAGCTCTAATGGAACCTGCCCCATGAACCCTTTCAGCATCTTCTCCCAGACAGAATCATTTTGCTGTACAGCAACCTCCGTCATCACACTCCTCCCTCTCCGTGGACAAGAGTTAGAAATGACACCCACGGAGCACATGAATGGAGCTCTTACGATGTGCCAGACACTTTGATAAACATTGTGTTTTGTAATCTCCATAAAAGCCTATGATAATGCCACCATTATCATCCTGTAGATGAAAAATTATGTCCCCTTCCATCAGCACTAAGTCTTGCTACCTTTATTAACTCCATGTGAGAGGACTTTGGAGCCTTTTGTAAAATCAGGAGGCCCTGCAGGCAGCGGGAGAGCACAGGTGAGGGCATATGGAAGTCTGTATGTAGACTGGGCTCAGATCAGCCATGCCCTACACTCACCTATGGATTCCAGGTAGGCTATTTCTTCCCCAGCCTCCTCCGGGTCAATCTGAGCAGGTGTGTAGGGACCAGGCAATGTTACTTTTTTTTTTTTTTTTTTCATTTTTCTGAAGCTGGAAACAGGGAGAGACAGTCAGACAGACTCCCGCATGCCCCTGACCGGGATCCACCCGGCACGCCCACCATGGGGCGATGCTCTGCCCACCAGGGGGCGATAATCTGCCCATCCTGGGTGTCGCCATGTTGCAACCAGAGCCACTCTAGCGCCTGAGGCAGAGGCTACAGAGCCATCCCCAGCGGCGGGGCCATCTTTGCTCCAAAGGAGCCTCGGCTGCGGCTGCGGGAGGGGAAGAGAGAGACAGAGAGGAAAGCGTGGCGGAGGGGTGGAGAAGCAAATGGGCGCTTCTCCTGTGTGCCCTGGCCGGGAATCGAACCCGGGTCCTCCGCACGCTAGGCCGACGCTCTACCGCTGAGCCAACCAGCCAGGGCCCCAGGCAATGTTTCTTTATGGCCACCGCAGGGGCCTTCCACGGGTTGTTTCGGTCTTGCTGTTAGGTGAAGTCTAGGCAGTGGGGCTCGCTTGGAAGCTGGGGTGGGGAATGGGAGTCTTCCCTCTGCCTTTCCTGCCACTGAGCTGAGCCTCCCCCTGCCTACCATGTACCTGATGAACCTCATGTAGGATAACTCATCCCACCACACCTGGCCTAGGTTGCTGCAGGAGCTGGACTTAGGATCTTGGAGATATTGGGATGAGGAGACTTCCTTCCTGATGGCCTGTGAGCCCCTCTGCCAAACGTCCTCCAAATTCTGGGGCAGAACCCACCCCCACCTTGCACCCCTGTTGATAAGTGGGAAAGCTTGGTGTGTGACTGCTGGGACTTTGGCTGTTCCCACCAGCAGAAAGGGCAATACCATAGTACGGCGAGGTGGGACCAGGTCGGGGGACCACTGGGAGCCTTAGCCTTGTGTGGCCAGATGGATGTCATTGAATCTGCTATGCGCTCAGGATCTGGGCTAAGGGTGGACAAATGGTGAGTTGTAGGAGCTTGGGCAGGGTCAGCCGTGTGCCGGCTGGTGACCTGCTGCTGCCTCTTCTGTCCTGTGGGAGCTTTGAGGTCAAAGTTTGCTCTGCTTGGTGCCAGGTTCCTGCCTCCCCTCTGCTCTCCCTCATCCCTCATTGGTAGGGTGGTCAGATAAAATACAAAGCGCCCAGTTAAATTTTAATTTTAGATAAACAATAAATCAATTTAAAAAATATGCCAATATTACTTTTTTCTTCTTCTAAATCTGACAACACATTCCCTTCTTTTTCTCCTTCCCTCACTCCAAGCTCGGAAAGTTGGCAGTCTTGTCTTGCTACAGTAACATGAATTAGTGGTGGGAAGAATCAGGTGGGAGGATGGCCACGTTAGCTCAGTCCTATTTCTGCCACCCACTGGCTGAAGGCAACATGGCCAGTACCTTTTGAGAGCTGTTTCCCATCCATACAGTGGAGATAAGATCCTGTGTCTATAAAATGGAAAGTGTCAGCTGCTACCCAATGCTTGCTTGATTAGTCTCAGAGTCAGGCCTCATACTCTGCTCACAGGTAGGCTCACCCCAGCAGGTCTGGTCTTCAGCTCTTCCCAAGGGGCCTCTGGTGGCACCAGCCATGCCCTTTGGTTCCCACCTAACCACATCTGGGTTGTTTGCTCCTCATGGCGAGAGTTGTGTCAGATGCTGGCTTGAGCAAGAAAATCCTGAAGCCCTGGTGTCTCCCCTGTCACACAGGGTTCAGGTGGGTATCAAGGGGCTGTGTTTTCCAGAGGCCATGCAGGCAGTGGGCAGGATGCTGGGCTTCAAAGAGGAAGCCCTGCCTGCTCTCCTGTGAGTTTCCTTGGACAAGGGGCCTAAGCCTTGTGTGTCTCCATTGCTCCAGCTGCCCAAACTGGGCTTGGAGAGAGTGCCATCCAGGACATTTCTACTGGAACATCTAGAACAAACAAGTCATTCTTTCTTCTTTTTTTGGTATTTTTTTTAATTTTTTTTATTTTTCTGAAATTGGAAACGGGAGGCAATCAGACAGACTCCGCATGCGCCCGACCGGGATCCACCCGGCATGCCCACCAGGGGGCGATGCTCTGCCCATCTAGGGCGTTGCTCTGTTGCAACCAGAGCCATTCTAGCGCCTGAGGCAGAGGCCATAGAGCCATCCTCAGTACCCAGGCCAACTTTGCTCCAATGGAGCCTTGGCTGCGGGAGGGGAAGAGAGAGACAGAGAGGAAGGAGAGGGGGAGGGGTGGAGAAGCAGATAGGCGCTTCTCCTGTGTGCCCTGGCCAGGAATCGAACCCAGGACTCCTGCACACCAGGCTGATGCTCTACCACTGAGCCAACCAGCCAGGGCAAGTCATTCTTTGTTTCCTTCTTTGTACAAGTAGGGCCTTAGGGAGGTGCTTTATGGGGCAATTAAGAGCAATGTCTTTGGAGTAAGAAAAACAAAACCAAAAACACTTGGTTTTTGGATCTGCTACTTAACAGCTGTGTGGTGTTGGGTGGGTGACTTCATCTCTCTAAGCCTTTGTTTTCTTAACCATAACATAAGGTGGCCACGATGGACAGCCGTCGGGGGAGGCGTGAGAGTGAAACGAGCTAAACTCATAAAGCAGTTGGCACCATGTGTGGCACATAGAGAGCACGCACCAAACAATAGCTGTAATTTTTTTTATTATTATCGCCAGGCAGCTGCTAGAGTCAGATATGACTTCCTTTGCTTCCAGGAGAGTTCCTTTAATTGCTTAAAATACAAGTTGTGAGTTCTAAAGAAAAGAAATGAAGGTGAGAGTGATGGATGGAGAAAGCTGTGTGCTCTGAGCCTGGTAGAGCCTTAATGTAAGCATCTCCTACCTATCCCAGGAGAGGGGGGCAGTCACTGCCAGAAATCTGGGGTTGCCTGAGTGTCCTGGAGAGTCCATCCCCAGCACAACTTTGTTCCTGTCCAAGGTACTGAAACCTGCCAGGGTAAGCTCTTTCCTGCCATGCATAACTGTTAATCACCTGCTCCCTACCTCCATTCAACTTCACAAGAATACACTATGAAGTATTTTTAAAATCCTACTCCTTATGTATATCTACTATATAAGAAGTAGAAGTAAAAAAGGTTGTAGGTACATCTCCAACCCAAATTGCTTATAATGTTATGATGGAACAGCGAGATAACAGACGTCTTGTGACACAATTAATTAGCCAAATTAGGGAGTCTTAAATTAACCAGCTGCCAAAACTGCATGGAGACCTAAGTCGTTCAAATGAATGCGGTAGAGAACACAGTTTGGGGCTGGCTTTTAAAGGGAAAATTACATACTGACTGAGGAATGGGGAGGAGAGGAAGCATAGCAGTAAAACAAAGCAGTGAAACAAGCTTTCTTACAATGTTTATAGGATTAATTCAAGGAGAAACATTCTGAGAACACCTGCAGCTTTGCAAAGCTAGCCCAAGGTCACAGTCTGGGAAACCAGCCGCAAGGCCAAGAATAGGGAGTCTTCTCAGGAAAAGTAAGTTCTGCTAAAAGTCTCTTTGTTTTAGAGAAAGTAAGTTTTGCCAAAAATTATTCATGTTAAGAGCCTTTCTTTTCCACACTTCAATAATTCATAAGGAAGGTATTCAAGCACCTCAGAAGTGAGGGCAAAGGCTAGGAGATTTATTCCCCTCTTTCTTGGGTTTCAGTAAAATCTATTCAATACTTCTTGTTTTTACCCTAGCTTCTTCCTCTTCTGCAACACTGGCATCCTCCAATGTTGTGCCTCTCATACCTTTCCTGATTTGACCACAGCATATGAGTCTTCCCCAAAGCCATTCCTTCTCTACTCATTAATGTCAGAATCAGGAGAACTAATGATCAGCTTCTAGTGAGAGAAATATATATAGAGAGAAAGCAGAGGGTCAGAGGTCTCTAAGAAGTGAGGCAGCTGCCTAGACAGGGGTGAGTTCCTTGTCGAATTTCTGCATGCCTTCGTCTGGGAGTAGTACCTCCACTGTGAAGCTGACCTTCTTGGTGTGGACAAAGCTATAGGTGTTGTCAAAGCGCAGGACGTCTGGGGGGACAGATGGACAGACAGGTAGTTGGGCCTGGCTTTACATACCCTGTGTCCCTGCCCCAGCCATGGGAGAGGACAGGCTGTGCTCCCACCTGCTGTGTTGGCCAAGCTAAGCCTAGTTCCCACTACTCCTGTTTCCTTCCCCATGGGAACTGCCGCCCCTGAGCAGAGCTTGTAAACAGACACTGACCTCCTCCTGGCACATGTCCAGCCTGGCTTTAATTGCACAAACTGGAAATGAGAACAACGGCCACTGAATCCCATTGTCTTCACACCTGGATACTTGCATGATGGGGATATAAGGGGGCATCTGGGAATGTCCCCTTACAGATCAGCAGGCCTCCCAGCCCCTTTAGATGAAATGGGGTGCTGGGCCAGGCCTACGCATGCCTCTGCCTTCCCACAGACACCCTGAGAAACAGGGGTTGTAACTTTTGCTTCACAGGTGAACAAACCAAGGCTCCAGATTGGAAAGACTTTTGCCTGAGGTTACATGGCTACCACAAGGCTGAGGTGAGACCCTAGCTCCACACTCAGCTGAGTGGCTCTGGCTAGCTGATTTAATTCTTAGAGCCCAGCTGCCTCAGTTTCCTCCTGGGGAGTGTTGCTTCTGCCCTACCATCCCTTTCCCATGTCCTGTGGCCTGCGGGTCTCTGGCTCTTGGTGCTCATGAGTGTGGACCAAATGAGCAACTTTGTGAATGAATGGCACTAACCTAGGCTATGTCCCTGGGGCAGGGGGTCACTGCCCCTCTGTTTCCTCCTCTAAACTGTGGGACAGGTGACTTCATCTTTCTGGAGCTGGGTCCCAGCTGGGGCAGACTTACAGACACCAGCTTCTGAGCAAGTGAGGGTCCCGTCCTCAGGCACCAGGTGGGCATTGTAGCGCTGGGTGGGCAGCACCTCCGTCATCTCCCCTGCTCGCTGCCGCTCCCCCATCTTGGTCTTCAGGAAAACCCCAAAGCCGATGTCTGCACCATCAGATGAGAACTGCCACCTGTGTGTGAGTGGAGGGAGAAGGACAGGTTATTGCTCAGTCTGATGGGTCCTCAAGGGGCTAGTCCCAGCCAGGGGTTGGTCAGTGGCCTATCTCTACCTGAGAACACAGCCTGGGAAGAGGATCTCGTATTCCACCTGGTGTGAAGAGCCGCGGCTGATCTGCACCGAGTGATCATACTGAATCTTCACCTGGTCCCGCGTATACATGGACTTGGGGATCTCCCCTCCATAGTTGATCTGCGGACACAAGATGGGGTGGGCTTGCTCCCCTCTTCCAGCCATTGCATTGTTCATGCCGTTTCAACTGCCCGAGATACTTTCACCATTTCCTGGAAGTGTCCTGCTCATTCTATCCTCCCCTACCTCCCCCCTAACCCTCCAGGCTGGGTCAGGGCCTCTTCTGGGAACTCCCTTTTCCAGCTCATCCCTCTGGGTCAAAGTTTCCTCATTTCTTATTTGCCTGCCCAGCTGCCGAGAGCCCCACTAAGGCAGAGCTGGGACTTTAGCCTAACACCTGGCTCACAAGGATCTCTTTAGAAACATTTGTGGAATAAATGAATGAGTGAGAAAGGAATCCAGCTCTACTCCCTCCCCTCCTCATCCTGGGGCTCTTCATACCTTAGTTAAACATTTTGGGTTCCCATCTGGGTCAGTCAGGGCCCCCCCAAACTGGGCAGGCAGTTCTTCAGGGCTGATGTGTTTCAGTAAACCTTCTTTCCAGTTGTCTAGGGTTAGAGGGGTTGAAGGGCGATTAGCAGGCATGAAGGGAACCTGTCCGCACCCCCATTCCCACCAGGAGAGCCTGAGTTTAGGGGAAAACCATACAGAAGCTAGGTTGCCAGGGCCACTTCCCCAGCTTCCGGGGCCTCAGGCAGCAGGAAGTGTCTTCCAGCATCATGTTGCTATGGAAACATGTTTCCCCTGGCTGATAGGTTTGCACATTTGAGGGTCTCCCAGTCATGAGTAGTGAAGATAAGAGTTGTCTAATTATCTCAATGAGACTTTAAAGCCCAATGAGGTCAAGGACCTTGTTGGAGTTGCACAGTGTGTAAGTCAGACATCTTGGTGGGGAACAGACAGCCTTGGGTCTTTGGAAGGACCCCTCCCCTGATCCACTTCTTAATCATCACAACTACAATATTCATTACTGTTCTCTGTGCCCTATGCAAAACTATAAAAGTTCTGGGTCTTGTGGTGTCACCATGAGCCCAGCCCTGTGACCAATCTAAACTATCTTTACCACCCTGCCATAGTCACGGAAGAATGACTACAGTGCCTGGCACACCAAGGCCAAATGCGCAGTGCCCCGTATGCCTCCAAATTGAAATTAAAGTAGAGGCCTAAACTTGGTCCTAGAGTGTGGCAGTCACCCATACTGCTCTAGGATTTAGGGGCCACCTTGTGATACATCCAGGTCCTTATCCAAGTAGAACTGGGCAAAGGCAGAGATTCAAGTATCATGAAGGGAGAGAAAATGGGGGTTTATAAAATTCCCCTCCCTTACCCATAGATCCTTAGATCTCCTGATTTGATGATCTGATCATTCTGCTTGTGAAGTTATTCTCCTATCCTAGAGTCACTGGTTTGAGTTTGAAAACTATTTCTCTTTTCTATTCCTTTCTCTTTCATTATCATTTAAAACAATCACAATGTTTTCTACTTATAACATTTTTATAAAAATTTAGAAAATACAAATAAAATTAAAAATCACTTGATTTCTCGCCATCCACAAATCAACATTTTGTTGTATTTGCTTCTAGAAACATATTTTATTTTGAAGAAAACAAGATCATACTATTTATACCTCTTTATAATCAACTTTTAAAAAACCTTAACGATATATCCCATGACATCAAATCATTTTTTCATGGCTGCTCAATAATTCATCAAATGCATGCATTATTTACTTATCCAGTCCCTTCTTTTTGAGCCTCCCTTCTCTGAATTATGTCTCCTTTTCTTGCTCTTCTTCCTCATCCTCCTCAGCAAAATTTCCTTTAGAAGCACTGAGGTGATGAGTATTGAAAGGAAACTGAGGTTCATAGCCCAGAGGTTGACTAGCAACCAACTGAAATCAGTAAGGAGGAAGGTGTGAATGCCTTAGTCACCAAAGATAGGGAATAAGGCAGAGGTAACTGGGTAGACTCTACATTGACACCCACGTCACTTTTGAGAAAGAGGAGTCTCTGACTCTAGGTGATATGTGGCTCTCTGGATGAAGTGATGGACCAACCTCCCTCCAAAGTTCATGTACAGAGCTCAGGGGATGGAACTAGAACCACTTACTTCCCAACACTACAATTTTTCTGCGAGTGTCTTCACTTAGGAAAGGCTTCATGAGGCTGTAGCCCACAGGGAACAGTTTGGTGGCTGGAGAGATACAAGCAAAAATAATGAGCAGAAAATAATTCCATTGAAATACTCTCTTCATAACAATCATAGCCAACAATATGAAAGAGTCATGAATTACCTTGGCAAATTTTAATACCCTGCACCTGACAAACCTTTCAACCAATTGGTCAACCAGCCAATAATCAACAACTAACCAATCATTCATTGATAATCCTGTCTATCAACCAACCAGCCAGCTGACAAATTACTAGTCAGTTCACTTTCTAATCAGCCACCAATTGCTTACCAACAATTCAGCCAACCTACCAAATAGTCAAAAATTTAACACATCAAGTAATCATCAAATTAATGAGACAATTAAACAACCAGCTAACTGTTCCACCATCTACCATCTCCATTCAGTCAACCTTTTAAACAACCAATAACTAACCATCTAAGATACAATCAAACAACAAACCAGCCAGCCAACTAGCAACTTACCCAACCAACCAACCAAAATGCTATCACAATCTGCTTGGGCTTATACTTTATACTACTTCAAGCCTCAGAATATTATGAAACCTCATTTATTATTTCTGATAGAATCTATGGTTCCACATTTTTATAGCCACCAGATTTCACAGACTGCACATAATTATTGGGTCACTAGTCACTCAATCAGTCAAACAAACTGACATCAACCAACCACCAGTCAGTCAAGTAGCCAGCCAACCAACTGGCCTGTCAACTAGGCAACCAACTAAACAACCAACCAAACAACCAATCAATCAACCAGCCAACCATCAAACATATATCCACAACATCAAACATTCCGTCCACAAATGACAACCATACAAATACCCATTGAGCATCCACATTGTCCCAAGCCTGTGAGGGATAAAACAGAAGCGGAAAATAAGAGGCCCTTAGCTTGAAGTAGTGGACAACTCAGCAAGGAAAATAGGGTGAATACACACAAGACAACTGGTGGCCCTAGAAGACAGCAGACAAGAAAGGCCAGACTAGGCTGTGCCAGTCACCAGTGTCAGAAGCAGTTTGGGAAGACAGTTTAAATGAGACAGGAGAAGTGGAGAGGAGATTCCTGGAAGAGCTGGGTTTGGAGCTGCAGTAAAGCCAAATGTAGAAGCTTCCATTTATGAAGCACTTACTCTGTTCCAGTCACTCTAAGTGATTTTCATGCAGCCAAGCAACCAACCTGTCTCACTATAACCCAAGGAAGAAGGCACTATTATCATCCCCAGGCTACAGAGGAGGAAAAGGAAGCACAGGGAAGTAAAGTCACTTGCCACACACCTTTCACAATGAACATGAACTTCAGGGTCTCTGGATAATTCTCTTCAAGGAGGCTAAAGAACTGTGGAACCAAGAAAGACCCCATCAGAACCCACACCTCACCTCCTCCTACCCCTATTGCCATTGCAATATCCCTTCTGGAGAGGTCAGAAGGCTGTGGAAGAGTTTGCTTCTTTTCATTACCTATATTGGTCCCTGGAAGGGAACTTCTCATCTCAGACTATTGCAACTATACCATAAGAAATCACTTAAAAGTAAAATTATAGAAATAATAGTACAATAATAATAATGACTACTGTTTATTAAATGTTCACTCTTTGTAAGCACTGTGTATACAGTCTGCATATCAACTCACTGAAGTATCCTTACATCACTTTAAAATGCAGACTCAGTATCCTCAATAATTTGCTCAAGTCACAGAGCTAGGGATGACAGGACTGGGAAAGCTTTGGAGGAAGCTGGCCCCTATGGTCTCAATACAGTGTTGTCTCTGAGACCTGTTCTGTGGGATCTCCTAGAAAACAAATCTATGGGTCATGAGTCATATATGGGGTCCAGGAGGGCTACCACCTTTTACCAAATCTTGGTTGAGAGTGAGCAGCCAGGTCACAGCAAGCCAAACTGGTTATTAAAGCAAGCAGAGGTGCCTTAGGGCTTTCTCCTCACCTCCTGATACACTTCCACCAGCGGTTTCCAGAAGTGCTTTAATCCCAGGCCCTCGCAGTCAAATATCATCACAATGCTCTCAATCTTCTTCCCCAGCTGCAAGGATGAGAGCAAAGACCAGTTCCAAGGTTCAGGGTGTAGGGCTCAGAACTTGTAAAATGGTGACATTAGCATGTGACACATCAGTTTATCCCAGTCTTCTACTCTGTCCTCAGAGGAATAGTAAATGAAACAATGACTACTTTTATTCATCCATCCATTCATACTGCCATTCATTCATTCCTCCATTTGTCCAACTGACGTTTATTAAGCATTTATTTTGTGCCAGATACTGAACACATAACACAAAATGCTTAATGATCCACATTTCTTGTCTTCAAAAGTTCACAGTCTGATTGGGGAGACTGAGAAGCAAAGAGATCACCACAATCCTGAGATGATTGCTGGGATAGGACAGCATGGGAGCAAAGGGAACACAAGTTAATCAAGACGAGGGCCTCAGAGAAGGTGACATCTAAGTTTGAGACCTGAAGCATATCTAGGAGAGAGCCAAGGGAAGTGTGGCCAGCAGCTGTGTATGCTGGGGGTAGGGTTTTCCTGGCAGAAGAAACAGCAGGGAAAGAGACTCAGCGGGAATAACAATAAATAGCATGGCTGGGAATATGTTAGACCCTATGTGTTAGAATGAGATACTTGCATTATTATCTCATTCAATCTTTGCAACCATTATTTATTATTATCCATTTTCCAGGTAAGGAAATAGGTTCAGAGAGGTGAAGAGACTTTTCAAGGCTGCACAGCTGAGAAGTGGCAGAGCTGGTGTTTGATCCCAGAGCCCTCTGACCATAATAAGTAGAACAGGTGCTACTCCTGGGACCATGTCCCCTGGCAGCCTCGCCGACCACAGCTGCCCGCGCCACTCAGTCTGGGCCTTACCCGCTTCGTCTGCAGGTCACACTCATGCAGGATGCGCTCACAGTCCCTCATCTTGGTCTTGAGCAGGTCTTGCTTGGTGACTGAGAAGAGCAGACCCTTGGGGTCCAGAGGCCCAATGATGTCATACCACACAGGGCAGCCATCACGGTCATAGCCACACAGACCCCCAGGCATGTATTTCTGGATCACCTGGGCATGGGAAGATACATAGAACTTGGCATTGTGCACCTCCTGGAGACTCCCAGACCAGTCTAACTTGTGTGTCCCAAGCTTACATACACCATGGAGGAAGGCACTATTGTCCAGGTGAGAAGATTGAGGGCCTGCAAGGGAGAGCCTTGCTCACAGCAAGTGCACAGCAAAGCCAGGTTTCAGCAGGGCCTAGCCCAAGGCCTCTGGGCTCCTTAGTTCTGCCCCTGACATCTCCCACATCCTTTTCATGGAGAGAGGTTAGGAGTTATGGAAAACATGGATTCTGAAGGTCAACAGACCTGGTTCAAATACAATTACTGATGCTGCCTTGCTGTGTATCCTTGAACAAGTGATGCCACTTCTCTGAACCCCATTCTACCTCCTCTTCTATAAAGTGGTTTGGATAACTCCTCCCTCTTAGGATTATTGGGGAAAGTCCCCAAGATCTTGTTGGCAAAGTATAATGCCTGGCCTAGAGTTCATACTTCATAAAGAAGCTATGACCTTTGCTTTCACTAAGATGTTTCTGGTAGGATTGTCCTCCCAATGCCTTGCTGAGCTAAATTTCCTTCCCACCCAGACAGGATGCTTTGATCAAGGCCCTAGGAGTGAGAGCACAGGGGCACAGGTTCACTGTGGTGGTGAAGAGCCCAGGTTCAGGGACAGATGGGCCTGAGCTCAAATCCCAGCCCCACCGTGGGGTTGTGGGTTTTGGGTAAGCTGCTTAATTTTTACTGGGCTTCAGTGTCCTCATCTGTAAAATGGGACAATATTACCCACCTCATAAGACTGTGATAATTAAATAATCTTATTCAGGTAAAGTCTTAACCCAGGTCTGGCCCTCATAAGCCCCCAAGAAATATTTAAAATTATTATGGGAGAAATATCTGCAGGCCCAGGAGGTTCCGCAGGCTTCTCAGGCTGGCTGCCCTCCCTCATGATCCCCAGTGACCCAGAGGCTGCTCAGTAGTATGTCTGTGAAAGGTCGGTGTGTGTGTGAGGGTGTTGGCTTACTTCCGGGGGCTGCCAGTCAAGGATGTGGTCAATGTCCATGATCTTCCGGAACTCCATGTGCTGAAAGGGAGATGAGCGGTGAGGCTCCACGGGGCTCCCAGCCCCCAGAGGAAGGGATGGAGCAGGAGCTGGAGGCTGCATTGCACCCCATGAAGCCTCTCCCCGAATCTCCAGCGGGGAAGGGTCTCACCTTGCGGAGCATGGCTTCTGATTTCTGCAGGTCAAAATTCCGAGCTGTGGGAAGATAGAAGGAAGGAGTAAGGTGGGAAATAACTGCCTTGCAGTTGCCTTGTCCTGGTCTTGGGCACTGGGGGTCTGGGCGAGACCTTTCTTCCCTGCCCCCTCCCCTCTCCTGGACCTGAACTTGTGGAGCAAAGTGATGTGGTTGGAGCCATGTGCTGTTTTGGAGCAGGTAAGACCAGGCCCCTCTTGCTCACCCCTCACCTTGAGCTTTCCCACCTCTGCCCTCACCTCGGAGCCAGCGCAGAAGGAAATAGTCATCAGGGTTGGGCAGGGCAGGCAGTACGTCCTGGACATTTTCTCGGAACTGGGAAGGAAGATGCTGATTAAGGTGGTTTTCACACCGAGCCTTGGCTCCCAGACTCAATGATTGTTTCCCTCAACCCCCCTTTTCTTCCACATGCATCTGGCCCATGATGATGGAAGGATGGGCAGACAGATGAATAGAAGAAGACGTAGATCACTGGATGGGTGGGTGGGTAGATAGGTTGGGGGATGAAAGTAAGGATATATGAGTGAGTAAATGCATAGAAAGGAAAATGGATGAATGGAGAGATGAGTGGGTAGGTGAATAGAAGAAAAGAAAGGAGAAATCAACAAATTAGTGGATGGAGAAAAGGAGAGATGGGTGGGTGAGTAGAAGGAAGGAGAGTTAGGTGGGTGAATGGATAGAAGGAAGAATAGATAAATGGGTGGGTGGGGGTGGAAGCGTGGATGGAAGAAAGGCTAAGTGGCTAGGTGACTGGATTAAAGTACGGATGTACAGTAGTCCCCCTTATCCACGGGGTGTACATTCTAGGATCCCCAGTGGATGCCTGAAACTGCGGATAGTACTGAACCTGAGATATACTACTTTTTCTTATACAGATATACCTACGATAAATTTAATTTATAAAGTAAGCACGGTAAGAGATTAACAATAATAACTAATAATAGAATAGAACAATTATAACAATATACTGTAATAAAAGTTATGTGAATGTGGTCTCTCTCTTTCTCTCTCTGATAACCTATCTGATAACTGAGACGGCGACTAACCGACTAACAGGTGGGAAGTATATGCAGCATGGATACACTGAACAAAGCAATGATGCACATCTCGGGTGGGACAGACCGGGAAGGCAGGAGGTTTCATCACACTGCTCAGAACAGTGTGAAATTTAAAATTTATGCATTGTTCATTTCTGAAACTTTCCACTTAATATTTTCAAACTACAGTTGACAGTGGGTAACTGAAACCGTGGGAAGCAATACTGTGGATAAGGGAAGACTACTGTATTCTTCATTTCTTCCAGGTGTTAACCCATCAAGACATCTGCTTCTTTTTTATTTTTTTATCCCATTTTCTACAAAGACATGGTTAAGGATCATGTGTGCTCTTCCCCATGGACCGTGGGGATGCCACACCCTGCTCTGTCTCCCTGGCGCTTACAGACAGGCCATCCTGCAGGGTCCTGGGCAGGGATGAGAACAGTAGAGAGCAGACATCAGATCCCTCGGCTCCCACTTAAGGGACCTGGGAGAGGGCGAAGGCAGCAGCTTTCAGATACAGCTTTCCGGGTCTGGCTCCTGAATGAGAACTCAGGCTTGACCTGGCGCCCACACTATTGACTGGAAATGGCACTGCTGCCTCAGTCCCTTCCCTGGAAAGGGCTGATGTCACTGGGCACTGTGAGACCTGTCCTTGGGAGAGGTGAAAGCAAAGAGACAATGTCAAGGACATGCTGAGCAGACAGAGTAAGGCAGGCTACAGCCGCCAGCCCTCCTCCCTTCCCATGGGGCTCTAAGGAAAGGGGCTCTCACCTTGGCCAGGGTCTCTGCCTGCTTGGGGCTCAGGTCCCCGACTCGGCCACTCATGGTCCTGGGTGAGGCTGGAGGAGTATGGGCCACTGCAGGCAGAGGCCAAGACTGGTCTGTGACCCTGATCCAGCTGGGCCCTTGGCCCCCACTCCTGGGTGTGGCTTCAGGCTCCTCCCCCTTGGACAACTGTTGAATGGACATTACATAATTGGGATTAAGTGAGGTCCCATGTTTGGCGCTGGGACAGGTCTGAGGGGCAGGCAGGCATGTGAAGGCATGCAAGAGGTCTTGTGCCAGGTGGGAGCAGCTGAGAGGGAATGAGGCCGGCCTCCTGTGAACCCCCTTCAGGGTTTCCAGACCTTCAGGGACCACTATCCTGGAGAAGGGGGGATTTCAGGGGGCGTGCAAACTGCACCCTTTCTCTTCAAGCTTCAGTTTCCCCTGTGTCACTAATGAAGACACTCCGCATGTTGGGTTCTGCAAAAGTCACTACCCACCCAGCTCTGACAGGTAAAAATCAGGGACTTGGTCACGTTAGTAAACAGTTCATTTACTTTGTCTGGGTAGGAAACTCATGTCCTTTTGCAACAAGTATTCATATTTAAGAAGAGACAGGGTAGGGAAGAAGATAGAATTCAGGTGTCCTTGCTGATGCTACTTTTCCTGATGTGTTTTCAATTTTATCGTGCAGTGCTCGCCCAATACCTTCAACATGAGGAAAGGGTGAGCACCCTTCACCCTGTAGCCCTCTCTTCTCATCGCAGAGGTCTTGTCTAGAATCCCACATCCCCAGGGCTCTAAGGGGAAGGTGGGCATGTTGATGGCCTTGAGGCGCTGAACATGTTTCTTGGGATTTTAAACCCCTTGTCAGTGAGGGGCGTCCACTGTCTCTGCGAGGTGATGAGAATAGCCCATGGTTCCCCTGTCCTCTGGTTTCTGTCATGCTGATATTCTACCAATAGATGTGCGTGCAAGGCTTGGCCCTACTCCCCATTGGCCCATAAGACCTACCTTTTAAGATGACATCTCGGGGTGTCACTTGCCTCATTTATAGAATGGGGGTGGGGAGTCAATGCTTGTCCTATCCTCTTTACATAGTTGGAGGGAGGGTCTAATGAGACATATAGACTGTCAAGGGTCATGTATGTCAAAGGAATTATTCTCCTTCAGCCGTCAGAAGCTCCGAGACAGCAGAGGCCACATTGTCAATGACTGCCTATAAAGAAATCAGGATTGCATCAGCTTAAGACCACAGTGTGTCCATGTGGCCACATCTTCCAGGCCTGAGGGTTCAACATGGGCTGAAACCACCCACCCCTGGGCTAGCCTCAGCCCCAATAGCTGAGCTAGCATGAGCCACTCTGCTCATGGGCTCTCCCAGGTTCCCTACCCCTAGGGCATCTCGGATCTTCACCTCTGGGCTAACTCAGGGCCTCTATAGATCAACTGATGTGAGTTAGTGCTGGACACCTTCCTTGCTCTGCACTCCTGATAGAGTTGGGTCCAGAAGGAGAAGGAGGGGCCATCTCTGGCTATCTGCATCTCTCTGGGGTGCCTGCCATGCACACTCAGGAGCAGTTCAATAACTCTCCACACCCCTGTCCCTCCCCACTTTACATTCCAGCCTCTTTCTGCAAACTCTCAGTTGCTGTCTACACCCACTTCCTGCCAGACTGGCAGCTTGCAGAGATTGGGTTCCTTCACTGCCTTCTCATTTGCCCCTAATCCTGCCCGTTTCTCACCAGTCTCCTTTCTTGCCCTAATCCCTTTAATGTGAGGTACCCCACTTACTTCTGGGACCATCAGAGGCTGGGGAGGGTTTGGGGGTCCTCCCAGGAACTCTGGACCTTCATAGACACCCTTGACTGCTTTTCCTGACTCAGACCACAAACAGGCATAGAGAACCTACTGTGTGCTTGGATTATTATAGTCCAATAGAATTTTCTGTGAAGATGGAAATGCTGTCTATCAAGGCTGTCCTATTGGATAACTTTGGTAGCCACTAGTCATGTGTGAGATATGGTTAATGAGACTGAGGAACTCTAGTTTTAGTTGAATTAAATTTGATTAATGGACTTTAAATCACCCCCTGTGGCTTGTGGCTACCATATTGGACAGCAAGGATCTATTGCATCTACTGAAGGTTTATTACATGCCAGGCCTCATTGTAAGGGCATTACCTCATTTAAACCTCAGAACACCCCTGAGGTAGGTGCCCTCATAAAGCCCGTTTTACAGATAAACAGACTGAAGTACAGAGGAATTAATTAATTTAACCAGAGTTAAGCCCATGCAAAGCACCGTTCTGCTGTTGCACTGTTAGGACTATCGCACAGTCTCAGCTCCGGGAGCTTCCACCTTAATTAGGGAGAGGATCCAGGCACTGAGGTCTGATCCACAGAAGATGCAGATGGCATCTGAGCCAGACCTTGAAGGAAGGGAGAATGTTGATTAGTGGAGATCAGAGAAAAGGGCCTCCTAAGTGGAGGGGGTGGCATGAACAAAGTTGTGGAGGTGGGAAAGCGAACAGCCTGTGGAAGAAAGGACCAGGGATGTGAGAGTAAACAGGACAGATTCGGTCCCTGCCTGCATGGAGCTCACCGTCTCCCATTTGTTGAACATTCCTCTGTGCTGAAAGCATTATATCATTATCAAGCCAAACAGGTAGGGGTATCCCTATTTTATCGTCAAAGAAGTGGAAGGTCTGAGAGATTAAGAAACTTTTCTGATGCCACACAGCTAGTAAGTGGAGAGCCAGGATTTGAACCAAGCCTATCTGATTCTGGCACCATAGCCAAGCCCTGATTTCCCTTGGAGGGTTTAATATTGTACCTGGGGCATAGTAAATGTTCAATAAATGGTCTAAATCAGTGGTTGGAAAAATCATTAGTCAACAGAGCCAAATATCAACAATACAACAACTAAAATTTCTTCTGAGAGCCGAATTTTTTAAACTTAAACTATATAGGTAGGTACATTCCTTATCGAGGTAGCGCCCGCACGTGGTATCTTATGGAAGAGCCACACTCAAGGGGCCAAAGAGCCACATGTGGCTCGCGAGCCACAATTTGCCGACCAGGGGTCTAAATCATCTTCGTGTGTCCTGTAGGGCTGCAGGGTGTCTCCACGCCAGCAGAATTAATTTCCCTTCCCTGCAACAAAGGCCCTGGCCCCCACCCACAGAACACATCTTCTCCAAGTAAGTCTCCAGATTGATTATATGTAGCTCCTAGTTTGCCAATCTCTCAGGGGGCCATGGTGACAACCATGACAAAAGCAAACAACTGCAGGTTGGTAGACAGAGCCACCCACACCACACTGTGGAATCTCTCCTTCTAGGCTGTTACTAGGAAACGTGAGAGAGCTGCCACTCTGTCCCCAACGGCAGCACATTCCTGTCTGCCTTCCTCTCGGTGGCACGATTGCAGAGAGGGCCCAGCTGGACGAGTACAGAGAGGGCCCAGAGGGTGCGGGAACCTCAGAACCTTGCCAAAGGGGCGAGCATTACTGGGAAGGCGTGTGTGTGTGTGTGTGTGTGTGTGTGTGTGTGTGTGAGAGAGAGAGAGAGAGAGAGAGAGAGAGAGAGATGCGGGCTCAGACCACAGTAAGGTGAGGTGGGGGTGACCTTAAAAGGGGAGATGGAAAGGGAATTGGGGCACCTCACCAGAGTAAGTGTAATTCACATACTGTAAATTCACATTTCCTAAAGTGTACAACTCAGCAATTTTCAGTATATTCACAAGGTTGTGCAACCATCACCACCATCTAATTTTCATCACCTCCCCCCCAAAAAAAAACCCCATTAGCAGTCATTCCCCATTTCCTGCTCCTCTGCTTCAGTCTCTGGGAACTGCTAATCTACTTTCCATCTCTAGATTTTCCTACTCTGGATATTTCCTATGAAGAAAATCATACAGTATGTGATCTTTTGTGGCTAGCTTCTGTCACTTAGCATAAGTTTTTTTGTTTGTTTGTTTGTTTGTTTTTTGTTTTTTATATTTTTCTGAAGCTGGAAACGGGGAGAGACAGTCAGACTCCTGCATGTGCCCGACCGGAATCCACCCGGCACGCCCACCAGGGGGCGACGCTCTGCCCACCAGGGGGCGATGCTCTGCCCCTCCGGGGCGTCGCTCTTTTGCGACCAGAGCCACTCCAGCGCCTGGGGCAGAGGCCAAGGAGCCATCCCCAGCGCCCGGGCCATCCTTGCTCCAATGGAGCCTCACTGCGGGAGGGGAAGAGAGAGACAGAGAGGAAGGAGAGGGGGAGGGGTGGAGAAGCAGATGGGTGCTTCTCCTGTGTGCCCTGGCCAGGAATCGAACCCGGGACTTCTGCACGCCAGGCCGATGCTCTACCACTGAGCCAACTGGCCAGGGCTACTTAGCATAAGTTTTCAAGGTTCATCCATGTTGTAGCAGGTATCAGTACTTCATTCCTTTTTATGGGTGAATAATATTCTTTTGTATGGATGTACCACATTTTGTTTATCCATTTATCACTTGATGGACATTTGAGTTGTTTCCACTTTTTGGCTATTGTGAATAACGCTGTGATAGACATTTTTTGTACAAGTTTTTGGGCAAACATATGTTTTCAGTTCTTTTGTGTGTATCCTTATGAGATTTGCTACGTCATATAGTCATTCAATGTTTATCTTTTTGAGGAACAGCCACACTGTTTTCCAAAGAAGCTGCACCATTTTACATTCCCACTAGCAATGTGTGAGGGTCCTAATTTCTTCATACCTTAACCAACATTTATTTTCTGTTTTCTTTTTAAAATTATTATGGCCTTCTTAATAGGATGATTATGAATTGGTGAATTCAGGTCTCTGGGTGAAACTGGATTAGGCGTGTTGTGGCCAGGCCATAGAGGGCCTTGTAAGTCACCAATGAGGCTGATCTTTCATGGGGATCAGTGAGGGGCTTATGCAGGGAGTAGTGTGATCAGATTTTCATTTCAGAAAGATTTTCCTGGCTGCCTGTGGAGTCAGGACAAAAAAGGAATAGGAATGGGCACAGGGGGACTCATGGACTCCTTTCTAATAATCCAAGGTGGAGGCTCTGATTGGCGTAGTGCACTTGGGGAAGAAGATGGGGCCCAGAAGTATTTAGAACGCAAACCAGCAAATGGCAGAGCCAGGATCTGAACACAGGTCGGACCACCATTTTCAGCCGCACCAGATGGCCCCATAAAGAGCCTTGGCCTGGTGAACTTGGCCTATGGAACCTCAACTCACTGGCAAAGCTGCCCTTCATGAGCCAGATGCTGGAGGTTGGGGGTTGTTTCTGTTTCACAAGACAGAGGCACAGCTGGCCCAACGGCGCTCCCTAGTGGCTGATGATGGAAGTCACCTGAGGGCCGCTCAGCTCAGGCCTGGCACAGGGGCCTCCTCTGAAGTCACCAAGTGTGAAGTATGAAGGGGCCCATCTAGTGTGCTCATTAAGCTCTTGTGCTGTCTGGATACATGGACCCAGGTTCACATCTGACCTCCTTCTCCCTGTGTGTGACGTGACAAGCTTCTTCCTGCTGTGATCCTCGCTCTCCTCATCTGTAAACTGGCAATGTTGCTTCCCACTTCAGCTCAGGCCTGGTGCACAGTAGGTGTGTAGTGGAGCTGGCACTGTCGCATCCCATCAAGAGGCACAGATGTCTGAGCAGCTTTCTACAGACTCTGGGTCTTCCCCCCACCCCAGAGCCTCTGGCTCTGACCCACTCTGTGCTTCTTGTCCCAGTCTGGCCCTCCCTGGCAAAGTCCACTTGCCCTCTCATTCCCTGAGAGGGAGGGTAGGGACACTGCTGGCAGCAAACCTGGGTGCTGGTTCCACCTCTGCCACTGGACACTTCCCCTTGTGAGTCTGTTCCCTGGCCCATAAAATGGGGCTATAATTCCTGTCTCCTTCAGGGTTGCATATAAAGGTGCTATGCAAACTATTGAGTGCTGTGGCCATGCTGTGCTGTTAAAGACCTGCTCTGGGCAGCTGTGACTGTCCCACAGTGGTGTCCCCTCTGGACTGGGCTCTTAGCAGGTGAGCTGGACTGGGGTGGGGGTTTGGGGGGCAGGGGAACCCCCTCATCCCCTGCCTTCCCTGGAAGGTTGGAGCTTTCCAGTGAGGAAAGGGGCCAGGAAGCACAGGCCCTGCCTCCATTCCTCTGGACAGGTTGGCCGGGTATTTCCAAACACCTCATTTTGAGCAAGAGTTTTGATCTGTGGCCTCTTGCCAAGATTTTGTTATTCTTTTCTGACAAACACCAGACTCTGTTTCGTAACCAGCATTATAAAATGGTTTTATTAACAACTAAATATACTTAGTTGTTCACAAACAACAAACATCAGTCGGCTGTTACCAGTGTCACCAAAGAGCCTGCCTGGCTTTCCTCCAGCCTCAAGCACCCCACAGCCTCCCTCACCCCATTTCTTAATCTGGAAGGTTTGGACACACCTGGCCACCCCCACACAGGCTTCAGCTCTCCCTTCAGGGTCCCTACCTTGGACAAAGCCCATCTGATCCCCCATTGGGCTTCTTTGCTGGATGTTCCCTCAGAATTTGGCTCCTATCCCTCCAAGCACACGTGGTGATGACATGCTCACTTGATAATAGACCATCGGAGTCACTTCTGCCTCTCTCAATGCGGGCAACCTTCCTGCTAGCAGGGTGTGGCCAGCCCAGCACCCTGCTGTCCCCAGGGCCTGCCGTGCCTGGCGCTGGACAGATACTCAACAAATGTTGATGAATAAATGGATAAAAAGACAAACTTTGGGCCAACCAGCCCCTCTCTGAGCAACTTTCTTTTTTTTTTTAAGTGACATTGTTAAGAATCAAAGTTAGGGTTGCTGAAAACATGTGCCCTGTGCAGCTCCCAAAGTGCCCCTCCCCATCTCGCCAGGTAGGAGATCTTCTCACCTCTGCAGGTGACTGCTGCCCTCACTGCTTAGCAGGACGCGTGCTTTGCCAGCATTTGGATTCAGAATTGCCAGAGCTGCACCTAACCCCCTTGTCATAGCCATATTTGTGTAAATTCTCTGTGATCAGAGAGCTTCAGAAAACCCTTGCGACCTGCAAGGAAAACAGATGAGGCTCTGCTGACCATGGGAAATGGGCTGTGGCTGGTTAGAAAGGCAAGGGTCAGGGTTCAAGTCCATAAACCCTTTGCAGAAGTCAGGCATTGTGAACCTTTGTCATATCAACAGGTGGGCCCCGCAAAATCTGGTAAAGTGTGACTCCAACCCCAGTCAGTGTGCCCTCCATAGCCTGCCAAGGGCAGCGGGAACCAGCTCTGGGATGTTCAAGGGCCTCAGGGTTCTCCAGCTATGACCACATTTGGGGAGGCTACACAGAGGGTGACCACACAGTGCTACAGGGGTGGTGGAAAATCCTGCCACGTCTGGACACGGGAGCAGCCCTGGAACACGGATGGCCTGTGATTTCTGCCTGACAGCCAGCCCCAGGCCATCTCCTTGATGCTGGCACAGCAGTTCTTTTCTCGCCAAACTACTCAAACACTGTTAGACAAGGAGTGTCTCTCAGCACTGGCTTTGGGTGTTTCATTTCATTTAGTCAGTGTGTTTTTTATAGCATATCAGAGCCCCTGTTCAGACTCTGTGTGCTAAACCACGAATGATGGTGCTCCGGCCACAGATGGGGAGCTTGGGGGTTCCAAAGAGCTCACATGGCTCACCTGAAGATCCCTACCTTCCCAAATCTCATTGTTTTCTTGCTAAAAATTGGCCTGGGACATCTAGAAATCTCCTATGAACTGCAGGAAATGAAACCAAAGAATTTAAGGGTGGGAAAGGGGCCAGAGCCTGGCTTCTTGGTTGCAAAGCACCAGGATCATGGTGGCATCTGTTGGGGTTTCCGGCATTCTGGGCCTCGGCAGCTAGGATGCTAATGCTTTGTAAGGAGAATGCTTTTATAGGGACATTGAACCACTGACTCCTGAGGACATCATTTGGGTGGACAACACTCTTTTCCTCTGGGGGATAGCAGTATAGAAGCCCAAACAAGGAGCTCATAGGCAGAGATCTGAAGCCAAAGGCCAAGCCACCCAGGGCCAGGTCTTCAGAAATATTGGTGGCCACTGGCCTGGCCCAGCCACAAGGTGGGAGACAAGGTGAGGAGGGGGCAGGGTAGCACAGCCTGGACTCCCCAGACCTCATTCAATAATGGCGTTATTGCCATCTGGAATCAACCCGCAGAGCGACATCCAGCTTGGTGGCTTCCTCAGTTAATCAACAGCAAGTTCTGTTCTGCTAGGTGCAGTCTACCCAGCGGAGCAGATGGCAGTCCCAACTGTGGGCTGTGAGTACCAGGATAGCCAGTTTTTGAGAAATAGAAGCCATCACTGGCCAGCTGCTGGGTTGCATGGTGGGGCCAGGTGTTGACAGCCAGCCTTCAGCTGTCTCCTTAGGGAGACACAGAAATGGAGGAAAAGCTGAATGTTCTTCAAGAAGCAAGTCAGAGCCTAAGATGAGTGCTCTGGGATGGCAGCTCCACTCTCTGTACCCCAGCACGGTCAACCTTGCTCTAGCTCTGCTTTGGTTCTGGCCCACTCTGAGAGAGAAAGAGCCCAAGGTAAATGTCAGCTGGGTCACAGCAGGTTGAAAGGGGGGTGTCACTGGAAGTCCCCTGGAGACTCAGTCTTCACCCATTCAGCGCTGTGTAAGGCTGAACACGGCCTCTTCTCCTGGTGGTTATCCCTGCTGGGTCTCGCTCTTCATTTCTGATTTTTCCTTCATGACAACAACCCTGCTGAACCCCTTCATGTGGAGAATTCAGCCTCCCTGCTGTTAGGACCTGATGGTGTGGGCCTAGGGCTCAAGCCCCCAAGCCTGGATGCCAGGTGCGGGTGAGTCCTGGGACAGTGGACCTTGTCAGGAGTGACTGAGGGCGGCTCTGTGGGCAGGATCTTCCCCAGTGGGTGCTGGTTTATCCTTGGGGTTCTCATTCTCATTTTTTGTGAACAGGGGATAAGATGCTTATTTGAATTCTCAGGGTGGCCTACTCATTGGGTGTCCCCTTCCTGCTTGGTCACTGTGCCAGGTGGGCCCATGAGGAGCTGAGATAGCAATGTGGGGGGAATACTCTCTGTGGTTGCATCCAGCAGCATTTTGCCTGCGAGATCAGGGGACAGGAAGTGGCGTGTGAAGGGGGTTGGAGAACGCAGGCACAGAGGCAGCCAAGGTCTTCATTGTGCTGGAGATAGTTTCACCTAGAGTTCCTGAATTTTCTCCTGGGAGGCCTTGTCCGGGAGCAGCACCTCCACAGTGTAGCTGACCTTCTTGGCATGCATCAGGCTGTAGGTGTTGTCAAAGCGCAGGACATCTGCAAGGACAGAGATATAACCAGGCAACTCCAGCCTGGCCCATCTGCATACCTGGTGCTCTTGGAACCGGCCCCTAGGACTGTGGGTAGAGCTGAAGGGTCGGCCACTGCCCAGCCCTCCACCCATTGCCCACAGCCATCTCTTTGAATGAAGCTTGCACTCATTAAACAGCCCTTCCTCGGTGCCAAGCATTCTTCAGTACTCACAGCTCCCTGAATCCTCAAAGCAGACCCATGAAGGGTACCATCATCTGCATTGTGTGAATGAGGAAACTGAGGCTTAAAGAGGTTGATACGACTTACTGAGAATTACAGAACAAGCAAGGGGAGGGAGGGAGATTCCCTTATCCTGATGCTCCAACCCAGAGAGAAGCCCTGCTTGCCCCAGAAGAGAGGGCTGAGCTCTGTAAGCCACTTTTTCCTCATGCCTTTCATAGAGGGCATGTCCTTCAAGGCCAAAGGCCAGTGCGGACTCTGGGACATGAAGAGTCATCTTGTTTCTGTTTCCACTCTAAAGCATTGCAAAAAATCACCCTCTTTCTCCAGAGGATATCATCTTGGGTCCCCCTTTGCCTAGCCCTGTTCCCGATAGAGGTGTCTCTGAGCAGCACTGCTTCTGATAAAACTGACCAAACTCTAACTAGCCTGGGCAGACTGGGAAGAAAGGATAAACACTGGAAGTATTAGCTCTTCAGGAATCCCAGAGTGGAGTGGTCCAGGCACTGGGGCGGTGTGGGACCCCTGAAGCTACTCTCATGCTGTTTCCTTACCTGTCTCTTAGCCTGTCCACAGTGTGGAGCCTTCCCAGCCTGTGTGAACCCCAATCTCTACAATGTGTCTCTGCCCTTGTACCCACACTGTGGCCACTCGTCAGATCCAGCACCATGAGCCAATTCCCCTGGTGCCTGTGGGATCTAGGAGTTTGTACAGGCCCGGCACCCTCCCTGAGAGCTGCAAATAAAAGGCCAAGAGAGAAGCCAGACCGACAATACACGTCAGCTCATCTCTTTGCTAGGAGGAAGAAAACAACTCTAGAGAACCCGACAGCTCTTACAGACGCCAGCCTTGGGGCAGGTGAGGCTCCCATCCTCGGGCACCAGGTGGGCGTTGTAGCGCTCGCTGGGTAGCACCTCCGTCATCTCCCCTACTCGCTGCCGCTCTCCCTTCTTGGTCTTCAGGAAAACTCCGAAACCAATGTCCGCTCCATCTGATGCAAACTGCCACCTGCAGGGGACAGGGTCCCACTGATCTCCCCCTGTCTGGGCTCCAGGTTTCTCCCAGTGGTGCCCAGGTGGGAATGGTCACCATACCTACCTGAGCACACAACCAGGGATCAGAATCTCATTATCCACCTGCAGGGAGGAGCCGCGGCCCACGGTCACCGTGTGCTCATACTGCATCCTCACCTGCTTGTGCAGGTGGTAGCTCTTGGGCACCTCACCTCCATAGTTGATCTGTGGGTGAGGGTGGGTGAGCGGGACCAAAACCATTACCCCTCCCTCCCCATCCTCTGGGCACCACATACCTTGGTCAGGCACTTGGGATTGCCATCTGGGTCAGTCATGGTCCCCCCAAACTCCATGGGCACCTGGTCAGGGCTGATGAACTTTGACAGTTCCTGCTTCCAGTTGCCTATGGGAATAAGACAGGGGCTCTGTGGGGGCTCAGGGATGCTTGAAAGAAGGCAGAGGGGCCAAGCCCTGGGAGGGGACCTGATGTGTCTTTGGTTTGTTCCCTTGGGTGCCTAGTCATGAGAGCATTCAAGAGCTTTTCACAGTCACCCTGGTTGGGGTCTAAGGCCTAAAACCTTGGCTAAGTGTGTGAAGGCTGATGGAGTCAAGACAAGATCAAGCCTGGGTAAAGAGGATGAGCCAGGAAGAAATGGTGCCTTTAGCACTGACCTCTCCTTCTTAGGCAGATAGGGTGATGGGCACAGCCAAGAGGCCATATCACTCACCTCCCAGAATCACTACCTTCTTCCGAGTCTCCTCACTCATGAACGGCTTGACCAAGTTGAAGGCCACAGGGAACAGCTTGGGAGCTGAAACACATGAAACTCCCTTGGGAAGCTGGACCAGAGAAGACTTGGATATATAAAGTCACACTCAAGGGCATGTGCTAGACAGGAATTAGACAGATCTAGATCCTGACTTTTCTGCTGTGTGACTTTCAACTAGTCACTCACCCTCTCTGAGTGTTAGGGTTCTTAACTATAACTATAAAATGGAGATTCAATTTAACAGTGTATGCATAACACTTGGCATAGTGCCTGGCTCTCAGTAAATGGTTGCCTTCCTTGTTCAGCTGTACGACTTTAGCTGTGTTGAGTCCCCAGTGTGCCTCTTCCTTTTCACTCTCAAGGTTTTCCCAGAATCCTCTTGGATGCAAGTAGGTGGGGCATCTGCTTTAGATCTCATGTCCCACCTAAATCACTCACACTTAATTGGAACTTTCTGTGGGCTAAGCCCTGTACTACACCTTCTCCACAGACTGTCTCATTTAGCCTTACAGCTTTCTTATGGGAAACGTGCTATTGCATCCCCATTTTACTGAATGGGAAAACTGAGGCTCTCTGAGGTTCAACAGATTTGCTCAAAGCCACAGAGCTAGCTAGATTAGAAGTCAGATCATCGACCCAGAGCACGAGCAGTAACCCTCCCACAATACAGCTGTCACAGATAGGGGACCATTCCTGCCCAAAATGTATCCACCAACCTGTGTGGTCCATGGACCATCTGTTATCAGTCCACACCCAGTTAAGTAAAGACAATACAGCAAACATTTAGAAACTTATAACTTATTTGACACTGTTGTACAGGCTTTTGTATATTCCAAAATTATTAGTGTGTGAAGGACTGAGCTAAACACACATACACACACCAAAAAAACAAATAAAACAACAAGAACCCATTCTTCACAAAGGATGGTTTAAGAAGCCCTGAACTCAGTGGCATATCCACTGCCCATCCCCCACTGCCCAAATAATCCTCACCTCGAACAACAATTAAATTCTTCAGTGTCTCAGGATAATTTGCGTCCAGGATGGCAAAAAACTGAGGAGTCAAGAAGAGACCAGTTGAGGCAATGCTCCAACATCCCTGCCTGGATTTGGCTTCTGAGTCTGCTGAGACAAGAGCCCCCACCCTCCTACTCTCCACCCCACCCAGTCTTCCCATGAGCATGTAACTCCATCCTCTGTGATACTCTTGCTTCTCTTTCTTCTTGCAGGGGGTGCCCCAGGCCAGCTTCACTGATGCCCTATGGGATCCCTGAGTGTTTCCCTCCTCCATGGACTGAAGCCGGTGTGGGCAGTGGCTCCCTATTGGCCTTGAGCCAGCTGCTTACCTTACCTGCTGGTAGACCTCCACAGCTGGCTTCCACAGGTGTTTCAGGCTCAGCCCCTCCATGTCAGCCACCATATTCATTGTCTCGATCTTCCTGCCTAGCTGTGTGGGACAGAGCAGGTATATATAGGTCAGATAAACAGCTCCAGCTGGGAGATACCGGCCAGAGAGACCTGAGCACAGCTCCTACCTTCCTGCTACCCTACCCTTGGCTGCCCACAGTGTTTTCTAAACAGATGCACCGGTCTAAGGTCTGAGAAGATGCTGCATTGAAGCCCTGGTATGGTAGCCCTTATCACAGTACTTATTCAACACTATTGCCTGGAACTACTTAGCCATGGAATAAATCATTGTTCTTTATTCATTAGGCATCTTTAGATACAATAGTATATGACATTGGCCAGTGTCTGCAGTCCCACAGCTGTGTCCAAGCCAGAGCTACACTGTTGGCAGGCTGTGTGGCCTTTAGTCGGTTTTTAACCCCCTCTGGGCCTTACTTTGTTTCTGAAAAGTGGGAATAATTCCAGACTCTGATAGAGTTGCTGTGAGGACTCAATAAGCCCAGTGCCTGATACACGGCTGGTCTCTGGTAAATATTAACAAATATTGTTAGCAGTATTGTCACTACCCTAATTGTCAGCTTTAATTGAAACATCCATGCCACAGAAGACACTGTTTTGGCCCTTTAACATCAGCCATCCTGTCTGAGAGACATGCATCTATTCATACTAGGCACTAAATGCAGCGCTTTGCAATTCTCTCAGACTAGTCACAGATTTCTGTGGAGATGTTTTGTGTCTAGCACTGTGCCACATGCTGGAGACACAGGCCCTGTCCATGTCATTTGGAGTCAGCCATTCACCAGATCACCCCACAGTGATATAACAGCTCTCAGGGGAGGGGGGGTCTTCTTCTTAAGCTCATTAGACACTTAGATTCAAAAAACCCAACAAGGCATTAGATTCACCCTGAGGACTACAGGCCAGGAAATAGTCAGGGGCAAAAAGATCTGCAAAGGTGGGTGTGGATCCTTCTTGGCTTAGAAGCCCCATGTCCCACAGGGCTTTTTGAAGTAACTCTATAGTGGCTTCTAGAACCCATAGGATATGTCCAGCTTTCAGAATTACTGCTCTCAGGGACACCCAAAGTAGTGGCTTTCCCATTAGGTGATTATGATTATGCAATTTACAATCACAGGATGTCTTTTCCATAAGCAAAGTTGACCACCAACTTTTCCCAGGGTTTCTGGGAGACAGAAGAAGAGCATTTGCTGCACCCAAGGTCAGCATCTCACTTAAGGTCAGAGAAGAGGGAAAAGGGTCTTGGTGACTCTTGGCTCATGCTAGCAGATTGTGCCAGGCACATGTTAGATGCTTGTGAATGGGTGACTGCAGGAAAAGCCACGGTAC
The DNA here is from genome assembly GCF_036850765.1 of Saccopteryx bilineata. NCBI lineage: Eukaryota > Metazoa > Chordata > Mammalia > Chiroptera > Emballonuridae > Saccopteryx > Saccopteryx bilineata. Next base: position 256,972,589 of record NC_089491.1, on the reverse strand, counting down.
ACCACAGCCTGGAGCGCTGAAGGCTGGGCCGAAGCAGGGGCAGGGTGGGTGTCTCCCCTTCCTGGTCCTGGTGCCACCTTTCAGATAGACTGGGCCTAACATGACCTCTGCCCTGCACCTCATTCCCCAGCACTTCCTAACCCCAGCTCCTGTCACTCACCTTCTGAGTCTGCTGCTCACACTCCCGCAAAAGCAGCTCACAGGCCCTGATACGTCTCCGCAGCAGCTCCTGCTTGGAGGCTGACAGGAGGAGACCCTTGGGATCAAGGTTTCCGATGATTTCGAACCACACAGGGCAGCCTTCATAGTCGTAGCCACATAGACCACCCGAGTCATACCGCTGGATCACCTGGGGTGAGGTCCTGACTCAAACCAATCCGCTAAGCCATGTTCCTGCTCCATCAGGTGGCTGGACATGGTGGTTGAGGGGGGGATGAGGTGGGGCTTATCAAATGGTTGAGGGATGCTGTGTGGGGCTCACCTCTGAGGGCTGCCATGTGAAGATGTTGTCCAGGTCATATTGCTTCCGGAACTCCATGTGCTGGGGAGACATGGCGGGACCTGAAGACTGTCTGCCCCAAAGGTCCCTCTGCCTGCAGCCACCAAGATCCTGCCAAAGCATCCCCTGGCTCTCCTGACATTGAATTGGGGATGGGGACACCAGGAGGAGGACTGTGGGGGACCTGGGTCTGACAGAGAAAGGGATTGAGGAGTAAGGAGGAAGAAACATGACAAACGGCAAAGGTTCCCACCCTTTGTCACTAATCCTTGGGGTATAGTGTGCCGGAGGCATAAGCTCATAAGAATGGGGCCTCACCTTCCTGAGCATGTCCTCAGATTTCTTCAGGTCAAATTTCTGAGCTGCAATAAGAGTTAAGGTAAAAGGAGGCTTGACGCCAGATCTGCAACAAACCATTCTCTGAGAACTTGTGAGAAAATTGTGGAGTACCCCCTGAGTTTTCCTGACACCCCAAGGATACATTGGGGGTCTGGAAAGGTTGTTAAAATGCAATGATCTTTAATTCTCTAGAAGACTTTGCAAGGCCCTTGATTTCAGTTTCCAGGCCTTTTAAAACTGTTTGTTCTAAAGGCTGATCAAGCCTGTGATATTTGACATACCTCTGGGAACAGGATTTCCCTGATGTGGGTAGTACGGAGCATGCCCTTTGGATTCAGGCCGACTTGGACTTGCAGTCCAGTTTTGTCTTCTTTTTTTTTTTTTTTTTTTTTTTTTTTTGCTGTGCAACCTTGAGCAAGTTGCTTAACTTCTCTGAGCCTTAGTTTTTTACTCTGTTAAATGGGAATAACATCTTTTTCAGTTATTCAAAGGATGGCATGAGAAAAAGTGCTTGGCACCTTGGCCCATTACCTGGTTTGCAGTTAGTTCTCAATAAATGATAGCTATTATTGTGTTTACTTATTTTGAAGAAATAAACGCACTTTAATTGAAAACATAATACTTGCTCTATTTTAGAAATGCCTTGACTGTTGCTTTCAGAGATCACTGATTCACTGAGGAATTCATCCTGTGAAGGACCTTCGATAAGATCCAGGGTCAGAGATTTTCAAATGGAAGGGGCCTGAGATGCTACCAGGCTTTCTCTGCCCTGATCATGACACACTTCCAGAAAAAAACCACCAGGGCCACCAGCTCTGTCTTGATTATCAAGTTCAAAATCCATTCCATGGGGTGTGCTGAGTTGAAATAAAATTTCCCCTAAGCCTTGGAGTGGTTTCTGTTATTATAATCTTTTTATACTGTTTCAGCAATTCCTAGAAAAAAACTTCTCCCCTTTTAATTACAACCATTTCCCTAAGTGTTTGCTAGGCACCAGCTTGCTGCCAGGTTTTCTAAGGGGATGGCATAGCTTTGTCTTCGAGGAACTGCAGATAGACCCAAATGCGTGTCTAAAAGGACATGTTCAGCGATATCTGACTTAAGGCCCAGCCAGGCCTGTCGTCCTGAAAACTTCCCAGATATTAACTCTAACCTCACCTCGATCCCATGCCCACCCAGTGCCAGTCACTATACCCTCGCATTGAACACTCACAACAGCCAGTGGGGAGGTGCCTCATCCCAAATTTGCAGATGAAGAAACAGAGTCTCAGTGGGGTTTTTGTGCCATGCCAATTGGAAGGGGAGCTCAGATTTTAACCCAAATAGGACTGATTCCAGAGCCCGCGTTTTTTACCACTTTGTGACTCTGTCCCCAAACTCTCCCACACCCTCTCCTGAGACCCTCCGATCCCACCAGCCTCACCTCGCAGCCAGCGCAGGAGGAAGTAGTCATCAGTTTTGGGCATAGTAGGCAGTAGGTCCTGGAGGTTGTCCCGGAACTGAGGAGGGGATATGATTGTCAGAGGGGTTCTAATCACCCCCAGGGTCCCCATCCCCACCCCCAATCCTTCCTACCCTCAGTCAACCAGTCAGCCCTGCTCAGGGACCCTGCAGTCAGGGACTGCACAGTTGGCAACAGCTACTTGGACCGTTTTACTACCTAGGGATGGGTCACACCCGCCCCTCCACCTCACCATGGCAGGAAGAGTTGTGTCCTTCTCAAACTTTGGGGGATCTCTACCCCCAAAGACCTACCTTCATCCTATCCATCTGAGGCAGGATACTACCATCCCTATTTTTGCAAAGATCCCTAGTGAATTCAATTCAGACCAATCAGAACATTTTTGGAACACTATCCCTGATACTACATCTTGAGGGTTAAGATTGAAGCAAGTTACTTAACCTCTCTAAGCCTCAGTTTCCTCATTTGTGAAGTGGGGATAATGGTAAACTTGTGCCAATTAAAGAATTGTGAACAAGTAAAGCACAGTGTCAGGTCTGGCTTACAGCAGGTGCCACATACATGTGGGTGCTCAGCAAACATGGACTGCCCGCATTCCTGGACAGTAGAGTCTTTGTGGAAACAACCCCTGGCAAAAATCAGTGGAGAGGGACTGAAAGAGAAGCCAAGGCTACCTCATCCAGGCACCGTCAGGCCTGGGCAGCTGACCCTCGGGTCTTTCCTTACCAGCAGAGTTTGGGTTTGGAACTGAGACTCAAGTGTGAGACAGAGAGGAGACCCCAGTTCCATGGGGATGAAGGGAGCTGAAGACAAAGCCTGGAGGCTTGGGTGTGCAGGGTAACCTGTGACTGAGAATTTGGGATTAAAAACAGATGCCAGCAGAGCCCCAGGAAGCTGTCCTGATGCAAACCATCCACCAAACCATTTTTAGCTTTATGGATGATGTCTAAAATAAGAATGCGTTCATGTATTGCTCTCATAATTAAAAATGAGATCAGCTTAAACATCTCCATTGTTAATAACATGATCAACAACAGCATCTGCTATAACAGGGGTCGGGAACCTTTTTGGCTGAGAGAGCCATGATAGCCACATCTTTTAAAATGTAATTCCGTGAGAGTCATACAACAACCCATGTACGTTATGCATTATCCAATAAAAATTTGGTGTTGGGCCTGACCAGGTGGTGGCGCAGTGGATAGAGTGTCAGACTGGGATGTCGAGGACCCAGGTTTGAGACCCCGAGGTCGCCAGCTTGAGCGCCAGCTCATCTGGTTTGAGCACAAGCCTACCAGCTTGAACCCAAGGTCGCTGGGTCCAACAAGGGGTTACTCGGTCTGCTGAAGGCCCACGGTCAAGGCACATATGAGAAAGCAATCAATGAACAAAGGTGTTGCAACGCGCAATGAAAAACTAATGATTGATGCTTCTCATCTCTCTCCATTCCTGTCTGTCGTCTGTCCCTGTCTATCCCTCTCTCTGACTCACTCTCTGTCTCTGTAAAAAATAAATAAATAAAGACTTAAAAAAAAATTGGTGTTGGCCCAGAGGACAGCTGTGATTGGCTCCAGCCACCTGCAACCATGAACATGAGCAGTAGGAAATGAATAGATTGTAATACATGAGAATTTTTTTTTTTTTGTATTTTTCTGAAGTTGGAAACGTGGAGGCAATCAGACAGACTCCCGCATGCGCCCGACCGGGATCCACAGATGGGCGATGCTCTGCCCATCTGGGGCGTTGCTCTGTTGCAACCAGAGCCATTCTAGCACCTGAGGCAGAAGCCATAGAGCCATCCTCAGTGCCTGGGCCAACTTTGCTCCAGTGGAGCCTTGGCTGCAGGAGGGGAAGAGAGAGACAGAGAGGAAGGAGAGGGGGAGGGGTGGAGAAGCAGATGGGCGTTTCTCCTGTGTGCCCTGGTCAGGAATCGAACCCGGGACTCCTACACGCCAGGCCGATGCTCTACCACTGAGCCAACCAGCCAGGGCCAGAATTTTTTATATTTTTAACATTATTTTTTTTATTAAAGATTTGTCTGTGAGCCATAGGTTCCCGACCCCTGTGCTATAATAATCCCTAGGTGAGATGGGCACTGGGGATGGAACTTTTTGAACGCTGAACAGCTGTAGCCTCTGGGCTCTGAAAGAAGTTTCTTCAGGGAGGGGGACAATACCATGTGAGAAATGATAACTCCACACCCCTCAGCCCCTCCAGATTACCAGATTCCCTCTTTTGAACCTCAGGATGTGCCCTGTAGCAGGAAGAGCAAAGATCACATCCCAGCTTTGCAGATGAGGAAACTGAGGCTGGGGCGGAAAAGGGGGAAGGGTCTTCCCCAGGGTCAGGAGGAGTCTGCATCTTCCACTCTCAAGGCAGGCCACTCCACCTTTGGACCTCATGTCAAGTAAAAGAGAAAGCCACTAAGTGGGTGCTGGGAAGGGTCTGGAGCAACATGGAGAAAAATCTTATGATTCAGCCAAGTGGAGAAAGTAGCATCTGGTGGTGGGACCACACAGGCCGAAACTAGGTTTAAAAAAAGCTAGAAGGAGGCCCTGGCCGGTTGGCTCAGCGGTAGAGCGTCGGCCTAGCGTGCGGAGGACCCGGGTTCGATTCCCGGCCAGGGCACACAGGAGAAGCGCCCATTTGCTTCTCCACCCCTCCGCCGCGCTTTCCTCTCTGTCTCTCTCTTCCCCTCCCGCAGCCAAGGCTCCATTGGAGCAGAGATGGCCCGGGCGCTGGGCATGGCTCTGTGGCCTCTGCCTCAGGCGCTAGAGTGGCTCTGGTCGCAATATGGCGACGCCCAGGATGGGCAGAGCATCGCCCCCTGGGGGGCAGAGCACCGCCCCTGGTGGGCGGGCCGGGTGGATCCCGGTCGGGCGCATGCGGGAGTCTGTCTGACTGTCTCTCCCTGTTTCCAGCTTCAGAAAAATGAAAAAAAAAAAAAAAAAAGCTAGAAGGAAACGCTTCTGGCATGGTTGTCTAGAATTCTGTGATCATGGATGGCTTCTCCCACTTCTTTCTACTTTTCTTTTTATCTCTAATTTTAAAAGTAGTATCCCTTTTTAAAAAATAAGAATAAACTCTTTCTACATTGTTTAAAGTAATTTGGCCCACAGGCATCGCCATCATAATCCACCCTCAAAGGCCAGGTGTCTGGTTCCTCCTAGAAGCCTGGCGTCTGGGGCTTCTCTGGGGCCCCTGCCAATGGGGTAAGGGGAGGGTTTGCCAAGGGACACTCTTTTTTTCATTTGAGGACCCTCCCTTCATCTGGGACCCTTTGCTTCTGGAACCTCCTTCTTTTCCTAGGAATTTTCCCAGGGACCCCATCATTCACTTGGGACCCCTCTCTCCTTCACTAGGAATTCACTCAGAATCCTGCTCCTGCACCAGCAGTCCTCATCTCTCTCTGAAGGACCCTCAGGTGCCCAGGGAGGGAAGGGGCCTCAACAGAAATCATTCTCCACAAGTCCGAAGCTGCCCTTACACAGGCCCAAAGTGCAAGCCAGGGCTGTGACCCTCCCCTTTTCCCCAACCTGAAGTTACAGTTTCCAGCCCCAGGCCATCTGCAAACTGCATTAATGCTGTGGCACCTAAGACTTGGATGTTATTCCTGTTCCCCACGGCCATGATGCTCCCAGTTGTGGCCTACCAAGCTGTCTTGAAATCATCCCAAACTCCTCTGTTCCCCTTTAATGAAAACATTGACAATAAGGAGACAGTTTAGGTCCCTGGGAGTCAGAAAGGCACAAAGAGAAACCAAACAAACATTGCAATCTGGGAGGGAAATCTGGAAGCCAATTTGTCCAAGGCATCCCAGAATTCGGGATGGCAGCCTCCCCCCTTATCCTGCCCGCCTCCCCCGCCAACCAGGGCAGAAGTGGAAAGCTGGCTTAGGTTCCAGCGCCGCCCAGAGAAAGGCTCCTGCCCTATCCTGTACACAGCTGCCTGCCTGAGCAACTGGGCTTGGGAGCCAGCGGCTGGACAAAAGCGCTCTTCAGGGTTCCCTTTCCCCTCCCTACAACAGGGGCTCCAGCCCCGGTGGTTAGCGTCAGCTCAGCTCCTCCCCAAGCTTCCTGGCCCTCGAAGACACTCACCCTGGCCAGTGTCTCCTGCTGCTGGGGACTCAGGTCCCCGACTCGGCCGCTCATGGTGCTTGTGGGTGCCTGGTTTTGCAGCTCATGGTCCTCTTGGACTCCTGGTTTTGCCTGGCAGGTCAGATGTGGGTCCCACCCTCCTGGGAGAGCTGCGGTCTCGCCCCGCCCTGTCCCGCTGCTGATTTCTCCTCCCCTCCAGGGATTTTGCCAGGTCAGTCACCAGGACACACCCTAACAGGGCAAGGACGTGACCACCCCCAGAGGGGTCCCAGAGAAGACTTCAGGGGGAGGTGGAGTGGAGGGGTGAGAGGAGGGAGGATAGTGGCAGCAAGTGCTCCCCACCTCCAGACCTCTTCATTCCAGGGGCTACTACAGGTTCCCACATGGCAGTGAAGGGGAGGGCATAAAAAACACGGGGAAGTTTCAGGGAACACCAAGATTCCCTTCCAGCAAAATGGAGGAACTTTTTACAAACTTGATTCAGCCTTCTAGGTGGCCCCCAGGCCCTTCCTCCCAAGGGGCCCCCAACCCCTTTCCCCTGACTTTGAACACAGGCTGCACCCTGTCAGTGTTCATTAGCTGATAGGAGAGCCCTTGTGTGCAGAATGGTTTCAGCCTTCAAGATGGTCTGAAGGATTAGCTAAGATGATTCTCCATGGGTTTGCCTGGCACTGCATCCCCAGTAAGTGTTGGCTGGTAGAAATAGTTTCCTACTCATTACTACTGGGCTGTCACTAGAACAGTGAGCTGCAGAGTTGGAGATCTGGGGGTGGACCCCTGTGAGCTCTTGGGTAGGATTCACAGTGGGAGGGTGGGGGAGGTGGCAGTGGACAGATGGAAGTCCAGGGTGATGGAGGGCCAAAGGATGGTAGGCTGCTGACACAGGTGTCCAGGATGGCATCTGAGAGCCAGGCAAAGGTCACTGGGGACGGTGAGAAAACTCAAGTTGGCTGGGCAGATATTTTCCAGAGAGAGAGGAGTAGGTGGGAGGTGAAGGTAAAAGGGGCGGGAAATCAGGCTATCAGAACCTTTGCCCTCTGCCCTCCCTTGGGGCAAACCAAATTCAAGACTTGCATTGACCAATCTGGTGGCCACGAGCCATTCATAGCAGTTGAGTTTTGGGAATGTGGTTTGTCACTAGTGATAATGGAGATGTACTGGCTCTAGCCAGGTGAGTGAAGGGATAAAGCATTGTTCTGGCACACCAAGGCCATGGGTTCAATCTCCAGAAAGGGCACATAGGAGAATCAATCAACGAGTACATAACTAAATGGAGCGACTAAGTGGAACAATGAGTTGATGTTCCTCTCTCTCTCTTTCCCTCTTCCCCCCCCCCTCAAATCAATGGAAAAAAATTTAAAAATAAAAATGAAGATCTACTGTAAGTGTAAAATACACAACAAATTTTGAAGACCTACTATCAGAAAATTTAAATATTTCATTAATTTTATTATTTATTTATTTATTACAGAAACAGAGTGAGTCAGAGAGAGGGATAAACAGGGACAGACAGACAGGAACGGAGAGAGATGAGAAGCATCAATCATTAGTTTTTCATTGCGCATTGCAACACCTTAGTTGTTCATTGATTGCTTTCTCATATGTACCTTGACCGCGGGCCTTCAGCAGACCGAGTAACCCCTTGCTGGAGCCAGCGACCCTGGTTCAAGCTGGTGGGCTTTTTTTGCTCAAAACAGATGAGCCTGCCCTCAAGCTGGCAACCTCGGGGTCTCAAACCTGGGTCATCTGCATCCCACTCCGACGCTCCACCACTGCACCACCGCCTGGTCAGGCTCATTAATTTTTTATATCAATTCCATGTTGAAATATTTTTGGATACTATTGGGTTAATAAGATAGGTTGTTAAAATTAATTTCACCTGTTTCTTTTACTCTTAATTTTTTTTTATTTATCCATTTTAGAGAGGAGAGAGAGAGAGAACAGGGGAAGAGCAGGAAGCATCAACTCCCATATGTGCCTTGACCAGGCAAACCCAGGGTTTCAAACTGGCAGTCTCAGCGTTCCAGGTGAGCACTATATCCACTGCGCCACCACAGGTCAGGCGTTTCTTTTACTCTTTATAATTTAGAAGTTAATAAATTAATAAACTTTGTTTTTTAGAGCAGTTTTAGATTCATAGTAAAATTGAGCAGAAAGCATAGAGAACTCTCATATACCCCTGCCCCCACTCACACAGCCTGTCCCACTCTGGCCACCCCTTACCAGTGAAGTACATTTGTTAGAACTGAGAAACCTACAACATTATCAGCCAAAGTGCCTAGTTTACATGAAGCTTACTCCTGGTGTGGTACATTCGATGGGTTTTGACAACTGTATAATGGCACATATTCACCATTGTGGTATTATACAGAATAGTTTCATCATCCAAAAAATGTTTTGTGCTCTGCCTATTCTTTTTTACTTTTTAAAAAGTGTGGCTACCAGAAAATTTAAAATTACATATGTGGCTCACATTTGTGGCTTGTGTTACATTTTATTGGCCAATGCTGTCTTAGAGGAATTTTAAGTCAAGAAAGAGAGAGAGAGAGAGAGAGAGAGAGAGAGAGAGAGAAAGAAAGAAAAGAGGCCTGACCTGTGGTGGCGCAGTGGGATAAAGCGTCGACCTGGAACACTGAGGTCGCCGGTTCAAAACCTTGGGCTTGCCTGGTCAAGGCACATATGGGAGTTGATGCTTCCTGCTCCTCCCCCTTCTCTCTCTCTCTGTCTCTCTCTCTCACTCCTCTCTCTCTAAAAAATCAATAAATAAAATATTTTTTAAAAAAAGAAAGAAAATAAAGAAAGAAAGAGAAAGAAGGAAAAAAGAAAGAAAAAAAATTACAAAAAGCTAAAAGAAGATAAAGGTGACACCGCATCACTGAAAGGGCATGGTCTACACTTAAAAGCAATGACAAAAAAAAAAAGCAATGACAGAAATTGCAAAGGGACAATCAATTGATTTGATTATATAAAAATATAAAAACCTGTCAAACAAGAAACAGAATTAAGAACGTATTAAGTCAGTAGTTATTGATGTGAATTTGGGAAAAATAAAATGTACAAAATTTGATATCTTTATAAAGAATGCATGTGAATTGATAAGAAAAATAGTAAGGAACCAAGAAATGGACAAAAGACTCAAAACTCCAATTATCAGAAGAGGAAGTGCTAACAAGTGAATACATGTTCAACTTCAAGGTCACCAAAGAAATGTGTATACAAATAACATGATGTTTATTTCCTCCACCAAATCATCAATAAAACAAAAGAAAACTCTCACACACACACAAAATAAAAACACACACCAAAAAAACCTTTTTAAAGTTGGTGAAATGGGAACATTCATGCATTGCTGGCAGGACTGGAAACTAGTTCAGCTTTTCTAGAAAACTACTTGACAGTATACATTAGGATTCTTTGGTAGTTCACCACTTTACCTAATAATAACCCTAACTAATGGAAAATATTTTCAGCTTAAAGTTGTTTGCGCATGTTAATAGGAAAATTGGAAACAGTTTTTCAGGAAACCACAGTGTTTAATGTGGTTGATGAAGAGTTTATAACAACATGGGAAAAATACCACAAAATAATTTGGAAGAGATACGTACGACCGTATTATATATGCCATATGTTTTTGGAATGTAAAATAAAACCCACTCATTAAAGAAGGGCCAGACAAGAAAAAAAATTTGTCCTTAATTTCCCCCAGTCTCTGAGGAGAAGTCATATTTTTTAAATGCCACAGGTAACAGGTCACCTCCAAAGAGAAGCCTTTATTTAACCAGCACTTACAGGTGTCTTCTATGGGCCAGGTCCTTTTCTAAGGGTTTTGTAAATATTAGCTCAGGTAATGAGAGCCACATGGGTAACTATATTATTTTTTAATTGTATTTTTCAATTATAGTTTACAGTCATTATTTTGTATTAGTTTCAGGTGTACAGTATAGTGATTAGACAATCATAGACTTTACAAAGTGTTCCCCTGATATTCCCAGTACCCACCGGGCCCCATACATAGTTATTACAACACTGTTGACTCTGTTGCCTAGGCTGTACTTTATTTACATCCCCGTGACTGTTGCCATTGCCAATTTGTACTTCTTAATCCTTTCACCTTTTCCACTCAGGTTCCCAACCCCCTCTGTCAACCACCAGCCGTTCTCTGCATCCATGAACCTGCGTCAATTTGCTCATTATTTTCACCCAGGTAACTTTAAACTCTGGCATCTACATTAAAATTTTTTAATTTTAATAATATACTTTATTTAACATAATATATCCAAAATATTATCATTTTAACACATAGTCAATATGACTAACAAATTAGATAAATTAATGATCTCATTAATAATCAATAATGAGATATCTTGCCTTTTTTCTTGGGGGGGGGTGCCAAGTCTTTGAACTCCAGTGTGCATTTAAAATATTACCACATTTCAAATGCTCAAATAGTCACATGTGGTCTTATGGGTTAAATTGTGTCCCTTTCTCGAATTTGTATGTTGAAGTCCTAATCTCCAGTAACTAAAGAATGTGACCTTACTTGAAAAACAGGGTCATAGCAGGTGTAGTTAGGATGAGGTCCTAGTGGAATAAAACAGGCCCCTAATCCAATATGACCGGTTTCCCTATGAAAAGGGGAAATTTGGACACAGACATGCACGTAGGGAGAATGCTATGTGAATATAGAGGCAGAGATTGGGGTGATGCTTCTACAAGCCACAGAGCCAATGATTGCCAGCAAATCATCAGAAGTTAGGGGAGAGGCTTGGACTGTATGTTTCCTTGCAGCCCTTGGAATGAGCCAAGCCTGTCGACACCTTGATCTTGAACTCTGAGCTTTCCAAACTGTTAGAGGATACATTTTATTGTTGAAGCCACTCGGTCTGGGGCTTATTAGACAGTGCAGGGTTAGCTCATTCAATCCCCACACACACTGTGAAGCAAGCACTGTTTTTATTCCTGTTTATGGACCAGGAACCCGATGTTAAGAAGCCTCCCGAGGTCTCACAGCCAGCAAGCAGCAGAGCCAGGACTGGGACCCAGGCAGGCTGGTGCAGGGCCAGGTGCCCACCATGCCATCTCCTGCTGTCTGCTCAGCAACATGGTTCTAGGTCACCCTCAAGTCCCTGTCTTTCGAATACAGGGCAGAGGTCCTCCCCGGAGCCTGGAGCCTGCCGCCACCTCCTCAAACATCAGCTGTTGCTGGGCGGGGAGGACTTCTGCTCTGACCATCTGGATGCCAGTGTTTGGGGGAACAGACAACTCCCTTTTTCCATGGTGTGCCCATCTCCTCCCACCTTCCAAAAGATGGCTCATTCCATCGGTGCCTCCTGGCCCACGGGCTGAGAAGTTAGACTGCATTGATAGTGTTGTCATGGTGTGGAACACTAATTTCACACCCCCTACCCATTGACTGCTGTACCTCTCATGCCCACCTTCCAGATACTCTGAAAACTCCTGGTGTATCTCAATGGCCACAGGCGCTCTGTTTGCTGTCCTGATTCAAGCCTGTAACCTGCCAACTGAAGGAAACTCTGTTGGGTGAATGGCATCTTCATTTTGGGGGTACAATTAGGCTTTGCAGGAGTCCCTGACTGCTCTGCCCCACATTATGGCTAAGTCAGTCCCACCCTGTGGACATCCAGGCTGGACAGATGCCACTGGATGCTCCTCCAAATATGTAGGACTGGGGTGGTGTTACCCTCGGAGCAAGGATTAGGAAGGAGTGTTTGTCTGACACAGATGCCCAGGGCAGGGGTGGCCTCATGCCTGGGCCTGCCTGAGAGGTGGAGATAAGGCTCTAGGGCAGCTGTGGAAGGGTTTCCTTGGATCCCCCACTAACTCAGGGTGATCCCAGGGAAAGATGAGTATGACCACATCCCCCATACTCTTTGTTCCCTGGGCAAGGGGAGCCTGACCCACTAACCCCAAATACCTGACACACAAAGGAAAAAGGTGGGTTAGGGATCTGGGGCCATAGTTGTATTTATCCCCCAACAAAATCCAAGAGGTCCCTGGTCTTCCCAATCCACAGAACATCAAGTTGGCAACATATGGAGCTATCTTTCTCCTTTTGCTGTTCCCGATCAATCACAGGGCCTTTGCAGGGAAACCAGATAGGAGGTTGTTGCATAAATTCATGGTAGACATGGGAGAGGACTGGGGAGGAGCAAATAGTGAACAGGGACAGGTCAGAGCCTCATCTTTGTTTGGGGCAGGGGAAGGTGAGCCTGGAGGGGATGCTTTGAGTAGGATAACAGTATACGAGGAGGTAGGTAGGACCAGCTGTGGATACCACCATTATCTGGCCAATGGTTCTGGCCTGTGGAGTCTGTGGCAAAGACAGATGTTAGAATGAATGAGGTGGTGGGTGGAATGGGGTAAATCACGGGCCATCTCATGACTGACTCACGTGCTTCTCCATGTGGCCTTCATGGTTTGACATGCCCCCTCCTTGGCAACTGTGAATAATAAATTCTCTTTTCAATGGCAACTGTTTCTTGGAGCTGTTGGAAATACCTAAAATTTTTTATTAATACAATATATTTTTAAAACAATAATTTGTGACTTGGTATTGGTTCATAAAAACAGACCTAGAGTTTTCACTGAGCTTGAGGTCACCGGAAGTAGTAGTGGGGTAAAATGAGAATGTTGCTTTTCTGTGGGCATCTGGCTACCCCTGGAACACTGACCCAGAAGTTACTAATGTGCAGACCTACTGTGACAGATGGGCTGGGATAAGCTGTTGCAGGATCCCATCCCTGGGGAGATTGAAGGATTTTGACCAAGGAAGGCTATGAACTCATTTCGGACAGAGAGGTCAAAGAGAAGAAGTGTGGGAACCACAAAGATCGCCTATAATTTCTTCATCTCTTCCATGAAGTTTTGGTCCAGAAGCAGCCCCTTCACAGTGTGGCTATTGTATTTAGAATGGACCAAGCTATAGATGTTGTCAAACCTTAAGACATCTGCATTGAGGAGCAAGCATTCAGACAGGGTGCTCTACTTAAGACCCTGCCCTCGGCCCTGGCTGGTTGGCTCAGCGGTAGAGTGTCAGCCTGGCGTGCGGGGGACCCGGGTTCGATTCCCGGCCAGGGCACATAGGAGAAGCGCCCATTTGCTTCTCCACCCCCCCCCCTCCTTCCTTTCTGTCTCTCTCTTCCCCTCCTGCAGCCAAGGCTCCATTGGAGCAAAGATGGCCCGGGCGCTGAGGATGGCTCCTTGGCCTCTGCCCCAGGCACTAGAGTGGCTCTGGTCGCGGCAGAGTGACGCCCCGGAGGGGCAGAGCATCGCCCCCTGGTAGGCAGAGCATCGCCCCTGGTGGGCGTGCCCAGTGGATCCCGGTCGGGCACATGCGGGAGTCTGTCTGACTGTCTCTCCCCATTTCCAGCTTCAGAAAAATACAAAAAAAAAAAAAAAAAGACCCTGCCCTCCATGGTGGTAAATCCCTGAGCAGGTATCTAGGTCAGAGAGCCATCGCCACCTGAGAGCCCGCAGACAGCCAGACAGCCCCTCTCTGTGCCTGTTTGAGCCAGAGACTGCACCTGATGGGACCTGGATACATGACAGGGCACCCAGCCCTGACCCTCAGCTCCAGGTAGAGCTATTCCCTGTCAACACTTACAGACACCAGGTGGGTTGCAGCACTCCCTGGGCAGCACTTCTGTCATCTCCCCTACCTGCTGCTCCTCCCCCTTCTTGGTCTTCAGGAAAACCCTGAAGCCAATGTTCTCTCCAGCTGATGAGAACTACCACCTGCAAGGGACAGGGCCCCACTGATGACCCCCTGCTTGGGCTCCAGGCTGTGCCCAGATGACAGCGGCCACCATCCCTACCTGAGCACAAAGCCCAGGAACAGGACCTCATTCTCCAATTGCAGGGGAAGTCTTGGTCCACAGCCACCGTGTGCTCATACTGCACTCTCACTTGGTTATGTAGGTAGTAGCTCCTGGGCACCTCGCCCCCATAATTGATCTGTATGTGAGAGTGGGTGAGAGACCACGGCATTGTTCCTCCCTCCCTGACTTCTGAGCACCCTGTCTGTACCTTGGTCAGGCATTTGGGCTTGCCATCAGAATCAGCCATAGTCCCCTGCAGACTACAAAGGTAGCTGGTGGGGGCTGATGAACTTTGGCAGCTTCAGCTTTCGGTTCTCTGTGGGAGCAAGAGGGGGGCTCTGTGGAGCTTCAGGGAGGCTTGACAGAAGGCAGAGTGGGGGCAAGCCCAGGGCTGTCCTGTGGCTTACTGCTCCCTTTCCCTGGTGTGCTACTGGAGCTCCCAACGAGAGAAGGTGAGAGGTTTTTGATCTAGATTGAAACCTCAGTATATGTTCCTGTGTTGACAAGTTCCTGCCCCCAGGCCTGCCCCTCAGGCCCAGTACCCTGCTCCCATCTGTCTTGGAGCCAGAGATTGAGAGAGGCTAGCTTTAACCTGGGCTTCTCTTTCCCTTGCTGATTGAACTCAGCCTTCCAGAAAGCCTGAGTCCCTCCCTGCAGCTCCAGTACCCTCAGGACTGGAGGCCAAGCTTGTGTCAGCTCCCCCCTCCAAGATGCTTTGAGATAGCTAAGGTGGTCCACAGGGAAAGAAATAAAGGCATTATGAGAACAAAGTGGAAGAAAGCAGAGGTGAACATCTGCATACCCTTGGATAGGTGTGGACTGCTTAAACATAAAAGCGCCAGAGAAAGCAATAGAAAAACATCCCAAATGTGACAGCATTACACTGAGTCAAAAATGAAAAATAACAAACTACAAACTTGGGAAAATGTTTGCCACAAATAAAACAGAAAATGTCAATATGCTTAATATGTAAAGAGCACGTATAAATCAATAAGAACTATTTTGTAAAAAGTTAGGTGAGAGTGCCTGACCTGAGGTGGCGCAGTGGATAAAGTGACGACCTGGAATGTTAAGGTCACTGGTTCAAGACCCTGGGCTTGCCTGGTCAAGGGACATATGGGAGTTGATGCTTTTTGCTCCTCCCCCTTCTCTCTCTACTCTCTGTAAAATGAATTTAAAAAAAGAAAGAAAATAGGTGAGAGATACCAGGAGGCAATAAACAAACAAAAAAATTAAAGCATTAAGAAAAATTCTAATCTTACCAGTCAAGAAAGAAACTCAATATAAAACAATAATAAATATAAGTCTTTAAATTTTATTTATTTATTTTTATTTTTAATGGGGTGACATTGATAAATTAGGGTACATATGTTCAGAGAAAACATCTCCAGGTTATTTTGACATTTGATTATGTTGCATTCCCATCATCCAAAGTCAAATTGTCTTCCATCACCTTCTATCTGGTTTTCTTTGTGCTCCTCTCCTCCCCTCCTCCTCCCTCCCCCCACCCCGGTAACCACCACACTCTTGTCCATGTCTCTGAGTCTCATTTTTATGTCTCACCTATGTATGAAATCATATAGTTCTTAGTTTTTTCTGATGTACTTATTTCATTCAGTATAATGTTATCAAGGTCCATCCATGTTGTTGTAAATGATCCAATGTCATCATTTCTTATGGTTGAGTAGTATTCCATAGTGTATATGTACCGGTTAGATTAGCTATTATCAACAAGACAGGTAATAACAAGTGTTGGAGAGGCTGTGGAGAAAAAGAAACCCTCATCCACTGTTGGTGGGAATGTAAAGTAGTACAACCATTATGGAAGAAGGTATGGTGGTTCCTCAAAAAATTAAAAATAGAACTACCATATGACCCAGCAAGCCCTCTACTGGGTATATACCCCCAAAACTCAAAAACATTGGTACGTAAAGACACATGCAGCCCCATGTTCATTGCAGCATTGTTCACAGTGGCCAAGATATGGTAACAACCAAAAAGCCCTTCAATAGATGATTGGATAAAGAAGATGTAGTTTTTAAATTTTAAAGATGGCAAGAATCTTTTAAATTATTAAAGGACAGTGTTGGCAAGCATAAGGGGAAATGGCACATTCAAACATAGCTGATGAAGTTAAATTCTGATTTATGTGAAGCATATCACAGAAGTCCAAAAATATGCATTCTCCTCTAGAAAAAACTCTCCATTTCTAGGATTTTATCCTATGGAAAAAAGTCTGGGTGTATACAAAGATTAATCTATAAGGATCTTCAGTAGTGACTTTTTCATAATGGTAAAAATATTACAAATAACCTAAATTTAGAACTTTACCAAAATGGAAAAATGTTTATCACATGACAAATGAATAAGGTAGGTTATTTTTATACATGATACAAACGATCTCCCTGTTTTATAGATGAGGAAACCAAGACCCAGACAGGGCAGGTAACTCAGCTAATAACTGATGAAGTCAACCCTGAAATTGACATCTCCCAACTGACATCTGCCCCCCCTGCATGCTGCCTCTGGGAGTCTCTCAGACTCCTCCTGGCCCCTCTGCCCTCTTCAGGTGGGCACACTGGCCTCAATAACGACACCACAAAGCAGTGGGGTCCTCCATACCAGGTGGGTCCCAAAGCCCACAGCCCTTGGATGCAGAAACCATCAGTCTGCGGAGCAGCAGCCCCTAGCTCAGGCTCCAGGCTGGAGAGGAGACCCGGAGCTATTCACGCACCACTCATAACCACCACCTTCCTGTGTGTCTCCTCACCGTGCATGACTTGGCCAGGTTGAAGCCCACAGGGAACAGCTTGGAGACTGAAACAAACACTGTTTCAGGGTCTCTTGGGGTTTCACTTCACCTTGTGGCCTCACATCCCCTGCCAGGGCCCTACTCATGCATATCCTGGGCTGGTTCACCTACCTTTCACAGCTATTAAATTCTTCAAAATCTCAGGGTAATTTGCCTCAAGTGATATAAGGAAGTGGGGGGTCAAACTCAGGCCAATCCCAAGTGATAGGTGTTTAAATACTGCCCTCTTGTGTCCCCTCCCTCTTCGCCCTCAAAGTTCCTGCGGGTGAAGCCCTGGCCTCTGCTGCAGGCCAGGAGGTCCCCAGACACACAGAACCAACACAGGCAAAAGAAGTCACCATTTTCTAGTTTGTTGTCCTAGTCACCGACCCTCTGGAAGCAACTAGTGTAGATTTTCGACAGCCTACAGGGAAAACTGCCTTGAGCATCTTATGTCTCAAATCTTTGGAATGTTAAAACAGGGCAAAATAACCTTTGGACTTGGCCTAAGCAAACTTGTGTCCCAAAGAACTATTTGCAAAGATCACAAGAAAGCAGTTATTGTGACTATTGGACTGATGATTACCAGACTGAAAACTGCACACACATTGTTTAGATTTAGTATCTGTGTTATATTCTGCACCATTAGAAGCACCTTCCTTCTATTGATGTAACTGTTCCCCTTCCCCTTCTTAAAAATACCCACTGAGCCTGACCAGGCGGTGGCGCAGTGGATAGAGCATTGGACTAGGAGGCCGAGGACCCAGGTTCAAGACCCCGAGGTCACCAGCTTGAGGGCAGGCTCATCTGGTTTGAGCAAAAAGCTCACCAGCTTGGACCCAAGGTCGCTGGCTCGAGCAAGGGGTTACTCAGTCTGCTGAAGGCCCGCGGTCAAGGCACATATGAGAAAGCAATCAATGAACAACTAAGGTGTCGCAATGCGCAACGAAAAACTAATAATTGATGATTCTCATCTTTTGTTCCTGTCTGTCTGTCCCTGTCTATCCCTCTCTCTGACTCTCTCTCTCTGTCTCTGTAAAATAAATAAATAAATAAATAAATAAATAAATAAAGTGTCCAAAATAAACAACAACAACAAAAAAATACCCACTGCTTCTGTCTCCTAATTGGAACACTATTTGGGCATCTGCCTGAATCAGTGCAGCCCAAATAGCTATTCTCATTGATCTTAATAAATGCTGGCTGCCTCTCACTTTGAAAGCCCTTGTTATTTTTAGGTTAGCAGTCCTTATCCTTAAGGCCAGCCCAGCTGCTTGGGTCATTCCCTGGTCTCAAGAAGCCAGCATTGTACCCCTCGGTTTACTCCACTTTGACTTTCTTCAGAAACACTTCTGCTAAGTGCCCCTGGCTGGTGAAAACTGAGTGGTTTCACTTGGTCCTCAGGACCCCAGGACTGGTCCCCACATTGACTTCATTTGGGCTTCATGACAACCCTGAAAGGTGGGCAGAGGAGAGAATTTAGTCCCCCATAAACAGATGAGGAAACCGAGGCCCCACAGTAGGAAGTCACCTGTCCCAATTTCTATCCAGTTATTAAGAGGCATAGGTGGGATTAGACCGAGGTCTTTGGGACTCAAGTCAGGATTCTCTTCTGATATGGTGGCAGTTGAAAGGGCATTCTAGGCCCTAGACCACTGGCTCAGTAGATAAAACATTGGCCCAGCATGCAGATATCCTGGGTTCAATCCCCAGTCAGGGCATGGATGAGAAGCAACCATCTGCTTCTCTTCCCTTCCCTCTCCCCTTCTTTTGTTTTTTCCCTCCCACAGCCAGTGGCTCAACTGGTTCGAGTGTCAGCCCCGGAAGCTGAAGATAGCTCCGTTGGTCCAAGCATTGGCCTTGGGTGCTAAAAATAGCTCAGTTGATTTGAGCATTGGCCCTAGATAGGGTTTACTGGGTGGATCTCAGTCAGGACGCATAGTGAGTCTGTCTCACTATCTCCCCTCCTCTCAGTTAAAAACAGAAAAAAAGAAAATAAAGAGCATTCTAAGTGGAGGGAACTACCTGAGCCAGGACTCTGAGCTGGGAAAGTGTCCTAAATAAACTACATGTCACACTCAGAGGCAAAGTGCCTCACAGGTTTATAGGTTGTTCGTTGCATACTATGTATGCAACAAGCTCTCTCTTTACATTCAAAAACGCGAATTATTGTATAGTCTGCAATAATTAGGTTAGGTGAGGTAATCAACACGGGTTTATAATGGTTGCCTCACAGCAGCCAAAAGCAATTATGGCCTTTCCCTGGCAGGAAGGAGACTGAGTGTGGAAATTCCAGCCACATTCTTAGAGCCTCAGAGAAAGGGTCTCCTGTCTGTGCATTCAGATTCCTGGGATTCCAACATTTCTCTCAGGAGCAAACCTCTTTTCTTTCTTCATCCCCAAACTTTCTCTCTGGGAAGATATTAAACAATTGGTCTCTAATGTCAGACTGACCTGGCTTTGTCACTTGCTAGCTGAGTGACTTAACCTTGCTGAGCCAGTTTACTCATATGCAAAATCAGGCTGGCAATAGTATTTACCTCATTGGGTTGTTGTGTCAAATAATAATAATAATAATAATAATAATAATAATAATAAAACAAAAATTGCTTTACCCAGTGCCTGGCACAGAATAACCGCTTGCAGTAGTCAAGGCCCACAGGGATCCGCATCTCCTGGTATTCATGGCTTTGCATAGTCCCTTTCCACACTGAGCAGGGCTGACCTGTGTAACCAATAGGACATTGTGAAAAGATAGGGTATAACTTTAAAGTTTGGTCATAAAGATATTGCCATTGCCTCCTTGCTCTCAGATCATTTGCTGTGGAGAAGACAGCCACCATGTTGTAAGGACACGCAGCACTCTGGATAGGTCTTGATGAGGAATAGCTGAGATCTTCTTCCAACAGCACTGATACCTACAACATCTTGGGAGCAGGTCCTCCAGTCCCAGTCAAGCCTTCAGATGGCTGCAGCCCTGAATGACATCTTGACTGTAACCTCATGAGAGACCCTCAGCCAGAAACAGTCAGCTAAACCACTCCGTAATTCCTGACCACAGAAACTGGGAGATAATAAATGTCTATGATTGTTTCTAGCAGCTATGTTTTGGAGTACTATAATTTGTTACACAGAAATGTATACCCAATAAATTCCTCTTATTGCCCTTGACCTTCATCTCACTTCACCTTCTATCTACATCTCTTGAAGCCAGTGGAGGAGGATGTAGTCATCGGGACAGGACGGATAGCACATCCCGAATGTTTTCATGGAACTAAGGGCGGAATGGAATGAGGAGAAAAGCCAGTCAGAGGGGCTCCATAGTGCCCCGATGCCATCAGGGGATTGACCAGCCAGGCTCAGGCCTGCAGATCTCTCCTGCCTTTAGGAAAGAGAAAGCCCACTAGTTTTGGGGGAACTAAGGCCTGGGTCAAGTCATGGCCGTTTTCTTTCTCCGAGAAATAGAGTGATAATGAGCCAGCTGCACAAAGCTTCGGAAAGGATTAAATATGGGTTAAATGGGGGAAAGACTGATGAGCTAGACTCTTCCCTCAAAGCAATAGAGGTAGGGAGGGACCCTCTTTAAGACCTTGATCTCCATCTCAGGGAGTCTCTAGGCCAGTTCAGTGGGATGGTAAGCCACATGGAGCCTGAGGCTCAGAGAGGTTGAGCAGTTTGCCCAACATCACACAGCTAGCAAGTAACAGCCTTAGGAGGCAATTCATGTATCTGGTCCAGAGACCAGCATTAGGCATTAGGCCTGAGTGAGGAGTGGCTTGATCCAGACTGGGAGAAGACCTTCCACAGACAGGTCCCAGGATGGTCAGGACACTTTAGCTGACCTCCAGCCACCCTGAAGGGCGTGAGAACTGAAGGTACCCCTCCTCCGTGTATATCACTGACTGTAGGCCTAAGCCAGCCTCTTGTACTGATTATTCTGGTAGAGAAAAGAGCTCTGCACAAGCAGTCGGCAGCCCCAGAGTGGCCTTGCCAGAGTCACTTGCCCTCTCTCTGTGACTCAGTCTCCTCAGTCTCCAAATGGGGGCTCAAAGGACTGGCTCTGCAACCCCCATCCCCAATGAGCTTCGTAGCCTTTGTCTCTGGGGACACGAAGGAGTATTTGGCTCTAAGCTATGCATTAAATCAATCCTGACATGATACTGTCATTATACTCATTCCCCAGGTGAAGAAACAGGCTCTATCTAACTGGTGACATGATTTGCTCAGCTGAGAGCTGAACCCAGTTCTTGTGAGAGGAATTATTCCCGACCTGGAGGGAATCTAAACAACCTTTTGAGGGCAGGACTCGGGGCCTCACTATCCTAGTTGCTTCCTCCTTGCTCATGGAGGTATGTAAATCTCCCCAGAGCCCACACTTGTCAGGAGCAACCCTGAGAAAAAGACCCTAAGGACCCCAGAAAGAAATTCTCACAGGCCAGAGGGAAAACTCATGAGTGCTGCTGCCCCCCTGGGGTCCTGGCTAAGGACATGCCAGCCTCCCCACACTGGGCCAGCAGTCCTCACCTGCCTTGTCCGATATGATAGCCACTAATACTTGAAACAGGGCTAGCCTGAGTTGAAATCTGCTGTGTGTATGGAATACACAAAGGATTCCAAAAACTTAGTACCTCAGGCTCAAGCCAAGCCAGAAACCCCTTGCTCAAGCCTGTGACCTTTGGGCTCAAGCCAGCAACCTTTAGGCTCGAATCGGTGACCTTGGGATTCAAGCTAGCAACCTTGGGGTCAGGTTTATGACTCTGCACTCAAGCCAAGGACCCAGGTGACCTCAGGGTTTTGAAACTGCGACCTCAGCATTCCAGGTCAATGCTCTCTTCACTGCACCACCACAGGCCAGGCTCTTTGTACTTTTTAAATGTGGTTACTAGAAAACTTGAAATGACTTATGTGGCTTGTATTTGTAGTTCAGGTTATACTTTTATTGGATATAACTGGTGTAGCCTCTGGCAACCAAGACCCTCAAAGCTGAGAAGAGACCCAGAACTGTAGAGCTCAGAGGGGCCTCAGGGGCCCTGGGTGCTACCTCTCTTGGGACAGAAGGAGAAACTGAGGCGAGTGTAGGGCTTTCATCCCCGATCCACCTGGACCAGCATGTTCTCCTGCAGTGAGTTCAGGTCACCCACTTGTCCACTTATGTTGCCCCCAGTGATGGGGATGGGGTCCAGCTTGCTGCTCCTGGTTCAGCCCCATCTCTGCCACTTCCTCCAGGTCTCCTACTTTTTGCCTCATTGGCAGCCCTGCCCACCCCTACCCTTGTCCAGAAGCCCTGCCCCTTCCTGCCAGGCCTTTAGTCCCGACCTCCAGGTGACTGGCAGGGCCCATTCCTTGCTAGGTGCCCAGGGCACTGGCCCCTGGACTGACTGCCCTGGGTACAAAGCCTCATTTGTAACATGAGGATGGTGATGCTTGCCTCATAGCATTGATGTGGCATGTTGAAAGTGACACCATCTGTTGTCATACACACATGCGTGCGCGTGCGCGCGCACACACACACACACACAGAAGCTGCTCTTAGTCTTGCCTCTCAGTCCCCTACCCTCTATTACTGTGGTCCGACCAGATGCCTCCTTGAGCCAGGGAAGGCCAGTCTTCACCCTCAACAGAGGCCTGGAACCCACTATCATTGTGCCCCAACATGTCCCAATGTGTCCCAGACCCCATCTACCACCTGATGCATCTAGAGCAACTTGCCCATGATTCATCACAGCTTTAAGGGTGTGGAGAGACTTCCCAGGCCCAGGCCCATCAGGTGAACGTGCAACCCTGAGCTGGGCCACAGCTGGCTTGTGGGTGAGGGGTGACAGGGGACTCCTGGCTGTAGTTTGCCCCTCCCCGCAACCCCTGGACAAGCAGAAATCCAGAGCCGGAGACAAGGACACATAAGATCTTGCTGTGTGCATGTGGCCTGGAACACAGTAGGTACGCATCTTAGTCTGGTTCCCCCTGCAGGGTCCCCCTGCAGACTCTGGGACCAGAACTGCAGGGCAAGAAGTTGATTTTGGAGGTGATCCTGGAAACACAGGTAGGGGAGTAAGGAAATGAGACAGAGGACGAGAGGTAGCTGTGCAGGGAAAGTAATCAAGGAAGAAAGGAAGAGTGCCAGCCCACTGGGGACAAATGGGAGACAGTGTGGAAAACACACATCAGAGTTCCCACCTGGGTGTGAGGGAGTTGGGTATTTACACACCAGCTCCAAATGGTCTTCGGGTGAGGACTGCTGCAGGGGGTGTCCACTGTGCTGGCACTTCTGGCCTGCTGTGCACAGGCCAGTGGAGGCTGGGAAAGGCCTTGGGCAGAGAAAGGCATGTGTGACAGCTGGGAAGTGATGAGGAAGTGACATGGGCCAGGCCCCAGCAGCTTTGCTCTGACTGAGGACCATGCGTTGGGCATCATGCCTGGTTTTAGGCCAAAGGCTCCCCATGCTCTGTGAGCCCCGGATTGTTCCTCCCCATCTGACTGAGCCTGGAAGAGGAAAGCAGCATGCTCAAGGCCATGCAGCCCTGGGTGACAATCAGGACTGTCCGAACCTCCACTTGCTCAGGACACTGTATCCCATGTGCCTGGCACCAGACAAAGCACTCAGCTGGTGGCCTGGCCGAGCCTCACGATGCTGTCCTGTTGGCCTTGCATGGGGGTAAATGACACAGATCTGCGTCTCCTGCAGGATGGGCCTCCGCAGACCCACGGAGCCACGGGCCAGAGCATTAGGCACAAGGGGCAAATGCAGGCCGCCCTCCTCTGCTCCTTCCCTGGCCCAGGCCTTGGTCCCCTCTCCCTGCTACCCCACCCCAGCACCTCTGGTCCATCTTCTGGAAACCTGCCAGTGGTTATATCGCTGTCCTACTCCAAAGGCTCCCTTGACTCCTGTCCTCCTCAGGAGAATTAGCCTGGAGTTCAAGGCCCTTTGGGGTCCTTCCTAAGCTGATTTCTCCTTCTCCCCTTCCTTATTCCAGGCCCCTTACCTCTCCACCATTGCCTGTCTAGCTTTTTCTTATGCCCTCCCCTCTCCCTGAAATGCCATTTTTTTGTGACCGCCTGCATCCCAATCCGTGCCTCCATCAAGGCTTATTTCAATACCTACTCTTTTGCTACTCTTTGCTGGGAAGTGGGCCCTCCCTCCCTGAAATCCTACAACCTATTGTCATTTTCTATCTGCCAAGTGATTGTGAGCACCTCACAAGTCCACCCTTAGGCTCCTTGAGGGTTTGCTTCGTCTTTGTACAGTTCCATGGCGCATTGTAGCGGCCACCATGGCGCATTGTACACAGTAGGTGCTCAGCAACAGCTTACCAGAGGTGATTGGCAAGGGAAACTAGGAAGAGCCGCTGCTCCTTTTTTAGTTTTCCTATCATTCTCTGGTGCCTCCCGGTGTTTCCAGCTTGCCCAGGGCCTGCCCACTCTCACGAGCAAGCATTACCCAGGCTCCCGGGCTCTACCTATCCTGGCACAACTTACCTGTCATTTTGTCTCAGCTCAGTGTCATGCAGATTTTCACTCCATGAACTCATTTCTGCACTTGTGTGCATTGGCTAACATGTTTCCCTTCCCAGATTATGGGGCCCCAGTCAGTTATAGCAAGTGTTTCTGGAAGGCTCTGAGGAGTGGAACTGTTCCCTCTTGCCCCTTTTCCCTATTTTCAGGCTCCTTTTTCTCTTTTCCCCCTCCCTCCTTCCTTTTATTTTTTCCCTCCTTTTTTTTTTTTTTTTTTTTTGCATTTTTCTGAAGCTGGAAACAGGGAGAGACAGACAGACTCCCGCATGCGCCCGACCGGGATCCACCCGGCACGCCCACCAGGGGGCGACGCTCTGCCCATCCTGGGCGTCGCCATGTTGCGACCCTCCTGGGTGTCGCCATGTTGCGACCAGAGCCACTCTAGCGCCTGGGGCAGAGGCCACAGAGCCATCCCCAGCGCCCGGGCCATCTTTGCTCCAATGGAGCCTTGGCTGCGGGAGGGGAAGAGAGAGACAGAGAGGAAGGCGCGGCGGAGGGGTGGAGAAGCATATGGGCGCTTCTCCTATGTGCCCTGACCGGGAATCGAACCTGGGTCCTCCGCACGCTAGGCCGACGCTCTACCGCTGAGCCAACCGGCCAGGGCCCCTCCTTTTTATCTTCTGTTTTTCAACAAGCAAATCCACAGTTCTGGCCCTGGGTGAGTAAACTGAGATGAGGGAGCCTGGAGGCCCCACACTAGCCTAAGGCTGAGGTGTCAGGGAATGATGCCCAGGAAGCAGCGGAGCTTGCTTTGAAAACACATAGCAGTGGTAGGCCTGCAAAGAGAAGGGAGCCTTATGGCAGAGGGAACAGCATGTGCAAAGCTGCAGAGGCACTCATGGCAGAGGGAACAGCATGTGCAAAGCTGCAGGACTTCTCCTCAAGGGTGAGGGGTGCCATGGAGGGCTCCAAGCAGAGGATGGCCTCTGGCTGCAGGGGTAGGTGGCTTGTAGGGGTGCATATGGGGAGGGGAAGCAAGATGGGGGTATGGGTGAGGGGTAGAGGCCTGACCCAGGGCAAGGAGAGGGCATGGAGAGTGTGTTACTATCCAGGGGGGCTTAAAACAACAGAAATTTCTTCTTTCACAGTCCGGAGGCTAGAAGTCTGAATTCAAGCTGTTAGTAGTGCCATGTTCCCACTGTAAGTGTACGTAGAATCCTTCCTTGTCTCTTCCAACTTCTAGAGGGAGCCACTGACCCCTGGCATTCCTTGGCTAGTAATTGCATCATACCAAGCTCTGCCTTTACTCAGGTGCATTATTCCTGTGTGTCTGTCTTCACATGGCATTTCCACTTATAAAAACACCAGCCATATTGAATTAGGGCCTGCCCTCATGACCTCATCTTGATTACATACACAAAAACTGTATTTCCAGGCCCTGGCCGGTTGGCTCAGCAGTAGAGCGTCGGCCTGGCATGCGGGGGACCCGGGTTCGATTCCGGCCAGGGCACATAGGAGAAGCGCCCATTTGCTTCTCTACCCCCCCCCCTTCCTCTCTGTCTCTCTCTTCCTCTCCCGCAGCCAAGGCTCCATTGGAGCAAAGATGGCCCGGGCGATGGGGATGGCTCCTTGGCCGCTGCCCCAGGCGCTAGAGTGGCTCTGGTCTCGGCAGAGCGACGCCCCGGAGAGGCAGAGCATCGACCCCTGGTGGGCAGAGCGGCGCCCCTGGTGGGCGTGCCGGGTGGATTCCAGTCGGGCGCATGTGGGAGTCTGTCTGACTGTCTCTCCCCATTTCCAGCTTCAGAAAAATACAAAAACAAAAAACAAAACAAAACTGTATTTCCAAATAAGGTCAGTTATAAGGAACTGGGGAAGTTAGCACTTCAACATATCTTTTTAGGGGATACAATTCAACCCATAATAGAGAGGAACAGGTGGTTGCACTGAATTTCTCCTAGGGGCAGCCATGACACTGGCTATGGCTTTCACATGTCAGACCTACAGATGACTGGTCGCCGTGGGTGCCCCAACCTGGCCTGGACAGACCAAAACCAAATTTAGCACTATAACACCCCTTGCTGTCCAGGTGTAGCAAGAGCAACCTGACTTCTGCAAACTACGGGCAGCAGAGACCCTTGCAAACCTCATACCTTTTTCCTTTTTTTATTTTTGAGAATCTTGTCATTTATTTTCATATCTACCTTTCCTATAAATAAATTTCTTTAAAAGTACTGACTTTAAAGAATCACAAAATCAGAGACTAAGGGTTTTCACATTCTAAGTCACATATTTCTTTAATTTTCTTAAAATAAGCATATACTGCTTTGGAAACCACACACACAAATGATTAACTCCAATGCAGATTCATTCTACCCATCCTGAAAAACAACAATCTGTAGAAATAACAAGCCCAAACCACCAACATTGGTAATCAAATGGGCATTCAAGGTCAACAGCACTGTTGCTGATCTGACCAGCACACCCTGGAGCTGACCACAGAGCCATGTCTCCAGGACCTCTGAACCCCTGAGAAAGGCCAATCTATATATACAGCAGGGGTCCCCAAACTAGGCCCGCGGGCCACTTGCGGCCCCCTGAGGCCATTTATCCGGCCCCCACTGCACTTCCGGAAGGGGCACCTCTTTCACTGGTGGTCAGTGAGAGGAGAATAGTTTCCATTGAAATACTGGTCAGTTTGTTGATTTAAATTTACTTGTTCTTTATTTTAAATATTGTATTTGTTCCCGTTTTGTCTTTTTACTTTAAAATAAGATATGTGCAGTGTGCATAGGGATTTGTTCATAGTTTTTTTTATAGTCCGGCCTTCCAACGGTCTGAGGGACAGTGAACTGGCCCTCTGTGTTAAAAGTTTGGGGATCCCTGATATACAGGCTCCTCAGCCAACTCTAACCTGCCTGGCCCTCCGATCAATGGCTGACAGCTCCCTCTAGTGGCAATGTTTTGTTTTCTGTAAAGATAGGGATTGAAGACTGCATCTTTAAACACCTACAGGAAATTGCCTTTTCTAGGCAAATGACAGAGCAGCACTTTCATTCTGAGACTTGCTACTAATGACCTATAATGAATATTATTATATACAAGGAACTGGGTGGGGAAGGAGGGAAAAGATGATGGCAGTGAATTGTCTTAAAATTCTTTGCAAGGCCAAGATAGAAAGATTTACGCACGTTAAATATAAATAAGAGGAAACTAAGAAGTTAGACCTTAAATGGTCTCTAGGGTATCAAAACTTACCCTAGGCAGTGGTCGGCAAACTCATTCGTCAACAGAGCCAAATATCAACAGTACAACGATTGAAATTTCTTTTGAGAGCCAAATTTTTTTAACTTAAACTATATATCGATAGGTAGGTACATTGTTATTAACTTAATTAGAGTACTCCTAAGCTGGCCTTTGAGGCACACTCAAGGGACCAAAGAGCCTCATGTGGCTCACGAGCCACAGTTTGCTGACCACTGCCTAGAAGGTGACAAGTATTCCTGTGAGAAGTCCATGAGTTTGTGAGAGGCTGAGTACCATAAAACAATGATAATCAATAATTTAAATGAATATGGATGTTAAAACCCATACATGCTGATAACCTTCAATGTTGCCTGCTAAGAAGCTGGAATTCACAATACTGTTTGAAATTCTGCCTCAATAAGTATCTCACCACCTTCAATGCAGAAATAGTACAACCCAGACCAATCATCCTTGTTTACCAAAACCACGTCCAATCTTGGAGGATAAGGAATTGTGACCACCAGGGAAAAGAGGAAGAATAGATTTCCATTGTTTTCTCCCAAAGCTATCTTCACCAGCCTCCTGTGCACCTAGGAGAAAATGCTAAATGATGCCGAGTTGTCCATTTATACAAGTTCAGGTCCAGCTGCCCAAAGGCAAGAACAGGCCTTTTTCAGGAGAGCTGCCCTACGAGTTCTTCTTCCAAACAGTCTAGTGCCTAGCTCTGCCCACGCCATGACTTTAGTCTCAGATGAGAATCTAGAAGGACAAATCTAGTTTTAAAGAGGCCCCAGGAGGCTTCCTGGATTTGAGAACATTTTTTCCACTTAAAATCATTGGATTAAAAAAAAATGAAGGGCTCTTGAGTCCAAATTTTCATGTGATGACCTTTTAACACTTGACCCACAGGAGTGGAAGAAATTTTAGATAGCATCACATGATCTCGTGACCACCGGGGTTGTGACCAGCAACAGGTGGCCCCCACCGGTGCGGTCTCTGCTCCCATCAAGCAATCTTTTTTTTTTTTTTTTGTGACAGAGACAGAGAGAGACAGAGAAAGGAACAGACAGACTGGAAGGGATAAAGATGAGAAGCATCAATTCTTTGTTGCAGCACCTTAGTTTCTCAGTGATTGCTTTTTCATATGTGCCTTCACTGTGAGGCTGCAGCAGACTGAGTGACCCCTTGCTCAAGCCAGCGAGATAAGAAGCTGGTGAGAGGCCCTGGCCGGTTGGCTCAGTGGTAGAGCGCCGGCCTGGCGTGCAGAGGTCCTGGGTTCGATTCCCGGCCAGGGCACACAGGAGAGGCGCCCATCTGCTTCTCCACCCCTCCCCCTCTCCTTCCTCTCTGTATCTCTCTCCCCCTCCCGCAGCTAGGGCTCCATTGGAGCAAAGATGGCCCGGGCGCTGGGGATGGCTCTGTGGCCTCTGCCTCAGGCGCTAGAGTGGCTCTGGTCGCAACATAGCAACGCCCCAGAGGGGCAGAGCATCGCCCCCTGGTGGGCAGAGCTTTGCCCCTGGTGGGCGTGCCGGGTGGATCCCGGTCGGGTGCATGCGGGAGTCTGTCTGACTGTCTCTCCCCGTTTCCAGCTTCAGAAAAATACAAAAAAAAAAAAAAAAAAAAAAAAAAAGAGAAGCTGGTGAGATCAGATAAACCTGCGCTCAAACTGGCGAGCTCGGGGTTTTGAACCTGGGTCCTCCAGGTCCCAGTCCGACGCTCTATCCACTACGCCACCACCTCAAGCAATCTTTAGGTGAAGACCAAGATGTGGTTCCACATCCTGTTACACTTCTAATCCCACTGGCTAGCCTTCCTCCCTCCTTTGTACATTTTTGTGGTTCCAGTCTCCCTATTTTTATCCAGATTCCAACAACCAGATCCTTGAAAAATAATTTTGAGGCATCAATGTTATTCTTTGTTTCAATGGCATACAACATTTTCCATAATGCTTTATCCCTTTAGAAAATAAAACATCACCCTAGCCTGCTGTATGATTAAGTATATAAACATGGTCATGTAGATTTAAGAAGTGACTTAAATTTACTATGAACACATCCACGAATTATGTAACACTCTTTGCTATGTAAGAGTGCCATTTGCAGCCACAAAACCCCATCAGTCTGCTAATGTTAAGTTGGAGACAAAGTCAAGCTTTCTGATAGAAAAGTTCTTTCCCATATTAAAAACATCAGTTTGTTTTTTGAAAGAATTTAGGTTTTGGGTGTAGTTTCTCTTTACACATTTCCTTAGTTTCTTCTGCTTCAATTTTTCCTGGAGATCCAGGAAGTTTGAGATTATAATCTATCACAACGTAGGTATTGTCCCCTTAAACCCATGCTGGCTGTTGAAGACACACTGTAGAATAGAAATGGCTCCAAACAGTAGACAATTCCCGTTTCTTAGATCTTCCTGGGGCACAGGAGTGGGAATGTGGTAAAGCCTCTTCTCCATGTCAGTCCCTCTATAATTTCCAAACCTCAAACAATTACAGGTTGGAGTCTGGGCAAGCAGGATGGGCCTATTTGCATGTCCTCTAACATCATCCAGGATCTTACAAAGACCAACCCAGCTGGCATTCTCAGCATACAGGATATGTGTAGGAGCAACATCAGCATGAATAATCCAGAGAGCAATTGCATTAAAAGGGACCTGATAGGCCTGACCAGGCGGTGGCACAGTGGATAGAGCGTTTGACTGGGATGCGGAAGGACTCAGGTTCGAGTCTCCAGGGTTGCCAGCTTGAGCGCGGGCTCATCTGGCTTGAGCAAAAAGCTCACTAGCATGGACCTAAGGTCACTGGCTGGAGCAGGGGCTTACTCAGTCTGCTGAAGGCCCGCGGTCATGGCATATATGAGAAAGCAATCAATAAACAACTACGATATTACAACGAAAAACTGATGATTGATGCTTCTCATCTCTCTCCGTTCCTGTCTGTCTATATCTATCCCTCTATCTGACTCTCTCTGTCCCTGTAAAATAAATAAATAAATAAATAAATAAATAAATAAATAAAAATTTAAGAAAAAAGGGACCTGATAGAATGTCAGCCTATGTAAGGGATAAAGTGGTTTCGGCACTGGGGGCTTCAGCTGGTCAAGGTTACCTAACACCGCTGAGTCATGAAGAGCTCTGTTATGTGAGTCTCTTGTAGTTTTTCTGAACGCAAAGTCTAACTGGATGCACATCAGTTTATGTCCAATAAATACAACCAGATTCTTCTTTTCTTTAGCAGCAAATTCCAAATTCTCTGCAGATTCTGCCAGGTGGAAATCTTTGTTTCTGATTTTGGCTTTGTGTGTGTGTGTACACACCATCCATGTCATCTACATGATCAGAAGAAAGGTTTGGCATGTAGTTACTTCGGTCAGAACTGAACTGAACGACATGGCTGGGAGACAGCAATCGGATCAGATCAATGAGAAGCAAAAGCCCTTGTTTGTCACCCAGCCTACTGTGTGGCCAATAAGAAGGAACTCTCTCTTGTAGGAGCTGAAACACATACTTTATCGTCTCAATGTAATTCTCATAGTTGTTTGTACAAGTAGGTTTCCCAAAATATACCAATTTTTTGTGGTGTCCTCTGGTGGGTGAAAGGTGGTCCTAGAATTGGTTTTGTAATGTTAAGCAAAGAAATGCAACCTGGAGGAATAAATTCTGTCTGTCCCAGATCACATTCTAAATAGTCAATATAGGAAATAATATTTAACAACTAGTTAATCAGGTATCTATTAAATGTTGCCTTTCCAGTGTCCTGAGATCCACAAACCAGAATGACAACCTCACAAGAGAGGGTGATAACTCCTCCAGGGTTGAATGTACATTCACTCTCACTTAAACAAAGGCCATCCCCTCCCCCTTTTTCTAATGCCAACAGCCACAAAGGCCAAATACTCAGAGTTAATCTGGAAAGTGAGTTCCCTTGTATGAAAATGTAAGATAAACTTGAATGGTTGATTATGAAGTTTACAGCGGAGGTTTTCAGATTTTCTAGCAGCACAATGGAACACAGAGGAGAAAAAGTCTTCATCAACCAACATCTGTCCTCTGGGTTAAGATGAGATCTGAGCAAAGTTCTGGGTTCCCTTTTTATCCTTGCTTTTCTTAAGATCAAGTAATGAAGTGCACTACACTGAGCCATGGATAGGTGTGGGTAGAAAAGGCATCTTGGGAAGGCTGGCAGTGGCTAGTGGTAAAACCGAACACCTGCACCTGGCTATAAAGGCAAGTCACAGGACAGATCCTGCTAAAAGTAAAACCCTGCTCAAACCGCAGCCACAGCAACTGCAGGCCCCGAGGCGGCCCGCTGCACTGGTGGGGTGAGGAGGCTTGGGGGCCGCTCAGGGCGGGTTCCTCATCCGGGTTCGGGCTGGGACCACGCTCTTGGGCCTTAGGGCCCCCGCTATGCGACACCTAGCAGCCACCACCGCAGGCGCCTTCTTCCCCACCAGCTCAGGTTCCTGAGCCCGAGGCGGGGCTGGCAGCTGGTGGTTGAGGATGAGCTGGGGCCGGGCCTTGCTAGCTCTCGCCCACGTGGAACAGAAGGGTCCCTGCCCTGCTTGGGCGGCAGCCGAGAGTCCGCCATGCTCTCCCAGAGACCTCAGACTTTATTGGCCATGGAAGAGCCCTCAGTCCTGAGGCTGAGGTGGCCAAATGGAGTGGCGCTGAAGATCTAGAGCAGGGGTCCCCACACTACAGCACGCAGGCCGCATGCGGCCCCCTGAGGCCATTTATCCGGCCTCTGCCGCACTTCCGGAAGAGGCACCTCTTTCATTGGTGGTCAGTGAGAGGAGCACAGGATGTGAATGCATGTGGCATACTGTATGTGGCGGTGCCGCAAAGCGCTGCGTCGCTCACGTACAGTATTACTTCCGTTTTGTTATTTTACTTTAAAATAAGATATGTGCAGTGTGCATAGGGATTTGTTAATAGTTGGAGTTTTTTTTATAGTCCGGCCCTCTAACGGTCTGAGGGACAGTGAACTGGCCCCTTGCGTAAAAAGTTTGGGGACCCCTGATCTAGAGGCTGTGACCACCAGCCTTGGCATCTGATTGACCTGGTTTTGCATCCTGCCTCAAGGGCTGCCTGGGTGGGTTGACCCTGGGCGGGCTGCTTGGCTTCCATTTATTTCTGTTGCCCTGGGAGGGAACAAGGGGGATTGTGCGTGTTCCCACAGGGCACAGCTCTGGGCACAGAGTCACTGCACAGTACCTGGCAACTACTTACTAAAACAATATTAATTATGTTAATAAATGAGTTAATAACTATAATGTTCTTAAACCAGGCAGACGGTAAGTGCTAATGAAGGAATTTATATTCTTACCATCTACTACCTGCCAGATTTGTTCTCCTTAGATCCCTGAGGGTCTAGAAGCACCAGTATATATGTTTATACTATATATAAATAAGCTTGCAGATACAGAGAACAGACTGGTGGTGCCAGAGGTGGGGGTGGGAGATGGGAGAAATAGGTGAATTTTTAATTTTTTAAATTAAATTTGTCTTTTAAAATAATATATATTAATATTATTATTGGCATTTCTAGGCTCTTAGGGATCCAAGGGGATATAAATACAGGGTTCCCACAAACCCAGGATGTTGTCATATTGCAGTAAGTCACATCTATCTTTATTTAATAAAAGAGAAGGAAAATTATCTCATGAATCTGGGGTCACTCACATCCTTTCCTGAAACTAGTCTTAAGTTATTGTCAGCTTTATTTGTTTACTTGTTTTTTTAATTTTTATTTTATTGATTTGAGAGAGAGAGACAGACATCAATCTGTTCCTGTATATGCCCAGACTGGATATTGAACCGGCAACCTCTGTGCTTCGGGATGGTGCTCTAACAACCGAGTCACCCAGCCAGGGCTATTTATTCATTTTTGCTTAGTTCTCTCCATATGAATTAAATCAAACTTCAAGGGTATGCTTACTTCTTGCTGCAAGGAACATTATGACAGAGCAGGCAGTGGTTCCAGGGGGTTGGTGGGGTCAAACTGCTCCCAAGCTGGCCCACCATCCTGGTTGCCCTGGAGTTTCCTGGGATTTCAGGCTAAACCTGGGACAGTTCCAGGAAACTGAGACATTCACTCACCGCAAACCAGGGGTAGTCAACCTTTATATACCTACTGCCCACTTTTGTATCTCTGTTAGTAGTAAAATTTTCTAACCGCCCACTGGTTTCACAGTAAGGTGATTTATAAAGTAGGGAAGTAACTATACTTTATAAAATTTTTAAAGCAGAGTTACAGCAAGTTAAAGCATATAATAATAAGTACTTTATGTTGGATTTTCGCTAAGTTTGGCAGAATAAATCTTTATAAAACAACTTACTATAGTTAAACCTATCTTTTTATTTATACTTTAGTTGCTCTGCTACCGCCCACCATGAAAACTGGAATGCCCCCTAGTGGGCGGTAGGGACCAAGTTGACTACCACTGCCCTAACCCATTCCACCCTGCTTGGCCCAGAAGCTCACTCCAGATGAAAGGTTGACTCAAGCTCAGGGAGGGGTTAAGAGCTGACTAACCTGGCTTTGCCTTCTGGCTTTGACACTAATTAGCTGTGTGGCCTTGGGTAGGTCACATAACCTTTCAGAACTTTGCTCTATAAAGCTGGAATGTTGTAAATATTTCAATAAGGTGTGTGAGCTCTTGTCTTGGAGGCTGGCACAAACAGGTCTCTAATAGAATCACATTGTGGTTTTTGCCTTTCACATGTAGTTGCTGGCTCCTGGTTAGAGAGAGAGTGTCTCAGAAAGGGCCCTTGTCCTCCTGGGGAAGCTGAGGGATGCAAGTGGTTAGAGCAGATGCATCCCACCCTGGCTGGTCATTCCCGAGATGCCGTGGTTGCTTGGCCACCATCTTCCTCTCTGGATATAATCCCAGGCCAACTAGGGGACTGCTGTGTGCTTGGGGCCAGCTGAGGGTCTGGAGGACACAGCAGATACCACATAGTTGTTGGATTAATAAACTGAGTCCAAAGTAGAAGCAAGAAACTCGGGCCTAGGTAGGGTTGGAGCACAAGCAGAGGGTTAGGCAGTCTGGAGTGGTCAGTGGCGGAGAAGGGACAGGCAGAGATGGGGTAAATAGGCACTGGAGATGGAAGGGGTTCAGAATCCCAGGGAGATGGTTTAGTCTGGGTTTGATACATGACCATAGGCAAGTCCCTTCCTCTCTCAGAATGTCAGTTCCCACATCTGCAAAATGGGACAGTTACTGTGCCTGCCTCAAAGGGTTATTGTGGGGTTAATGAGATTGTATCATATAAGAAACCTGTAGCCTGGGCCCAGGGCCTGCTGCTTAATTTCCCACTGAGTACTCCACAACACCCTCTCTCTCTCCCTCTCTGTTTATCTCTCTCTCTCTCTCTCTCTCTCTCTCACACACACACACACACACACACACACACACTGGACTCTATCCTCATGTGGCCACACACTCTGCCAGATCCAGCCCTTGCTCCAGTCCTACTACTTACTTGCTATGTGATCTTGGCCAAGTGCCTTTCCCTCTGAGCTTCCTTCCTCATCTCTAGCATGAGATAATAACAGTCTCTATGAGTTTTGATGAAGATGAATTAATATAATGCTCACACAGTGCTTAGTCCAGTGCTGGGCACATAACCAGTGTTCAGTTGGAGTAAGATCATCCCTTGGATGAACACACACACACACACACACACAAAGTGCTTAGTCCAGTGCTGGGCACATAACCAGTGTTCAGTTGGAGTAAGATCATCCCTTGGATGAACACACACACACACACACACACACACACACAATCTTCCGGGTCTTTGTAGCTTGTGGTAATCCTTCAAACATACAGGGCTTCAGCATATAACATACCAAATTTTTGTGCACACCAAGTTCTTGCCACACCACGGGGTTCTGTCCCATAGATACATTCACACAGGCTCCCACCATGCTCTCTTGGGTCCCCAGTCCCCACTGATCACCTCCCCCAACCTGGACCCCGCCAGTCACCACTACTGAGGCTGATTAACAAAAACACAACATCAAATGCCTTTACTTCTGAGGTCTCCCCTTTAAGGGGAGGCAGGAAGTAGAACAGGAAAGGGGATTTACTTTAAAAAAACGGAGTAATGAATCAAATGCTGATCTCAGGCACTCTCTGTATGCCATGGGCCCAGACCTGGCTGTATCCCCACAGCAGCCCCACCTTACCCCAGGGACCGAGGTGGCACCAGGAGGGGGTGGGGAAAGCCAGCAGGCCCCTGCCCGGCCCCTCCTCACAGAGGGAGCAGGCGGGAGGTGGGGGCCACTGGGCGGGCAGCAAGTCACCACTGCAGAAAGTCTCGAATGAACTTCCAGAGCTTGGTGACCCACAGGTTGACTCCGAGGTCCATCAGGTACTGGATCTCGGGCGTGAGCATGCGGCGACAGAGCTGCGCGTGTCGCTGCCCGATGCTCTTCTTGAGGTTGTAGCCCAGGATGGACTTGGTGCCCAGCGGCTGCCAGGGCTGCATGGCCGAGTCCTGGATGGCAGCAGCATCCACGGCGTGGCCCCCATCGATGCAGATGCGCCGCATGCGCTCGTTGGCACGTCGCAGGGCGGCCACCTCGCGGGCCATGCGCTCCCGCCCGAATGCTTCCACTTTGTGCCAGAAGCTGGCATTGAAATGGCGGTAGAGGCGGGCATCCAGCACATTCCAGGCAGTGGCACGCTGGTACAGCTCGCCTGACAGACGGGGCACAGCCGAGGAGCGGCGGGCGTTGAGCTTGAAGTAGAGCACATCCTCCAGCTCCCAGCACAGCAAGTCCTTGAGCAGCACCAGGGACTCGTCGAAGTACTCCTGCAGGAGCACCAGGTGGAAGCGGCGCTCCACCTCTAGGATGTGCTCCTGCACCTGCGGGCTGCCGGGGTCCAGGCCGCTGTCATAGCCCAGGTCAAAGAAGAGCAGGTTGCGGAGGTAGTGGGCGTTGTAGCCGTTGGGGTCGTAGTAGCGGTCGGGGTCCTGCAGGAACTCGGCCAGCTTGTCCTGGCCTGAGAGCTTCCAGGTAAAGGGCACCACCGAGCCAAAGTAGTGGAAGGAGGACTCGAAGAGGTGGGCGGGGTCTCGGAGCACAGTGATGAAGGTGGCGTTGGGTGGCACGATGCCCCGGACCTCGTCATAGTGGAAGCGCATGTGGTTGCAGATGATGTTAAAGCAGGCCCCCGGCCGGTAGTCCTGCACCAGATTGCGGGCAAAGAAGGTCGGGTAGTGGAAGTCGTTGCGGCCATTGGGGAAGGCGAACTTGAGCCTGTGCTTCTGGCCAAAGCGGAACAGGATGTTGAGCAGTGTGCTACTGGCCGTCTTGTGTGTCTTCATGAACACGATGTCATGCCGTGGCTGGCACCCTCCTCCTGACGAGCCGTTGGCAGGAGTCACCATCTCTGGCTCACTCGGGGCTGGGGAGCAGGATGCTGTGCCCTCTGGGGTCCTGTTGGGCACAGAGTGGTGGGGAGATCCTCAGGGGCTGCTGGGTCCCCAGGTGTCAGAACCCCCTAGGCCCTGGTGTTAAACAGCAGAATTGTTGGGGGATGGTAGTGGCAGGGGAGCTAGGATGGGGACCAGACAGGCTTTAATCCAGGCTGCAATGGCTGGGTCAGTGGTTTGGCCTCTCCGGCCTCATGTTCCTCATCTATGAAATGGGGAAAATGACAGACTCTATTCATGGTGTTGGTGTACCGTCAAAGTGAGATGAACAGAGCATGCTGCTTCTAGTCTCATTTGTGGCCTCTGCTTCCTCGCACATTTTCATAAATTGGCATTAGGTTGAACCACATGAAATATTGTAGGCCAACAATGGTTAATTGTTTTGTTTTGTTTTTACCAAAAATAATCAATTATCAGTAATTTCCTCCTGTTCAACTTAATACCACCCAACTAAGGGCATGGGCTGTGCCAGGCTTGGGCAGAGCAGCCCCAAGGAGAGGTGGGAGAGCCTCATGGTTAGGAGCCAGGCTTGGAGGCAAACAGACCTCAATTTGAATCCAGGCCCTGTGCCAGCTGAGTGCTCTTGGACAAGTCACTCCCACCTCCCAGCCCTGCTGAAAGCTCAGATGATGATAATCCAAGTCCTATACACAGACGGTGTTATCTGACACTCATGCTGCATAAGGCATTCTCTGTTCTTATACCCACTTCACAGATGCGGACACTGAGGCCCAGCGTTACAGAATGAATTCTGCCCTCAGTGGAATTTCTGCCCAGCATGGCATGGTACAGGGTGCCCCCTAGCTCCCACCCCCCACCCCTTGGTCACTCAGGAGGACCACTCACGTAGAGGGCAGGCCAGCGTGCAGGGGGGGTACTGCGTATGAGTACAGCAGCAGCAGAAAGCTGGTGAAGAGTGCTCCCAGCACCAGCCCCTTGGCCATGGACTCCCAGCGCTTCTTCTGAGGCAGCGGCATCTCAGACACCTGCAGGGGGCACAAAGCAGGGCACGCATCAGGAGGCCAGCCCCAGGGAGTGCTCAGGTCAAACATTGCCCCAGGCCTAGCGAGGTTGAGGGGCAGCCTTTGATACAGGGCCCTGTCTTCACCAGCTCTGTGGCCCCCCAGCAAGGTCCAGACAGAGAGACAGACACAGGAGAGACACAATGACAGGGCTGCAGACAGACAGTTGGCAAAGCCAACACAGAATTTGGAGAGTGGGGCAGGGAGAAGTTTCTACTGCCTAGTTTAGTTTTAATTTTTTGGTGAGTGGTGGGGGTGGGTACATGGGTATTCATTAGTTTATTTCTTACACTTTTTTCGCTTCATAATTAAATCAAAGGAAAAGAAGACCCTGTGCCATTGCGTGTCCAGCTCTGAGGTCAGGGCTGTCTACAGGCCATGAATTCCTCACCTTTCAAAAGCCCAGCCAGGCCCATCTTTCCCTTGTGCCACCCTCCTCAGCTACCCAGTGAAAGGCCAAGGGAAGACAGATGGAAAATCTAAGGTTCAGAGTGAGGAAGGAGAGGGCTCAGGTCAAATAGCCAGGCAGGCCTCTACCCACACACACCCACCCCCTTTCCAATTGCCAGCAGGCAGGGTGGCCCAGGTAAATTTGAATTTCAGATAAACAACAAAATTGTTTTTAGTATAAATATGTTCCAAATATTGCATGGGACATACTTATACTAAAAAGTATTCAATGTTTAACTAAAAATCAGATGTGTGTGTCCTGGTTTTTTGTTTGGTTTTGAGGAGAGGTGGCACCCTGTTTAGCAGGGGTTGTAATGGGCCCAGGAGAGAGCTGAGGCTCAGGGGGCTTTCCCGCCACCCTTTAGCTACAAGGCCAAGGCACAAAACTTTCCACTCCTGTTCTGGCTCATGTGCCTCGGGCCCGGGGCCCCTGAGGCCACAAGAGGTCATGTGTGCTGCCCTATAACTATACGCATTGGCACGCAACCACTATCTCTGGGGGCAGAGGTGAAATAACTTGCCTGAAGGAGAACCCTACATACTTCCTCCTGGAAAAGTTACACAAGGGCCCCACAAACCATTCCCAGAGATGGGACAGTCCTGGCCCACCCGACCAGCCACAACAGTCCCTGAGTCCTCTGCTCATCATCTAGAAATTTCTGCACACAGGAAAGGACATAAAGAAGCAATCGGCAGAGCCTGACCAGGTGGTGACGCAGTGGATAGAGCATCGGACTGGGATGCAGAGGATCCAGGTTCAAGACCCCAAGGTCACCAGCTTGAGCGCGGGCTCATCTGGTTTGAACAAAGCTCACCAGCTTGGACCCAGGGTCGCTAGCTTGAGCAAGGGGTTACTCAGTCTGCTGAAGGCCCACGGTCAAGGCACATATGAAAAAGCAATCAATGAACAACTAAGGTGTTGCAATGAAAAACTGATGATTGATGTTTCTCATCTCTCTCTATTCCTGTCTGTCTGTCCCTGCTATCCCTCTCTCTGACTCTCTCTCTGTCTCTGAAAAAAAAAAAAAAAGCAATCTGCAGAGGAAGAAACTATCCAAGAGGGAATTTGGCCTCCCTCATGACAATGAAGTATCCCTGTTCACTCAGGTGGGCAAGGTGGACAGAATGTGGGAGAGTTTCTGGAGGGCGGTTCCATCAAAGGAGGAAACTACAAGCTCTCTGAATTCCAACTATTTTATGGAAAGGCTTGGGCAAAATCACACATGTGGCCCTGGCCGGTTGGCTCAGCGGTAGAGCATCGGTCTGGCGTGCGGGGGAATCCCGGGTTTGATTCCCGGCCAGGGCACACAGGAGAAGCGCCCATCTGCTTCTCCACCCCTCCCCCTCTCCTTCCTCTCTGTCTCTCTCTTCCCCTCCTGCAGCAAGGCTCCATTGGAGCAAAGATGGCCCGGGCACTGAGGATGGCTCTGTGGCCTCTGCCTCAGGCACTAGAATGGCTCTGGATGCGACAGAGCGACGCCCTGGAGGGGC
The DNA here is from genome assembly GCF_036850765.1 of Saccopteryx bilineata. NCBI lineage: Eukaryota > Metazoa > Chordata > Mammalia > Chiroptera > Emballonuridae > Saccopteryx > Saccopteryx bilineata. Next base: position 256,932,473 of record NC_089491.1, on the reverse strand, counting down.
AGAGCATCGCCCCCTGGTGGGCATGCCGGGTGGATCCCGGTCGGGCGCATGCAGGAATCTGTCTGACTGCCTCCCCGTTTCCAGCTTTGGAAAAATAGAAGGAAAAAAAAATCACACATGCAGGGGTGTTCGTGGCACCTTGGTCAGAAAAACAAAAAAATTAGAAACAACCTTAGAGTCCATCAGTAGGGACCATTACATGAACTACAACCCATTTCCAAATGGAGTCATTTGTTTTTTTTTGTTTTTTGTTTTTTCTTTTTCTTTTCTGAAGCTGGAAACGGGGAAAGACAGTCAGACAGACTCCCGCATGCGCCTGACCGGGATCCACCCGGCACGCCCACCAGGGGCGCCGCTCTGCCCACCAGGGATGGATGCTCTGCCCCTCTGGGGTGTCGCTCTGCCGCGACCAGAGCCACTCTAGCGCCTGGGGCAGGGGCCAAGGAGCCATCCCCAGCGCCCGGGCCATCCTTGTTCCAATGGAGCCTTGGCTGCGGGAGGGGAAGAGAGGGACAGAGAGGAAGGAGGGAGGGGGTAGAGAAGCAAATGGGCGCTTCTCCTATGTGCCCTGGCCGGGAATCAAGCCCGGGTCCCCCGCACGCCAGGCCGACGCTCTACCGCTGAGCCAACCGGCCAGGGCCCCAAATGGAGTCATTTGTATCCACTTAAAAAGATAAGGCAGGCCCTGGCCGGTTGGCTCAGTGGTAGAGCATCAGCCTGGCGTGCAGGAGTCCCAGGATGGCTCTGTGGCCTCTGCCTCAGGCGCTAGAATGGCTCTGATTGCGGCAGAGCGCCGCCCCAAGATGGGCAGAGCATCGCCCCCTGGTGGGCATGCCGGGTGGATCCCTGTCAGGCGCATGCGGGAGGAGTCTGTCTGACTGCCTCCCCATTTCCAACTTCAGAAAAATTTAAAAAAAAATTAAAAAAAGATAAGGCAAGCCTGACCTGTGGTGGCGCAGTGGATAAAGCGTCGACCTGGAAATGCTGAGGTTGCCGGTTCCACAAAACCCTGGGCTTGCCTGGTCAAGGCACATATGGGAGTTGATGCTTCCAGCTCCTCCCCACTTCTCTCTCTCTCTGTCTCTCCCTCTCCTCTCTAAAATGAATTTAAAAAAATTAAAAAAAAAAAGATAAGGCAGAGCTAAAGGAACTAACTAAAAAAAACACACAATAATCTATTATTAATGTGAGAAACGAAAGTTCCAGAACACTACACCACAAATTCACATATGTATGTAAGTAAATATACATGTAGGCAAAGAAACAACTGAAGGCAGTATTTTAAATTTTAACAGTGGTCCTCTCTTCAAAGCTGGGGGAGGGGTTCATGAGGAAATATTTTTCTATATTTTGCATTTCTGCAATGGTTGCATTTTTAAAGGAACATGTACGACCTTTTTAATCAGAAAAAGGCAATAATATCTATTTCATATATTTAAATAATAGATCAGAAAGCTTGTGAGGTAGGGTCAGCCAGCTAGGATGATCTGGTCACAGAGGAGCCCCAGGAAGGAGAGATGCCAGCCTCAGGCTCTGGAAGCCTAGGTCCTGTGTTTCAACCACAGGAACCCTTTGGACCCTCAGATTTCATCCGTAAAATGTGGATCTGGTCGCCCCTCTCACTGACTCTTCCTGAGATGGTGCAGGCAAAGTGACTAATGCGTAGTTATTGCTCAAAGAGTGTTACCTATGCCCCTCTGAGGCCTGCTCTGGGCCTGTCTTTGTCACCCTCAGGGTGTGCCCCCTGAAGAAGGAGTGACTGCTAGTCCCTGTGACCCCCTCCTCCCACAAACACAAAGCTGCACCATGCCTCAAGGGCCCCCATGGGCCTCCTGTTCACTGGAGTTTCAGAGGAAAACGGTACAGCCCTGGGGCAGGACAGAGCCTCAGACTTGGGCCCAAACCCTGAATGGAACCTCAATTTCTCTGAATTTAAAATGGGGAAGAGTTAGGATTTCTGCCCTCAGAAAATCCACAGGGCCCACCCTTACCCGAGCAGCCTCACCAAGGTACTTGCTGTAAGTCTGAGAAGCTAATGGTAGAAGCTCTGGAGTGAAGATCAGGCAGCAGGGGGCAGACCAGCCTCCCAGAGCCATCAATCAGGCTCTGCTTGGCCCCGCCCAGGATGTTCCCCAACCCCCACCACTGCTTCATTCATCCATTCATTCATTCTCCCACTGGGCTTCCTCAAACTATGCTGGGCCCTGCCAGGTGTTAGGCCTGGGGTCCATCCCACCTTCTGTTTTTACTTCTGACCCCTAGTATGAACCAGGTGCTGGGCAGGGGATTCTCCAGAGTGTTCACTGACTCCTCTCAGTTATCCTGTGCGGCAGACCCCATTATCACCCCTTTTTGCAGATGGGGAAACTGAGTCTCTGGGAGGTGATGTGACTTGAGCAAGGTCACTCAGCAAGGCAGGGTTCAGGGCTGGAATTCAAACCCAGGCTTACTAGCCCTTAATGTGCACCTTCCAGCTTTGCCCACAGCAGCCTCTGCCTGGTATATCCCAGGCCCAGACACAAGCCTGCAGGAAGAAGGGTGTGTGCATCTGGAAGTTCCATCACAGAAGGCCGAGGCATGTCTGTGGACCTGTGTCAGCAGTGCAGCAGGGTCTGGCTTGTGTGGGCTGGGCCAGGGGAGTCAGGATGAGGGGTGAGGTCAAAGACGGATTTATCAGTGGGTACACCGGGCACGTGCCCTGGGCCCTGACTTCTGAAGGGCCCTGCAAAACCCCAATTTTTTTCTAATGACACTAAGTTTGGTTTCATATGTGCAATTTTAACATTAATAGTACATAATGTTTTTATTTATTTAAAAATATGGTTAATATGTATTTTTATTTTCTCTGTCTCTCTTTTTTTTAAAGTCTATATATATATATATTTTATTTTTATTTTTTTTACAGAGGCAGAGATAGACACGACAGAGACAGACAAGACAGGAACGGAGAGAGATGAGAAGCATCAATCATCAGTTTCTCGTTGTGCATTGCGACTTCTTAGTTGTTCATTGATTGCTTTCTCACATGTGCCTTGACCGCGGGCCTTCAGCAGACCGAGTAACCCCCTGCTGGAGCCAGCGACCTTGGGTCCAAGCTGGTGAGCTCTTTGCTCAAGCCAGATGAGCCTGCGCTTAAGCTGGCGACCTCGGGGTCCTTCCGCATCCCAGTCCGACGCTCTATCCACTGCGCCACCACCTGGTCAGGCTCTCTCTTTTTTTTAAGGGGCCCAATATTTTCATCTGCGTCTGGGGCCTCAACTGACCTTAATCTGCCTCTGGGTGAGGTAGCAGAGAGGGCCCTGGTGGCTGGTCCCTCCTATCTCAGCAGCCTGAGGCATCCAAGGCTGGTGGTTCCCTTCCTGCCTGGCCTCTGGAAACTTGGGCACAAAGCTCACCTTTTTCAAGCCTCAGTCTCCTGAGTACAATGGACACACAATTGCAAGATCAGAGCAGACAGCACCCTTACTGAGCACAGGCAGAGCCCTTGGGTGGCTTAAGGTCCAGAGATGGGCTGGCTGGCAGCCAGGAGCCTGGCTGGAGGGAAAATAGTTATGAGGCTTTACGATTTCAATGAGAGAATGCATGTACACAGGCGGAGATCAATACATATTATTTATTATTATCACTATTGACCAGGGCCCAGTCCTGGTTTATGGGTCCGGGTGTGTTAAAGGAGGAACCCCACACACACACACCGTACCTAGCTGCAGCCAAGCCTGATGGTGATTCAGCCCCAGCTCTCTGAGCCTGGCACCTGGTGAATGTTTGTTAAATGAGCCCTCATGACCCTCAGGGCAGAACGTGGCCAAGGCTGATAATATATGTGAATGCCCCATGTGAAAGTCAGATAGTGTCAGCACTTTGAGGTCAGGGTCCTGGGTTTGAATCCCAGCTCTGCTATTTCCTTGCTAGATCCTAGGCAAGTCTGTGCCTCTCTCTGGGCCTTAATTTCTCCACAAAAGTATAATACCAACTCTCCCTTCATCACAGGGTAGTGTGCAAATCCTCTGCATACCTCAAGATGCACTCTGAACAAAGGCTGCCACCATTGTTATTATCACCTTCCCAGGGTCCCAGTCATGACCCCTTTGAAGCATATGCCCACTTGCCCAGGATGGAGACTGCAGACAACTGACAGCCCCAGGTCTAAGGTCATGGGATACTGAGGACAATCTCAGTGTGACATTAGCGTCACAGACTCCAGTCTGGAAGACAGCACAGCAGGAAGGCTGAGGCTCAGAGAGGGCAGGGCCACCCTCAAGGTCACCTAGCACAGCAGCAGAGACGGGACTTGAACCTGGGTTTCCTTCTTCGTCTGCCTACAGTGGTGACAGTCCCAGGCACTCGGAGCAGACAGTTTCCCTTTCCTAGCCCGTCCCATCTATTCTTGCCCTTTTGGGTTATTCCAGCCACACTGTCTTCCATCTGTGCCAATGGCTGGCTCTAGGCCAGGCCCAGCAATCCTCCAGTTTGGCTGGACTAACACCCACCAGGGAACAAAGGAGAAATAGAATTTATGCCCACAGCATGTACACAGGAAATTAAACCCAGGATGGTAAACCTCCTGGCCTGGAGCATCACTACCAGGCAGCCCGTGGTCCCAGGGTGTCCTGCTCTCTCAGATGCCTCTGTGTGGGGACAGAAGAAGACACACTTACCTTGAGCCTTGACTGGCTACCCCTTTCCTCTCCCTGCCTGAGCCACGTCTAACTCCCAGGCTGTCTCTGCGGTCACTGGGAAACGGGAACGCTCCAATGACACCCAGTAGTATGCTGGCTGGCTCCCTCCCGCTCCAGGGGTGTGAATATTCATGAGTTCCCTCCCTGGGGATAGCAGGTGGCATGTCCCTGTACCCTGCAGATGTACCTTCTGCCCCGTGGGTGGTCGCTGACCCTCTCTAGACCTCAGCAGCTGGGCAGCTCCTTCATCCAAGGGCTCAGCAAGGTCCCTGGTGTCCTTGGGCCAAGGACACAAGTAGCCGCAAAGCCCTGCAGAGAGCCTAGGACAGGCTCGAAGGCCACAGGAGGGACAAGGAGACAACCGTGGCGCGGAGGCTAATTGCTCCCAGAATCACATCTCATTTAACATTGCCTTGTGCATCGAGCACCACCGTTACCCCACTCCACAGGTAAAGAAACCAATTCTCAGATTGGTGAACTCACCTGTCCAAGGTCACACAGTTAGCAGAGGGCAGACAGACAGACTGAGTCCAAATGCGGACTTGCCAAACTCCGGGGCTCAAAGATGCTGAGACTTGACCAGAGACAAAGGTTTGTCTAAAGTCTGGGGGAGCCCAGAGAGTGAGCAAGTCATCCCAGAAGGCTTCCTACCTGACTGGGGCTGGGAGGATGGGTCTGATGAGACTTCACCTCTCTGAGCTCCAAATTCTTCATCAAAAAGGAACAGTACAGAATCCTGCCTGTCCTGCCTCCACCCCTGTGTGAGGGATGGTGGCACACAGCTTGGACTAACCTTGAGAGATTCCGGCCAATCAGAGATGCTACTGATCCTCCCAGTATCTTAAAAGGAAGAGGCAGTTTTAGGGGATCTAGCCCTAGACCCAAGGGGCCCATGGGCTCAGCCCAGGCACTGGAATCTCTCACATCCTACTGTAAGCTGGGTTTAGGTCTGTTCTCTCAGCTTTGCCCACAGACAATGGGTGCTCAGAAAAGCTCCCTTGCATCCTTCCTTCAGCACTGATGCCACAGCCCCCACTACAGCTCAGGCACAGGGCTCTAGGTACCCAAGTGTCAGCATCAATTAATAATAATCATTATCCCACACTGAGCACTTTAATAGGTTGAGCCACTGCCAGTCCCTCCCAGCAGGCATCTGACACTTCTCTATGATCACTCTTTCCCTCAAAGTCCCGCCCAGCCTGGGAGCAGCAACCCCCTTTCCCCAAGCACCCATGAAATTCCAGAGCTTACACAGCCACAAGGATAGGCCCACAGTCCTGATCTAAGCGCTGGATTGAGTCCAGGTATGGGGTAGAGTTGTTTTATCTTTTCTAGGCTTAGTGAGCTTGAAGATAAATGTATGGGGTGAGCCTGGGCAGAGCTGGCATCAAATAGCCAGGATGACGGTTTATAACCATGGATTGTGGACCAAACAGAGTCCAGTCCCATGCTCAGAAATTCCCCTGCATCATGCACCCTCATAATCCTCTCCAGAAGTTTCTGTTATCACCCCAACTTTATAGAGGAGGGAGCTGAGGCTCAAGGTGGAGTGAGGGGGGGGGTGACAAGCCCAGTGTCACAAGGGGTTAAAAACCTCATATCAATAGATTGTGAATATAGTTTTGTGACCACAATAAAATTTAAATTGATGTGTTCCATAGGTATTTACTGAGCACCTGCACTGTGCCCAGCATTGGGGTTCATGATGCCAGGTGCACGGAGCTCAGAGAATCAGAGAGAGAAGCAGATAACTGCAGGTGCTGTGATGGAGGACACATTGGCAGGGCTTGTGGTAGCACAAACTAAACACCTCATTTAACCTGGAAGGAGGGAGGGACATGGTCAAGCAGGCTTCCTGGGATAGGAGGCCCTGGTGGCAGATGCCGCTGTATGTTTTCCAAAAAGGCAATCAGTTCCTTTTTCTCCCTTGGTACATGGCTAAACTACATTTCCCATCTCCCCTTCCAATTCGGTATCTTCAGGTCACTGAATTCTGATTGGCCCATCTCTGATTGTGAGCATAAAGACAGCTATTGAAGTTAAGTGGGCAGACCTCTGTGGTCTTTTCTCTCTGCTGGATGAATGGGGATGGTGTCTAAGGATCTGAAAGTGGGAAAGGATATGAGATGGGAGGAGCCTGGGTCTCTGCATCACTGCTCACCAAATACAGGATTGGATTTCATTGTGTTAAGCCTTTCAAACTTGGGATTTGTCTGTTACAGCAGCTGGCATGAACTATGTACCTAGAATGACCCAGGCAGGGAGAAAAAAGCACATGCAAAGGGACCAGGGCAGTTGAGAACCTAATGAATGCTTAGCCTGGTTGGAGTGTCTAGTATGCATGCATGTCAGAGGTTGTGGGGCAGGAAGGGAAGATTAGAGACACAGCCAGAAAGGAGAAAGGGGCAGGGAGGACAAGCAGGGACTCAGGAAGCATGCCAAGGAATCTGGCCTGGGTCCTGTGGGCAATGTGGGGCTCTAGGGGCGGGGGGTGTTCAGCAGAGGAGTGAGGAGATGGGATTCCCATCCGGCTGCTAGATAGAAAATTAGCTGTAGAAATAGAGGAGTGGGAGAAGCAGGCAGGCCTCGACAATGGCTGTTCTGGCAGTCCAGGTGTGAGATGACCTGGGCCAACGAGAAGGCTGGGAATGGACTGGAACCATAGCATGGGCAGCGTTTAGTAGGCGATAGGATGTGGAGGATGGGAGTGAAGAATCCCTGCTGGGGTCACTGGCTGGAGGTGGAGCTAGTCCCTGAGTAGGGGAGACTAAGAAAGGGGCAGGTTTAGTATGGGGTTGAATCAGCAATGTCAGTTTCAGTTTAAGGACACATTGAGTCTGGATGATATGTGAGATACTTGTGTAGAACATGCAAGAGCAGTAGGATCCCCTGCATGCGGCACAAGAGGAAGATTTCAGGGGACAGAGATTAAGGACCATGGGCACAGAGGTGGGAACTGAGGCTAGAGGAGCACAGGGAAAGGCTAAGGAAGGAGTAGAACCTGCACTTAGGGGGACAGGAGGGGAAGATCCTCCCTAGAAGTTAAAGATGAAGAGCCTCCAAAGCCATTGGCTGCAGAAAATTCTGTGGAACCACTGTCCCCATGAGTCATTCCCTGTCAGGCATCCGTGCTGTTGGCTCAGTGTGCACATAAGAACAGGGCCCTGGCAGAGAAAGTGGTGGGGGGAGAGTCCTAGGGCTGTTTTCTGTAGCTGGAGATAATCACATAGGGACACTGGAGAAGACTTTAAAAGTAGAGCAATAATTCCCTGGCCGGGTGGCTTATTAAATAGAGCGTATTGAGGTCACAGGTTCAATCCCTGGTCAGGGCACATAAGAGACGCAACCAATGAGTGCACAACTAAAGGGAACAACTAAGTGGAGCAATGAGTTGATGCTTCTCTCACTCTCACACACACACTTTCTCTCTCCCTTTTTCTCCTTCTGTCTCTCAAATCAATGGAATATTTTTTAAAAAAGGAGTTGAGCAATAAGACTCTTCTTACAGTGCTCAGAGTGCATATTTTACAGCAACTATTATAGTTCTAAACATGCCCATCCTCAGACCCAGCAATTCCACCTGTGGGAATTTGTTCAAAGAAGATAATTTAGTCTGACCAGGCGGTGGTGCAGTGGAGAGAGCGTAGGATTGGGACAAGGAGGACCCAAATTTGAACCCTTGAGGTTGCCGGCTTGAGCATGGGCTCATCTCGTTTGAGCAAGGCTCACCAGCTTGAGCCCAAGGTCTCTGGCTTGAGCAAGGGGCCACTTGGTCTTCTGTAGCCCCCCTGGTCAAGGCACATATGAGAAAGCAATCAATGAACAACTAAGGTGCCGCAACAAAGAATTGATGCTTCTCATCTCTTGCCCTCCCTATCTGTCTGTCCCTGTCTCTCCCTCTTTCTGTCTCTTTCTGTGTTACACACACACACACAGAAGATAATTTAGCAAAAGATCTGAGATGGAGCACAAAGATGTTCCTTGCAGTATTTAGCAAAGGGGATAGTAGAAGATAGTTAAAAATATTAAGTGACGTTCACGTGTCATGGTCTGTTATATATTCATTAAAATAATGTCCACAATATATGATGAAGTGGAAAAATATATATATAAACATATATGTGTACACAGATAAACACATATAATTTTGTTTCATCAAGAGTCTGTATTACTTAGGGAAAAAGTAAAATAAAAAATTAAGATATACAGTCTGGCTGTGGGAGGAGGGAAAAGTGGCTAGTTTGAACCCCACCTTGCTGTGTGACCATGGCAGGCATGCTGCCCTCTCTGAACTTCAGTGTTCTAAAATGAGTAAGAGGCAGCAGAATCTGGGACATAGCAGAAGGTAGGAAGTGTGGGCTGCACTGTTGAAGGTTTGGATCCCCATCAGAACAGAAGCACTTGAGGCAGTGAACTTGCAAGGACCTTCCTCACTCTGAGCCCCTCTGGAGTGGGTTGCTGGAGTAAAGATGGGGAGGATCAGCCCAAGGGACACTTCAGCTGGACCCCAACTTTCTGGCTCCCAGGACCACATCCAAACTGTCAACCCTGACATCTTGCTCCTACTGCCCCCTTGACCAGGGTACCAGACCTGACTGAGAAGAAGCCAATGTTTTTTGATGATTTGGAAACTATTTTTGATCTTGCAGGTCCATCTAGCCTACCTTTTCAAATGGCAACCCCATCTGCAACCTCTATAGACCCAGTGTCACTTGCTAGCCCATGAAGCAGCTGGGAAAACTGAGGCTCAGAAACTTGAGGAGGGGCTAAATGTTAGTCAGAACTAGGAGTAAGCTCATAGCTCTTCCTACTATACTGCTTTGTCTAGGCAAAGTCACCACCGCTCCTGATGGCAGATTTGTCACCCCAAAGTGGCTTTAATTGCAAAACACAGGTTAACTAAGAAGTCAATCGCTTCTGTATTAGCTCCAAAATTGCTGAGAACCCTGGAGGTAAGTATGTGGGAGCTAGTCATATCATTCTCTGGACCTTCTAGCATGACTGAAATGTTTTTTAAAGGAATGTCATGCCCTTGTTTGCATAAAAACATGAAACAATATAAAAGTTTTTAAAATGTGCTGAGCACTTGCTATGTATAATGCTCTGACATCCACCTGCCTCTCCGGTTCCGGAGTGGCTGAGATGCTCTAGCTATACATCCTGGCTCCACCACTCCCCTGCTTGGCTGCCTTGAGCAAGTGACTTCCCCTCTCTGAGACTGTTTCCTAAAAAATGGAGATGCTGTGACCCTCTCAGGAGGTGGCTGTGAAGATCACATGAGAGGAGACATGCGCAGCCCTTTGCATTCACCTCGGATTATTATCATGATCCTTCCAGGCGCTCCTGGCTGGAGAAGCAGGATCTGCCAGTGCAGACTCCTGGAAGGCCACACTCCCCATCCAAGTACCCATACTTCCCAAGCTCCAGACCCAAGTTCCCTAACCCCTAGATTTCACGTCTGCAGAAACTGAGGTACGGATAGGAAAGGATCCAGCTAAGGTCACATGATAAGTCAGGACGTCTCTGGGATCGGGGGTGGGTGTCCTCATCTTTGCCTTGGAACCAGCAGGAGGGAAAGAAGGTATCCTCTGGGACCCCACCACCTCCCAACTATCACTTCTCACCTGGCAATTCCACCAGCCCCCAATCTACTAATCCCCATGGGCACCTCTGCTCTGTCCTGTCCTTCCTATCTGAAGTAGCACAGGGCTTCTGAAAGGGCTTGTCCATGTTCCTCATCTAGTCAAAGTAAAGCAAGAAGCCCTTCAAGAGCCTGATGCCATGCCTGGAATTCCACTATCTGTGCATCATTCTTCCAGTTAATCACCTCTCTCACCGGGGTGGCACCTTAGACCCCCAGAGAGAGGAAAGGACCATTGGGGACACACTCTTCCCCTGCTGGGTGGTATAAGGGCATTGGATCCAAACTCTCAAACATCAGACCCATGCCCATCGGACAAGTGCACGTGCAGAAGGCAGGCAGGCTTCTCTGTCCACAGGGAGGTTCCTTCAGGCAGGGATCTGTCTGAGAGAGAAGCAGGGAATAAAGCTGCCCGAGGTGGCAGCTGGGAACAGGGCTCTGTTGTCTCTGCTTCCAGCATAGCAGCCTGCTCACCCCCCAAGTGTCAGGCAGAGCTGGGAGCTACGGAGGCAAGGGGGGTGGGATCCTGAGCTGGGGGTTTGGGGCAGCCCAGGCAGGCCCATGAGACCCCAAAGGGGCATAGAAGTCTTGGGCAGAGCTTGGATCCTAAGATGCAGGCTGGGGGAAGACTCCTATAATTTTCAGCCATCTTTAACTTTGTAACCTTGGCCAAATCTCTGAATCTCCCTGAGCCTCAGTTTCCCCTCAGGATAACAGGGATAGTAGCAATGTGTCCTTTGCAGGGTAATGTACATGCAGCAGCATAGGGGCTGCTCTGGCCCAGGCCTGCCCACAGCCCTACCCTCTCTAGGCCTCAGGTCACCCCCTTGGTAAAGGAAGAGGTTAGATTCTCCCAACTGTACTGTCCTTCTGAGGATTTCCATGGCCCCTGTCACCTCGGCAACCCAGGTGATCAGGTGTCAGGCCTGTCACCCTCCCTCCCTCCCACTGGTGTGGGTTACTACAGCCAGATGTGCACCCATCACCTCTCCTATCCTATTCTGGGCAGATGGGAAGAGGGTCTCTGCTGGGAAGGGAACCAGTCTTGCTCTGTGCTGTTCCAAAGTGCTGGCTTGTTACCAAGCTGATTCCCCTTCCTGGGTACTGGTCCAGGAAACAAGGGAACTGATGGATTTCCTAGGGGACCCCTCCTGGATCCCAGGATTTGTCCCATTCCCATAGCCTCTCCTTGGTGGCCTTGCTTCCTCTGCCATACAAGATAGGGCCTTCCCCAAGCCAAGAGGATCCACTCCTTCCCAGGCCCCTAGCCCTTGCTCTGATAGCCCACCTTCCTGGGAAGGGTTAGTGGGAAGAGGGAGATTCCTGCCCCTCCTCCTCCAGAGCACAGGCTGCTGTGTCCAAGATTAATCATTAATGAACTTCCAGCTCCAGCCCAGCTCCAGCCCCTCCCACCCCACGTCCAGTGACTGGGAAAACTCTGGAAATGGGGACCCTGGGGCAGTGTGAGAACCAACCTGGATCCTCCCTGGTCCCAGCTGCCCATCCACCCGCCATCAGCAGAAAGGAGCGCCCGACCCCTGGAGCTGTACTGTAGCACTTCCATACCACTGAGGTCTGAGAGTCTGGTCCAATTTGGAGGTTGGGATGGTGTGGGTCGGGACGCAAGGGGATAGACTGAGGCAAGGTGTCAGCTGGCAGTGGGTGCTGGGCCCCCACGACGTACCTTGTGCCCGTCCTCCTCGGGCTTGGCTTGATGGCTCGGCCCGGGCCGCGCCGCCCGGGCCCTTACTCGGCGGCGGGGCGTACCCGCCGGAGCCCCCTGCTCCGCCGGGCTTGGCCCATGCTCCCGCCCCGCCTCCAGCGCTGCCGCGCCAGCTCTGGCCAGGTGCGGCCGTCAGCCTCGCCCAGCTCCAGGCACCGCGGCCAATGGGCACCCTGGACCCCGGGCCCCTCCCGACCTCTCCGCGCTCCCTGGACGCACAGAAGCCGCATTCAGCACGTCCGGGGCAGCATCGCGCCCCCGCCGGCAGCCCAACAAGGCGCATTTGTCTCGGACGCGCCAACGGGGCTATTGTCCCGCTGCTGGACCCTGAGGCTCGGCTGAGCTCCCAGCCCTTGAGGGGATTCGAGGGTGCCTGGGAAACAGGGTGGCGTGGTGGTGGTGAGGGCAGTCCAGCTCGGGGGAAAAGAAGGCTAGGCTAGTTGATTAACTTTTATTGGGGATTCTGGAGCCCTGATAATTCAATGAAAGGTTTGGTCCCCTGCTCCGGAGTCAGTGCAAGCTAGGGACAGGCTTTTTGGTTCCAAAATGTAGATGAGTGGAATAAGAGCTGGTGCCAGAATTTCAGAGGGAAGCTCAGGCAGGAGACCCATCTCCAGCTGGTCAGCCACTTGCAGGTCTCAGCGGACCCCACCTCTCCAGGGCACCCAGCAGGCCTGAGCAGTGCCGACAGTATGCAAGTGCACCCCATCCAGGATGCACCCTTTTCCAGTCCTGGGCTTCCCTCCTTCACCCCAGAGGGCTAAGGATGGGGACTAATGCCTATCTATGGCCCAGGATGCTCAGCTCCAGCTGTAGGTAGTGACAAAGTAGCTGGACAGGCACGTCATAGTCCCACTGCCCCCGCCATTACTGGCAACTCTGGAATGGGGAAAATTCCACATCAACAAGGCTTCTGGATTTCCCCCTATCTGATGGGCCTGCTCTCCAGCCATGCATTCCTGCCATGGCCTCGAGATGCAGATGTACCCAGGCAAGCCCCAGTCATCCCCAAGGGTAGCAGGCTTTGGCTCCAGAAGCCCTGCCCCTGCCCCTGGAAGCAGCACTCCACCATTATGTGCATGTCAGAATGGAATATAGTCCTGTCCTGCACTCACAGCAAAGCAGCGGAGACAGGGGCCCTGGGTCCTCTGTTCCCTCAGCCGGAGCCTGCCCAATCTCTTGCCTTCCTTCTCCACAGGCTGGGCTTGTAGCCACTGCTCAAAAAACGTCTACAGAGCCTGAGCACAGAGGGGCAGAGAGCCAAGGCTTTCCTTCAGGTGCCTTGACGTGGGGAAGGTAGAGCCCAGTACCAAATCAACACTTCCTTGTCCTGGACCCTGTTCCTTACAGCAGTCAGCCCACCAGGGCACCCTGAGAGAGACCATTCTAAAACTCCCTGCCTGACCTGGAAGAGGCTATGACCATTCTGAGCCCCACATTCTAGCCCTGGCTCTTCCATGAGGCACTGGCAGTCACAGGCAAGGGCCTGTCCTCCTGGCCCTCAGCAAGGGCAATGTCACGGTCAGTGAGAAGCCATAAGGACAGCCCAGCAAGAGTAACAAGTCAGGCTGCTGCAACATCCACACTGGGGGTTACTTGGCAGTTCTGCCCAGAATCCCACAAGGTAAAACTTGTTCCCTTAACACAGGCCCCACAGATCCTGCAGGCACTGGCTCTTACCATCTGGGTTGACTCAAGCAGGAAGTAATGACAACCACAGTGGGTTTATTTACCATTTTATTAGACACTTAATACTACTGAGTCTGCATAACTATCATGGAATACCTCCACACATCCCTGGGAAGCAGGCTCCAGAATTTCTACTTCTAATTTACACACAAGGGAGCAGAATCACAGAGTATAAAAAGTATAGGGGCTTGGGCCCTGGCCAGTTGGTTCAGTGGTAGAGCGTCGGCCTGGTGTGCAGGAGTCCCAGGTTCGATTTCCGGCCAGGGCACACAGGAGAAGCGCCCACCTGCTTCTCCACTCCTCCCCCTCTCCTTCCTCTCTGTCTCTCTCTTCCCCTCCCGCAGCCAAGGCTCCATTGGAGTGAGGTTGGCCTGGGCGCTGAGGATGGCTCTGTGGCCTCTGCCTCAGGCACCAGAATGGCCCTGGTTGCAACAGAGCAACGCCCCAGATGGGCAGAGCATCGCCCCTTGGTGGGCATGCCAGGTGGATCCCGGTCGGGCGCATGCGGGAGTCTGTCTGCCTCCCTGTTTCCAACTTCAAAAAAATACAAAAAAATACAAAAAAAAAAAAGTATAGGGGCTCGACTGTGAACTAGGGGCAGACTGATTTCAAAGTCCAAGCCCAGAACCTCTGTATCTACTTTCCGACATCCTTGGGCCCAAAGGAGTCCCTGGACATCCAGAGAATTCTGACAAGTGACCAGGCCCTTCTCTGTAAATGCCAGGCTTGTCCAGCTTAGAGCACAGGGTACTAGGTGGCCTTTCTCTAACATCAAGAAGGCTCATGAATACAAAATTTAATTGGCTGCAAAACTCCAGCCATTTAATAATAAATGCTTTCCCACCCTCCCACATCACAGCATCGGGAGAATCATGGGTCTGACTGTGTGTGTAGGGAACTGCAGAAAGCCAGGGTGAATGGGAGCAGCTGGCAAAGGGCTGCTGGGGCCCTGCTCCCCATGTCGCTGACTCCTGGGAGATACAGCTGGGCTGGGCAATCACTTCTTTCTGCTACAGCTCCATCCAAGTGAGGCTGGGGCTGCCCATGGGCCCAGGCAGAGAGCATGAGAGGAGGCCAGGGCCAGCAGCAGGAGGAGGGGAATGAAAACAGAGAGAGTCTGGGACTCTAGTCTGCCATCAAGCCTGGGTCCTCTGGCCTGCCTGTGCCAAGTCCAGCTGCCCAGAGCTGGCCTGGCCCATCAAGAGGCTGCCACCACTCACACTGGCCTTGTCTTCTTAGCCTTCTTCTCAGATCTCACAGTGTCATCGTGGGCTTTCCGCTTTTCCGCCAGTTTGTTGGCCTATGAGGAGCAAGGGGGAGGAAGTCAGCAGGGAAGGAGACTCTCCCCTTCTCTTACTCGAGGTCATCCCTTAAAAGCAGAGCTTCCAGAAAAACTACGGGGAAAAACATCTGTTTGAACAACCTCAGATGAAAAAACAAGCCTTCACGTTTGCCTTTAAAACTATCATTTTGCCCTGGCCGGTTGGCTTAGTGGTAGATCATCGGCCTGGCATGCAGGAGTCCCGGGTTCGATTCCTGGCCAGGGCACACAGGAGAAGTGTCCATCTGCTTCTCCACCCCTCCCCCTCTCCTTCCTCTCTGTCTCTCTCTTCCCCTCCCTCAGTCAAGACTCCATTGGAGCCAAGTTGGCCTGGGCGCTGAGGATGGCTCTATGGCAGGGGTCCCCAAACTTTTTACACAAGGGGCCAGTTCACTGTCCCTCAGACCGTTGGAGGACCGGACTATAAAAAAACTATGAACAAATCCCTATGCACACTACACATATCTTATTTTAAAGTAAAAAAACAAAATGGGAACGAATACAATATTTAAAATAGAGAACAAGTAAATTTAAATCAACAAACTGACCAGTATTTCAATGGGAACTATGCTCCTCTCACTGACCACCAATGAAAGAGGTGCCCCTTCTGGGTGTGCGGCGGGGGGCCGGATAAATGTCCTCAGGGGGCCGCATGCAGCCCGCGGGCTGTAGTTTGGGGACCCCTGCTCTATGGCCTCTGCCTCAGGCGCTAGAATGGCTCTGATTGTGGCAGTGACGCCCCCAGATGGGTAGAGCATCGCCCCCTGGTGGACGTGCCGGGTGGATCCCGGTTGGGCGCATGCGGGAGTCTGTCTGCCTGCCTCCCCGTTTCCAGCTTTGGAAAAATAATAAAATAAAATAAAAATAAATAAAACTATCATTTTATGGGCCCATAGCAGGTTAGGAGGATCCCTGGCTCCCAGAACTGGAGGTACTTCCCCGCTTACCCCCTCCCCTTGGGAAAGCTGGGTACCATTCAAATCTTCACTAGGAGCTGCTGGGGAGGGGTCAAGCTGGAACAGTCTCCCCCAAGACCATCTGGCAATATCTACTACAAAACAGGCAGGCCTGTCAACCTGGTTATTACACTCCTAAGAATTAACCCTACAGAGATTGGAGGGTAGGTGGGTACAACTCAGTGTCTTTTCCAAAAATGACTAAACCCAGAAAACAATCTAATCCTATCAGCAGGGAACATGTGACGTGTTCTATATTCATGCAATGGTTAAATAAAAAAACCCGCAAAATACTATGCAGCTTGATGCCCCAGAAACAATATCTGTTACTACATGCGCTAAAAAAACCTGGGGGTGGCCCTGGCTGGTTGGCTCAGTGGTAGAGCGTCAGCCTGGCGTGCAGAAGTCCCAGGTTTGATTCCCGGCCAGGGCACACAGGAGAAGCGCCCATCTGCTTCTCCACCCCCCCCCCCTTCCTCTCTGTCTCTCTCTTCCCCTCCCGCAGCCAAGGCTCCATTGGAGCAAAGATGGCCCGGGAGCTGGGGATGGCTCCTTGGCCTCTGCCCCAGGTGCTAGAGAGGCTCTGGTCGCAACAGAGCGATGCCCCGGAGGGGCAGAACGTCGCCCCCTGGTGGGCGTGCCGGGTGGATCCCGGTTGGGCGCATGCGGGAGTCTGTCTTGTCTCTCCCCGTTTCCAGCTTCAGAAAAATACAAAAAAAAGAAAAAAAAAAAGAAACCCGGGGGCTGTTACTGTCGATCACCCCAGGGCAGGACCGCAAGCTTCTTCCACGTCATCCATCACAGTGTTCTGGTCTGCACAGAACTTTAGTTTTTGTTTAGGGTTTTTATTTTTTCCCCACAATGGGCAGATGTGCTTTGTGAACAAGAAGAAACAAAATAGAAGCTTAACCAAAACCTCCTGCAGACCCCCCAGCTTTAGGCACTTCTGTTAAATGGTCCTTCATAACAGCGTGCTGAGTCTTCGGAGACAGATCTGTCCCCAGACCCCAGCAGACTCAGAAACATCCAGTCTATGAAGCAGACTGAAGCCCTGAAGAGAGCCTAGTTGAAAGCCCCCGACACCAGGATGCCCACACAGGCCTGGGTGAGGGCCTCAGAAGCTAGGCTGGGCCAGGTGAGCAACCTCACAAAGAGGCCAGGACAAGAGCCCAGTCTGTGCAGAAAAGAGCCAGTTGGCCTCAAGGTTCACCTGTGCAGCCACACCTGGCAGGTGGTAGGGACTCACCTCCCGGATCTTGCGCCTCTTCCCAAACATGATCTTGTTGTAGAGGTACTTCTCCCGCTTCTTCATCATCATGATGGCCAGCCGCTTGGCCTCACTCTCCTCCTCTTGAGCCAGCCGCTGCTTGTCCTCCAGCTTCACAGTGCCTGCCATCACCATGGGCTTCTGGGAACACAGGATAGGGTGCTTGTGGATGATGCAGGTCCCCACCCCCACCCCTTCTGGGCCAGGGTTGGCACCAAGATGGCCAGTGGGGCTGTTTCCCAGGCCGGACTCCGGTCAGCTCCCTGGTACCTTCCCCTCCATCCTCTGCTCCTCCAGAGCTGTCAGCTGGGCCTCTTCCTCCTGTTCTGAACCAGCTTCCACATCTTCCTCCTCTTCTTCATTTTCTTCCTCTTCACCGTCATTGTCTTCCTCCTCATCCTCCTCTTCAGATTCATTCAAATTTCCTATAAATAGCCAATGGCTTCTGAGTGGTCAGGGAGCCTGCACTTTCCCTGGCCAGGTCAGAACTAGTGCCAGGCCCCAGCCTCTTCAGCTCTGGGGACATTCCAGAGGCAGGGCAGGGCTGTCCCAACCATGCCTCCTCTGGCACCTCTCATCACAATCCCATCAGAGGAAATTCCAGCCCAACCTGCTTCTGAGTTCCGCTGCCTCCTATATAAACATTGATAACAATTTCCAAACCATTCTTCTGCTCAGTTACATTACTCTGAACATTAAGAACACCTGACTGTAGACCACAGATGTGCCCTTCTCCTAAACTTTATTCCAAAGGTGAGTAAAAGAACTTTGAGAGGACCCAGGTTCAAAACCCAAGGTTGCTGGCTTGAGTGCGGGCTCACCAGCTTGAGCATGGGATCATAGACATGACCCCATGATCGCTGGATCACTGGCTTGAGCCCCAAAGTCACTGGCTTGAAGCCCAAGGTCCTGGCTTGAGCAAGGGGTCCCTCACTCTGTTGTAGCCCCCCTGTCAAGGCACATATGAGAAAGCAATCAATGAACAACTAAGAACAATGAAGAACTGATGCTTCTCATCTTTCTCCCTTCCTGTCTGTCTGTCCCTCTCTCTGTCACATAAGAAAAAAGAGGAGGGGGCTTTGTACCTCTGCTGCCCTGTTGTCTGGATCTTGCCACCTTTGTAACCAAGAAGGGAAACGTCCAGCTGAGGCCCAGGGAGCCAAGACTAGTACAGAGGAGCCTGCTGACACTGCCCAGTCCCTCCCACTCACCAGGGTGCTCTCCCCGCTGCAGGGCCAGTAGCTTCAGCTTCTCTGGGGGGACGTAATCGCCTTCCTTCTCTGACACGAAGGGCGAGAGGTGTGGGGGCAGCTGCACCCCGGGGAAGTAGTCTGCCACAGGGAGGAGGAGCCGGGCATTCACAGAGTCAAACAGCCACTGCGGCTGCACGTAGTACCTGGCACAGAGTGGTGGCAGAGACAGGTCACCTCCGCCTCTGCAGAGGCCTTGAAACAGACCTCTGCACTCAGAACCCCAAACAGGCAGAGGGAGATGAGGGCCCTGGGGGCATTACCTGCCGATGGCAGGGGTCTGCTGCCCAGGCCGGTCAACAATCTGGTGGGTGATGCAGGAGTCTGTAACGTCATAGGTGGCCCCGATGCACAGAGACTTGTCCCAGGACACGTCCCCCCCAAAACTCCTACAGGCACAAGGGGAGCCCATGAAAGTACTCAGGCATGAGGTTCTAACCCTGGGACTTACTGGCCCCCAAGCTCACCTTCCTAGGACACAACTGCCCTTCCCCACCCTAGGTTCCCCAATCTGGCCCAGTGGAGACCTTCTGCCTTAAGGTGATGAGAAAGTGATACCAGCAGCCCCCTGACGAGCACTTCCTGTGTGCTTGGGGTATGCTGAGCACTTTCTACACCCATTCTGTTGAGTCTTCACAACAGCTCTGAGAAGTGGATACTGACACCATCCCAAAGTTACCAATGGGTGTTCAGGGCTACCCTGTGGGGGCAAGACCCAGCCCAGAGTGCTGTTGACCTCCTTACCTGATGATGAAAGCCAGGGCCTCACGGGGCACCTCGCGGTTCAGGAAGAACTTCAGGCCCTCGAAGAGCTTCTTATGCTTCTCCTGTGCCTCTAGCTCCTTCCTGCGGTCCTCCTCCTGTGCCGCCATCTCCTGCAGAGAAAGGGCCCAGGCTGTCAGTCCTGCCCACAGCCCCAATGCAGGGCAGGGGTTGGAAATGATCCTCCCACCCCTGTGCTTCCTTCTAGATCCCTCAGTCCCAACAGCCCTGCCCTGCCTGCCCTTGTGGAAGGCAGCACAGTACTCACCCCATCAGCAGGAAAGTCGTCCACCTCAGCCTCCTCCTCTGCAGGCACCACCACACGAGCCAGACTGGCGCTGAGGGCTGCCAGTTTCTACAGAAAAGAAGCAAGACCGCAGGGCTGTTGCTTGCAGGTGGGAAGCCTTACCTGGGGGTGTGGCCAGAGGAGGCGAGGGGTTGCAGTGACAGTTCTTGGACATCAGCGGGTTTGGGTTTTGAGGGAAATCCCAAGACCACATATGTAGCCACAATCACCCCTGGGCCAGGGACCATCTGGGGGATGCAGGGCTGATACTCTGGAAGCCTCTCTCACCTCCATAAAGCTCTCAGAGTCCAATGCATAGCTGTCTTCATGGGCCTTTGCGTCTGTGTGGGCCTGACCCTCGAGCTAAGAGACATAGGAAGGTCGGAGGAAGAGGATGCCCAAGCCCCTGCCTCCATGTGGACAGAGAAGGGCTGTGACCCCTGCACTGTGAGGAGGCAGTGGGCTGGGCCCTACCTTGGGTGGGTAATGCAGGTTGAGTGACTGGTAGAGGCGGAAGTTGACAAAGCCCAGCAAGGTGGTATAGAACTCAGTGAAGGTGGCCATAACCCTGTAGTCCACATCTGTCGGGTGCTGGGAGGAACAGGAGACACATCAGCAGGGCAGGTGCAGAGATGACAGTGAGAACCCACGTGAGGTGAGGAACTCCCCCAAGGCAGCCCTGCCCCATAGAAAGAGGCTGTGTGGCATGTCCCCACCTGGGAGTATTCTCGGCACCAGTGAGGCTCCAGACAGGGGTCAAAAGGGTTAGGGGTGTCCTGGAAGCCAGTGTCAGATCCCCAAGCCATGCAGGGGGAGCTAGCAGGGAGCAAGGGAAACCTCTGTCCCGCTGTTCCCAGGACTGGCAGCAATCTTCCACACCCCTCATCCTTGCTGAGACTTTTATCCTTGCAGAGGTCGCCTTCCCTGACCAGGCTGGTCAGAGCTTGTGCCTTCTCTATTACCACCCTACAGTCTTCATTTCACATTGCCTCTGGGCCTAGCCCAGAGCCCCCGCTGTACCAGAATTCCCAGAGCCTAGCACTATCGCTGGCCCAACTGGGGACAGTGGGTATACAGCACTCAGAAACTCCAAACCCTGGCAAGAACCTTGGGACAAACACTCAGAACTGAGCGACCCGGCTTCAGACCCAGCCAGAAATAAAGGCATGACCTGAAGATACAGGATAGGTTGGGGAGGCTGGCTGACTTGGCTCCAGGGAGCCCTGGAGAAATGACAGGCAGAAAAGCTGATTGCTTAGGACAAATGCACAGAGCCACCCTTGTGAGCTGCCCGCCCAGTAAGCAGGGGACAGGAAAGGGTTCATCTTGGCCCTAGAGAAGATGATAAAGCAAAACAAGGCAAGGATCTGAGAGCTAAATCAAAGCACCTCAACTCCTGAGGAGCACTGTCCCCCACAACCAGGGACACTAGCCCAGCCCTGCTGACCCCTGAAACCTGGGCAATGTCAGAATCGGTAATGATCACAACACCCACTTTGTGCTGGGCATGCCTACGACTCTGAGCTGTTTTTCCATCCTGCCAGCATGCAGTGACCTGGCCTGGGGTGGGGGGTTGGAGAGGGGTGCTGGGGCCAAGAGGTACCCTATTTGTGCCCACTCTCACATCTCCATCCTTTCAAATGCATCTATAGGACCCTTGATGGGCCTGGCAAGCATCTGAGCACCAACTCCATTTCCTATAGTGCAGTGTTGAGTAGGGTTCCCCCCACCTGTCTGGGTACTACTTTTAGGGAACCAACACCAAACACTAAGGAGGAGGGGGCACACCAGGGCCTCACCTATGACCCAGTCCTCCGTCCTCCTGTTGAGAGGATGGAACAGCAGTGAGTTGGCCAGGGAGGAAGCAGGAACGAGTGGCCGTTCCCTTCCCCCAGGCCAGCTGTGTGGAGGCTGGCCTCCACAGGGCCCTATTCACCACCGGGAGGACACACAAAGCCCAGTCTGAGCAGCATGGGGGTGGGATATCAGAGAAGAGAAAGGAGCAGGAGAGCCAGAGAGGAAAGAGGGAAGGCAGGAAGGAAGGAGGAGAAGAGGAGGGACAGAACAGGGAAGAGGAAAGACCCACGGGTTCTGGCACACAAGCCTGTCTCCCAGAGTAGGAATAGGGACTGCTGAGGGCCAAGCCCGCCTCTCACCCACAAACAGACTGCAGCCTGCCACCAAACGTCACCACTGTTCCAGTCAGAATGGCTGTGGCCCTCGAACCCCTCCAGCCTAGGTTAAAGGAGAGGAGTCCAGACCCTGGCTTTACCCTGGAGCACCTGATAACCTGGTAGCAGACCCACTGTCCAGCCAGGCTGATGCAGCTGCTCTCCACTCAGGACGCCAGTTCCCACTCAATGCACAAGCAGGAAACTGGGCCAAACACATAGAATGACAAATCAGGTACTGCGCCTGGCCAAGACCTTGTGGGAGACTAGAGGCCACTGATGCCCCACAAGGAGTCAAAACCAGGATTTCCATGGATCCCTACCAAATGTTACCAGCTTAAAAAAACAAGTAAGGAGTGCCATGTGCTGGATGCCTTCCTTGTGTTCACCCGCCCCAATCTCCCCTGGCCCCGGCCTTGGCCCTACGTGGGGGACAGGAGTGGGGGGAGCTGAGGAGTTAAGCAAAGCAGCTTGGCCCAGGTCTGGAAGCTGCTAACAAGAGAGCAGGATGAAGATCCCAGTGGCTCAGAGAGTAGGGCTGAGCTTGGCCACATCCTGACGCCAGCAGCCACTAACTATTCATTCAGCTACCCTAAAGGATACTTTGAAAAACTCTTAAATCCTCACAACAATGCTTAGAAAGTGGAAGCATATCATAAACAGAGGCAGAGAGAGGTGAAGGAACATGTTCAAGGTCAACCAGCCGGGGAGTGCTGGGGCCAGGCTGGCTTGAGTCCCTAGCACATTCCCCACCTGAGCCCACATCTCCAGCCAGCACATGCTGTACTCTGCAGGAAAGGGAAATACCCTCTTTGCTCAGGTCTGTATATGTCTAGGAGCCAGAGGGAGAACAGTCCAGCACAGGCCCCTACCCACAGGCACACTCACATCATGGGAGAAGGCATAGGGTGTGATCCAAACAATCGGCTGCCCCAGCACCTCGGCCTGGTAGTAAATGCCTTTGATGGATAGGAAGATCTGGAGGGAGGGTAGAGAGTACGGTTAAAATCAAAGGGGCAGTGAAGGAGAGAGCAGGTGGGGCCCTGCCAGGTGGCCCTGAGCTCACCTTGCGCAGGGCCCGGGCGGCGATGACGTAGTGCATGAACTCCACAGTGAGCCTGCGGCATAGCTGAATGGTCTGTACGTGGCACTTGCCGGTCCGGGGGAAAGTGGAGAAGAGAAAGCACATGGAGAGGGCGTCGTCCAGGTCCCGAAGAGCATCTATGAACGTGGGGTATCTGCATGGCCAGAAGGGCAGCACTCATAGGTTCGGTTATGGACCACCCCGGAGGCCCCATACCCAAAGCCAAGTCTTGCCCCTGCCACCTCCTGACGAGAAAGTCAGGCAGTGCCCAGAGGCCTGGTGGTGCCAGCTTCCCCACAGCCTTGGGAGGAGCCATGAATCAGCACATGTCCACTTAGTACTGAGGATCAGAGAAATCTTGACAGGGTCCCCAAGACACCCCCTGCAAACCAAGGACTCGTTCTCGATCCACTTCCATATATTGTGGTCAAAGAGGGCAGGCCAAGTCAATGGCTCTCTCTTTCTTAAGGAGGAAACTTCAGAACCAAAAAATCTATCTGGAGGTCCAAGACAGAAAGCAAAAAAATATGACGCTGCCCTAGTAGACCACAGTGGAGGGTGGGAGCATGTCTGCTCTCAGCAGCACTTACAGCTCCAGGTCACCAGAGTGATGGGTTGTTTTGTCTCTCATCACTCAGACCTCTGTCTAGTTTACAGAACCAATTAGAACCAGACAGTAAGAGCGCTGGAACTGGGTCCTGGGCCAGGAAGAGCCAGAGCAAGGAGGTACTCCCAGGGATCCTATGGTAAATCAGGACACCAATGAGAACGAGCCTTCTCAGCAGGATCCACGATCCACGACAGTGTGCCTGCCCTGCCGAGGGATGGAGCTGTGGGGCCATGGAAAGGCCCTGGAGTACAAGTACTACCACCTGAATTCCAGTTCCAGTGCGACTCAGGGTGATTCCTTTTGTTTCACTCAACCCTAGTGGTTTCATTTGGAAAATGACAAGATTTGACCAGACTGCTGGTTTAAAACTGGGCTTTGCAGCTTTCAGAAAATACTGGGGACAAGTGAAGAGACAGGGCCTCAAATCTCCCCACTCTAGCCAGAGCAGCCACCAAAGCCTCTAGCATCCACACTGCCTTCCAGGAAGCTTCCTTTTGCAGACAGGGTTCTGTTGTTTCAAAAAGAGACTCTCAAAGCCACAGGACCAGAGATGGCCTATGTCTTCCTGCCGTACGTGGCATCACACACTAAAAACAAGTCAGGAGGGGCCTGCTAGGTCTTCAAAACCCAACCAAGAAAGGCTGCAGGAACTTCAAGCAAGACAACAGGAGGAGAGGCATCAGGTTTCCTGGTGCAGAGGCCAGTGCCTCAGGCGTTCTTCTCCTCCTTCCAGACAAACCCACCAACCCAGGCCCTTTGTAGAAACAGCACCATTTCTGAGCCACCTGGTTCTCTTTCTTAACTAATGGTTAAGGAGGTGTGTGTGTATGACATGGAATAGAAACACCACAACCATACCATCACCAGGTGTGTAGAGATCCAGACACTTGTTTTTTTGTGCATTTTTTCATTTGCTTCACATAACAGCTGTGTGTCACAGGCAGGACAGGGGGACTTTCCTGGAGCAGGAACTGTTCCTGGGTCACCCAGCTCGTGGGTTGTGGGGCTGGGGTGAGAACACCCACTGTCAAGCTCCTATGCCAGGGCTCTTCCCGTATTAGCCCATGGCTGGGCTGGCTCAATGAAGCCAAGTTCTAGCCTGAAGCTAAGTATTCCCAGGCCATCAGCCCCCAAAAGAGGATGGACATTCGGTTAGCCCTGAATCTCACCACTACTAACATTTTGAGCCAAGATGTTATGTGTTGTGGGGACTGTTTTATGCACTGTAGGGTGACTGGCAGCATCCCTGGCCTCTACCCATTAAAAACC
Organism: Saccopteryx bilineata; assembly: GCF_036850765.1. Lineage (NCBI taxonomy): Eukaryota > Metazoa > Chordata > Mammalia > Chiroptera > Emballonuridae > Saccopteryx > Saccopteryx bilineata. Next base: position 256,907,765 of record NC_089491.1, on the reverse strand, counting down.
AGTAGATCCTCTTACCCAAATCATTCTAAACCCTGGTTAAGAATCACCACCCCTAGTTAGGAGCCACTGATTTAGACAATGGATGAGTGGGACTGCTGAGAAGGCTGAGAATGGTTAAGATCAGGTGTCCGGCCATATCCTCCAGGTCTGACCATACTCCTGCTGTGCATGTTCCAGAACTCTGGCTCTCTCTTACCCCAGGGTCTTTGCAATGGCTATTGCCTCCACTTGGACTATGGTTCCCTTGGCTGGCTCAAACTTCTCTGCTCAGAGAGACCTCCTCTGACAAGCCAGTAATGAACTTGTGTCCCCCAGTTCTGTGCACACAGCATCCTTCACGATGCTCATTATGACTTGCAATCATTATAGCAATTTGTCAATTTAGGTTTTGGTCTGCTTCCTCTAAAAGGATACCAGCAGCTTTGGCAGGGTCCTGGACTTATTCCCCACTGTACCTTTAGTGCTAAGACTGAGCCCCCAACTTACCGCTCCTTGACGATGTGGTCAAGCTTGTAGTTGGGCTTGTTGTCCTTCAGACGTTCCACAGTGTTCCATTCACTCTTCCCATAGGCCTTCCGGAGCTTCCGGACAAACACCTAGGAGAGAAAAAGAGACAGCTGATGCTCCTGGAGGCCCCTCTTCTATGTAGAAGGGATATGTGGGGTGGGAGGATTCCCAAGGTCTCCTGAAGCTGTCTGACTGTGACATCTGCTTCCTTGGCCCAGAATGTATTCAATACAAAACAGCCAACTCTAAGAAACATCAAAACTGACACCCCCACTAACGAGCAGAACCCAAAAATGACATTTCAGTCGATGGACTTCATATACAACAATGGCCCCATAAGATTATAATGGAATCAAAAAATTCCCATCACCAATTAATGTCACAGCCATCATTAACATTGGAGAACAATGCACTGCTCACGTGTTTGTGGTGATGCTGGAGGAAACAAATCTACCGCATGGCTGCTAGTCACACAAAAGCACAGCACACTAGATGCAGTACCTATTACTTGATAATGATAATAAACGACTGTGTTTATGTATTACTGCTTTATGTATTTACTATACAATACTTTTTTGTTATTTTAGAATGTACTCTTTCTACTTCTTAAAAAAGTTTGCTACACAACAATATGCTGTTAAGCTGACAGCAATCTCACACATCTCACGTTTACTGTGTCTCTGGACTGCATCAACTTCTCGTGGGCTTGACTTAATCTCGTGTTATTTTGTACAGTAACATGTTGTACAGGTTTGTAGTCCAGGAGCAAAAAGTTATCCCCTACAGCCTAGGTGTGCAGTAGGCTATACCATCCAGGTTTGTATAAGTATACACCGGGGGTCCCCAAACCTTTTACACAGGGGGCAAGTTCACTGTCCCTCAGACCGTTAGAGGGCTGGACTATAAAAAAAAACTATGAACAAATCCCTATGCACACTGCACATATCTTAAAGTAAAAAAACAAAATGGGAACAAATACAATATTTAAAATAAAGAACAAGTAAATTTAAATCAACAAACTGACCAGTATTTCAATGGGAACTATGGGCCTGCTTTTGGCTAATGAGATGGTCAATGTGCTCCTCTCACTGACCACCAATGAAAGAGGTGCCCCTTCCGGAAGTGCAACAGGGCGGATAAATGGCCTCAGGGGGCCACATGCGGCCCGCGGGCTGTAGTTTGGCGACCCCTGGTATACACTATGATGTTCACACAATAATGACATCACCTAACGGTGAGGATATGTCCTAAGAAATGAACCATTGGGTGATCATGACTGTCGTTTTAAAACCTAGCAACAAAATCGAGCCAGCCACCCACCTCGGTGGACTTGGTTGAACAAGAGGGCCAGGAGCTAGCTGTGGCCACCAGGTGGCACCCAGCCCCTCCCACTGAGAGCCTCAGCCTGGCCCCGCTGCTCTACAAAGGCTTCAATAACAGCAGTCTACTTTCAATTATTTGCATTTCATATAAACAGGTTTCTACTTTCCCTGTGGTATTTAAGCATTTAATGGTTTCTCTTTGTGGAATGAAAAGCTTGGTCTCCTGGGAGTAATGCTAGAAAGAATCTGAATAGCAGTGGTGTCTTTGGGCAAAGAACACACCTGAGAGCTCCCGAAATAGCCCATCGTTGTTGACTCAAAGGCAATAAATTTACTCTTTTTCAAAAGAACCAGGGGAGAAGTACAACATGTAAAGCATTAATCATCTGCCAGGTTCTGTGCAAATGATTTCTACACATGATTTCAGTCAATCCTCAGAACAATCCTTTCAGATAGAATTACATCACGCATTGTACAGGCTTGCTCAGAGACTAAACAACTGCCCAAGGTCATAGTTAGTGGGTCGTAGAGCTGCAATGGGCCCATTCACACAGACCCTAGAGCCCAGGCATCACCTTGTATTCCCGGAACTTGTTGACAATGGGTTCATGGAGGAGGAACTTGATGTCTTTCAGAAGGTAAAAAGTCCGGGCTGCTGTGGAGCCCTTGTTAACCTTCTTCTTGTGTTTGGGTTCATGGGGATAAATGCCTTTCAGGATGCACAGCCGCCTGGAAGACAAAGGCCATTCCTTCTGTCAGTTAACGTGCTGAGCACTGGCCACACCGGGCCTGGAAAACAGCACTGAACAGGGAACACAGAGGGACTGACCTTGGAGAGCTCACATTTAGTGAGGAGTCTGACAATCACAAGTCCCCCACAAATCACATAATACAGATTGTCACAAGCACCAGAGAGGAAACAAGCAGGATGTTGGGAGGGGTAGGACGGCAGGTACCCCTTCTAGCAAAAGTAGTCAGGGAAGGCCTTGATGAGAAACCAACATTTCAGTCATATCAAAGTGAGAAGAGCATCCTGAGAAGGACAAAGGTGGTAAGGATGGAAAGTGCTGAGCACACCTGAAGGACTATAAGTGGGCTAGCTGGCAGGGCCAGGCCATGCAGGAATCTCAATTTGACTAGATGAGGAGTACCCCAAGCTCTAGGGTCTGGAGTCTCTATTGTTAGCAGGGAAGGGATGGGTGACAAAGACCCAAATAGAGAGCAGCAGTGTGTTATGCCGGTGGACCCATTCTGATGACTCAGGGCAGTGTGACCCAGGTCTCCTCCAGCTCCCCACAGACCACACTTGGCAAAGCAGTTGCAGGGGTCCCCAAACTTTTTACACAGAGGGCCAGTTCACTGTCCCTCAGACCATTGGAGGGCCGCCACATACAGTGCTCCTCTCACTGACCACCAATGAAAGAGGTGGCCCTTCCAGAAGTGCGGTAGGGGGCCGGATAAATGGTCTCAGGGGGCTGCATGCGGCCCGCGGGCCATAGTTTGGGGACGCCTGGTTTAGAGCAAGGCCAGGTGAGAAACAGGAAGGATGTCAGAATTCCAGACGCAGTTTGTAGCAGCACAGAGAATATAGGGATGCAGCTGAGTTTTCCTTGTGTGATTCACTCCCCAAGCACAGTCAAGATCCCCCTATTCCACTCCTTTCCAACCTCACCTGAAGTCGGGCAGGCTCAGCTGCAGCTTCTTCCGGGCTTTGTTTCGCGTGATGTAGTTGGTGGCAGAGCCTCGTTCATACTTGGGGAGAAAAACACCAATTGTCCATTAGCAATGACTGAAGTGACTGACATCAATTTCTAGGCATGTCTCATGCCAAAGGCAAACATCACTTTGGATAAATGGCTGAGAGGCTTCTGGATAAGAAACACTGTAGGAAGGGAACCCACTCACCTAAACGTGCTCTCCCGCACAGTCCTTGTAGTGGTCAACATAAAGGACATATACATCTGCATGGTGCTGGGGACCATGAGGTTGCCATGGATCAGATGCTGTGCCAAGCACTTATTAGTAATAGCTCTAAGTATTAGCCATTATGATTAGCAATTTCCACACATTATTTCATTTAATCCCCACAAGACTGTGAGGTGGATGCCATCAGAACTCCTGATTCATGTGGGAGAAGACGTCTTGGTAAAAGAATCCAGGTCACATAGCTTTTGAAGGGCTAGGGCTGGGAGTCACACCTAGTTCTGAGTCCTGAACTTGAATGCCTAATCCACTAACCAATGGTCTCAACTTTTTCTCATTATAATTACCTCACCACTAGCAAAAGCCTTTTTAGACCTTCCCTCCCTTAATTGCCCTCTCTCACAGCCCCATGTAACGTTAATATCATAGATATACTGTGGATATGTTTATTTAATACAGTTCTTTAGAAGCCCACACAAACCATTGTCATATCTAAGACACCCCCTCCCCTCCACCAACCAATTTTTGTTCCTTTGGGGGTGAGAGCATCTGGTTGAGAACACATGCTCTAAACCACAAAGTCTAACCCCCTCTTCCCCATTCAATCATTCAACAGACAATACCAGGACCTCTACTATGTTCCAAGCATTAAACTAGACGCTATGAGGGCAATCAAAACAAAAGACCTAGCCCTGGCCGTCCCAATATCCCAAGGTTGCAAGTTCAATCCCCTGCCAGGCACATAGGAATCAACCAATGATTGCATAAATAAAATGGAACAACAAATGGATGCCCCCACCAACCTAATATTAAAAAAGAAAAAAAAAAAAAAAGGCTTAGTCTCTACCTGCTCCCAAGGAGCATATTGTCTTTACTGTTTTGAGCAACCATCTGGAGGTCTATAATGCCAAGATGCTGCCTCACACTCACATCTTTGTCACCCTGATAAAGAGGAGTAAGTAGTTCAGCACACCAAGCACCACGCAATGCTAACCAAGTATGCCCTTTCTAAACATGCTCTTCCTCTGGAATCAAATAGCAGGTGCAACTCTAAAGAGATAAACCTGTAAGTGTATGAATAACCTCACAATCACAAAACACACCCTTCATTCATTCTTTCCTTCAGACATTTATTGTCTATTGGCGATCAGGCCCATGCCAAATCTGGGGATACAAAGATGAGTTTCAAACTGTCTCAAAAAGTTGTCTTCATTAGAAGTGCTTTCCAGACCTGTGGTGGTGCAGTGGATAAAGCGTCGACCTGGAAATGCTGAGGTCGCCGGTTCAAAACCCTGGGCTTGCCTGGTCAAGGCACATATGGGAGTTGATGCTTCCAGCTCCTCCCCCCTTCTCCCTGTCTCTCTCTCTCTCTCTCTCTCTCTCTCTCTCTCTCTCTGTGTCTCCCTCTCCTCTCTAAAATGAATAAATAAAAAATAAAAAATAAAAAAAAAAGAAGTGCTTTCCATTGCCCAGTTCTTCCTGGATGTGTATGTGTGTGGTGGGAGTTAGGCATTTTGAGCTGTTGAGTGCTGCCGGCATCTAGTGGGGTAAGAGGTCAGGGATGCTGCTAAACATCTCACAGTGCACTGAACAGCCTTTCTCACAACAAAGCGTATCAGGTTCAAAACGGCTGTGAATCTCAGCTTTAAAAACTGTCATGATTTGTTTATCCATCTGCATCTGAGCCACAAGGGAAGGTTTTCCATTTTATATCTTTGTAGTTCCAATCACTTGTACTTACTGGGTGCTCAATAGTGTTTTGGATTAAATGCAAATTGGCAAAAGAAACTTTCAAGCTAAAGGAAACACTTAAAGGCAACCACATCTTCCTCAGCCTCATCCTTTCTCCACACAGCAATAAGAACTCCTTGAAAAACCAATTTTGTTACTCTCCTTTTAGTTTAGTCCTAGTGCACTAAAAAAACAAACAAACAAACAAAAACCCAAGCTCTTCTCTGTGGCTAACAGACCTTCCATGATCTGGTTCCTTAAGAACCCCAACCCCAGCAGATGCCATTCTTCCCTTGGTTTATTATACCCAGGATCACTGTCCTTCCAATTCTTTGCACACAGCAAGCCTTTCCCACCTCAGGGCCTTGGCACTCAGTTCCCCCTGCCAGGCTTGTTCAGTAAGCACTCCTATGCCCCAGAACCTATTTGAGGTCTTCTGGTCTTCAGACTTCAACTTACGTGTTACGACTCAAGAGAGACTTCCCAAAACAGCGCTAACTGCAGTAAGTATCCTTTTATATTCATCCTTATCCCTCGTTTGCTTCCTTCTCGGCACATTTAACAACCTTTGATAGTTTTATTTGGTTATTTTAGTGTTCATCTTCCCTACCAGAAAAATGAGCTAGGGTAAGACAGGGACCACATCTGATTGTTTATGACTCCATCTCCCGTGCCCAGGACAGGGCCTGGTTCCAAAGAAAAGGGGTAACAAGTTTCTGAGAAGATGAATTCGACGTAAGAAAGAATTTTACGTAATGTTTATCAATTCTTTACGCCGTCAACAGCTGTCCTTCGGCTAGATCTGCTTTTGGGATGAACCTACGCTTGGTTATCAATTCTCTCACGGCCCTACTCTAGGTTCATTCCCGGATTTCACCGAACAAACATGACTTTCTCGCCCATCCTCGGACCCCTTCTCAAGGCTGTTTCCCGTCGCGTTGATCCCAATCATTTCTGTCCGACGAGGGGACAAAGCCGGGGAAAGGCGTAGTCCCCAGGCTTCATCGTGCCCGTCTGCCACCTCCCGAAGCTCCCTCGCCATCGCACTCCGGGATCTATCCCGCTCACCTTCTTCTTCTCCAGGCCTCCCATGGCTCCACGCTGAAGGGTCCACAGGCACCGCGCGGTCTGACAGCGCCACTTCCTCCCGTACCAGCCCTGCCTAAGGTCCCGAGGCCCCCACGCTACTGGCCTGAACGGCTGCCCAACAAAGTGCCTGAGCGAGTGTAGGAGTACAGGTGGAGCTTTTCTCTTCAAGATTGAAGAAGGAAAAAATCATTAAGACGGCTGTTTGAACGCTTCCCCACCCATGAGTCTATTACAGATAGTTTTAATGTTTAAACGAAGAAGCATATTCAGGCATTCCTGTAATTATCCTGATGACGAGCGCATGACGTCTGAGCCCCGTTGCATGTTGGGATGGAAGGGGGCGGAAAGCTTAAAGAGAGCGCAGTGCCTTTTGCGATTCCCTCCGAGGTGAGCGAGCACGAGTTGTGTTGTCATAATAACGATTGCTAGGAGGTGTCGGAACTTAGCACCCGTCGCTAAAAAGTGGCCACCAGGGATACTAAATTCTGTTGCGCTTGGTTCGCTGCGAGTCATCAGCTTTTCCTTTAGTTCTTTCGCCATTATGGGAATAAAATAAAGCAAAAGCAGACTTTTATGCTACAGCGGTAGAGAAACCTGAGAGGCCACTTATATTTCTGAGCCTTAGCAGTGTGTTGAAAAATGATGAAAGGCCAAGCGGAGTTATAGAACTAGCAGTGTATTTTAAATGTACATTTAACACGTTTGAACTTTTAATATGTACTCATGGATTTTGTATTGTGTTCCTCAAGGCATAATTAAAAGACTTATAGAAATATTCACACCGATGTGGTGTGGTTTGGAAAGTAAATAAAAATGTAAAGTTCTTTGATGGTTTCTTCCTCAGGCCTCCAAACTTCATTTGAAGTTTACCTTAAAATTTTAACTGTGAGGCCCGTGTGAATGTGACCCAGCCCAAAGTCATGGTCATAGAACTTATCCTTAAGAGGTAGATACAGACATTTGCCAATGCTTATTTTGAATAATGTGAATTTTATTATCTATTTTTAAATAAAATAAAAACCCAGCAATGCCACAAACAGTGAAAAATGAAATGAAATGAAATGAAAACTAGGTCGGGGAAGATGAAGTGGCAAAGGCTTTGAAGGAAGTTGCCAGAATGGTGTGAGGAAAACCAGTGGCATATGGTGTTCACAGGAAGACTGAGAGTGTTTCAAAAAGGAGTGGGGACAAGAGGAGTCAGGCTGGTAAAGAGGAAGGAGGGGGAGACCACACAAGCTAGAGGCAAACTTTCCAGGCATTCAGAGAATGACAGAAATCCATTATGATGAGTGTGGTGGGTGTGACTGGACAAGAGAAGAGGGATGGAGCTGAGAGGGCAGTAGTGGCAATTTCATGAAAGAATTATGGAAGCAAGACCAGTGTCATAGGCATGAGGTCTGGGCAGTCACCCACAGCCCTGTGCTTGACTCTATTACTGTCTTGAAATGCTTAACAATTTTTAAAAAGGTGCCCTGCATTTTCAGTTCTCACCGTCTCTTGCAAATCCTCTCTAGCTGGTCCTGAACCGGAGGAACCCTGTTTTGCTCACATTGATTTTGAGGGGTCAGCGGAAGACACAGGTAGAGGTGTATAGGAAAAGCATTTGTATGTTCAGGTCTGGAGTTCAGGCTAGAGGATGTAGCTACTAGATTTTACAGATAAGGAAACTGAGGCTCAGGGAAGTAAAGAAACTCACCCCAAGGTCACTCAGATACTAAGTAGTGGAAAATGAACTTTCATTAGGAAGCCCTGCTCCAGAGCCTGCTGCTGAAACCACACTGTACTGCTCAATGAGTTGTGGATAGGCCTGGGCATGCAACACTTAGCTCCTGCCGCTCTGTCTTTGGAAACTGTTGTATGACTCTGGGACCATGCGAGGCAGTTTAGTTCCATAAAGGGAAGAAGTTTTTAACCATCAGAGTCATCCGCTCGATGCTTTGTGGCATACCAAATCTCCATCACCATTGTGGTGAAGAGCCCAGGTTCTTCAGGCAGACACACCTGGCTTTACCTCCAAGCTATGGACAAGCCACTTTACCTCTATTCTCATTTGTAAAATGGGAACACCAACTACATAGAATGTTGTCAACTTAAATGGCTTTATCTTCAAGCTGTAGACAAGCCACTTTACCTCTCTTATTTGTAAAATGGGAACACCAACTACATAGGATGTTGTCAACTTAAATATTTTTAAATTTCTTTTAACAGTTGATAATAATGATAAAGCCACTTTGGCAGACACTTTGGTCATTTCTTGCAGAACTAAATGTGTTACCATTCACTCCAACAATGGCACTTCTAGTGTTCAACTGATGTGAATCCTATACTGCTCACAAAAATTGGGGGATGTTTTATAGCTTCGTATGAATGTCCATACAAAACCTGCACATGAATGTTTATAGCAGCTTTATGCATAATTGGTAAAACTTAGAAGCAACCCAGATGTCCTTCAGTAGGTGAATGGGTAAACACTGTGATATATCCGTAAAATGGAGTATTGCTGAAAAATAAAAAGAAATGAGTTATCAAGCCATGAATGAAAAGACATGGATAAATCTTAAATGCATATTGCTACTTGAAAGGAGACAGTCTGCAAAAGCTACATATAAAATTTCAATTTTACAACATTCTCGAAAAGGAATACTATAGACAGTTAAAAGATCAATGGTTGACAGAGTTCAATACTATTGTGGATGGAGGGTTAAACAGATGAAGCACAGGGTTGGTTTTTTTTTTAATTTTGAGGAGTTTTATTGATTAAGCCGGCGGCATACACAGGGGATTCTTCAGACCTGAATCATGCAGCCAGCACAGGGGTTTTTAAGATGTTGAGTAAAACCATTTTGTATTATACTGTATGAGGATATGTAACTCTATGCATTGGTCAAAACCTATAGAATATCACAGCACAAAGAGTCGATGTTGTATGCAAATTAGCAAAAATAACCTAGGGAGATCAGTGAGATCCCAGGATGGAAGGCAGAATGTGACAAAGCAGTCTAACAGTTTTACAACGTTACAGAAGAGCACAGGAGAAAAAGGAGATGGAGATGACACCAAGTGTAACGCAGGAGTTTGAGACCAGGTATGTCTACCTGTCTCACAGTTGCTCTGAAAAAACCACAAGGAGGACCAAATGGAGCAGGCATAACCTTGATTTCTCACATTACAGGGGAGACCCAGTGGCGGCTATTTGGGCAAGCGAGATCTGCACTGGCCACACAAGCAGCCTGGCTTCTAAAGCTGCTGAACAATAGTGGCACAAAGCCAAAGGCAGGGGCCGTTTGTGCTGGAATTTAGGGAACTGAAGCCTTGGTCAAGGTCTTTTTGTTCCTTGGCAGAACATGACGTACATTCAAGAGCAGAAAGCTCTTGGGCCCTGGGTCTTCTGCCAGGGGATGTGAAAGGGCCATGTCCAGCATCAATCCTACACACACATAATTTGTCAGTAATTATTTGGCCATATATGTGAGGGTTTACTTCTGGTCTCTCAATTCTGTTCCATTGGTCTATATCTGTATCCTTACACAACACTGTTTTGCTTGCAATCACTTCATAATTAGTTTTGAAATTAGGAGTATTTGGCCCTGGCCAGTTGGCTCAGTGGTAGAGCGTCGGCCTGGCGTGCAGGAGTCCCGGGTTCGATTCCTGGCCAGGGCACACAGGAGAAGTGCACATCTTCTCCACCCCTCCCCCTCTCCTTCCTCTCTGTCTCTCTCTTCCCCCTCCCGCAGCTGAGGCTCCATTGGAGCAAAGATGCCCTGGGCGCTGAGGATGGCTCTGTGGCCTCTGCCTCAGGCACTAGGATGGCTCTGGATGCAACAGAGTGACACCCCAGAGGGGCAGAGCATCGCTCCCTGGTGGGCATGCCAGGTGGATCCCGGTCGGGCGCATGCGGGAGTCTGTCTGACTGCCTCCCCATTTCCAGCTTCAGAAAAATGAAAAAAAAAAAAAAAAAAGGAGGCCCTGGCCGGTTGGCTCAGTGGTAGAGCGTCGGCCTGGCGTACAGAAGTCCTGGGTTCGATTCCCGGCCAGGGCACACAGGAGAAGCGCTCATCTGCTTCTCCACCCCTCCCCCTCTCCTTCCTCTCTGTCTCTCTCTCTTCCCCTCCCACAGCCAAGGCTCCATTGGAGCAAAGATGGCCCGGGCGCTGGGGATGGCTCCTTGGCCTCTGCCCCAGGCGCTAGAGTGGCTCTGGTCGCAACAGAGCGACGCCCTGGAGGGGCAGAGCATTGCTCCCTGGTGGGCAGAGCGTCGCCCCCTGGTGGGCGTGCCGGGTGGATCCCGGTCGGGCGCATGCGGGATTCTCTCTGTCTCTCCCTATTTCCAGCTTCAGAGAAATACCAAAAAAAAAAAAAAAAAAAAAGGAGTATTAATGTTACAACTTTGTTCTCCATTTTCATTATTGTTTTGATTGTTAAAAAGCCCCTTGCAATTTAACGTGAATTGAAGATAAGCTCTTTCACTTTTGCAAAAACATCCATTGGAACTTGATAGAGGTTGCATTAAATCTGTAGATTGCTTTGGGCAGTGTTGCTGTCTTAACAATATTAAGTATTCCAGTCCATAAACATGGGATGTCTTTTCATTCATTTAAGTTTTCATTTTATTCTGCAATGTTTTGCAGTTTTCAGTGTACAAGCCTTTTACCTCCTTGATTAAATTTATTCCTAGGCATTTTATTATTTTAGATACTATTGTAAATACAATTTAATTTCCTTTTTATTTATTTTTATTTTTTACTTTTGGGGGGAGAGAGAGAAGAAGGGAGAGAAAGAGGGGGAGGAGAGAAATGAGAATCAACTTATAGTTGCTTCACTTTAGAAACTTAAAATTTTTTTTTAATGTTTTGACTTTTTTATAATACCTAGCTTAAAACCCAAACACATGATACAGCTATACAAAAATATTTTCTTTCTTTATATCCTTAGTTTATGTCTTTTTATTTTTAAATTTTTTTTATTTATTGATTTTAGAGAGAGAGGAGGGGAGAGAGAGAGCGATAGGAACATAGATCTGTTCCTGTATGTTCTCTGTTCAGAGATTGAACTGGCAATCTCTAAACTTCAGGACAATGCACTAACCAACTGAGCTATCCAGCCAGGAATATGTCTTTTTCTATTAAAAAATTTTTTTTTAACTTTTAAAACTTTTTTATTAAAAGCTAAGACACAAACACACACATTAGCCTAGTTCTACATGGGGTCAGGATCATCAATATCCCTGCTTCCACTCCACACCTTGTCCCACTGGAAGGTCTTCAGGGCATAAACACATGGAGCTGTCATGTCCTATGATAACCATGCCTCTTCTGGAATACTTCCTGAAAGACTTGTCTGAGGCTCTTCTTGGGGAGGTAGCACTCTTCAGAAATATGTCCGTGCTGGTGTGCTTGGTTTGTTTCTTTCTTTTATGATAAATTGACCTATAAGCAGATAATGCACAGTGAGCGTTCTTCTCTATTGATGAAAACCTTTTGATGTTGGGGTCCATGTTTTCAAACTTTTTCAGGAGCTTGTTGAGGTCTGAAAAACAAAGCTTTTCAGATTTCGCCCTTCATTCTTAATTTTCTTGGGGGGTGGTCTTCTTTTTCTTCTACTGTAGTGTCCTTTTCCCTGCCTCTTCTTCAGTTATGCATTCCTGTCCAGTTCCACCCGTCTGAGGAGCTCCTCAATGTCATTCTCATCCACACCCAGGTTAAATTTTTCAGCTCCATTATAATCTTATGAGACCTCCATTATGCAGTCCATCGTTGATTAAATGTCATTATGTGTTGTTATATGACTGTATTTATCTATATATCAAGAGCTTGACTTGTGATAAGTCAGGCATAACAACAGATTCTCTTGGAAGAATGAATCTGGGCAATTTGCCATAATATGAGTGCAATAAAAAGCTTATTTGGAAATAATTAGAGGTGTTTTAAGGGCTTAACATCTTTGCAAGTTGAGCTGGAAGGGAGCTTAGTTAGAATAATTTTGTCCAACTCCTTCATCTCACACAGGAGAAACTATTTCAGATTCACAGAAGGTAAGTGACCTGGCCAAGATCACACAGCACAGCCAGAGTAAACTCTGTTACCTTGATTCTTCTCAGCGGCTGGGCAGAGGAGAAATTCCTGTTTTTTCTTCTTGCAGAGATTTTTTTTTTTTTTTTGTATCTTTCTGAAGCTAGAAACGGGGGGAGACAGTCAGACAGACTCCCGCATGCGCCCGACCGGGATCCACCCAGCACGCCCACCAGGGGGCGATGCTCTGCCCCTCCAGGGGGTCGCTCTGCCGCAACCAGAGCCACTCTAGCGCCTGGGGCAGAGGCCAAGGAGCCATCCCCAGCGCCCGGGCCATCTTTGCTCCAATGGAGCCTTGGCTGTGGGAGGGGAAGAGAGAGAGACAGAGAGGAAGGAGAGGGGGAGGGGTGGAGAAGCAGATGGGCGCTTCTCCTGTGTGCCCTGGCCGGGAATCGAACCCGGGACTTCTGCACGCCAGGCCGACGCTCTACCACTGAGCCAACCAGCCAGGGCCTGCATAGATTTTTTTAAGGTTATTTTTCTAGTCCTGAGAAATAACTCTGCTACCCATGGCCTCTATCTCAAATGATTAAATCTTATTCCTGAACTTGTTTTGTTTTGTTTCAAGTGGGCTCCCAGTTTTCCGGTTGGGTAAGAAAACTAGCCTGTCTGGTCTAGGTCCAGCCAGCCCCACCTCTCTGAGTGGGTGGGTAACGAACAGCTGACTCCAGCAGTCTCGCTCATGTGACTTCTGCAGCTTTCCTGGCTGCTCCCAGGACACCAGAGGCACTTCCAGGGACTCCTTCTGTGAGGGGCCAGAGGTAGGCACCCCAGCACTGCCCTGCACCTCTGGAACAGTTAGGGGATCACAGGTGCAGTCACACAGACTTGGGCAGATCTGATGGTGGGCTCTTCGGCAGCAGGGCCGAATGTGGCTGAGCTCAGAACGTTTCACATCATTCCTACTTGGCCCCTACCTGCAGGAAGCCACTCTGCCCTTCCTTCCTCTATTCTTTGTCCTTCCTTTCCCCTTAGCTACAAAACATTTTGCTCTTTTTCTCTCTGCTGACTTAGCAGCACACTGCCAGGCGTGGAGAGATTAATCAGTGACAGGAAGCTGCCTCTTTCGGAGCAGTGACCAGCCGTGGTCAGGACAGCTTCTGCAAGGCCAGCCCTAGGAGTCTGTCCAGCTTCCTGCCTGCTGTTCACCCACCTGCTGCTGCCATGGGGCACCTTGGGACCCTCCTCTTCCTGCTGCTGGGGGCCCTGGGGGCTCTCGCTGATGTCTGCAGTAAGTAACTGGACCTACCCTGTGCCCTTCTCCTCCTGGGTGCTTATGAAGGAGAACCATCTTGTCCAAGCCCCTCATAATATAGCTGGGGAAACCAAAGGGCCACTGTGGGGGGAGGTACCACTTATCTGTCTGCCCCTTTGACCTCCCTCAGCAGTTTGGGCTTAGCTGGACCTCAGAGTTTAGCACATCTCAACAAGACACGCTTGCCTTCATTAATTCAGCCATTTATTCATTTATCCACTTAACACACATTGAGCCTTCTCTGTGACAGGTATGGTGTTAGGGTTTGGGGAAAGAACAAAGAGTAAGACAGATCCAGTCCCTGTCCTAAAGCTTTTGCTAGAGTGAATGGACAGACAAAGGAAGTCAGGAGGTCAATCAGTGCTGTGTCAGGGGGCTGAGGTGAGTGCCAAAGGAAAGCTCGAACGCCACTGATTCTGGGAGAGAGGTTGGGGAAGAATTTCCAAGGATCTGGGGGCAACGTGGAACTGAAACATAAAGAAAAGAAACTGGCAAGGAAAGGAGTGGCGGACAGGCCTCTCAAGCAGAAGGAAGTGAGTATGGAGACCCTGGTGGGGAGAAGAGCCCCAGAGGGGCAGAGAGGGCCATGGTGAGACATTTGCATTATATTCTTTGCACGGGGGTCTGGCTTCCCAGGCCCTGTGTCTCAGGGCAGGGCCCTCTCAGGACCTGTGTGTGTCTGAGTGCACGGGCTTGAGGCTGCCTGGGCACTGGGTCCAGGCAGGAAGCAGAAGCCAGGATAGGAAGTCTCTGACCTCCAGAGCCACCCACCTCTCTTCTACCCTCTTGTGCTCTGCCTGTAGCATTATGCTCTGCAGTACACTTTCACCACCAGGTTCTTATGATCCCTGGAGAAACTGAGAAGCAGATTCAGTCACGTCCAGGTGATAGATAAAGCAGTCAAGGGTTTGGGCGGCCCGGTGACCTTCCCCAGGCCTTCCAGGACTCTGGCTTTGCCAGACCCAGTTCTCAGAACTCCAGGACAAGGTCTTGGGCACCAGGAGCCTTCCGCCTGTGTTCCATAAGTTCAACCAGACCCCATATTCCTTGGCTCTTGGCTCCTCAGGGAAGACCTGAGACCTGGTCCTCAACCTCACTGATAGTCCCAGGCCGTCTCCCATCCAAGTACTAGCCAGGCCCAATTCTTCTTAGCTTCCGAGACCAGGCGAGATCGGGCACTTTCAGGGTGGTATGGTCATAGACGCCTTCAGCCTCACTGGTTGTGAAACTTTTAAAAGCCCCCTTCACATGGAGCCCAGCGAGCCCTGACCTGGGCTTGTGGGTGCAGCTTGCTGCTGCCGAGTCAGTGGGCTCCCAGCCTCATTCCCTCACCTACAGGAGGGGCTAGGAAGGCTCCCCAGCCTTCCTCCTCTGTGTGAGGTGGGGTCCTACGCATCTGCTTTATCAGCTTAAAGCTCTGAGATTTACGAGTGCTGCACTAATGCTTGTGCCAGGTGGGCTCCGGTGTTTCGGAATGTCAAAGCCAAGAGCTAAGGGGTCTGGCTGCACTTGTGGAACACAGGCGGAAGGCTCCTGGTGCCCAAGACCTTGTCCTGGAGTTCTGAGAACTGGGTCTGGCAAAGCCCGAGTCCTGGAAAGCCTGGAGCAGGTCACCTGGCCCCGCCGACCCTTAGCTGCTTCAGTCAAGGCCTCAACTGGCAGAGCTGGGCAGCCCTGTGTGCAGCAGGTTCCAGTGGAAAGGTTGCTGACCCAGGGCCATTTTTTATTACCCTGAGTGAATCTGCCTGGCTTCTTCCTTCTAAGGAGGTTGTTTACAGCTCCAGTGTCTCATCTTATCACTTCTAACCCCAGGGCTGACTCACCTGCTGGAGTTCAGAGCCCAGGGTGGAGGCAGGCATTCCCTTACCAGTTTGAAGAAAAGCGAGATGGTGACCCTGAATGGGTGGCGCAGTGGATAGTGTCATGCCAGTACACCAAGGTTGTGGGTTCGATCCCCAGTCAGGATACATAGGAGAAGCAACCAATGAGCACACAGCTAAATGAAACGAGTTGATGCTTCTCTCTCTCTCCCTCCCTCATCTCTCCCGCTTTCTCTCTCAAATCGATGGAAAAATTAGAGAGAGAAGAGGGTAAGAGAAATGTGGAGGGGACAGATGACCAGAAAGATAGGCTGAGTGATGTAGGGATGGAGGTAGTCAGAAAGAGAGGCAGACAGACAGACAGACAGAAATGGAGACAGGCACACAGAAAGACCCTCAGAGGTAAGACAAGATGAGCAATTCCCACTTGCCTCCCTTATCCCACTCCTATTACCTTTCTGCTTTATCAGCAACAGATATCTGACTTTGGGGAAAACAGACATAAGCTAGTAGGACCCAAACCGGAAGAAATGGGACTATGTGAGGAGAGGCCCAGGAGGCACTCTGCCAGGCAGTTCCTTTGGGAGGGGCAGCCGGTACAGAGCGCTGGGACAGGGCACAGAGGACACAGCTGGAGCCCTGAAGAGACCTGAAGGCAGCAGACTGGGGAAAGTCCAAGGTGACTGGAAAGCCGCCTACTCAGCTCAGGTTCCCTCCCTAAGGGACAAGGGTGGATGGAGGTCAGCAGGAAATAGGTCAGCTGCAGCTGGGAAATATTCCTGAGGTTTGTTTCCTGGGTATTTCAGGTATTTTCATATTTTAGTTACACAGTTTTAGGTAAATCCCGAAGCACACAGATGAACAGTGGAAAACGTGATGACTTGCTAACAATTCACGTCACCATCTTGGGTCCTCTTGGCCTAAACAGAGGTGGCAGGAAAACGGTTGATTTGAGACCTGCACAGAGGAAGTTCACCAGGTAGCCAGTGGGCAGGGTTAGTGTTTTAAAATTGGATGTGTAACGTTCCACATATGGGTTGAAGGTTTTGTGAATTGGTAGAGCAAACAATCAACAGAGTGTCAAAGAGCAGGGGCTTTGCAGGCAGGTCCATCCTTGGCTCATCAGCCTCGTGTGAGACACAACTTTGAACTTCTGTTTCCTTTTTTGTGCACAGCCATAATGACAGTACCTATGTTATGGGGCTGGCATGAGGACTAGTGATGTCAGGCATGGTGCCCGGGGTATACCACGTGGTTTGGCCTCCGGTCTGTCACTCCTGATAGGCAGAGTAGTTGCCTGGCACCAGCTTCTGCCCTCTGCACACCAGCCCTCCATGGCCCACTCCGGCTGCTCTTTCAGGATGCCTGCTTTCCCCCCTGTACCCTGCTGCCTTTTTATGGCTAGATTTCCCCATATGAATAGGGTGTGTTCTGGGGGGGGGGCATTTATTCCTTGGAGAAGGCCTTGGTAAGGTAAAAGCAGTTCCTTGCTGGTGACCTGCCCCTGCAACCTCACTTGGCTTGTTCTCTTCCCTAAGATATACCAGAGGTGGACAGTGAGCTGGTGCAGAGTCTGGGCCGACGCCTCTTGCCATGGATGGACCAGCTCTCTCTGGAGCACATGAACCCCAGTCTGTACGTGGGCCTGCGCCTCTCTGGCCTGGAGGCTAGGGACAAGGAGGCCCTCTACCTGCACAGCCTCAAGCTCGATTACCAGCAGAGATTCCTGGGGTATTGCCACGCTCCCTCTTCTCTTTTCTCTATGTCTTGCTCCACATCCTAAGAGACAGGAGACCTGCGTTCTGGTTTGGGCTTCTCACTGTTTGATTGGGAGACCTTAAACAAGTTTCATTTCTGGGCCTATCTCCATCAGTAGAATGAATTTCGTTTGTCTAGAACGGAGATGCCAGTACAGGGTCCTTGTGATGCTACTGCACCCTCCTGTACCTGAGGCAGACATCACTAACCCATGACCACACTCTTCCGTACTGAGCTCAGAAGCAGCATCTGACTCTGTGCTCCCCTTCGAGGGTTTTTTTTATTTTAATTTAATTTAATTTTATTTTTACAGAGACAGAGAGTCAGAGTGAGGGATAGACAGGGACAGACAGACAGGAACGGAGAGATGAGAAGCATCAATCATTAGTTTTTCGTTGCGCATTGTGACACCTTAGTTGTTCATTGATTGCTTCCTCATATGTGCCTTGACTGTGGGCCTTCAGCAGACCGAGTAATCCCTTGCTTGAGCCAGCGACCTTGGGTCCAAGCTGGTGAATTTTTGCTCAAACCAGATGAGCCCATGCTTAAGCTGGCGACCTCGGGGTCTCGAACCTGGGTCCTCCGCATCCCAGTCCGATGCTCTATCCACTGCGCCACCACCTGGTCAGGCTGAGGAGGTTTTAAGGGGAGGCCTGTTCTGAGGTCCAAGGTGGGCATTTGAATGAGAGATAAAGAATCAGGAGCACCTTGGACTCCCTCTTGAGAAGTGGATGCGGGGCAGGAGAAGGAAGAAAGGGAAGCGTACATGGGCAAAGGGAGACCTGAATGGTGGGCGAGCACAGGTCATTTGAGTGAGAGAACCCTCAAAGTGTATCCTTGAGTTAAATTTTTATCTTTCTGAAACGTGTGGCATACACCTCACAACTTACATGGCTGACTATATCTGCTTTTGGGAGGTTCTAGCAAGTTTTCCCACTACTAGGATTTTTTCCACTTTGTAATGTTGGTGGGCAGGTGCCTCAAGCCAGGCTTACCTGGGTGGCATTTTCTCCTGGAAATATTACCTGGCTTTGTCCTAGGCTTGCCTCCAATGATGACAACAGTGACCTCCAGGCCAAGTCTTCCATGGGCCAGCTGGCTCTCTACATGCTCGCTCTCAGGGCCAACTGTGAGTTTGTCAGAGGCCAGAAGGGGGACAGGCTGGTGTCACAGCTGAAGCGGTTCCTGGAGGATGAGAAGAGGGCCATTGGTGAGGGGACACAGTCAGCCTGGGGTGGCGAGGGTTCATCAGTACTTTGGGTTTTTTCCCTTGGCCTCTTCCCTGCTCTCCATTCTGCCTGTCTCTTGATCCACTTAGAGGCTTGGGCCTGCCCCAGTAGCCATCTTTGATCAAGCCTTTCCTGCACTCCACATGCACTGCGTCAGCAAGTTCTGCTGCTCAGCCATCAAGATTGACCTGACTGTCCACCTCTGGGACATCAGCACAGCCTTATTACTCACTCCTCAGGCTCTCTCTGCTAACTGTCCTGCCTCCTGACTCAACCAAGCACACACAGAGCGAACATTTTAAATATAAATCTGATCTTTCAGTGCTGCTTAAACCCCACAGGGGCTGCTTACTGCTGTGTTCACAGCCCACAGGCCGGGCCTGTCTGCCATTTCCTCCTCTCCAGGCCCTGCCTGCCCCCTCTCTGGCTCGCCCACTTATCCAGCCCTACATGGGCTCCAGCCACACAGGCCTTCTCTTAGCTCCCAAATCAGGTTCTCCATTGTGTTCACTGTACTTGGAAGGTTTCCCTCTCCTCGTAGCTTTCTCCCACCTCACTCTTCAGCACCACTTCCTTGGAGACTCCGGCCCTGATTCCACAGATGCTCAGACCTCTGTTACGCGGCGCCACGGACCTCCGTCACATTTCAGTTGTAGGCATGCTCTCACGAGTGTGGATTGTATTATTGTCGGAGGCCCCAGCTATACCTCACCTGGCCTGTTGTCACTGTAATCACACCTCCAATCACTGCACCTGACACATAGCGGGCCCCAGCAAGTATGGGTTGAGGGAATGAAGGATCTCAGGCCCCAAAGGAGGGTGTCGGAAAGTAGAGACCATAGGGTCCTGTGTGCTGGTGGGACTGGTTGCTGGGAGGAGACAGAGATGCAGTCCCTCAGGTCTGGAGTGACAACTTTGCCCCTTGGTTTTCTCCCTCTCAGGGCACAATCACAAGGGCTACCCACGCACCAGCTACTACCAGTATGGCCTGAGCATCCTGGCCCTGTGCGTCCACCAAAAGCGAGTCCATGACAGCGTGGTTGGCAAGCTCCTGTATGCTATGGAACATGACCACCATCTCCACCAGGGCCACCGCTCTGTGGGTGAGTGGGCCAGACCCCACAAGGGCAGGCTGGCACTTCTCAAGCCCTCAGCCCCAACTGAAGGCCTCCTCCTCTGGCCCTATGCTCACCTTTCCTTGGGACTCCTCCTTATCAAGTCCATTAGGAGCTAAATGGTGAGGGCTTGTGTGTGGTGCAGCGGCGATGGCCAGTGTTGGAGCTGGACTGGGACCCCGACTTCAGCTCCATGGCACACATCCATTGCAGAACGCCTGGACAAGTCAGCCAGCCTTTCTGGTTCAGTTTCTCCTGAACATAACCTCCCAGCAGCATCTCAAGAAACTTATAATTAAAGAGCTTAGCATAATGCCTGGTGTGGAGAAAGTTCTGGATATATAGCTATGATCTCTCATTGTATTATGATATATTGTATGTGATCTGTCGTTGTGTGATCATTGTATGGAAAGCCTGAGACCTGAATCTGATTCCTCACTGTGAGACCTTGGGCCTTCAGTACCCTTTCTTATTGTAATTCAAGGCCTGGTTCTGTGAGTGCATGTGTGTGCCTTGCATAGGGTAGGGAAGGATAGGTTAGGTTAGGGGGTGTTTTAGATGCCCAGAGAGAAGGCAGCAGGGCTTCTACCAGCAAGGAGCTTGTTCTGCCTCAGAAGTTTATAGAAAAACCACTATGGACACATTAGAATCACTTTGGGGGTGAGGAAGCTTAAAAACCTCCAGGGCCCATACAGCAACCTGGACCTTATATTAAATCAGATCACCTTGGGTTGAATCCAGACATCAGTCCATTTAAAACTTGCCTGGTGCCTGACCTGCGATGGTGCAGTGGGTAAAAGCGTCGACCTGGAATGCTGAGGTCGCCGGTTTGAAACCCCGGGCTTGCCTGGTCAAGGCACATATGGGAGTTGATACTTTCTGCTCCCCCCCCCCGTCTCCTCTCTGTAAAAAATGAATAAATAAAATATAAAAAACAAATAAACAGCCTGACCTTGACCTGTGGTGGTGCAGTGGATAAAGCGTTGACCTGGAAATGCTGAGGTCGCCAGTTCGAAACCCTGGGCTTGCCTGGTCAAGGCACATATGGGAGTTGATGCCTCCAGCTCCTCCCCCCTGTCTGTCTCTCCTCTCTCTCTCTCCTCTCTAAAATGAATAAATAAAAAATTTAAAAAAAAAACAAATAAAAAAGCCTGGTGATTCCAGTGTGCAGGCAGGTTTGGGAATGAGTGGTGTAGATAAAATCCTTTTGGGCCTCTGTCCTCCAGTCTCTCCCTCACCTCTAACTACCAAGCAGTAGACAGAGGTAGCGTAACCAACTGTCCCAGTTTGCCCAGACTAAGGGGCTTCCTAGGACACTGGACTTAGAATACTCAAACTGGGAAGTCCTGAGCAAACTGAGCTGAGTTGGTCCCCCTAGCTGGTGGAAATTTTCCAAAATGCTAATCTGACCATGTTGACCCCTTTCTTGGACTGACCCAAATTGGTTCTGTTCCCTGCAGATACAGTAGCCATGGCGGGCTTGGCCTTCACCTGTCTGGAGCGCTCCAATCTCAACCCCGATCTGAAAAACCGACTCATCCTGGCCACCAGGACTGTGCAAGAGAAGATCCTGAGGGCCCAGACCCCAGAGGGCCACTTTGGGAATGTCTACAGCACCCCTCTAGCACTGCAGGTGGGAAAGAGACTCTGGGAATGTGGTCCACCCTGGTGGCTGGTGGGAGGTGGGCTGATCAGGGGCTGGAAGACTTGGTTTCTCTCTGCTGGCTGACCTACCTTCCCTTTCTCTCCCCCACTCTGTCACCAGCTGCTGATGAGCTCCCCTATGCCTGGAGTGGAGCTGGGCACAGCATGCCTCAACGCAAGGTCTGCTCTGTTGACCAGCCTGCAAAACAGGGCCTTCCAGAATGTTCTCATGATTTCCCAGCTGCTACCTGTCCTGAATCACAAGAACTATGTGGATCTCATCTCCCCCGACTGCCTGGCACCAAGAGGTAGCGAAGCCTTTCATAGAATCTTGGCTGTTTTCTATCTGCAGGGCACTCTTTGAAATCTGCATGGCCCAGTGAGGGGTGGTTGTTTGATCCTGATTTGCTGAGTCAACAAGGGTTTACAGTTGTTCATGGGACACATGGTAGCTAAGATGTGGTCACAGCTTTTAGAAGCTCAGAGTGCAGGGAGGAAGATACCAAATGAAGTGCTATGGGTGGACCAGGAATCTTCAGCCCTTCTGTGATACTTAGTACAGAAATGTTTGAATGAATGAATGAGGAATGATGGCACATCTTGGTAAGCTCTTATACATCATAGTGAGTCCCAGTTAACAGCTTGAATCAGGGCTTCCTCTGGGAGAGGGACTTGAGTTGCTGAGTGGGATTTGCCAGTAGAGAAGAGAGAAAGAAGGGCAGAGCAGAGAAGAGGCAACAAGAGCAAAGGCCCAGAAGTGTAGAGAACTGCAGTGTGTGAGAAGGGTCTTGCTACAGAGCTGGGTCTGGGAGAATGAGCTGGAGCGGCAGGCAGGGGGATGAAAAGGAGAGAAGATCCTCAGAACAGGGGAGAGAGATAAGCAGATGCACACTTGAGAGAGAGCCCTCTGGGCTGCTATGTAGCAGGTAGGTGGGAGGGGGTAAACTGACGCAGAAAACCACTGAGGGGCCTGGCCTTGGTTGGCTGGAGATGAGGAGGCTAAGGGACAGGGTGACCTGAGGTGGCAGCCAGGTTTCAGCTGAGCAGGTGGTGATGGTACTGACTGAGATGGGACCATATGAAGGAAGAAGTCCTGATAGGTCACAGTGTCTTCAAGGGGAAGAAAAAGGACTAACTTTCCCCTGCCCTCACATTAGCCAACACTTCTTCTCTCTTGGGTGCAGTCATGTTGGAACCAGCTACAGTGACCCCCTCACAGAAAGTCCCAGAGATCATCCATGTCATGCTGGAGGTCCCCAGTGTTTGGCCACCATACAGTCACTCCATCTCTGTCCCTGCTGGATCCTCCTTGGAAGATGTCTTGAAAAAGGCCCAGGAGCTAGAAGGATTCACGTGAGACCCCTACCTCCCAGCCCTTACCCTATCTGACCCCACATCCCGGTTGAGTGCCTTCCATCAGGTCACCCAGACCCCAGACTTCTCTTCTAGAAAATATGCCTCAGTTTGAGAGGGCTCCAACTTCTGTCCCCAGTTGAATTTTTCAAAGGACAGCCTCTTGCAGTCAGGGAAGCCCCATGGCTGATGCCTTGGGGTCGTCTGGGCCCAGGAAATTTCAGGACAGAGAGACAGAGACAGAAAGAGAGAGAAGAGAGAAAAACAGAGGCAAACAGTGTAGAGAGAGAAGTGATTGCCCTGGCTGGTTGGCTAAATGGTAGTGTTGGCATGTGGATGTCCTGGGTTCGATTCCCAGTCAGGGCACACAAGAGAAGTGACCATCTACTTCTCCACTCCTCCTTCTCCCCTTCTCTCTCTGTCTCTCTGTCTCTCTCCTGTTCCTGCAGCCAAGGCTCCAATGGCTTGAGTGAGTTTGCCTCGGGCCCTGAGGATGGCTCCGGGGCCTCTACCTCAGGTGCTAAAAAAAATGGCTCAGTTGCTGAGCAACAGAGCAAGGGCCCCAATGGGCTGAGCATTGTCCCCTAGTAGACTTGCTGGGTGTATCCTGGTCAGGGCACATGTGGGAGTCTGTCTCTCTGCCCCCCCCACTAAAAAAAAGAAAAAAAAGGAAACCATGTGATCCCCCACAATGTTAGGGACCACATGGCCCGACAGAGTTAGAGAATACCTAGGGAAAGGGGCTGCTCTGTGACACCTCCTAGAACAATAAATTCCCTTTGCTTAAGTAAGTCACCCTGAATGGGTTTTTGTTCCTTAAAACTATAAAAACCCTCCCTGTTTAAGACCAGAGCCATTGATAAACCTTTTGGAGAGAGGAGGGACATGACCCATGGAGGTTTTTTTTGTTTTGTTTTGTTTTTACAGAGAGCGAGAGTCAGAGAGAGGGATAGATAGGGACAGACAGGAACGGAGAGAGATGAGAAGCATCAATCATCAGTTTTTCGCTGCAACACCTTAGTTGTCCATTGATTGCTCTCTCACATGTGCCTTGACCGGGGGCCTTCAGCAGACCGAGTAACCCCTTGCTGGAGCCAGTGACCTTGGGTCCAAGCTGGTGAGCTTTGCTCGAACCAGATGAGCCCGCGCTGAAGCTAGCAACCTCGGGGTCTCGAACCTGGGTTCTCCGCATCCCAGTCCGAAGCTCTACCCACTGCGCCACCGCCTGGTCAGGCTTTTTTTGTTGTTGGACCCATGGAGTTTTAAGAACATCCTTTGGTTGTGGCATCCAGATGCATTGGAGAAATGTAAAGTTGGAAGCAAAGAAGCTCAGGGGTGGGGGTGTGAGTAAGGAGATTCTTGGTTGCAAAGGCCAACTAAATAATGAGCATGGTGTATGCGGAGTCAGAAGACTGAGCAACCCAGCCACGAGAAGAGGGGAGTGCCACTGAACCTCAGAAAATTCCAGAACCAGGGACCCAGTGCTGCCACCATCTGTCTCTGTCGCCCATGTTCCAGCTTCTCTCTGCACACTGGCTTCACCGTCTCTCACTGGACATGGGCATTTTATGTGTATTGCTGGCAGCTTCTGGTTCTCACCCTTACAACCTCAGCCCTCAGAGGGGGCAGCTGCTGGGTGATGGTGCACTAGGTGCTCCTTCCTGCAGGCTGTGGTCATGGTCAACACAGAGAAGATGAAGTCACCTGAATGGGCATTGTCAGTGGGGCGGGAGAGGAGGGGTGGAGGTGAGACTGGCAGGGTGGCCCAGGAAGAGTTTGGCTAGCACTGGGCGAGTTCCTGCGGTGGGTGAGCTCCACTTTCCCTCACCTTTTCTCCCTCTTTCCTTGTCCCTTTGATAGGTATGGAACACAGGCCTCCTTGTCAGGCCCTTATCTGACCTCTGTGATGGGGAAGGAAGTGGGGGAACACGAGTTCTGGCAGCTAATCCGAGCCCCCAACACCCCACTGCAGCAAGGTGAGTCTGGTGGCCAGCCACCACTGGGTGTGTGCCCCACTCCAGCCCTTTCCCAGAGGAGAGGCTTCGTCAACTCACCCCAGCTTTCCCCCAAACCTTCCCAGGCCCCCCTGGGATAATCACTGGTGCTCAAGGTTGCATAGCTTGTTTTACTGAATTCTTAGGAATTTTTATGTAAATTAGTGTGGCAACTCTAGGAAATCAGGCAAAAAAAGAAGAAAATTCAAGTCACTTGTAATTTGCTACAGAAATAACTTCTTTTTACTTTTGGTGTATTTTCTTCCAGGTAGTTTTTAAACATTAAGTTTGTCATTTTATAAAAAATGGAACCAGCCTGACCTGTGGTGGCACAGTGGATAAAGCGTCGACCTGGAAATGCTGAGGTTGCCGGTTCAAAACCCTGGGCTTGCCTGGTCAAGGCACATATGGGAGTTGATGCTTCCTGCTCCTCCCCCCTTCTCTCTCTGTCTCTCTCCTCTCTCTCCCTCTCTCCTTTCTAAAATGAATAAATAAAAAATTAAAAAAAAAAACAAAAAAAAATATAAAACATTCTTTAAAAAAAAAAAATGGAGCCATACTCTACAGCAGTGCCATTCAATAGAAATAAAATAGGAGGCCCACATGTAATTCTAAATGTTCTAGTTGTTGAAACTAATATTAGTAATGTAATCTTATTTAAGCCAGTATATCCAAAATCTTATTATTCCAAGATGAAATCAATGTAAAATTATGAATGGCATATTGTTTTTTATTTTTATTTTACTTTTTTCCCCTAAGATTTCAAGTGCTCAGCCATGTATAGTTAATGGGCTAGCATGTCAGATGGTGCAGCTCGGTTCACTTTTGCAACTTATATTTTTCATTCTTTTAATATATCATAGACATCTTTCTATGTTAGTATGTATGGATCTTCCCACCTGTTTGTAATGGCCACACAGGATATATTATCCACTAAGGTGCTTTGGGCTGCAAGTAACAAGAAGTGCAGTGCAAACTAGCTTCCTCTATTTGACATCTGTTGGCCTATGTGACTAGAGTCCAGAGGGAGCAAGGACTGCAGGGCTGGTATAACCTGGGCTCCAGCCCACTTCCCGGGGACTCCATCTCCCTCTCTTTGTTGGCTTCCTTCTCTAGAGAGGTCCTTCTGTGTCTTCCCAGGACTGTTCTTTTTTAGGACTGAGGAAACTTGTCTGACTCCCCAACAAACTTCTCTTGGTGTCTCAAAAGTGGAATGGGGACACAGGCACATTCCTGGGCCCGTACCTATTGCTAGGGTATCACCACATTACTTGCTTGGACCAATCAGGGCCCACCTTGGTGCTGGGTACTACGAAGGGGGGATGGGTTGACCTCTAGGTTGTCTCCAGTTTTATATCTTACACCCCAAACTGTCATGAGCATCCTTGTGCGACAGCCCACTCACCAGACAGATTCTTAAGGTCATCTGTTCTTGCTTCTGCTACCTAGAACTTCTGAGCATCTACTATGTAGCAGCCATAGGACCAAGTGCTTTATGGAAAGTAGAAGTTTTCTGAGGAAGCCTCATAAAAAGTATCCTATTTCCCTGCTTGGCTTCTAAACAAATTGATAAATAAAACAAAGAGGTGGCAGATGAAGACCCCAGATCCAGCTTCTGTTACTAATAAAGGCTGGACCGGAGGATGTAGGTTAGAGGGAGAGCCTGATAGACTCATCCGTGAGGCAGATACGGCAGGCGTGTCCTCTACCCCTCTGTGCCCCCTTCGCCCTCCAGTCCAGCAAGAGGCCCACGCCCATGGGAAGCAGGAGGGCCCAGTACTGCTATACTCATGATCCTCATTTCAGAAGTGGGAACACCAGCATTCCCAGAGATTAACTAATTTGCCCAAATTCATACCAACAGTGAGCGACAGAGCTGGGGCTTGAACCCAGGTGTCATGCTGGAGCCCAGGTTGTCTCCAGGAAGCAAAGGCTGGCTCCTGAGAGACTTCATTTATGGTTCTGGGTCTCCCTCCAGACCACACTGAGCAAGTCCCTCTTCCTGACAGCTCCTCGGGGTCTGTGAAGACAGTGACCATCAGGTGTTGTCAGGGTCTCTAGTTCCTTTTACTTTATGTTGGTAATCCAGTGTGCTGTCCCTAACCCCCATCCTCTGGGGGCTGCCCTGCTGCAAAATGAGGCTGTGGGCCTGAGGTACCCTCTTGGTCACAGCTGAGTTCAGATGCTCCATGCTGGCTCTAGACAGCCCCCCATTTCCTACCACCAAGTGCTGAGCAAATCTGACAGACACTGGCCTCGGGGTGGAGATTCAGAAGATGAGATGGGGGTGGGTCACTTTGCCCTGTTAACACCCTTGCTTAACCTGTTTCTGCAGGTATTGCTGACTACAGACCCAAGGATGGAGAAACCATCGAGCTGAGGCTGGTTTTCTGGTAGCCCCCAGCCACCTTGAACAATCTCTATACTTCTACCCTCTAATCCAGACATTTCTGTAACAGGCACATGCCTGACCCTGCTGCCACCTTGTGTACTTGGAGCGTGTCCCTGGATCACCCAGCCACTACCCTTGCCAGGCTCCGAAACTACTGCCCACCTGGAAGTAGGGAGCCAAGCGCATTCCCCAGGATTTTTGTCTGCCTGGGTCTGGCCTGGCCCTGCAGGTATCCTGTGAAGGCAACTCATAGTCTGAAGGGCATGGAGCATCTCAGACTCCTTAACACAAGAAGTCTGCTGGGCACTGGCATTGTGAGTACCTCCTGCTCTTGGATTGGGGTCCTACAAGGAAGCCTCTGCAGCCAGCTTTCCAGTCCACTGTCAAGGAAGTAACCCCAGAGCGAGGTGACATAGCAGCTGACGAGGGCCCTGAAGGGCTGCTCAAAGCCTACCTTCAAAATGATTAAAATGTTGATTATGTACATGCCCCAGCGTCCTGATGTCTCATGCTAGAGAGCAAGTGCAGGTGCTGTGAGCAGAGAAAAGGGAGATGCTTCCAGGCAGGGAGCAGAAGAGGGTGGGTGAGTATTCTGGGGCCTGGGGCGATGTTGATTACTGTTCAGGGAGCATGTACTGGCTAGATCCTGCATAATTCTGAGGTTGTTGATATTTGTGTTGTCATCTCCTTTACAGATAAGGAAACTAGTTTTCAAAGAGGGATTGACTCACCAGTGTCAAGCATGGCTTAGGAGATAGACAGACCTGACCTGGCGTGGTCTCTTGGCTCCTTCACTCAAATGCTGAATATGGGGGCTTCAATGATTGTTATAATTACTCGTCAGACGAGATTCAGCTGGAGGCCCAGGACCCTGAGCTTGGGCTCTCACTGCTGGCTTTCCCCCCATGCAGTCAGGACGCCACCTCAGGCCTCCCCAGCCTGCGTGTGGGGACCCAGCCTCTCAGTGGGAAGGTTCTGGGCTCTGGGCTACCCTCTGGGAAGTGAGGTTCAGACCAGGGAGATACTGCACACCCCATCCACCTAGGTTCAGAAGGGGGCCTGCCCTTGGAGGGGCCCTCTGATTGGCAGCACATCTGGCACATTTTATGGTGATACACAAAGAATCCTCGAAACCACAGATTAAACAGGTACCTCTTCCTAGAACACCAGTTTCAAATATGTAGGGTCTGGGCAGGTAGGGAGATAGACAATTAAAATTTTTTCTTTATATTGAAACAAACATCAAAGTACCAGAAAACTCAAATGAAAAAGCAGCCTCTGTTTTTAAGGTGAATTGTCTGTGCCCAGATCCCAGAGTACTTGTTCACTTGTCCTTCCTTAATCACGGCCAGGGGGACTCCCAGGAGGATTCAGAATGGCCATGGCTGCTCTTGGGCCAGGTTAGAGAGAGGTCGGTGGTAAATATTGGGAACGCCCCACACACTGGGCTTCCAAGGGTCCATGAGCTGGGTATGACCCACCTTCCCGAGGGACTGTCTTGGGAAGGGTGTGTTTGGCTCTGAGGAACAGAAAGCTGCTGAATCTTGCTCAAATCAAAGGGTTTTGGCTGAAAAGACCCAGATCACCAACTTGGGGGCAGCCAAGAGCGGTAGGAAAATGGAAGCTGGGAGTTGGGTCTCTGTCACCTCCGCTATCCGTAGGCCTTCTCCATGTCCTCACCCTCGGTCTGAATGTGGTCCCAGCAATGACTCTGCCCCCTTTCAGTTCAAGTCCTTAGCCCCATTTTAATTTTCTCAGTGTGTGTCCCAAAGCCTGGAGTGGAATCTGACCAACATAGCCCACCCATAGACACTAAGTCAGGTGTCTAGTCTGGCACAATTAGCTGGGACCCTAAGGATGGTATGGGTGAGAGAGCAGTCAGGTGTGATGCAGTCTGCTAAACAGGCCCTCCCTGGGAGCCAGGGACCAGGATTGTATCTAGCTTGTGTTTAGAACTGGATGACTCCAGACAAACCACTTCCCCTGTCTCAGCCTATTTTTTAACTCACAGGTATGGGATGGTGCCTTGATTTGCACAGCATTTTTATGCTGGTGAGCTCATCATATATAGATCACAGATGGGGAAACTGAAGCCCCAGCAGTGAAGTGATCTGTCCAGAGACATGCAGCAAGAGGAGGGAGACCTGTTCCACAGCCTCATCAGCCCAGTTGCTGGAAATGGTTTCTTCTCCCCTCCTAGTATTCCCCAGAGTCCCTCCCTGTATCAGCAGTGTGGGCCCCCAAAGGGCAGCACTCAGATATGGGGCATGTGAGAACCTATGAGCAAGGGAAGGGTGCTCTGGGATGTTTTGGGCTTTCAGGTGACATCAAAGAATAAGAGGGAGTCCTTTGATGCCCTCCATGAAGCTGGGTGCCCTGATCCGGAATATCCTGTGGAGAGCCCAGATTAAAAACGGGCTCTGGAGCTAGACCAATCTGGTCCAAATCCCCCACCACAGCCCTGTACACCTCAATTCCTTCCCTTCACCAAGATCTCTGTGACACCCAGCTCCAGGAGTAACTGCAGAGTGGTTGGGATACAGTCCTCCATCTCTGGCAGCCAATGGTGTTACATCTTTCTGCGCCCTGGCCCTTCTAGACCCCATCTGGGATCATCTGCTAGGTCACATGCTTTGGGTTCTGTCCTCAGCCTTCCCCCTGCCCCCACCCCCGAGCTCTCCATCCCACCAGAGCATCCAGGCATCATCTTGGTTAATCTTCACTATAGCCCACCCCTCACCAGGCAGGGCAGGTGGAAACCACTTTGTGGAAGTCTTGGAGGAAGTGTAGAGAGATTTTCACTGCCCACCACTCCCACCAGCTCAGCTCTGAGAAGGCCAGGGTGTTTATTGTTTTTAAAAATCATTATTGTTTTGCCTGACCAGGCAGTGGCGCAGTGGATAGAGCATCAGACTGGGACGCAGAAGACCCAGGTTTGAAACCTTGAGGTCAACGGCTTGAATGTGAGCTCATCTGGATAGAGCATGGGCTCACCAGCTTGAGTGCGAGTTCACTGGCTCGAGCGTGGGATCCTAGACATGACCCAATGGTTGCTGGCTTGAGCCCAAAGGTTGCTGGCTTGAGCAAGGGGTCTATTACTCTGCTATAGCCCCCTCCCCCCGTCAAGGCACATATGAGAAAGCCATCAATGAACAACTAAAGAGTTGCAATGAAGAACTGATGCTTATCTCTCTCCCTTCCTGTCTGTTCCTATCTGACCCTCTGTCTGTCTCTCTGTCTCTCTGTCTCTCTGTCTCTCTCTCACACACACACACACACACATCATTTTTTATTAAAGGGAACTGGCTGGAAAACTGGCAGACTCCCACAAAGAATATAACCATTAAGGGGCCTCATTCAGGAAACGTGGATGAAGGACACACCCCCTTGTCTGGCTCAGTTTCCCTCCTACAACCCCTCCTGGAGAGACTCTGTCCAAATACACTCATATTTTTGTCTTTGGCTTAGAAATCCCCTGCCATAAAGTTTGGAATATTCAGCAGTGATTTGCAGACTCCAGCAGGTGTTAGAATCACCAGAGACAAATGTAAAAATGCAGATTCCTGAGCCTACTGAGCTTGTTTCTTGTGAGGCTGGGGCTTTTAAATCCGGATCCAAGGATTGTTATGGGAGGTTGGGAACATTTGCAGCAATTCTGTGATCTGACCACCAGAGGGTGCCTCGGACTGGGCTAAGTGGTCGCCCTTTGTGGTCTCGTTCCTCCAGACAGGTTGCTGTCATCAAAGACAAGCTAGGGATGAATGAGCATATCCAGTGGGAAGGAGCTTCCGCTGAGAAGAAAGCTTCGAGTCGCATTTGGAAAGACGCTGGCAGCCGCCACTGGGCAACTGTCTAGGCGCTCAGAGAGATTAGGGCCGAGCCTGGAATCTAGATCAGCCTATCCTGCCCTGGGGAACACTGAGACCCCAGAAAGGGCAAAGGCTTAGTAGCAGCTGCTCTGCCTCCCAGCCAACCAAACGTTCTTTGTCCTGCCACAGCTGCGGGCAGAGGGTGGACCCCATGAAGTCCAATTACGAGTCAGCTCTGAGTGACAGGAGATGGGACAGGGGCTGGTCAGGAATGGATGCTGGCCAGCGGTACCCTGCTTCCGCAGCTGTGGTGGCCTTGGTGATTCAGCTTCCTCTGCCTGCCTAGAGGGGCCCGCCCTGGGCTGGGGCAAGAAGGAGGTGCTGGGATTAGGGAGGGGCGCTGAAGAGGCCTTCAGGGGCCCCATGGTCCAACTCTTCTGTTTGCTGAGGTCCCAGGGGATAATAGTGGTCAGAGATCAGAAGGTCCCTAGAACGGTCCTGGGATGAAGATTTTGGGGGAGAGGCGGTCCTATAAGATGGAGTCTCCTGTGCACCTGGGTTTTTTTATTATGCCCCTTCAGAAAGATACCCCATAGCTCCCTCCCTGTTTTGGTTTCTAGGGGCCTTGACTCTGGATGGGGTGGGGCCTGTGGCACTGACAGGCTAATCACTTCAACTGGGGCGGGGAGCGTCAGCTGATGAAGGGAATGTCAGGCCAACGAAGGAGGGTGGCGTGGAGGCGGGGCTAGACATCCCTTATGGCTCCGGGGGCGCGGCCTGGTCAGAGGCGGGGCCAGGGGTTCAGCCCAACTTTCCGGGTGGGGCGCGGGAGGCGGTGTCAGAGGCGGGGCCAAGAGCGTAGGGCCTCGCCCCGCTGGCCCGGCCCGGGCTGGAGCCGGGCGGGAGCTACTGTTGGATTCACAGCCGCTGCCCGAACCGAGCCGCAGCCGAAACTGCCGAGAGCTGGAGGACAGGCTCTGCCGGAGTGGAGCCGAGCCGAGCCGAGCTCATCGCCTGGCACCGGCCGGAGCGCGGGTCTGGGCACTGTCAGAGTCAACGAGCTGCGACTACTGAGCACTACTGAACACCACCAGGCGCGGGAACCTGGATCACCCGTGCCAGGCCCCGGTGTGGCCTGAACACACAGGAGATCCCGGAGTCTGGACTCAAAAGGAAAAGGAACGAGGATTCATACCATTTAAGCATAGCATGAGCACCAGGCAGGGAGAAGAGTAGAGACCTTACCTGGCACGGGGCAGAGGTGCCCGGAGCTTGCTAGGCCAGGCTTGAGCACCAGAGAGCCGGACATCTCAGCAGCCACGACCTGAGCTCTGCCCTGGCTGACCAGGGAACACAGCATTACTCCTGGACCTGGACTGGCACAGGCCTGGCAGAAGAGGCAGTTATCTCACCTCTCTGAAAAGAAGGTCAGGTTCTGAGAAACCAGAATCCGGCCTGGCCCAAAGTGGGGGTCTCTGGTGGCTCAGAGCTGGTCACTGGGGAGTTGGCCTTCTGCCCCAGCCCCACTGGTACGGATGTGCCGCTGTCCTCTGGAGCACCATGATGGTAGGATGACCTCTGCTGAGGCAGTGGCAGTGGCTGGCAGTGCTCGGGTGGCTGGGTCCCCCGAGTGGTCCCCCAATGCCCCCCCGGCCCCTGGGCGGCCTGGCCGGGCCCGGGTGGCTGTGGCAGCACTGGTGTGGTTGCTGGCGGGAGCCAGCATGTCCAGCCTCAACAAGTGGATCTTCACGGTGCACGGCTTCGGGCGGCCCCTGCTGCTCTCAGCGCTGCACATGTTGGCAGCAGCGCTGGCATGCCATCAGGGAGCACAGCGCCCCCTGCCCAGGGGGACCCACTGCCAAGTGCTGTTGCTCAGCCTTACCTTTGGCACCTCGATGGCCTGCGGCAATGTGGGCCTGAGCTCTGTGCCCCTGGACCTGGCACAGCTGGCCACCACTACCACGCCATTGATCACACTGGCCCTGTCGGCGCTGCTGCTTGGCCGTCGCCACCACCCACTGCAGTTTGCTGCCATGGGTCCGCTCTGCCTGGGGGCTGCCTGCAGCCTGGCAGGTGAGCTCCGGACACCACCAGCTGGCTGTGGCTTCCTGCTGGCCGCCACCTGCCTTCGAGGCCTCAAGTCCGTTCAGCAGAGTGAGTGCCTGGGACAATGTTTGAGGAGGTGGGGATCAGGGTGGCTGTTTGGCCTGGATGGCCCTAAGGGATATGGCTCTTATCCCCTTTTACAGATGAAGAAACTTAGCCTCATGGCTTTGGAAGAGGCAGAAACAGAGGCTTAGAAAGAGCCAACAACTCAGTTCCTGGCCTCAAATTTAGTCTCTAGAGGCCCAACTAGTGTTTAATAATAGTTGCTATTGATCTGTGTCCCATATTTTGTGTCAGTATCTCACTGGATCTCCCCATACTGCCCTGACCAAGGAAATCACTGTATTGTCCGCATTTGACTGGTAGAGGGGGTTGCCCTGAGCCATGTGGCCAGTGAGCAGCAAAGGTAAGACTTGAACCCAGGGAAGTCGATCTTCATACAATTCAAGATGTGGCATAAGGCTGTGGCCCCAGAGGGAGACCTGAGAGAGGGACCAGGGAGAGAGAAAGCAGGGAGGGCTTGTGCTGGGATTTGGAAGGCCAGGGGTTTGGCCAAGTCTGGGAAGCATTCATGTTTATGGGGAACTGTAGTGTAACAGGCTCCGTGCTGGGTGTTGACCTTGAGTCATCAGGGCAACCAACACCTTCACCCCATTTTATAGATGATGGAACCAAGACCCAGGGAGGTTTAGTGATTTGCCCAGGGTTACCTCACCTCTGATGAAAGGAGACAGGGGTCTCTGAGTAGAAGGGGGGTGGAGGCTACCTTCCTGTCTGTCCTTCTGAGGGGAGTCTGTGCCACAACCCCACTCTCTTTCTGCCTAAGCCCAAGGGAGATGTTGGGGAGGCCAGGGTACCCACTCAGGGCAGGGAGACCACACCTCTGCTCATACAAGTGACCTTGGGCAGGTCCGGGTCTTATCTGGGCCTCAGTCTCCCATCTGTTTGGTGGAGAAGTATTGAGGTTGATGGAATCCCAGGGGCTTCTTGCTCTCCC
Organism: Saccopteryx bilineata; assembly: GCF_036850765.1. Taxonomy (NCBI): domain Eukaryota; kingdom Metazoa; phylum Chordata; class Mammalia; order Chiroptera; family Emballonuridae; genus Saccopteryx; species Saccopteryx bilineata. Next base: position 256,873,653 of record NC_089491.1, on the reverse strand, counting down.
TCCCTTCCAGCTCTGAGATCCTGTGCCCCAAACCTGTGAAAAGGAAAGGGGTGCTCCAAGGGCACTAGGCTGGGGTTGGGGGTGGTCTGCAGCCATGGATGTGTGAAGTCAGCATTCAGCCCTGCCCTGGCCCTTCAGAGGCAGGACCTGGAGGCCCTTTCCGCATCCTCCCAGGCCTGTGGCAGGGTCGAAACCTAGTTCTATTTTTGCCCTCTGGTTATATGAGAGCTGGTGACTGAGCTCAGGCCTGAGTTCTGGGCACGAATCGGCAGTGGGAAACCTGACCCCATGGGCACCCCCACCCGTCACCCTCCAATCCAGGCAGGGCCACAAGGCTGGGAAGGCTGCAGCCTTAAGGCCCACATCATGCCTGTGAGGTCCAGAGCTCCTCACCCTGAAGGAGCCCCAGCCTGCAGAATGGGCTATGGCTGGCCAAGTCCCGGGCACAAAGGCACAGAGTGGCAGGTGCCTGGTATCAGGCCATTTCTTGGCCTCTGCCAGGTCCTTCCATCTCTCCTGTGTCAACTGCCTGGCCCCTGTGGTGGGCTGGGTGCTTGCTTCAGGTTCCCACAGCACCCAGCAGGCACTGGGAGGGAGAGTGGAGCCAGGGATGTGACATGGGTTTTGGACAAGAGGAGGCTTCTACTTCCAGAAATTCCAGGAAAGGCATCAGAGCCAGATTCAGATTAGAGTGTAAACAGCCAACACCAGCTCCTTTCGTGAGAGCAGACTTCGTGGAAGCAGAGGGTGATAGCCCAGGAAGAGGAGCACCAGGCTGCCACGGGCAGGGCCGGCAGCCTCCTCCTACCTGGGCCACTTGCAGGCCCAGGGGGCTACATGGGGAGAGGAAAGATGCCAACTTCCCACTCTCAAAAAGGCTGCGAAGTGGGGTATGAGCTTTTTCTCAGCTGTACTCACCTGCGTCAGGGAGCAGCCTGACCTGATCCATGTCCTCTGAGCTCTCAGGCTGGTGGGGAGACCTCAGAAACAGAGATCACAATGGCAGAAGAGAAACTCCAGAGTCAAGGTGGACACAGGTGTGATCAGGGGGCAGTTACTTATAAGGGAGACCAGAGAAGGCTGCCTGAGGGAAGAGGCATGCAGTGATGACAGTAACAATAATATAATAATAGCAAATACTCACTGAGCCCTCACTGTTTGCCCATGCTGTGTCCAGCTCTTCACACAGCAGGAGCAGGAAAGGGCATTCTGGGAGCAGGAAACAGGCCATGGCAGGGCATAGGGTATCAGCCAGCAGGAGCCGGGTGTGGGGGATTGAGACAGCTGCCGTGGTGAGCATCTACCACTGGGCATCAGGCCCTGTGCTCAGCATCTCACATGGCCCTGGAAGGGGTGTGTTGTCACGCTCCTTCCCCTGAGGCATCTGCCACGCTCTGAGACAGGCTTAGAGAGAAGGTGGCTTGCTTGATATTGCACAGCAGGAGAAGGAGTGAGGGCAGGATAAGCCAGTAGCCAGCGGACGTTTGTGTGCATGTGGCAGAAGCTTGGGCATGTTCAGATGCTGAAACAAAAATGCCTTTGGAGCCCTTGCCAGATAGCTGGGTTGGTTAGAGCATCATCAGGAAGCACAAAGGTCAGGGCACATACAGGAACAGATTGATGTTTCTCTCTCTCTCCCTCTCTCTCTCCCTCCTCTCTTGCTAAAATCAATAAATTTTTTAGCCGTGGCCAGTTGGCTCAGTGGTAGAGCTTCAACCCAGTGTGTGTAAGTCCCGGGTTCGATTCCCATTCAGGGCACACAGGAGAAGCACCCATCTGCTTCTCCACCCTTCTCCCTCTCCTTTTTCTCTATCTCTGTCTTCCCCTCTCGCAGCCAAGGCTCCATTGGAGCAAAGTTGGCCTGGACGCTGAGGACAGCTCCATGGCATCCACCTCAGGCGCTGGAATGTCTCCAGCTGCAACAGAGCAACACCCCAGATGGGCAGAGCATCGCCCCCTGGTGGGCTTACTGGGTGGATCCCAGTGGGGCACATGGGGGAGTCTCTCTGCCTCCCCACTTCTCACTTCAGAAAAATACCAAAAAAAAAAATAAAAAATAAATAAATAAATTTTAAAAAATTCCTTTAGAGAAGGAAAGGTTGAAACAGAAGGTTTGGGGGGATTACTGGCAGAAGAGGGGTCGCTGCGGAGGCAGGATGACAAACTGGCATTTTGGGGGCCTCAGGTGGGGTGAGGCAGCTCTGGCAGAGGATTACTCTTTACCTGGCTGCAGGGAGGTGAGGTGGAGGGCTGGGTGGGATGCAGAACAGTTGCAGAGGCTGGATGAGGTTAGGACCTTCCTGCCTGTCTCACAGAGGTAAATTTCACCCCAAATCCTAAACACCTTCAGATGATTGGACTTTTAACATGCAGGCCACAGGCAGCTTGTAACAGTGCTAAATTTGGAGCAAATAAGCAGGAGGTATTCCAATTATCTGTTCATTTCTAGAAATGCTCAAGCTGGAGGGACTGTTGCCTAGAGAACAAAGCCAAAACATCATAATGAAATAGAAATAGAGAGATTTCCTATTCCAAGCATAGCCTTTGAGTAAGCTCCTCTGTGGCTGTTTGGAAACTCTTTGTCAGAAAATGCATAGAGGCTCGGAGAGACCCTGGATCAATTACTCATCTCTCTCCACTAAAACTTGGACAAGGCCCAAAATCACCATTGTCTTCGTGCAAATACTGCCATTCACCTGAGCTGTGTCTGACTTTGATGATGGATGCCACTTCCTTTGTGAACTGGCTGGGTGGTAACGTGTACACATGCAAACACACACACACACACACACACACACACACGCTCATATTCACACATTTCAAAGTGGTAGGCGGCCTTCTTTCTTTGCAAAGCTAAAAGGTTTCCCCTTAGTCCTGGATGGCTCTCGACAAGCCCCAGTGTCGGTAGCAAAAGATGCTGATTAGTGAATGACAGCCAAGCGCAAACAATGACTTTTATTTATTATTTTTTTTTTTTTTGTATTTTTCTGAAGCTAGAAACAGGGAGAGACAGTCAGACAGACTCCCGCATGCGCCCGACCGGGATCCACCCGGCACGCCCACCAGGGGGCGACGCTCTGCCCACCAGGGGGCGATGCTCTGCCCATCCTGGGCGTCGCCATGTTGCGACCCTCCTGGGTGTCGCCATGTTGCGACCAGAGCCACTCTAGCGCCTGGGGCAGAGGCCACAGAGCCATCCCCAGCGCCCGGGCCATCTTTGCTCCAATGGAGCCTTGGCTGCGGGAGGGGAAGAGAGAGACAGAGAGGAAGGCGCGGCGGAGGGGTGGAGAAGCAAATGGGCGCTTCTCCTATGTGCCCTGGCCGGGAATCGAACCCGGGTCCTCCGCACGCTAGGCCGACGCTCTACCGCTGAGCCAACCGGCCAGGGCTAAACAATGACTTTTTGTTGTTCTCTTGTCATCCCAGTGGTCATAAGTGAAAGAAGCAATGAATAGACTCAACGTTTGACTCGAACAATTTATTATTTTAAAATTCTTTTTTGTTTTTGTTGTTAATGTACAGGCTGTTTCGCTAGTAAGTGGCAGAGCTGGAAACTGATGCTGGCCTGTGCCCACTGTGGTAGTGGGAGCTAGGCTGTGGGGGAGTGGGGATGATAAGGGCTGAGATCATGAAAGGTGGCTCAGGACAACTTAGTGGAGGGCCTTCAAAGCTGGTTAAGAACCTGGGATGTTGTTCCCACGAGCCTGGGGAGCCCCTGAAGATTTTTTCTTTTCTATTTTTTTTTTGAGCCACATTTTATGTTTATTGATCCTTTGGATATCAATAGTCGGTAATTGCTTTAACCTTATGGAACACAGTTTGAAGTGGGAGATAACAAGCCTATTTATTTATTTTTTTTCATTTTTCTGAAGCTGGAAACCGGGAGAGACAGTCAGACAGACTCCCGCATGCGCCCGACCGGGATCCACCTGGCACGCCCACCAGGGGCGACGCTCTGCCCACCAGGGGGCGATGCTCTGCCCATCCTGGGCGTCGCCATGCTGCTACCAGAGCCACTCAAGCGCCTGGGTCAGAGGCCACAGAGCCATCCCCAGCGCCCGGGCAAGCCTATTTATTTTATTCTATCTTTTTGCATTTACTGAGCACTTACTTTATAAAGGGTTTTTTTTTGTTGTTGTTGTTTTATGGAGACTTTTTTAAAAAAAAATTTTTTTTTACAGGGACAGAGAGAGAGTCAGATAGAGGGATAGATAGGGACAGACAGACAGGAACAGAGAGAGATGAGAAGCATCAATCATCAGTTTTTCATTGCGACACCTTAGTTGTTCATTGATTGCTTTCTCATATGTGCCATGACCGCGGGCCTTCAGCAGACTGAGTAACCCCCCGCTCGAGCCAGTGACCTTGGGTCCATGCTAGTGAGCTTTTTGCTCAAGCCAGATGTGCCTGCGCTCAAGTTGGCAACCCCGGGGTCTCGAACCTGGGTCTTTCCGCATCCCAGTCCGACGCTCTATCCACTGCGCCACCGCCTGCTCAGGCTATAAAGGGTTTTATGTATGTTATCCATTTTAATCTTTATAAAACTCCCTGCATATTAGGTTTTATTATTACCTAATTTTGCAGGTGAGAAAACCTAGGCCTCTAGAGGTTAAATGCCAGGTCACAGCTATAAGAAGTGGATACAAGTCACAACCCAGGCAATCGGGTTCCAGATTCTTGACTATCACGTTACATAGCAGAAGCCAGTAACTCTGCGTGAAGGTTTGGGTCAGGGCAGGCTTCCGGGAGGATGGGCCTTGGAGGTCATGCTGGGTTGGCGAAGTGGGGGTTTTCTCCCCACTGGGTGATGATGGCTGATGTCCTGGTTGCAGGCGCCCTGCTGCAAGAGGAGAGGCTGGATGCGGTGACCCTTCTGTATGCCACCTCGCTGCCCAGCTTCTGCCTGCTGGCGGGCGCGGCCCTGGTGCTGGAAGCTGGTGTGGCTCTGTCGCCTGCTCCCACTGACTCCCGCCTCTGGGCCTGCATCCTGCTCAGCTGCCTCCTGTCTGTGCTCTACAACCTGGCCAGCTTCTCCCTGCTGGCCCTCACCTCTGCCCTCACCGTCCACGTCCTGGGCAACCTCACTGTCGTGGGCAACCTCGTCCTGTCCCGGCTCCTGTTTGGCAGTCGCCTCAGCACCCTCAGCTACGTGGGCATTGCACTCACCCTTTCAGGAATGTTCCTTTACCACAACTGCGAGTTCGTGGCCTCCTGGGCTGCCCACTGGGGCTTCTGGAGGAGGAACCAGCCTACCAAGGGTCTGTGAGACCCGGAAGAGCACATGGGCTCTCTGGGGCAGCCCCAGCCTGAATCCAGGGTTGGCCAGTGGCCATGGGAAAAGTGGAGAGCAGGAAACTAGTGGGGCCATAGGAGGGAGAGGCGCCTTTAGGAAAGGTCACCTTGGGAGCTGCAATGAGGCCTCCCAGAGAGACCCACCTGTTCCTGCCTGCCTCTCCTCATCACAGACCGCACTCACCACTGGATGGTGGGTCCGAGCCTGGCACAGTTACTGTCCTTGTTGGAGTAATTATTATTAATGTCAATGACTGTGCCGAACATTGCTGGCCAAACTCTGAGAACCTCACCGTGTTTTGATGACAATGATGACGATTCTTGGCGGTTGCACAATCCTTCCTCCAGGAAGTGCGGGAGGCAGCTAGGGGGCCTTTGGAGGGGCTTCTTGCTATTGGGCTCCCCTGGGGAGGTGGGATTATCTGTGCCAATTCCTGGCAGCTGCTGTGGTCTCATCCCTGGGCCCTCCAATTTTGGGTCTTCCGTCCTCAAATAAACTATTTTTGCTTGAACACCTGTGTCATTTCTCGGGGTTACAGCCAAGGAGATATAGGGAAAACAATGGGCCCACTGGCCTCTAGCCACCCAAAGAAAAATGAGGACACCCTCCCTTACCCATTGTGACCTGTACAAGCCCCAGTCGAGTCCCATTCTCTAAAGTCCCTCCACTGACCAGGGTACCATTGTCCATCTTCTGGATGGCAGCAGTGGCCTCCTCCCTGCTCCACTCTGGGCCCTCCACTCCAACTTCCATGCAGCCCCAGATGCATCTTTCTAAAACACACACCTTCTGTGGCACCATACTGCTCTTGGAATGAAGTCAGACCTTCCTGCCCCAGACCACAAGGTCCTCAGGATCTGGCTCTTGCAGCCGCACCAGGCTCCTGTCTCACTTCTCTCCTTGGTCCCCTCCTTCCAGCCTCACTGACTTCCTTTAAGGCCCGCTCACCAGGCCTTGCACATGCTGGTCCCTCTGTCTGGCGTCCTGTCCCTACATATTTTTCTCCCTTTCATGGTTAAAACCCTTGCTTGGGGGAGAAAACCCAAACATGCAACTCTCTTAAAAAAAATATATATATATATATATATATATAAATATATAATATAATTAAATATCTATATTTAATTAACAAAAAGAAAAGAAAAACTAAAATAGGAAGGGTCTTGACAAGGGATCATACCCAGGGCTATGGTACAGTGGGCAAGGAATCAGGGTGGCTTCGTGGAAGAGGCAGCACTCAGCAGGGAAGACCTGGTGGGCTGGCCCAGGGGCCTTGTAGGGGCGCAGGGCTGTCCTGTTGAGAACCTACCTATAACAGCAGTCCTAACCCTTAGAGCTAGCCCACCCCCCCACCCCTGGCTGACTGACCAAATTCAGCTTTATCACTTCTCATCCTTTCTTTGGCCCTGTGTAATTAAGTCTCCCCACCCAGCTGCCTTTGCTGGAGACTGCCTATTAATACCCGTAAGGTAGCTCAGTTGGTTGGAGCATCACCCCAATACACCAAGGTTGTAGGTTCAATTCCCAGTCAGGACACAGACAAGAATCAACCAATGAATGCATAGATAAGTGGACCAAGCAACTGAGGTTTCTCGTTGTCTCTCTTCCTCCCTCCTTCTCAAATAAATAAATAAATAAATAAATAAATAAATAAAACAAAAAACAAACAAACAGAAAAACATAAGGACCCTGCCTAGATTAGGGGAAACTGGGACCTAACCCTGCTCTGCCCACCTCACTGTGTACTTTAGGTAGGTAGCGTCCCTTCTTTGAGCCTCAGTTTTCATATCTGAAAATGGGGCTGATGAACCCCATGGAGAGGGTTCCAGTGAGGAGCCCAATGGGCAGGGGCAGGAAAAAAGAGGGGTGATGGTATCAGCTGGCTTGGCCCCCATCAGGGCTATCATCTCATCCACTTTCTCTGAAGTGCTAGGCCCATCTGGAAAGTGGAGACTCCCCTTTTTGTGTGAGAATGGGAGCTAGACTAGATTGGGGCGGGGATCTAGGGGGCCTGGGACTCAGGGAGGAATCAGTCATTCCTTCACACAACCAGAATTTAGGGAGGACTGCTATGCCAGCCATTGTTAGACAGGGCTGCATGAGGGGTGAGCCCAAGGCTGGGAAGGCCTGGGACTTAGCTGGCTCGGGAAGGATAGGTGTAGGGTTTCCTGGCCCTGGCCTCCACCCACACTGGCCTTGTGGAGGGAAGTGGCCCAGGCTGAGTCATTTACCACCCACCCTCCCTGTGACTCAGAGATGCCAGTGGCTCAGCCCCATACTAGTGTAGCCTGGGCACTTCCAGGATCCATTCTGTGGCTTGGACAGACAGGACAGGGAATAGACGGCTTTGGGTGGACAAAGCCTCCTAGTACCCAGGATCCTTTCCCGTTCAGGGGGGCTCACTGCAATAACAGGAGCCTCCCTACGGCACCGTTGCCTGGGCTTCTGGCCCAAGTGGAATGCTTGGCTTAAGAGTGACCTTCCTGCCCTGGCCAGGTAGCTCAGTTGGTTAGAGCTACACCAAGGTTGCGAGCTTAATCGCTGGTCAGGACACATACAGGAATCAACCAATGAATGCATAAATAAGTGGAACAACAAATTGATGTCTCCTTCTCCTTCTCTCTCTAAAAAAAAGTAAATAAATAAATTTATTATTATTTTTTTTTTTATTAAGTGAGAAGCAGGGAGTCAGAGAGAGGCTCCTGCATTCACCCCAACTGGAATCCACCCCACAAAGCCTCCTACGGGGTGATGCTCTGCCCTTCTGGAGCCCTTCCTCCATTGCTTGGCAACCGAGCTATTTTAGCGCCTTAGGCAAGGCCACAGAGCCATCCTTAGCACCCAGGGCCAACTGCTCCAACTTGTGGGAGGAGAAAAGAGAGACAGAGAGAGAAAAGGGAGAGGGGGAGGGGTGGAGAAGCAGATGGGCACTTGTCCTGTGTGCCCTGACTGGGAATCGAACCCAGGACATCCACACGCCAGGCCAACACTCTATCACTGTGCCAACCGGCCAGAGCCAAATAAATTGAAAAATTGAAAAAAGAGTGAGTTTCCTGTCAGATCAAAGCTAACCCCTGGCCCTGGCCGGTTGGCTCAGCGGTAGAGCGTCGGCCTAGCGTGCGGAGGACCCAGGTTCGATTCCCGGCCAGGGCACACAGGAGAAGTGCCCATTTGCTTCTCCACCCCGCCGCCGCACTTTCCTCTCTGTCTCTCTCTTCCCCTCCCACAGCCAAGGTTCCATTGGAGCAAAGATGGCCCGGGCGCTGGGGATGGCTCTGTGGCCTCTGCCTCAGGCGCTAGAGTGGCTCTGGTCGCAACATGGCGACACCCAGGATGGGCAGAGCATCGCCCCCTGGTGGGCAGAGCTTCGCCCCTGGTGGGCGTGCCGGGTGGATCCCGGTCGGGCGCACGCGGGAGTCTGACTGTCTCTCCCTGTTTCCAGCTTCAGAAAAATGAAAAAAGGAAAAAAAAAAAAAAGCTAACCCCTGATGGTTGTTGGGGTGGGGCGGGGAGGAATTGGAGCTATGCTTGATCCAACCACCCACAGAAAAATGAGGACATCTTGTTTTTTCTTGGCTTGGGACCAGATCAGGACCATCCAACATTAAGGTGATTTCTACAAGGTCATAGTTGAAGTCCTCCCTGTCACACCTCCCAGCAGTGGACACAGAGAGCACTCGACTGGGAATCAGAAAGCCTGGGTTTGACTCCCCTTTCTCATGGTGTGACTTGTATAGTCCCTCCTGGCTTCACAGTGCCACTGGGAGAGAAAATCACAGGGATAACCCGAAGGAAGGACTTAGAATGAATCCCATTGAGGGGCCACTGTCCCTCTAGGCTCTCTGCCTCTTACTAGTTTTATCACCTCAGGCAAGTCATTTCACCTCTCTGAGCCTCAATCTTTGTACCCAGTCCCTGATGTGAAGCATCCTCAGGATAACAGATGTCACCTTCCTTGGGAAGCTCTTCCCTACCCCATCCCTGCTCTGCCCCATGCCAAGCTGAGTTAAAGGTCACCGGGGCTCCCTGCACTTCTTCAGGCAGGGCCCTGTGCACAGTCCATTCTCAGAACTGGTTTGTCACCTTTTCTCCACCAGACTGGGCTCTGGGAAGGCTGAGACTGTCCTGCTCATGGCTGTTTTCCCAGCACTGGTACAGATGAAGTAGACAGCAGTGAATGTTAAGCAAGAGCAGGGGCCAGACCTGGGTTCAAATCCCACCTCTGGCATATCTAAACTGTGTGATCCAGGGCAAGGGCCTTCCCATCCTGTGGCTCTGTTTGTGAAGTGGGGCGGAAGTAGAACCTAACTCCATCTAGTTCCAAGATGCCAGAAGTGCTTAACAACAGTGCCTGGGACCTAATAGGGCCTCAAGAAATGTTAGTAGACTGACTCACCATAGATGCCTCCCAGTTCCTCCTCTAAGGCTTCTCATGCTAACCCCACCCCCAGCCTTCCACGGCACATTGAGAGCCCCTAGGGCACGCTCTTGCTGAGCAGAGCAGGATGGTTACCCCAGCTCCCACCCCCCTTGACCTGCCTTGGAGGAGGCTGGGGAAGCTGGTTCTGTACTGGGCATCCTGCCATTGTGAATTCAGAACAAAGCTGCTGCCTTGTCTCAGCCTCAGCTGCCAGGGGCCCCTCCTGCCCTTCCCAGGGGGCCCTACTTTCCTACCGAATCAGCTTAGGGATGCCAAAAACTCACACTGTTTGAGCTTGGTTGCAAATACTTCCTGAAAATAACACAAAACACAATGGAGAGCCATGGAAGGTTTGGAGCAGGCAAGAGCCGTGATGCTCAATAAACATTTCTTGATAATGGACCTTCAGTTAGGTCTGGATCCTACATGGGGGAGATATTGAAGGGGGAGGGAGACCAGGGAAGAGCTATTGTTGCGGTCCAGGTAAGCAGCAACAGTGGGGACAGTGTCATGGGAACAGCACGTAGTAGCATCGGTTCTATTGATTTGGGGTAACAAATTATCCCCATACATTATGGCTCAAAGCACCAAATCTGAATTATCTCACAGTTTCTGTGAATCAGGAATTTGAGAGTGGCTTAGTGGAATAGTTCTGGCTTAGAGTCTGTTGGCAGGAGGCCTCGGTTCCTTGCCATGTGGGCCTCTCCACAGTGCTCTTTATGACATGGAGGTTGTATTCCACCAGAGCAAGAGATTCCAGATAGCAAGACCACAATGTCCTTTTGACCCAATTCCAAAAGTCATACTCATTTTTCTAATACTGTCATTTATTAGTTAATTCTAATATCTCCATTTCTCTAATACCTTATTGGTTACAGATCAACCCTATTCAATGTGGGTCCTCCCACCTTGACTATGGAAGGGCATGAATACCAGGAGGAGCAGATCAATGCAGTCATCTCTGAGGCTGGCTACGGCATCGGTGAATGTTGAGAGTGATTGAGGAGGACACAGGCTGGGGTCGTGGGGAATTAGTCTGGAAGTTTCCTGCTCCAAAGTGGAACATCTTGTCAGACACACTCTGCATCCTCCCTGACATGGTACTGTATAATGCTGGCCCACAGCAAGAACTTGGCAAATGCTTGCTTGGTGAAGGCTGAAGGCTTCTTTCTCTGCTCCCCTCTGTAGACAGGAGAAGGCTGTAAATCCTTGGTCTGGTATTTGAAGTCCTGAATGCTCTGATGTCTCCAAGCCCCTCTCTGTGACCCATCCAGCTGGAGGCTATATGAGGTCATGCCTGCTCCTATGGCTGATGGAACCTTCCAGTATCTAGACCTCCCTCTGCCCCTTCTCTTAAGTTAAGTACTTCCAGCATCCCAGTGGGATAGATGTTGGCCCCACATTACCTGCTACCTGAATCAGGCATTTATTTTTGCATGTTTCAACTTTATTTGATAAAGAAACACTTATCCATGCATCTTTTTTAAAGACTTTATTTATTGATTAATTTTACGGGGAGGGGGCGGAATGAGAAATAGTTATTTCACTCTAGCTGTTTATTGGTTGCTTATCATACATGCCTTGACTCAGCAAGCCCAGGGTTTTGAACTGGCAACCTCAGCATTCCAGGACGGCGCTCCATCCACTGTGCCACCACCGGTCAGGCTGTCTGTGCATCTTATACTAGAGCCGTGATGGCAAACCTTTTTATAAAAACCGCCCACTTTTGCAGTGCTGGTCAACCTGGTCCCTCCTGCCCACTAGTGGGCGGTCCAGCTTTCATGGTGGGCGTAGAGAAGCAACCAAACGTCACTGCGATTGGCCCACCATGAAAGCTGGACCGCCCACTAGTGGGCCGGAGGGACCAGGTTGACCAGCACTGCAAAGTGGGCGGTTTTTATAAAAAGGTTTGCTGTCACTGTACTAGAGTCTAATACCAAACAAACCAATGCAGAGTTGCCCTATACCAGCAACCTCCTCAATCCTGAGACACCTCTGCCAAGTTTCCCCAGAACCCCATTTGAAAACCATAGGTCTAGTTCAATCCTTATTATCCATGGGAAGACACTAAAGCTTAAAGAAGAGGAAGAACCATGAGAACTGTCTTAGTCCGTTCTGGCTGCTATTATAAAACACACCCGACTGGGCGGCTTATAAACAGAAATTTCTCACAGTTCTGGGGGCTGGAAGCTGGAGATCAGGTTGCCAGCATGATTGCGTTAGAACCCTCTTCGGGATCACAGACTGTTTGTATCCGTACTTGGCAGGAGGGACGAGCTATTTCTCTGGGGTCTCACTTATAAGGGCACTGATCCAATTCAAGAGGCATCATTCTTATAACCTTATCATCTAATCACCTCCCAAAGTCCCCACCTCCTAATACCATCACCTTGGTTTTAGGTTTTTAGCATACGTTTTTGGGGGATACATTTAGACCATAGCAATGAACTTATACAAAGAGGAAGCAGCAGAATGGAATTCTGCCATTTCCTGCTCCCCACTCTGCTGCAAGGAACAGAGCCAGAGTGTGAAGTTATGGATGTGTTTAGGGTCCAGTCTAGACTCACAGGGAGTGTCTGCCATAAGAAGGCAACAGCTGGGTATCCCCTAGCTTGGTCAGCAAACATTTTTTTTCTTCAGAGGAAAGGCATTACAGATATTTTGCCAAGGGTAAGTCTAGAAAGATTTGTAAAAGGACTTTATGTGTGTTTAAAACTTTCTGCTCTAGGCCCTGGCCAGGTGCTCAGTTGGGTGGAACATCATCCCAATGCACCAGGGTTGTAGGTTTGATCTCCAGTCAGGGTGTATGCAGGAATCAACCAGTGAACGCATGGGTGGGTGGAAGAACAAATTGATATTTCTGTCTGTCTCTCTTACTTTCTCTCTAAAATCAATAAATTTTTAAAAAAAAAAATTTTTTTTTTTTTATTTTTCTGAAGTTGGAAACAGAGAGGCAGTCAGACAGACTCCCGCATGCGCCCGACCGGGATCCACCTGGCACGCCCACCAGGGGGCGATGCTCTGCCCATCTGGGGCGTTGCTCTGTGGTGACCAGAGCCATTCTAGCGCCTGAGGCAGAGGCCATGGAGCCATCCTCAGCACCCGAGCCATCTTTGCTCCAATGGAGCCTCGGTTGCGGGAGGGGAAGAGAGACACAGAGAGGAAGGAGAGGGTGAGGGGTGGAGAAGCAGATGGGCACTTCTCCTGTATGCCCTGGCCGGGAATCGAACCCAGGATTCCTGCACGCCAGGCCAACGCTCTACCACTGAGCCAACCAGCCAGGGCAAATTCTTTTTAAAATTTAAAACTTTCTGCTTTTGAGTGTCTCGTGGCACCTCCAAGAGGCAAGTAGAACAGCATATTATTCCAGGTCCTCTGAGAAACAAACACAAAGATGGGATGAAAAGTGTAAGGATTTTATGAGAGCAAACATTTGTGAAGGAAAATGGGAAGGGAGTAGGGTATGATGCAAGTCTGACTCTGAAGGAGAGAGGGAAGGTATTGGTTGAAAGTGTTCTTGACCATGCTGCTGTCTAAGGAGGGTTCTGCAAGGCCATCAGGGTTCTTGAGATAAAGAAATCAATCAGAAGAGTCTCATGTGTCCCTGAAAATGGGCCTGCCTTGCTAGTAGTCTCTACTGCCATGCTAGTAGACTCAGGAACTGGCTAGAAGGAGCTTGGGATGTCTAGCCTCAGCATAAACATGGTGATGGATTTAAGAGAGCCACATTTGGGGCCCATGGTCAGTTTTCTTTTTTTTTTCTTCCTGTAATTAGAGGCCTCAGGGGCACATTCTCATGGCTACCACAATGGCATTGTGACTCCTATTTTACAGAGTAGGCAGAATTCCTGAAAAACTCCAGGGTCTGTGTGAAGTCATAAAGCAGGATGAGAATCCACAACTCAACTCTCATCCTAAGCTCCTTTTTAGGCAATATAGGTCCTCAGTCCAGAGATGGAAGTTGACGAATTCTTAGGGCATTTGGACTTAACATCCTAGGATAGGTAAGCAGGGTTGTGTACCTCAGAGTCAAGAGCTACCGGTCACTGGGATTTGTAATGCGATCACCATCTCGACAGAGGTCATTCAGGAAAACCCCCAGGGGCACCAGCGTGTTCCTATTTTATAATACAGGGTATTATAAACTTCCCTATTTTATAATACAAGGTATTATAAACTTCACAGAAACATCTCAAACCAAATTTAATTGACTTTAGTTCATCATAGAGAGAGATTCTGCACTTTAGGAGTGGGAATGTTAAAGGTTCATAAAATGAAAGGGACCTGGTATACCTTCTTCAAGCCAAGATGTTGGGTTTGTGAGGATCATTTTATTCTCCCCTATGATAGAATTGCATTAAAACTCCAACATGAACTTCTTTTCCTAGGTTGTCTGAGTAAAGGAGCCGTCTACTCTGCATCTAAAAGGAACAAAATTAACTGTTTGGGAAAAGGACTTGGACCCTCTCGAGAGCCCTTCATCTCAACCTCTTTTACTTAAGATGTGAAATCCTGGCCCACCTGGTCCAATTCTGAATTTCAAAACTATAACTTAAAAAGGAGGATCCAAAATTATATATTTTTAACTATAAAAATGTGTAGAAGGAAATATACCACAATACCAAAATGTTAACTCGGTCACTGCTTGAAGATAGTATTGTAGGTAAACCACATTTGTTTCCCTTTTCCCACAAATGAGCATGTGTTTTTAAAAATAAACTTCTTAGGGCTCTAGTGCTAAGATACAGTAAGCATAGTCTGTTGTTCCCCACCCACCCCCACCAATACAACTAAAAACCCTGGACAGAATGCATGAAGCAGCTGAGGACGCTGAAGAAAAAATGGTAGGTGGATTGGGAAAGGACTTGAAATATAAACCAGTGTCTATAATCATTGGGTCTATAATCTTCATACATCAGGACAGTTAACTCTTTCGAGGACCGGTGGTTGAAAAACACTAGTATAAACAATTGGGTGGTGAGTTTCCTGTTTTGTTTCTTGTTCCTTCATCTCCCAGCCTGGTCTCAAAGGCAGTGTGAATCCTGGAACTGTGCACTGGACACAGAAAGAAAAACTCCAAGAGAAGCCCTATCTTTATGGTCTGAGAAAAAGGAAGCAGGGCCCCTCCCATCAGGACAGACAGAATGAGGAAAATCCTTTTTTTTCTTTTCCATCTGGCCCTGCCCCCAGGCAAGCCTCCTACTAAAGTTGAAACTTGGCAGCAGCAATGGCAGTGGCATCTGGGAAAGCACCTAAAATTCTGAGGGGAATCCTTTTCTCTGACCAAAAGAACTGTGTCCTGAAGAATGTGGATGTGTGGAGGAAGCCCCATTTCCTTTTCTCTTTCTTCATCTTGTCACTTAGCCCCAGAGCAGATCATTACAGAATGTATGTAGCAGAGCAGGGAGACTAAAGGCCCTGATTTCTAGCTGGAGGACTAGAGAATGAGTGGTCTTGAAAACTGGACATTGGGGGTGGGAGGTCATGGAAAGGGAACTTAACTTAAGAAATGGATCCCATAGAGTTGCAATATGAACTGCTAGGCTCATGTGCATGGGTCTGACTCTAAACAGTATTCCAATGGCTTTGAGAACTAAACTTTCAGGTAGATCACTCAGATTTCAGACTGGCCCCTTGGCGGTACAAGCTTAGGACAGATGACTTACCATATTTTTCGCTCCATAAGGCGCACCTGACCATAAGACACACCTAGGGTTTTAAGGAGGAAGATAAGAAAAATATATTCTGAACCAAATTGTGTGTTAAACTATTTAATAAAATATACCACAATAATATTTCAACAATGTAAACTCAACAGCAGTATTAACAACCATTAGCACTGTTATTAACAAATGAGAAGAGACTTTAATGTTCAAATACTCTTCTAGTTGTCTGGGAACCCACAGCAGCTAAAAAAAGAACATTCACTCCATAAGACGTACGGGCATTTCCCCTCCACTTTGGGGGAAAAAAGTGAGTCTTATGGAGTGAAAAATATGGTACATTGTTAAGTTTTTAAAAACAAACTGGTATTGGAACTCTGATCCTGTTAAAAAAAACTCAACTAAGTAAGTTTTAAAAGATTTTATTGGCTTTATTCAAATATTTATGAATTGAGCAGCATTTGATGAACTGTACAAAATAAAAGACCTTCACAGGGAAATGGGAGCAGGAGCAAGGAAGTTAGCCTAAGCAAAAAAGTGGGTTTGTTAGCAAGGTTATTGGGGATGGCAGGGTCTTTCAGGGAGGTTACTTAACTAGTGCTGATCAGGCAATTATTGATTGGTTGGTTTAAGATTACATTTCTGGAAGAGCTGAAACTGTAATTAAGTCTTGATTTGGTAACATGGGGTTTAGCACAAATGACTCCATTTTGGACCTGTTGTCTTGTTTTTTAACAGCCCACAGCAGGCAGATCATAACTGAACCTAAATGGGTCAACTGCTTCCTAAAACAAAAACTCAAAAATTTCCAAAGGATTTAAACAAGACTTAAGAGTCTCATAATATAATATTCAAATGTCCAGTATACAACCCCCAATTTTTCTAAATACAAAGAGCCAAGAAAGTCTGAACACTGAGATGACCCAGATTTTGGAATGATCAGAAAAAGACTTTAGAAATGAAAAGATATAAAAAGGCCCAGTAGAGGAAAATAAGATATAGAAAATAACCAAATAGAAAATTTTAAACTAACAAAATATAATAATCAAAATTGGAAAATATGCCTGACCTGTGGTGGCGCAGTGGATAAAGCATTGACCTGGAAATGCTGAGGTCACAGCTTTTGGTCAAGGCACATATGGAAGTTGATGTTTCCAGCTCCTCCCCCCGTCTCTCTCTCCTCTCTCTCCCTCTTTGTCTCTCTCTCTCTCTCCTCTCTAAAAATGAATAAATAAATAAAAATTATAAAAAAAAATTGGAAAATATACTGGATGGCATTAGTGGCAGAATGGAGATGATGGAGGAAAGAGTCTGTGAACTAGAATCAATAATTGGAATGACTACTGATTTCTAGTAAGAAACTGTAAAGCCCAGAATGAAATGGTAGATTTTTAAAAAGCTGAAGAAAACTGTCAATTGAGATGTCTATATCCAGCTAAAACAACTGTTAGGAACAAAGACAAGGCTGGTGGGGGATTGCCAAGGGCACTCTGAGAACTTATTTTGTACAACAGCACTCAAAAGTTTTATATGGTGGAATGCTTTCTTTGAAAATTATCTTATGCATAAATCCAATCCAAAAACCAGAGTTGGGTCCCTATGGTTGAAGGTGGAAGCAGGACTGGCCTGGGGCCCCTAGGTCTCCCAAAGCACCACTGAAGGTCACTTATCCAGTAGAGCGGCACTTACTGTGAAAAGCAAGGAGGTGCATGATATTTAAGGCTCTGGCTTTGGATTTGAAAGAACAAGGTGGGATTGTGGCAGATTCATTTCTGAGTTAGTTGATCTGGGGGAAGGCCACAGAATTCCAGTCTTGCCATATGCTTTGTGTGCTGGTTCATTTGACCTGGACACTACCTGCCTTACTCACTCTCTGGCCAACTGCTAAGACATGTCAGAGGGTAGAAAACTTATCTTCGCCATCCTACATTTAGTGAGTTTAACCTTTAACAATATGGATCATAAGATTAAAAGTTACAGTACACTTCCTTTTCTATTACTCTGATAAAAGGCATCATCTGTTTTTTCTGTATCACAAAAGTGGGATGTTTAAGTTCAGATCTTAGTGTAGGATCAACAGCAAATCTGGGCTTCTGACATTTCTACCCCAGTGCAGGGGCTGGTGGCATGGCTCACAGGGGAACCATCAAATGGACCTCCTTTTCATAGATGTCAGGGATCACTCCCACAGGGGAGTTGACCATGTGCACGGTATTCTTGCCAAAGAGCTGGAACTCATAGTGGATGAGCTGCTCCCAAAAGCCGCTATTGGGCCGGATAATGGGCCGGCATGACTTGGTCCACGTGTGAGCATCCAGCAAGGACATGGCATGGTACTTCATGAGGTAGGCGAGGCAAAGGGCAGCTGAGCGGCTCACACCAGCCGTGCAGTGGAGCAGTGTGCGTCCCTGCTTCATCTCAACACTGTGGATGTGATCAGCAATGGAGTCAAAGAAGTCACATAGACGCGACACAGGTGTATCAGCTATAGGCACCTGTATATACTGAATGTCCTCAAATAAGGTATTCACCACCGCCACTGAGACATTGATGACTGTGGTGATCTGGTTACTGGAGAGCATAAGTTTGTTGTTGGCGGCCACCCCACTGCTGATATACAGGCTGCTGGTGATCTGTGAGAGACCACTGACCGAGGGCTGTCGGAACTGAACCAGGAAGGGACATGGAGATGCTGTCATCAGGCTGGTGGTTAGCGGCCAGTGAGACCTAAAGGCTGAATCTTTCTGCTAGGCTGTATCCATGGAAAACTGCAAGGAGGGAGAGAATGTTTAGAAAGCAGGAGCCGCCTGGCCTGTGGTGGCGGAGTGGATAAAGCGTGGACTTGGAACACTAAGGTCACCAGTTCAAAACTCTGTGCTTGCCCGGTCAAGGCACATATGGGAGTTGATGCTTCCTGCTCCTCCCTCCTTCTCTCTCTCTCTCTCTCTCTCTCTCTCTCTCTCCCCTCTCTAAAAAATGAAAAAATAAAGTCTTTAAAAATAAATAAATAAATTATGAGAGCAGGAGCCTAGATGGGCCAGCAGGCCAACTCCAAGAGATTTCTAAGAAATAAATTGATGGGCCAATAGCAGGATTTCTCAAGGTGGTCCTCTGACCATCATAGTAGAAATAATCCAGGGAACTTATTAAAAATGAAAATACTCAGGCTCTTCCGTAAATCCACTGAGTAGGCTGTAGGATGAGGAACATGAATCTACATTTTCAGCATGCTTCTCAATAAACCTAATGTGTACTGTAGGACAAAGGACACTTCCTGAGCCTGGCTCTGAAGGCTTCCCTTGAGGGGCCCCACATTTCTAGCTGGACAGGCTGCCCTGTGTCCCGCAGTTGAGCCTTGGACTAACTCCAGGTAGGCTTACACAGCCCTCTTCTCTCTTCTTTTTAATATCCTCTCTTTCCTTCCAGCCCCTCTAAGTGGGAACCACTAACATGGTCTCCCTCCTCTTCTTAGACTCTGAACCAATGACACAAAACCACAAAGCCCACTGCGCTAGGAGTCAGTGGTGGTTTAAGAGAGAGGAAGGTCTTAGCTCCCCCTAAGAACCAGCTCTTTGAAGAGACAAAAGGTGCCCACGAGCAATATTCCTACATCATTAACCACCTTCCTGCACCTTGCCTCTAAGGATGGAGAAGGGGGTCGCTGAAAGCTTCTGGGAGGCCAGCATAAGGCCACCATAAAACCCCTTGATGACAAGTGCAGAAAAGCAAAGGGGCTTCAGGTAGACAAACTATACCAGCATGATGCTGTGTATAGCAGGACTGTGCCGTGCATTCAAAGGTAGGAGAGAACCCCGATTCTCCTAAGAAATGCCGGGCCCCATAGTCTCCCAGTCTTGAACAAAGCTGTAAAAATAGCACATCTTCATGTGTTTCGCTGAAATGGGAACATTTGGATTCAGAGCACATCTCTCAAACCAAATGGCAGTCTTCATCCGGCACAAATAAATAAGGAGCTGAAGTTCTAGTCCCCTGCATACTGTGTTTCAGTGGCTGCCCACTGTCAGGATGAGATGAAATCCCTGAGCTGAGCTGTCAAGGCCACCTGGCTCTTGCTCTTCTCTCCAGTCTCCTATTAGCCTTCCCGATGTCCTGAAGGGCCTCAGCTGGGCTTAGCCACTTGTATAGCTCTACACAGATATTTGGCCCTCTCTGGCTTTTGCCAATCTCAATCCCTTTCTTTACAGGCTGGCCAGATCCTTATCTGTTACATTTAGCAGAGGACTGGTGAGCCTGCGGTCTTAGCCAAGGGTCACTTCCTGAGGGAAATCCCCCAGGACCACACCTCTTCTCAACATTTGATCAAGTCCCTGCTCCAGGCTTTCTAAGCCCTAGGTGCTCTCCTTTTTAATAACTTCCTTCCTAAAGATGTGGTTTTGCTTGGATTTGTGAGTTCTATTGGAACAGCACTGTCTATCTTTACTGTATAACCAGTGCCATGCTCTGTGTCCCCACAAGTAAGTGCTTAGTAAGTATTTGTTGAATGAGGGAATGTTTCCAACAACCACAACTCTGCCTTCTTAGAAGACTTAAGAGTTCCCTGGTCCCTGTCTGGGTGCCAAAAAAAAAAAAAAGAGTTCTCTGGCTATGTTTCTCTAGAATTTGGGGGGAGGGGCTGGATGAGATGAGTATGGTTCCTAAGCTGTTAGGGAGGAAGGACAAAGGCTGCATAGCAAATCCTACCTGCCAATACCCCAGAATCAAATGCATCAAGCTGATCCCAGAAACAGCAGATGGGGCTGGTTTGTCCCAAAGGTCATCCGAGAGCAAGGAAAAAGCCTCCCTCCCCCAATCCAGTTGAAAGCCTAAATTATCTGGGCCCTCCTCGTCCAACAACCCAGAGAGAAGTGGACAGACTCCCTCCCCCCCTCCCCCCAGTGCTCAGTGAAAAACAGGAATAGGGCAGACTGCTGTTTATCACAGTGACAAAAAGTTACAGAGGAGACACTGCTCTTGAAGGTAAGGGTAGTGACAGGAGTCATTTTCATTAGGTGATGGGGGATACTGAAGTGTACATGAGAGCCATGACCCCCTCTCTCATAGAACTCAGTCTAGTGGGAGAGACAGGCATTAAACAGGAAATTACAGGTGCAACAGAGCTGGAAAAGGGGGCAACAGTGCCTACCTTGTAAGGATCTTCTCATTAAACGAGATAACCCAGGTAAAGTATTTAACACAGGGCTAAGCATAGAGTGAAACCCTCCTAGAAATGGTAACTATTGTTGCTGTTGTTAGGGAAGTTAACATACACAGAATTAAAAGGGTGAAGACTAAAGGGATTTACTTCTGGTCCAGGGCTAAGAAGTTGCAAAGATTGCCTGAAGAAATGACACAAAGATCTGCAGAACGTTTAGAGTGAGGGGGAGGGAGCTGTAGAAACAGCACTGCACTGCTGCTTAGTTTCACGTTTTATAGCCTACAAAGCCTTTGGTGCCCCTTACGCAACATAAAAGGCCTATGTCCTGGGCAAAGTGAAACAGAGAGGAGAAAGGATGTGTGTAGGGTCACAAAGCAAGGTCTGAAAGCCTGTCTTTCCAGTCTCATTATGTGTGGGAAATGTCGGCAAACGCCGCGGGGCGTTTGTTAATTCTGGGTTATAAGCAAGAACAAAGATCACGGGTATACAGGAGCGAGGCGCCACTTCCAGGGGAAAGCCAGTAGGTTTCCTGGGAAGTTGGCGTTGTAATGGGTTTCCTCATCTACTGGGTGTCAAAACCCACATAGTCTTACCTCTCTCCCGCTGGCGCGAGGGCAGGTCCGTTTAGGAAGCAACCGCGCCCGAAGTCTCGGAGGAGGTCTCGGGGAGAGAGAAGACGGGTCACGACCCGGAAGTCACGATCTTCGGAGGCCCAGCACTCTCATTTTCAAAGTAGTGCTCCATCGTCGCAGGGAGAAATCCGCCGTGCCGAGTCTTCGGAGAAACCCCGGCCTCGTCTCCCGCCCAGACTCACCCAGTTACCCGCCCCACGATCACGCGACGGCCACTGTCGTCCTAGTCGAGTAGGGTCAGCACAGCGCGGGTAACCCACTCTAGCCTCAGAGCCCATCTCCATGGCAATGCGCCGTAACGCACCACGGCAACCGCCGAGGGACAATCTTGCTGCGTCTTCAGCATTCTGGGCTCCGCTCACGTCCGATCTTCCTGGTCCCTCCCTCTTCGCTCGTCTCCGGAGCAACAAGTTGTGCTCAGCTTACTGCGTCTGCGCAGGGACTCACTCCTTGTCTGCGCGCGTCGAGCGAGTGTGACTTCAAATCTTGCTCTCGTTTCCGAGTCGTTCCCTAGCATGGAGAACGCGACTACCCAGCAGCGTAGGTCCTCGGTCGCACGGGACTTAAGGTCGTCCACAGCCAGTACGACCGCCAACAAGACGACCACCTCTTCTGGCACCTATCCGGCCTCAGCCGTCTTCCCGCGCCAAAAGCGCAAGAACCTTCAGGATATCAACTCAGGGACCCGGCCACAGATCCGCATCGTGCGGCCGCAGACCGCGCAGCCTCTAGTGCTCCTTAGGTGCGGTCCGGGTGCCCAGAGCGTTCGGCAGACACTAGCAGACACCGGGGCCCTTGAGGGAGCCCGAACTCCCTCAGACCCCCGTTCCCTCAGCTGGTCCCTGGGACCCTGGCTATGTCTCTCCTAGAGTCCGGCTCTTTCCTAGAGCCCAGGAGAGTCTGGATTCCTCACCAACCTGGGCCTGAGCTCCTTCCCTGTCCAGCTCCTCACACCGCCAGGAGCCCGAAACCCCTCATCCCAGACTCCGGGGAGAAACCGGAAATCCCACCTTCAACCCACGTATCCACCAAAAGGAGGTCCCGGCCCTGTAGTCTCCCAGGCTTAACATCGTGTAGCCCTGGGGTCCTGAGCGCCCTTTAGGCTGAGCCTTGAACTTCCTTAGAGCCAGGCGAGGCGCAGGTCCCCTCTCCTCAGCCTCTACGTTTCCCAGTGGTCCTGGGAAAACCCCCAGTTCTCTCAGCCCCAATCCCCCACAAACCCGTTTCCCCTCCCCACTTCCACTTCACAGCCCCTGCCAGCATTCTCCAGGCTCGCACAGAGGCCTTACTTTGGAAGACAAGTTGGTTCAAAATGACCATTTATTACTTAAAAGGGAATATTTCCAGTCACTGCCTCTTTGCATACCTTCCCAGGAAGTATTGGTAAATTTGCTGCACCCTGAATGGGCGGAGAGTTTTATGTGTCTTTAAATATTTTAAGTCTTTAAGAAATATTTTTTGTCGGGCCCTGGCCGGTTGGCTCAGTGGTAGAGCGTGGGCCTGGCGTGCAGGAGTCCCGGGTTCGATTCCCGGCCAGGGCACACAGGAGAAGCACCCATCTGCTTCTCCACCCCTCCTCCTCCTCCTCTCTTTCCTCTCTGTCTCTCTCTTCCCCTTCCGCAGCTAAGGCTCCATTGGAGCCAAGTTGGCCCAGGCACTGAGGATGGCTCCATGGCCTCCACCTTAGGCGCTAGAATGGCTCTGGTTGCAACAGAGCAACGCCCCAGATGGGCAGAGCATCGCCCCCTGGTGGGCATGCCAGGTGGATCCTGGTCGGGCGCATGCGGGAATCTGTCTGCCACCCCTTTTCCAAAAAATATATATATATATATATTTTTTGTCTTTTTTTACAAAAACAAGATTTGGGAGACTTGTATGTGAGCATCTTGATCTCTAAACCAACCTTTTCCATTACCTCGTGCCTTTGTTGTCAGAAAAATGTCAATTGGAGATTGAGGCCATTTGTTTCTACTAGTTTGTGAATATAAAAAACATTCATAAAACCATGGTCTCAAATTGGCTGAAAATTAATTAGAAATTTTTTTTTTAATATTCTACTTATTGATTTTAGAGAGGACAGAGAGAGAGAGAAAGGTGAGGGGAGGAGCAGGAAGCATCAACTCCTAGTAGTTGCTTCTCATATGTGCTTTGACCAGGCAAGCCTGGGGTTTCGAACCAGCGACCTCAGTATCCCATGTCAATGCTCTATCCACTGCACCACCACAGGTCAGGCTTGATGAAAGATTTTTTAATCCTTCAAAGTATTTTCTTTTAAAAATTGTCTTTTTGTCCTATGAAAGTAGTGTACACTTATAGAAAAATCAGACAAAATAGACAAGCAAAATGAATGGCCAGAGACAATCACTGTTAACATTTTGGTGTATATTACTCCTGATCCATTCATAGATGTACGTACTACAACATACTTACACAGCTTGACCAGGCGGTGGCGCAGTGGATAGAGCCTCGGACTGGGATGCGGAAGACCCAGGTTCGAGACCCCGAGGTCGCCAGCTTGAGCACAGGCTCATCTGGTTTGAGCAATAAAAAATCTCACCAGCTTGGACCCAAGGTCGCTGGCTCCAGCAAGGGGTTACTCGGTCGGCTGAAGGCCCGCGGTCAAGGCACATATGAAAAAGCAATCAATGAACAACTAAGGTGTCTCAACGAAAAACTGATGATTGATACTTCTCATCTCTCTCCGTTCCTGTCTGTCTGTCCCTATCTATCCCTCTCTCTGACTCTGTCTTTGTGAAGAAAACAACAACAACAAAAAACATACTTACACATTTGGGGGGGGGGCAGGGAGAAATATCACCAATAATTCACTATTTTGTAGCCTGCTTTTCTCCCCACCTAATACACTGTGAATATCTGTTTTAGTCATAATTGCAGTTTTATTGTATGACCACAATTTATTCAGTTGCTTCCCTGCTGTACATTTAGTTTCCGAATTTTATTTTTATTTTATTTTATTTATTTTATTTTTTTTGAGACAGAGAGAGAGTCAGAGAGAGGGATAGACAGGGACAGACAGACAGGAACGGAGAGATGAGAAGCATCAATCATTAGTTTTTCGTTGCGTGTTGCAGCATCTTAGTTGTTCATTGATTGCTTTCTCATATGTGCCTTGACCGCGAGCCTTCAGCAGACCGAGTAACCCCTTGCTCGAGCCAGTGACCTTGGGCTCAAGCTGGTGAGCTTTTGCTCAAACCAGATGAGCCCGCGCTCAACCTGGTGACCTCAGGGTCTCAAACCTGGGTCTTCCGCATCCCAGTCCAACGTTCTATCCACTGTGCCACCGCCTGGTCAGACTAGTTTCTGAATTTTAGAAAGCAATTATTTTGAACTGGGCAAAAACATTTAAAGGTACATAATTGCAAAACCACTTCATGATGTAACCAAATTATCAAAAAGTGAAAACTCAGTGCCTGGTATTATTCATTTTTGACCAATACCTCATTTTGACCAAATCGTTATCTCTAGTTTCACCTGGCTTTATTTCACCCCACCCCACCCCACCCTATCCCACCTTATCCCATCCCATCCCATCCCATCCCATCTTCTACCTCTTACCCTCTACAGTCTTCTCAAATGTTTGTCCACCCCATACTTCCCTCACTTTGACTTTTTCCAAATGCCTTTTTCTTAGATTTCCCTATTAACCAACCTAACCTCTGTCCAAACTGTTTATTTTCTTTTTTCTGCTTTCTCTGACACCTTTTCCCCAAGACCCCCCTTAGACCTAGGCTCTGGAGCAAGTGCCCCCAACTCAGCTCCTCATAAATTTAGCCCTTTGAACCCTACCCTACAACTGTTGTTCCTCTTCTCTAAGACCCTACATTCCATTCCATCCTGCATTTTCTCCCTAAGATGGCTGCTCCAGCAGACAGTTCTGAGTCCTTGTTGACACTTCTCTTGTGGACTGTTCTTTCTACATCCTTCTTGGGATGGCTTTTCCTCTCAGCATCCAAGAAACTACCCCTTTAGTGCACATTTCCACAAGAAGAAACCTAGGCCTCCCTTGTTTTTCTGACAATTACAACAGCTTTGCCTCTCCCAGGAAACCTGGGGAGGATTCAGCTAATATCCCAGGACCCCATTATGTCAGTCCCTGTCCTAAACCTGGTCTCAGCCATCTCAGCCTGTACTGCCTTCCTCTGCCCCCTCCTGCTTAATGAATTCCAGTGAAGTAGCGGTGTCAAAGTATTTACCCAAGAGCCACTTATCTCGGGTGATTTTTCATGACAACCTCCGTATACAACGAATCTATGAGATGCAGGTAAATTTCTCACAAGCTTTTGTGTTAGAGGGTGTTAGTGGCCTGACCCATGTTCATTTCACTCTTCCTAATACCTTGGGAGAGGTTGCAGATCTTAGAGGTGATAGGGAGCCTCCAACATGCTCTAATGCAATTCCTATTTAATAGGGAAGACTGAGACTCTGGATTACTGATTTGCCCAGGTGTCACAGCTGTTCCTGTGGTGAGGGAACCTGGGAAAAAGATTTCATGTTTTGGCTCTGATGGCTTTTTTTTGTTTTTTTTTTTGTTTTTTTGTTTTTGTTTTTGTTTTTTTGTTTTTTTTGTGAGGGGAAGAGAGATAGTGAGGCAGACTACTGCATGTGCCCCCAAGGAGATCTACCTGGCAGCCCCATCTGGGGCCAATGCTCAAGTACCGAGCTATCCTCAGTGCCTGAGGCTGACGTGCTCATGCATTGGACCAGTCGAGCCACTGGCTGCAGGAGGGGAAGAGGGAGAGAAGGGGAGAAAGAGGGGGAGAGAAGCAGATGGTCATCTCTCCTGTGTACCCTGACTGGTAATCAAACCCGGGATATCTATAGGCTGGGCTGATGCTCCATCCACTGAGCCACTGGTCAGGACTATTTGTGGCATTTCCCCCCCTCAAAGCATTTTACCTTTCTATTTGGGGAATCTGTGAGTGGATTCCTACTTTCTTCCATAAAAAGAAGTATTAAATCCTAGAGCTTGAAGTGAAATCAACACAGTTTGGTCAGTTTTTTCCTTTAGGGATTATCCTCCATTTTTCATATGAGATTTGAGGCTCTTCTACTTTTTTTTTTTTTTTTAAACTTTATTTATTTTTATTTTTTTTAACAGAGGCAGAGATAGACAGGGACAGACAGACAGGAAAGGAGAGAGATGAGAAGCATCAATCATCAGTTTCTCGTTGCGCATTGCGACTTCTTAGTTGTTCATTGATTGCTTTCTCACATGTGCCTTGACCGTGGGCCTTCAGCAGACCGAGTAACCCCCTGCTGGAGCTAGCGACCTTGGGTCCAAACTGGTGGGCTCTTTGCTCAAGCCAGATGAGCCCGCGCTCAAGCTGGCGACCTCGGGGTCTCGAACCTGGGTCCTTCCGCATCCCAGTCCGACGCTCTATCCACTGCGCCACCACCTGGTCAGGCTCTTCTACTTTTTGTGTATGGATAAACCAGGGTTTGACCTGCTTAGCTGAAAGCCCTCAGAAGAGGAGGGAAACCACAGTACCATTACCCCACAGACTCTGATTGATAACTCATTAAATGTATCTCTAGGGCCTGCTTAGGACAGGCACTGGGAAGAAAATAGTGAATATGAGGGGTTCCAAAAATGTATTCATTTCTTAAAGCAGAGCAGGCAGCCCAGAGTTGTCCCCTTCTTGACTCTTGAGCTTCCTGCCATGTTACAGCACCAAATGTGGATGGGCCTATGGGATTCTGGCAGAAAAGAATGGGAGAGGCTTAAGAAATGGTGCCTGATCTACTTCAGGGCCACAGAGAAGAGTAGAGGCCTGAGTGTTTATTGCTTTGCTAAACTTCCAGTTGCCTGCTGTAGTAGAAACAGGATGGACTTGGAGATGCGCAGGCCTTGGGAAACCACGTTTACTTCAGTACTGTTTTCTCCTTTGTAAAATAGGATCTATTAGGAGTCTTTCAGTTGCAGGTGACACAAACTGAACTTGGACTAGTTCAAGTAAAACAGAACCATGAGTTTACATAATCAAGGATGTCCCCACCACAAAGAATTACCTGGCCCTAAGTGTCAATAGTGCCAACGTTGAAAGACCCTGATTCATAGTAAAAGTCATGCTCAAGGTGAAATTGCTAGCATAGGCCAAAAAGCCTGCTAATACTATGGCGGTGAATCAGAAAATAGTGATACAAAGCAGCCACTTAACTTCTCAAAGGCTATATCAGCATTATCTCTGGTACATGATAAAAATATAGACTCCTGGGCCCCATCCAAATCCCACTAAGCTAGAATCTGTGGGCTCTACCTGCTCACAAAAATTAGGGGATCAGGGAACGTATAGATACTCCAGTACTTTCAGCCTTTTGTATAGTGCATTTTCACCAATGAAATAGAAGTTGGTTTTGCATCTCATTTGCATAATCAAAAACTTTATTTGACTTGTTTGCTTTTCTGATGTTCTTGTTTAATAAAAAAATCAAATCAAATGCTTTTTTTTATTGCTCCATATTCATTTTGAAATATCCCCTAATTTTTGTGAGCAGTATATATTTTTATCAAGTAACAAAGGTTTCCGATGCTCCGCCACTGATTTGAACTATGTTCTGCCACTCAGCCTCCATCTTTATCCTTTGATCCCAAGATCTACTCAGGCACTAATTCCCTGGGTCAAAAATTATGGCAACACTGACTGGCTTTATAGAGCACTTCTTACATGGTGCATGTTTTGAGACAAGGTCAGTGTTTAGAATCCCTAGGAGAATTCATTAAAGTGTGGACTCTTAAGGACTACCTCCTTCATGGTTCTGTTTCAACATGCCGAACACTTTCCCATCCTTTAAAACCGAACCCCCCAATTGTTATACCAACTCCCCATGAGGCTTTTCTTGCTATCTCCCTATTTTGAATTCTGTGCTTTTTTTAAAGATTTTTTTTTGTATTTTTTGTATTTTTCTGAAGCTGGAAACGGGGAGGCAGTCAGACAGACTCCCGCATGTGCCCGACCGGGATCCACCCAGCATGCCCACCAGGGGGCGATGCTCTGCCCATCCGGGGCGTCGTTCTGTTGTGACCAGAGCCATTCTAGCGCCTGAGGCAGAGGCCACGGAGCCATCCCTAGCGACCGGCTCCCCAGCGACCGGGCCATCTTTGCTCCAATGGAGCCTTGGCTGCGGGAGGGGAAGAGAGAGACAGAGAGGAGGGAGAGGGGGAGGGGTAGAGAAGCAGATGGGCACTTCTCCTGTGTGCCCTGGCCAGGAATCGAATCTGGGACTCCTGCAGGCCAGGCCGACGCTCTACCACTGAGCCAACCAGCCAGGGCCAAAGATTTTTTATTTATTGATTTCTGAGAGAGAGAGGGAGAGAAAGGTTGGGGGAGGGGCAAGGAGCAGGAAGGATCAACTCGTAGTTTCTTGTCTTATGTGCCTTGACCAGACAAGCCTGGGGCCTTGAACCAGTGACCTCAGCATTCCAGATTGATGCCTTACCCATTGTGCTACCACAGGTCAGGCTGAACTCTGCTTTTTATTATTATTATTATTAATTTTAGGGAGAGAGGATGGGAGAGAGAGACAGAGACAGGAACAAATATCTGTTCATGTATGTGCCTTGACCAGGGATTGAACCGGCAACCTCTGTGCTTCAGGATGATGCTCTAAACAACTGAGCTATCTAGCCAGGACTGAACTCTGCTTTTTAAAGGGATGTATTATTTTTTGTTGCTTAGAAATATTTGGGCATGTGTCCCATCTTCCTGACTATGCTGTAATTTCTTTGAAGACATGGAGCTGATTTTTCTTCGTATCCTTTCCACAGCTAGCTCATTGGAATAAAATAAACGAGATAGAGGATGGGCCTTCCCAGAACACGGTCTTGTCGGGGACAGGACAAAAATGATACAATAGAAGAAATAACTAGCGTTTAATGTGATGTAGGGGATGTCACACACAATATGTGGGAAGCACTTAATGAGTAATAGGGACAGGTGACAGGAATTAAAGAATGGGGAAGGGAAGGAACAAGGTGTATCCTTTCCCCACACCCTCCCCCACCTCTTTCAGTCTTCAAATAGACGTGTTAAGGTCAAAACCAGGCTCCTACGCTCAGACTGTCATAAGGTACCACAAGAGTTATCTAACTCAATGCCCACATTTTATAAATAGGGAAACTGAGGTTCCCTGTGAGTGAAATTATGGAATGTTGGGTCCAGCTGGCACATTTTCCACCCCATATCAACAAAACAGATGCCTATTATAAAGGAGTTTCTTCATCCTAACCTTATCTCTATTTTTTTGTAAGGTAAAAGCTTTAGAAAAGACCAAGAAAAAGGTGATCCGCTATTATGACCACCTGGAAAAAAAGTTCATGATGGACCAGCTCAGAAAGCTGGAGCGCTGGAAACGGGAATCTGCAGGCGTCCGGCAGTACCTGAATAGCATTCGTGCGCACAAGGTCCTTCCATCTAACAAGAAAAGCCAGCCATCCTAGTCAAGGCAGATGGTCTGCCCCAGGGCCATGACAACACTAGACTGACAGGAGGAGAAGGCGTAGAAGCTAGCCAGCCAACGCCCTTGTAGAACAACAATAAACTGAGACCAGCAGACTTGAGTGCAAAAACCAGCGCATCTTCTCATTTTCCTTGCCCTGCCCCATTCCCTCTGTTCCAGTGGAGGAGGTCCTGATATCCCCTAGTTACTTGAGTGGAGGAGGCTTTATCAAACCAGATTTCATGGTTAAAGCAAAGATTGACCATCAGTACACATGTGTCTGAGGTGAAATACCATGCCAGGTATACTGAGATAGTGGTACCTTAGGTGGGAAGGGCTCAGTAATGCCTAGCATTCATTCCAATGGTAAGGAGGTCAGGTTGGGGCATCAGACAGATCTGGGTCAAGTGCTATTTCTCCATCAGCTGTGTGATTTTATTCTGAATCTCTGAATGAATGGGGAAGTAGCTAGGGAACCTATCTCCAAGAACTGGCACGAGAATGTGGCATGCTTGGCTCGGGGCCCAACGTTTCCAATGACTCCCATCATGATGGCTCCACTTAGCTTCCAAACTTGCCAATCCTCACTCCATGGCCTGCCCACTGTCCCAACTACACCCCTAGAGCCCCCCACATTGTGCCTTTACTCACACAGGTCCCTTATCTAAAATGCCTCTTTAGGCCCTGGCCGGTTGGCTCAGCAGTAGAGCGTCGGCTTGGCGTGCGGGGGACCCGGGTTCGATTCCCGGCCAGGGCACATAGGAGAAGTGCCCATTTGCTTCTCCACCCCCACCCCCCCTCCTTCCTCTCTGTCTCTCTCTTCCCCTCCCAAAGCCAAGGCTCCATTGGAGCAAAGATGGCCTGGGCATTGTGGATGGCTCCTTGGCCTCTGCCCCAGGCGCTAGAGTGGCTCTGGTCTCAGCAGAGCGACGCCCTGAGGGGCAGAGCATTGCCCCCTGGTGGGCAGAGCTTCGCCCCTGGTGGGCGTGCCGGGTGGATCCCGGTCGGGCGCATGCGGGAGTCTGTCTCTCCCCGTTTCCAGCTTCAGAAAAATACAAAAAAGGCCTGACCTGTGGTGGCACAGTGGATAAAGCGTCGACCTGGAAATGCTGAGGTCGCCGGTTCAAAACCCTGGGCTTGCCTGGTCAAGGCACATATGGGAGTTGATGCTTCCAGCTCCTCCCCCCTTCTGTCTCTCCTCTGTCTCTCCCTCTCCTCTCTAAAATGAATTAAAAAAAAAAAAATATATATATATATATATATAACCTTTAAAAAAAAAAAGCCTCTTTAGCTCCCCAGGACTAACAGGAAACTCTTCATCCTTCAAGACTTATCTCAAAGCTAGTTCCCCTTTTAAAGCCTCTCTGATCTGCTTCTGGCCCACCCCTTACCCCACCCTGCCTGAACCATTTGGGTTTGCCCTCCCCTGTGAACTTGGATTATCTGTGGTGGTTTAACTCTGCCTTGTGTGGTAGTTGTGTGGGTATTTGTTCCAAATTCCTGATTAGATTGTACTGTCTATGAGAACAGGGACCAGAGATCCTCCAAGATTGAATTCAGGCCTCTTCTGTGATATTTCCCCAACCTGGTGTCAGTAGAAATGGCCACTTCTTCCTGTGTCCATACCTCTGTCTGCACCAAGTGTGTGGTTGGCCAGTTTATAAGAGTAGACTTTTTAAAAAAATTTATTGACTTTAGAGAGAGAAAGGGAAAGAGACATCAATTTTGTTGTTCCACTTATTTATGCATTCATTGGTTGACTCTTGTATGTACCCTAACTGGGGATCAAACCTGCAACCTTGGCTTATCAGGCTGACGCTTTAACAAACTAAGCTAACCATCAGAGCCTAGTTGGCCATTTCTTGTTTGTGCCGTTTCCCTGACCGTTGTGAATGTCTTAATGGCAGGGATGTTGACTTGTTCATCTCTGTAACCACAATACCCAGTAAACAGGTAGTTTGGTTTTTCTTTTTTTTGTATTTTTCTGAAGTTGGAAACGGGGAGGCAGTCAGACTCCCGCATGCGCCCGACCGGGATCCACCCGACATGCCCACCAGGGGGTGATGCTCTGCCCATCTGGGGCGTTGCTCTGTTGCAACCAGGGCCATTCTAGTGCCTGAGGCAGAGGCCATGGAGCCATCCTCAGCGCCCAGGGCCAACTTTGCTCCAATGGAGCCTTGGCTGCAGGAGAGGAAGAGAGAGACAGAAAGGGAGGAGAGGGGGAGGGATGGAGAAGCAGATGGGCGCTTCTCCTGTGTGCCCTGGCCGGGAATCGAACCCGGGACTCCTGCACGCCAGGCCGACACTCTACCACTGAGCAAACCGGCCAGGGCCAACAGGTAGTTTTTTAATGACCATCTTGTTCCTTTTTCCATTATTTCATAGCTTCAGCACGCTGCACAGGCTGAGAGCCTGGTACATATTTTTCAAGTTAAAAAAGTCCCCTCATTTTACAGATGAGGAAGCAGGCCCAGAGAAGTAACCTGACTTGCCCAAGGGCACACAGCAAATTAATGGCAGAAAACTAGAAGCAGGTTTCCTGACTGCTGTGGTGTGATCGTTCTGCATTGCCACAGCTGCTAGGTAAGGACCTCAGTCCTCTTGGTGGCTTTCAAAAGCCCTCCTTACCTGTCCTCATCCTCATTATGCCCTTTCAGCATTGCTAACTGGCCATCTGGCAGGCTTTCCTCTAAGCTTGATCTCCATGATCCCCAGCCCAGGGGACCAGGCAAGGGACGGGGCGCCAGGTGTTCATGATATTACTACTTTCCCCCTTCATGATTTTCCTTTGAGAACTAGAGCTTGCTATTTTCAGTGGGAGCAAAAACGGTCTTTTTCTAGGTTCTTGTCTGTTTCCTTGTCTGAGCACAAGTGATTAAATAATTGATTTTATTTTTTTAATTTTTTAATTTATTTTTTATTTTTTTACAGAGACAGAGAGAGAGTCAGAGTGAGGGATAGACAGGGACAGACAGACAGGAACGGAGAGATGAGAAGCATCAATCATTAGTTTTTCGTTGAGCATTGTGACACCTTAGTTGTTCATTGATTGCTTTCTCATATGTGCCTTGACCATGGGCCTTCAGCAGACCGAGCAACCCCTTGCTTGAGCCAGCGACCTTGGGTCCAAGCTGGTGAATTTTTGCTCAAAACAGATGAGCCCACGCTCAAGCTGGCGACCTCAGGGTCTCGAACCTAGGTCTTCCGCATCCCAGTCCGACGCTCTATCCACTGCGCCACCACCTGGTCAGGCTAAATAATTGACTTTAAATACTTTAATTTTGTTATACAAACAATTAGACCGCATTTGCCACCCTCCCCCAAAAAAACCCTATTAGATCAACTGCTGTTAGCATTTTGGTGTATTATATTTAGTGTGTTTGTTTCATTTCAACAACAGTCTTTTCCCTTGGCACTGCACCTAGAAAGGAAATGCTTTGGGGATCCTAGAGTCTTTAGAGAGTGGACAGAGCAGCCCTGGCCCTCTTTTATTCAAACTATCCCCAGGAACTCTCTACCTCTTAGGTCTCCTAGGCCTTTCTGAGCCTCAGGCTGGTTTAGCCACCAGCGACATGAACCCTTCTCCCCTAGATGGCTGGCCTTAGCTGAGGGTCTTTGCATCTCCTGCTGTGGCCCAAAAAACTGGGGACCCCTAGGAGTGGAGTACCTAGGGAGTTGTTATGTCAACCTCATAAGTCACTTTAGAAACCACTAACTCACCTGTGATTGGATGGACTTAGTCTTCCATTTTCGCTTTAAAAACCAGAGGATAGGCCCTGGCCGGTTGGCTCAGTGGTAGAGCGTCGGCCTGGCGTGTAGAAGTCCCGGGTTCGATTACTGGCCAGGGCACACAGGAGAAGCGCCCATCTGCTTCTCCACTCCTCCCCCTCTCCTTCCTCTCTGTCTCTCTCTTCCCCTCCCGCAGCCAAGGCTCCATTGGAGCAAAGATGGCCCAGGCGCTGGGGATGGCTCCTTGGCCTCTGCCCCAGGCGCTAGAATGGCTCTGGTCTCGGCAGAGCGACCCCCTGGAGGGGCAGAGCATCGCCCCCTGGTGGGCAGAGCGTCGCCCTCTGGTGGGCGTGCCGGGTGGATCCCAGTGGGGCGCATGTGGGAGTCTGTCTGACTGTCTCTCCCCGTTTCTAGTTTCGGAAAAATACAAAAACAAAACAAAACAAAAAAAAACCCCAGAGGATATTGTATTTAACTAGAGAACAAGAAGTGATGCAATTCTAAAAGAGGCCACTTCATTACTGGGAGGGAAGAATGGAAGGGTACTGTATGAAAAGATATTGTTCAAGAAAAGAATCTGGCCCTGGCCTGTTGGCTCAGCGGTAGAGCATCAGCCCAGCGTGTGGAAGTCCCAGGTTTGATTCCTGGCCAGGGCACACAGGAGAAGCGCCCATCTGCTTCTCCACCCCTCCCCCTCTCCTTCTTCTCTGTCTCTCTCTTCCCCTCCCGCAGCCAAGGCTCCACTGGAGCAAAGTTGGTCTGGGCACTGAGGACAGCTCTGTGGCCTCCGCCTCAGGCACTAGAATGGCTCTAGCCACAACAGAGCAATGCCCATTGCAGAGCATTGCTCCCTGGTGGGCATGCTGGGTGGATCCTGGTGGGGAGCATGTTGGAGTCTGCCTCCCCGCTTCTCACTTTGGAAAAGAAAAGAAAAGAAATAGAATCTTATAGCTTGAGGGATTTAGAGATTCTTTAGTACAGTGGATTCACACCCACACCTGGGACTCTTAGTTTAAATGGAATCTTAACTGGAGGCCCATTCAAATAATCGAAACCATTGGCATATTAATGTTTATTGAACACTCATGTGCCAAGCACAGCTCCTTTCAAACACGATTCATTGAATCCTCCCAAGAACAAAATAGGTAATTTTATCATCCTGTTTTATAGATGAGAAATTAAGGCTCAGAGAGTAAGCTTTCTGTCTAAGGCAGCTAATAAATAAAGCCCACATCAAGCCTGTCTCTCTCCAAAGACTTTCTCCTAACAACCCTATGATAAGCTCCCTATCTTTATCACTCTAGTTGAAAGTGGAGGGCCTGAGATCTGGAGCCCTCTGGAGCATGATTTCACAGATGGTGTTATAGAAACCTTAGCTGTAGCATCAGTTACTTGCAGTCAGCTATTTAACAAAGAGCTGGTCTAGAACCCAGATCTTTCTTCTACCAGATGGCTAAGAGCTTGTCATCCATTTCAGGATGAATAGGCTGTTAGGGAGAGTTAGGCTGGGCTCTCAGAGGTGTGGACGAGGGAGAGAAGTGAAAGAAGGGAACACAAGAGTCCTGACCATTGTCCATTAGCTCTGAAAAGATAGTCTCAGTTTTGCCATCAGGAAATCTTTGTTGAATATCCTTTGTGTCTGAAGAACTGTGCTGATGGCCGAGGACAGATGGATAATACTCTCTTTTAAAGGGACTGACTGTTTTTGAGCCTACCTTTAATATTTGCTGAAAATACATTTTATTCCTTTCTCCCCGTCACCAAATGCACATCACTACTTGAATTACTTGGAAAAACTTCCCAGTTTGAAAATCTTGCTGGGCACACAATGGGCCTTGTCCCTTCCCTCTTCAGAATTTCTCCATGAACAAAAGGAGGAAACTTCTATTTACTAAGTGCCTTGTTATGTGCAAAGCATTTTATATCTTACCTCATTCAGTCCTCACACTTGTCAGGTATCGGGCACATCTTTCAGGTGAGAAAAATTAAGGCACAGAGATGCTAAGGAACATGCTCGGAGTCACTAGATTCGAACCAACCACTCCGGTGATCCTTAGCTTCGTTGTGAGCACCAAACTCAATTTCAACTATCATTGGCCATAGGAACTGCTCTGTGAGGGATGCCCATGTTTTGAGTCTCCTGTTTAGGGCTTTGGCCCGACTTTTTCTTATGCTACCGCTGTTGACCGCAGTGATCAGGGACATGGCAGGGAGGAAATCTTGACTGAAGACTCATTTTTCTTATGGCAGGTCCGAGTTCCTGGCTGTCAAGTGGGGCAGCAGCTTTGGGTCCCCAGCAGATAGATGTGGAGTAGTCTGCCTAGGAGTTAGGCAGCTGGTCAATGAGCAGGGGAGGCAGGTAGCTGCTCCAGTTGCAGCTAAGTGTGACCCCAGAGTTCTTATATATCAGCCCCATCCATCCATCTGTCCTACTCATCCATCCATCCACTCACCTATCCATATATTCATGTAGCCCTTCAGCACACAATCAGAACACAAAGGTAGAGGACCTGATTTTCTTTGTTGTATCACCTCTCACCTTTTCTGATCAGTGTGGGTGGAAATGCGGTGGCCTGCCAACTGGGAGTATCTCTGACCTTGAGCAAATTACATCTCCACTCTGGGAGTTTGGGGAGCTAGAAAAACCTTAGAGCTGCCTTGTGCATGTCACCTCTCCTATTTCACCAATGGATAACTGAGGCAAGGATTGAGGAACTGATTTGCCATGGTGAGATAAGGAACTAGTGGTGGATTTGGGACTGCATCCCAGGGCGCTTCGACTCATTTGTAATGTGAGAATGGGAATCCTGGCTCTCTTCATCTCCCTGGATTGTAGGGAGGACCCCATGATGTAAGTCAGTGGTAGTCAACCTGGTCCCTACCACCCACTAGTGGGCGTTCCAGCTTTCATGGTGGGCGGTAGCGGAGCAACCAAAGTATAAATAAAAAGATAGATTGAACTGTAGTAAGTTGTTTTTTTTTTGTTTTTTTTAAAAAATATTTATTTTTATTTTATTTATTCATTTTAGAAAGGAGAGAGAGAGAAAGAGAGAGAGAGAAGGGGGAGGAGCAGGAAGCATCAACTCCCATATGTGCCTTGACCAGGCAAGCCCAGGGTTTCGAACCGGCAA
The DNA here is from genome assembly GCF_036850765.1 of Saccopteryx bilineata. Lineage (NCBI taxonomy): Eukaryota > Metazoa > Chordata > Mammalia > Chiroptera > Emballonuridae > Saccopteryx > Saccopteryx bilineata. The sequence continues at coordinate 256,837,173 of NC_089491.1, read as the reverse complement.
CCTCAGCATTTCCAGGTCGACGCTTTATCCACTGCGCCACCACAGGTCAGGCGTAGTAAGTTGTTTTATAAAGATTTATTCTGCCAAACTTGGCAAAAATCTGACATAAAGTACTTGGTAAGTAATTATTATTATATGCTTTAACTTGCTGTAACTCTGCTTTATAAATTTTATAAAGTAAAGTTACTTCCCTACTTTATAAATCACCATTACTGTGGAACCGGTAGGCAGTTAGAAAATTTTACTACTAACAGAGATACAAAAGTGGGCGGTAGGTATAAAAAGGTTGACTACCCCTGATGTAAGTGGTGGGAAAGCACTTGCAGGAGTGAGAACACCAGGAGAGAACGCCCTAGATCAGCGGTTCTCAACCTGTGGGTCGCGACCCCGGCGGGGGTCGAACGACCAAAACACAGGGGTCGCCTAATGCCATCGTAAATACATATTTTATTTAAAAATGCATTGTATAATAAATATGTATTTTCCATAAATACATATTTTATTTAAAAATGTATTGTATAATAAATATGTATTTTCCATAAATACATATTTTATTTAAAAATGCATTGTATAATAAATATGTATTTTCCATAAATACATATTTTATTTTAAAATGTATTGTATAATAAATATGTATTTTCCATAAATACATATTTTATTTAAAAATGTATAATAAATATGTATTTTCCGATGGCTTTAGGCGACCCCTGTGTTTTGGTCGTTCGACCCCCGCCGAGGTCGCGACCCACAGGTTGAGAACCGCTGCCCTAGATAGAGGTGCAACCCAGGCCCTTGACAGCTCCGCCAGGACAGATCCCACAGTGACCACAAGGGGTCAGCAGACGGTTGTGTGCTCTGCTAGGATCTGCTAGAAGGCACAGGCCTATCTGTGCATCCAGGGTCTGGGAGCAAGGCCCAGTCATTTAACTCCTGGAGAATACCCAAACCCAAGACGCTGGGATACATCCTGGCCCAACCCCTTGTTGAATCAGGAGGTGTTACTCCAGGTATATACTCAGAGCCTGGTCCAGCTGCTGACTTTGGAGTTCTGCAGGGCTGAGGGGGCAGAACCAGGCACAGGCCTTGGATTGAGATCTTCTACCTCTTCCTCCTCTCTGGACTTCAGCTCTCCCATCTGTAACTGGGGTGGATGCTAGTGGCTGATCTTTTCATTTCCTTCCAGTTCTCAGATCCCAAGATGTATGTGACACAGAGCTCTGTACACATAATGCTTCATAAGTATCTGCTGAGTGGATGTGACAGCCCCTGCTCTGAGCAAAGCCAGTAAACTCTTCTAGGCTTATACAAAATGATAATTCAGGGGGAGTTCTCCTTTACTAGTGTATCACTTGACAAGATGATTCCTGATGGAATTTCTGTAGCCAATCTGCTCACTGGGAACACTTGAAATGTTCTTTCATTGAATCACTGTCGTTCAAATACACATCCCCACTGGGTTGAGTTGCGTCTCTCAGTTGCTGGAAGTACTCCCACCCAGAAGCATTGTGTGAGGGTCTTCCTTAGGTCACCCTGTGGCTCCCTATCACCTTGCACCTCATTTAGCATGTGTTTACTGAGCTCCCCGCGTGGGCCAGGCTCTCTTGTAGCTGGAAATAATCTGTGAACAAACCTGATTCAACTCCCCTGCCCTCATGGAGCTCACATTTGAGCCCTCCCTAGGGGAAAACAATGAGATTTTTTTTTTTTTTTTTTGAAAACAATGAGATTTAAGACCCTGGCTGTTGGTAGCTGGTGCCTCCTTTGGACTCTACAAAGAGAATCTGTGCCACATTTGCCTTGTTCAACCTTTGGGCAACTGGAAATGCTACCCACAAGCCTTGAGGGCTTTATGTGTGTGTTCCCATCCCTAACTACTACAGTGAGGTTTTATTTGATGTGCACAGGCCCGGTGGACAGATGGCTCTGAATCTGAATCTCAGCTCTGCCTTTCAGGAGAAGTCATTGCACCCTCTCACAGCTTCAGCTTCTCATTTGAAAGCCAGGAATAATTGTAGTGCCTACCTCATAGGCTTGTTCTGAGAACTCTGTTCGCTAATGCTCGTCAGGAACTGGCATAAGGCCCGGCAGCTCGTGGAGGTAAATGTGAAATGGGCTGTGGTGGCAATTATAATTGTTGTGCTGTACTGTACTGGGAGTTGATGTGTAAACCTTAAGAAGTAGCCTGGTGCAGGAGAGTGAGCCCCAGGATAAGAGTCTCAGCTCTAAGACCCTGGGCAATATATACCTCCCATCTCTGGGCCTGGGTGCACTTTTCTGTTCCCTCATATTTCAGTTAATCCTTTAGGAGGAGGAAGCTGGTCTGAAATATATTTGTAGCCTGTTAGGGGTCTTGTAGCTGCCCCAAGTTAGTGAGAGCCTGTTGAGAACCTGGTCATGGAGCAATGGTCACTGGGGCCCCAACCAAGCCTTTCTCAGGTAGTTCTCGGAGGCTTTACAAGAATGAGATGGTCATGGGGGAAAATTGTTCTTTAGCTTTGTTCAAAGAGTAAACTGGGAGGGTCAGATCCTGTGAAACTAGCTTTTCAACCTTACTTCCCATAAGCCAGATATTGGGAATTCTTTCTCTTCTCCTTCAAAGATGCCTTTAAAAAAAAAATATTGCAATCTTTGATTCAAGTGTTTACCCTGCTAGAAATAAACCCTCCATCTCCACCTGAAGAAATTCAGCTCATACTCTTCAGGGCAAGGCTCCTAGTCCACCTTCATCACAGAGCTCATCCTGGGGTAAACTCTTTCTTCCTAGACTGGATCCACTTAATCCTTCCCATACCTTGTGCCATCATCATCCACTAACCTGTATTGGTTCTCATTGGCAGAGGCAGATTTAACGGCGGGCACCCTGGGCGCACGCCCTGGGCCCTGACTTCTGAAGGGCCCTGCAAAACCCCAACTTGAAAAAAAATTATTATTTTTTGTATTTTTCTGAAGTTGGAAACAAGGAGGCAGTCAGACAGACTCCCACATGCGCTCAACCGGGATCCACCCGGCATGCCCACCAGGGAGCGATGCTCTGCCCATCTGGGGCTTTGCTCTGTTGCAACCAGAGCCATTCTAGCGCCTGAGGCAGAGGCCATAGAGCCATCCTCAGTGCCCGGGCCACCTTTGCTCCAATGGAGCCCTGGCTGCGGGAGGGGAAGAGAGATACAGAGAGGAAGGAGAAGGGGAGGGGTGGAGAAGCAGATGGGCGCTTCTCCTGTGTGCCTTGGCCGGGAATTGAACCCGGGACTCCTGCACGCCAGGCCGACGCTCTACCACTGAGCCAACCGGCCAGGGCCTTAAAAAATTTTTTTAATGACACCAAGTTTGGTTTCATATGTGCAATTTTAACATTAATAGTACATAATATTTTTTATTTATTTAAAAATATGGTTAACCTGTATTTTTATTTTCCCTCTCTCTTTTTTTTTATTTTTTATTTTTCTAAAGCTAGAAACAGGGAGAGACAGTCAGACAGACTCCCGCATGCACCCGACCAGGATCCACCCGGCACGCCCACCAGGGGCAACGCTCTGCCCACCAGGGGGCGATGCTCTGCCCCTCCGGGGCGTCGCTCTGTTGCGACCAGAGCCACTCTAGCGCCTGGGGCAGAGGCCAAGGAGCCGTCCCCAGCGCCCGGGCCATCTTTTGCTCCAATAGAGCCTTGGCTGAGGGAGGGGAAGAGAGAGACAGAGAGGAAGGAGAGGGGGAGGGGTGGAGAAGCAGATGGGCACTTCTCCTGTGTGCCCTGGCCGGGAATCGAACCTGGGATTCCTGCACGCCAGACCGACGCTCTACCACTGAGCCAACCGGCCAGGGCCCCTCTCTCTCTCTCTTTTTTTTTTAATGTTTTTATTATTTATTTATTTATTTATTTTTAGAGAGGAGAGAGAGGGCGAGAGACAGAGAGGAGAGAGAGACAGAGGGAGGAGCTAGAAGCATCAACTCCCATATGTGCCTTGACCAGGCAAGCCCAGGGTTTCGAACCGGCGACCTCAGCATTTCCAGGTCGACGCTTTATCCACTGCGCCACCACAGGTCAGGCCCCTCTCTCTTTTTTTTAAGGGGCTCAATATTTTCTTCTGCGCCCAGGGCCTCAACCAACCTTAATCCACCTCTGCTCATTGGACTGGGAACTCCTGCTAAGCTGGGGCTGACAAGTCGGCAAAAAGGAGGCTTATACCCCTTTCTTTTTTTTTTCTTTTTTTTTTTTTTTTTACAGAGGCAGAGATAGACAGGGACAGACAAACAGGAACGGAGAGAGATGAAAAGCATCAATCATCAGTTTATCGTTGCGCATTGCAACTTCTTAGTTGTTCATTGATTGCTTTCTCACATGTGCCTTGACCGTGGGCCTTCAGCAGACCGAGTAACCCCCTGCTGGAGCCAGCGACCTTGGGTCCAAGCTGGTGAGCTCTTTGCTCAAGCCAGATGAGCCCGTGCTCAAGCTGGTGAGCTCGGGGTCTCGAACCTGGGTCCTTCCGCATCCCAGTCCGACGCTCTATCCACTGCGCCACCACCTGGTCAGGCTATACCCCTTTCTTTGTGAAATTTGCATCCTGTACCACCAACCATATTCTTTGGAGCTCCCATGTTATTTCTAAGGTGTTTTCTATTTTCTTTTTCCTTCTGTTGCTTTGTAGATTCTGCATACTCCATATGCCATCACTAAGGAATCACTCACTCCCCGGAAAGGTTTTTAAACAAAACTTATGATTTCTATCACGCTAACAATAGGGTAATGCTGAAGTTGTTCACTAACAGTCCTCTTAGGGCTGACAACAGGGATGTTGAGTTGGATCAATACCATGTTTTTATGCTACCGAATTTAAGCACTTTGGGGTCTGCAAGCCACAGCTCCCACCACTGCCTATAGTCCTAAAGCCAAGTGCATTCACCCTCTGGACCCTAAAGCTATGTGAGTTTGCAACTTCCCCAAGGTGTTAGGACATAGGTTCCTTTAAAATATTTAACTAGTTTCTAAAACTTTGAAAATGTAATAATACACATAACTATCAGAAAATTGAAGTATATATAGTACATATACAGAGCTCAAAGCAAACTGCAGGTAAGACCACCATTCAGGAGCAGCTGCCCCAGGAAGGGGGTCCAGAGTCACCATTAAAGGCGTCAGGGACTTCTGCTTAGGGAGTGCCTGTACCTCCTGTTTCTAGGATCTTCCAGTCTGTTCTGCTCCTGCAGTCACTTCTTGTGGGAGGCTGGTTACTGCACAGGTTGTCTTGTCAGGAGCAAGGATCAGGAATAAACACTGGAAAAGGGGAGGGTAAGACACGTGGAATGAGCAGAAGGGAGCCTGCCTGCCCAGAAGTCTAGAGCTGGAAAGGTCTGGATGGAAGCCCAATATCTAACCTTCGACTTGAATTTCTGATTATTTGTAGTAACCATTGAGTTTTCCCTTTAGGATAGATTCTTTAAAACCAGTGATGTTTAACCTTTCTAGGATCACAGATCCTTCAGGAATCCCATGAACATTATGGACCTTCTCCCTAGAAAAAATGCACAGACACGTAACTCCGAGACTATTGAAGAAGCATCACAGGCCACCAGCCAAGATTACCTAGGGATATCTCAGGAAGTCCAAGTTAAGAATCCGCTTTTAGACAAAAACTCTGTATTAGCTTATGGAGAGCCTGAATTATGTCGCCACTTGCAGTGCCCTGACATGCACCAGAGGCCAGCTGGCCCAGGAAGTAGAGGCGGCGGTGGCTTCGGGCCACTAAGTCTGGTCGCAGCGAGAAGGACCCACAAATAGGTAATGGCTGCCATTGGGGGTGGGGGCTACCGCCTCAGCTTTTAGCGTCATCTGGCCGGGCCCCTGTGTTTCGGGCGCATTTATTGGTTCCTGAACGTGCCACTGCTCCCCGCCGCCTACCCCTTGCCTCCACTTTCCTGCGTTTCGGAAGCGAACCCATCCAGGACAGAGCGCCGGCGCAGGGACCCGCGGGCAGAGGCCGCGCTGGCAGGCAGCGGGCTCCGCATTCATCATTGTTCCCCCAGCGCCTGGTACGGACTGGGGTGCAGGCAGGGATGATGGCCTGAAAAGCGCCGTGCCTTCCACATCGCCCGTCCACCACGCTCTCGCCCCACAGGTGGTTTCCGGGCGCCTTCCAATTGCCAGACCCTGAGCCGAGCGCTGGCAACGCCAGAGAGGGACTCCGGTCTAAGTGTCGCCAGCTGAACGCCGGGAGGATAACAACCAGCGCACGCAGCTGGCACAGGAGCACGGCACCGAGGAGGGACCCGCGCGCGTCCCCGCCTCGCGCCGCGAGCTCGTGAAGCCCCCGGCTCCGCCCCCGGCCTCCGCCTCCCACTGCCCCCTCCCCCCTGGCTCGGCGGCGCTCGGGTCGGCTGGCTCTATGGGGAAAGCGGCCGCTCTGTGCCGAGGCGGCGGCTGCGGCGGCCGCTCCCGCGGGCTTTCGTCGCTGTTCACGGTTGTTCCCTGCCTGTCGTGCCACACGGCGGCACCGAGCATGAGCGCTTCCACGTCCGGCTCCGGACCGGAGCCAAAGCCGAAGCCCCAGCCACTGCCCCAGCCCGAGCGGGAGGCGGTGTCAGAACGAGTGTCGGAGCCAGCTTCGGAACCAGTGCAGCCTGAGTCGGCGAAGACGTCTTCGCCAAGACCAGGATACAAACAAGAATCGGAACTGCTGCCGAGGTCGGCGCCCTGGCAGGAGTTTGACTCAAGTATAGGGTCAGGGCAATCCACCAAAGCTTCACCTGAACAGTCACCGGCGCTGGGGCCAGTAGCGGGGAACATGCCTTCTATCAGACCCGAGTCAGGATCGCAGCCAGTGCCCAAGCCCCCACCTCTTCTGCGACCAGGACCGATAAGGATGTCTTCTGGAGTTACAGTGTCAGGGGCTGGCACGAATTCCACCGGCCCAAAGGCCTTACTGCCTCTGGACAGCTTCAAGGGCTGGCTCCTCAAGTGGACCAACTACCTGAAGGGTTACCAGCGCCGCTGGTTCGTGCTCAGCAACGGCCTGCTGTCTTACTACAGGTAGGAAAGTGCCACGGTGGGGCATCTGCGTTTGGAGGGTGGTGATGCTGCGGTGATGGTGACAGAGGGCATCTGGGGTTGGAAGACACCACTACTAGCCCAGGGATATTTGGGAACATACCTGCAGAAGTAATACCTTCAGCCAACCTCCTAGGGCTGGGGGCCCTGACCTCTGGCAGGGAGCCCCCTGTGGACATGACCTCTGGCAAGCCAAGTAGGTTTAAAGTGTGAGCAGGGAGGTGAAGTGAGGGAGTGATCTGAGGCCTCGGGGCCCTTGTGGTCTTTTTTTTTTTTTTAATATTTTTTAAAATTATTTTTAATTTTATTTATTTTTATTTATTTTAGGGAGGAGAGAGAGAGAGAAGTGGGGAGGAGCAGGAAGCATCAACTCCCATATGTGCCTTGACAGGGCAAGCCCTGGGTTTCAAACCAGTGACCTCAGTGTTCCAGGGCAAGGCTTTATCCACTGCGCCACCACAGGTCAGGCCTCCTTCTGGTCTTGATAGTTGTGAGAACCAGGGCAGTTAGCCAGAGTCAGACCCCCCCCCCCCCCAAGTCCTGGATTTAGGAGCTTTCTGGTTCAGGAGCTAAAATCATTGTGTTAGGGATTGAGGTGGACAGTAACCTTGTTCAGTACTTGGGACCTATTTAAGGGTTCCCTCCTTAGTTGGTCACTCTATTTCCCACCTTTCCCAATGCCTGCTAGTTGCCAGGCCTTGGGCTGGACACAGCAGACTCACAGATGTAGGAGACACAGCTCCTGACCTTCAGGAGCCTGTCTTGGCATTCTGTGGAGATTCAGGAAGCATTCTGCTGTGACCTTCCTCGTTCCAGAAGCAGCTGGGATTCAGAACTGAAGTTCAGTGGTGGGATAGCTAACACTGTTTGCCCACCAAAATGGTTGAAAAGAGAAAGATACTAAAGGCTTTCTCCCTTGGTGTGTTACCTTTTTATGATTGGTTTAAACTCTGAGATCTCAGATCACTTTTTATATCATTGTTTCTCAAACCTGAGCAGGCATCAGATTTCCCTGACCAGCTTGTTGAAACACAGTCCTGGCCCTACCTCCTGAGTTTCTGATGTAGTGGATCTAGGAGGAGCCTGAGTTTTGGCATTTCTAACAAGTTCCCAGGTGATGCTGTTCCTGATGTAGCCTGAGAAGCACTGCTCCATTTTCATTGCAAACAAGAAGGCCCTGCCTTGCTATTTGCTCACTTCACTTGGGGAGTCACTGTCCCTTCAGGTCACCCACCATAGGATTATATGGTCTTTCCTAGCCTTTTTGGAACATGGCTAGATGATGGTTGAGTCTATGGTGCACTTGAGAATTTGGGAACTCCACTGAACTTAACTGATGGTTCCCAATCCAAAATGGGTATCATTGTCTTTAATTCCTGGCAGTGGAGAAAGCTGACATGTGTTTCTAATGTGCCCTTTTCATGTGGTGTATTGGTGCCCCTCGGCCCATCTGGCTGTACTAATATACCTCACACAGAGATTCTGATCCTGGCCTTTTGTATTCTGAAATCTGAGCCTGACCCAGATGTGTCCCACTTGTCCTTGAGTTCAGCATTTCTGAGTTATCTGTATTTTACCAGGTACTACTAACCTAGAGGAGTCAAAGTAATGTTTACAAGTACAGGGTCTCACAGTGGCAGGGAGTTTTAGTGGAAGTAAAACTTTACCTCATGCATTTTTGTTTGACTTTTATTGGAAGAGCAAAGATGCCCCATCTTTTCTTAAAATAACTTGTACAGGCAAACCTCGTTGTATTGTGATTTGCTTTATTGCACTTCTTGCGTTCTTTACAAATTGGAGGCAAGACCCCCACCAGCTAACAGATTATGACTTGCTTTATTGCGATATTGCCTTTACTGTAGTGGTGTGGAACCAAACCTGCAGTATCTCTGATGTGTGCCTGTACAGACAGTTGGCATTGCATGGTAATCTCAAATGCGCAGATTCTCTGTGTAACTAAGAAAAAGTCTTACTTTTTGTGATAAGGTTGTGGGGACAATGACTGGTTTGGGGGGAGGAAGCTGTGGGAACACGTTTCTTGTGTGTGCTTGCACAGATCATCTCTGTAGCTTTTAGTTTTGGACATTTGTAGGTTCTAAGGTGGGCAGAATTGTTGTTTGATTCACCTGAGAAGAATGATTATTTCTGATATTTGTACAGCCCTGTGCTCTCATTTAGTCCCACGTGAGGCCGGCCATGAAAATGTCCTCATTTCCATTTTATAAGAAGGAAACTAAGGCTGAGTGAAGAGGCTCACTCAGAGACACTCGGCTTCAGGCTGTGCCTAAATGCCACTGGAGATGAGTAAGTCTCTCTGTGCAGAAAAGACACTTGGACGCGGAGTCAGAATTCCCACTTCTTCCATAGGCTCCAGTTCTGCCTTCTGGAAAACACTTTGGTCGGCCCCTCCTCATGCCTCTTAGCACTCTAGATGTTTGACACCACTTTCCTGTCCTTGCTCCTGATCTGAATCCTGACTTCTAGACCAGGCATGGCCATCCTGCCTGCTGGGGTCAAGGACTGAGTGCCCTCCAGGCCTGTCGCTCATAATTGACAGCAGCAGGGTGCGTTGTCCAGGGCCTGTTCTGTGCCCTGCACCAGGCATATGTGTTATTTTTTTTCCCCCACTCTCCCTGAACCTCCAGCTCTCAGTAGCTCTCCAAGTGTGTGTGGCTGGAATAGAGGCAAGACTCAGGTGCTTGTGAGCTGAAAACAGTGAAAGAAGTTTTATTCGTGATCTTTCCTTAGGGGCCAGGTAGAGTCAAGTTTACCTGCTGGTGTGTGCTGTGGCTGGTAGAGAGGCATTTCTCTTACAGGCTGTCTTTCTGGAAAGACCACTTTAATATATTTTTTAAAACTAATGTGTTCAGAGAAAATGTGGGCACACATTTCCTGAGCTTCCTCCCCATCCTCCCACCTTCCCCCCTCCAGGATAACCACCATCCCAAATCCTAGTCATCATCTACTTTCTCTCTTTTTTATTTAGTGTTATCTCATCTACATGCAATTAAGAAAAAACATTTTTCATTTCAATCTTTAACTATAAAAGGTATTTTACAGCATGATTTTGGGGGACTTATTTTGACTGCTTTATAACAGTCCAGAATGGGAGTGTAGCACTCTTTATCCATGCATATTTCTCTTGATGGATGACTATGAAATGTTGAAATGTGGCTTGGGCAAATTGCTGGGATATAGACAGTGTGAATGTTCGCCTTGGGTAATGCTACACTGTTTTCTTAAGTACTTGTAGCACTTTAGACTCCCACCTGTAATTAATAAGAGATTTTGTGGATCTGTAGCCTTTGTAAAACTTGATATTGTCAGCATTGACTTTGCAAATCAAATGGATATACTGTACTGTGGCATATCACAGTCCTGACCTGCATTTCAGCCTGCATTATTTTTATCTTAATAGAAAATCACTGGGAGTTTGGATTAGGCTTTCTACCTATACTGTGTGGCTTCCTCGGGTACTTCTGCCAATTTTGCTTGGAAAGCTCATTTCATCACTTAAACTTATTCTAAGGGAGACAGTACATAATGTTAAAAAGTTGGGCTTGGTAACATTTATAATATCAGGAATAAAAAGGCTTTTTGTAAATATTGTCACATATAGAAAGAATTTCTGGGAGATAAGAGTAATTGTTAGCAGGTTTTTACTTCTTCCCAACAATGTGGTAGGAACATAAATAAATACAGGAGATCAGTTTCTTATTCCATGCTTGGCATTCTTAATCACATCTCTGTTTGGATACCAATAAAGAAAATACGGTTTTGTGCTCAGTCTCCCTTCCCTTCCCTTCCCTTCCCTTCCCTTCCCTTCCCTTCCCTTCCCTTCCCTTCCCTTCCCTTCCCTTCCCTCCCCTCCCCTCCCCTCCCCTCCCTTCCTTTCCCCTTCCCTTCCCCTCCCTTCCCCTTTCCCTTCCCCTTCCCCTTCCCTTTCTCCTTCCTTTTCCCTTTCCCTTCTCCTTCCTTTCTCCCTTCCTTCCTTCCTCCCTTCCTCTCTCCCTCTCCCTCTCCCTTCCCTTCCCTTCCCTTCCCTTCCCTTCCCTTCCCTTCCCCTTCCTCTTCCCTTCCCTTTCCCCTCCCCCTTCCCCTTCCCTTTCCCCTTTCCCTTTCCTCCCTCCCTCCCTTCTTTTTTGGTAGTTCCCATTTTAAAATATTCATCCCCAGTATTTATCTCATAGGGAACTTGTAATTACATAAAATTAGAGAAAAAATAATAAACGATGTGGAATTTTAAAAGGGATTTGCTTTAGCAAGTCCTTATGGAAAGAGTGTGCCAAACATAAGTTTTATCCATATTAATAACAAAACTGATTCGGTTAAGCAAAATTCTGTTTTGTTGTATAGCAGTTGCCTATTTGATAACATTATGCATGACATTTGTTTACCAGGAAGTGATTTCAAACAGAAACATTTGTTTTAATTAATGTATTGTTCAAAAGGATCTATGGTAGGAATGGCTAAGCCAGTTATCAAGGAAGGCCTCAAAGGAATTAGTCTGGGTCTATAAGAAAGAAGGCTGAAGTCAAGTGAAAGGAACTTTTGGAAGTCCTCTGGCTAAGGAAGACCACTGAACATTTGGCGAACTGGACCCTTTTTGGGGTATTGGCCAGGTAATGGAGATGGCACTCCAAGACATCTTTGCCTCTAGGATGGTTCATTCCTCCAGTGAGGCCAATTCTCAAGGGTAAACTCTCATGGAGATTGGGTGCCAGGAAATAGTGTTTTTTTAAAAAAATTTATTTTATTTTATTTTTCTTTTCTTTTCTTTTCCTTTTTTACAGGAACAGAGAGAGTCAGAGAGAGGGATAGACAGATAGAAACAGAGAGAGATGAGAAACATCAATCATCAGTTTTTCCTTGCGACACCTTAGTTGTTCATTGATTGCTTTCTCATATGTGCCTTGACCACGGGCCTTCAGCAGTCCGAGTAACCCCTTGCTTGAGCCAGCGACCTTGGGTCCAACCAAGCTGGTAAGCTTTTTGCTCAAACCAGATGAGCCCGCGCTCAAGCTGGCGACCTCGGGGTCTCCAACCTGGGTCTTTCCGCATCCCAGTCTGATGCTCTATCCACTGCGCCACTGCCTGGTCAGGCGGAAATAGTGTTTTCAATATCAGTGATCTTTGACGGATAGAGATGGAAAGTGTTCCTGAAAATGTGAAGTTGGCAGTGCAAGTCTGCAGGTTAAGCCATTGGGGTCTCCACCCTAGATAGTGGCCTTATTAGATTGGATTCAGCTTTAATTTGAAATATTGATCAGTGTTGTATACGATGAGACCATTAGGAGGCTGAAATGAGTGCAGAGGTTGATAATATATGAATTTGTTTGAAGTATATTTTGTTAGAATATAATAACACAAAGGTGTTGCTAGTGAGTAGACTAGCAGCATATTTTGGAGGAGCACAATGCACAACAATGTTCTTAGCAAGGGCTAGTGACACAAATTATAATTTCCCCACAAAACCTGTTCCTCCTCCTAACTTCTCTCTATGAACAGCTGAAAACCTGAGTCAGGCTTGCTGCCTCCTCCCTCCCTCCTCCCACATTGGATGGAATTGCCACTCCCTGCCTGTCTCTCTCCTCTGGTCCCTTCCCTCCATTCCTGGTGCCACATCGTGGTTCAGGTCTGCCTTCTGTTTAACTGGTGTCCCAGCTTCCAGCGTCTGCCCTGGACAGTGCATCTTCCCTCTGGTGCCAGCTCCCCATCAGTGACCCTAGAGTTGCCTCGTCTTCTCCAGGATACTCTTTCAATAGTTCCATGCCCTGTGTTCACAGTTCCCTGGCTTGGACTTCTCCCATTTGAAATACCCACAGTGGCCCCCAACTGATCCAGGGACCTCTGTGTGTTTACAGGGAGTGTTGGGGCATCTCTGCAGACAGCTTTGTGTCAAAGGGACACTATGGTCAAGTTCAACGGCATCTTTGTATTCTACATGGAGCCTAGCAGGTGCTTTGCCACTAGTAGCCCTCAGTGGCTTGGTTAGTCTGAATGAATGAGTGAGTGAATTATAAGCATGGCCTGTGATTCTATGGGATTTCAGAAAGCCAAATATGGTAGTACAACTTTGATTTTTCTTCATTTATTTTCAATTTTCAAAACTTGTTTGCTACCTGACCTGTGGCGGTGCAGTGGATAAAGTGCTGACCTGGAACACTGAGCTTGCCCGTTTGAAACCCTGAGCTTGCCTGGTCTAGGCACGTGTGGGACTTGATGCTCCCTGCAACCCCCTTCCTCTCTCCTCTCTCTCTGAAAAACGAATAAATAAAATATAAAAAAATAATTAAACAAACAAAAAAATCTTGTTTGCTGAAATAAGATGGGGAAGATGAAATGGAGATTGCTGACTGAAAACAGGAGTGTCAGAAAAGTGATGTCAATCATGGGTAAGGGCTGACCCTCACTGCGGCTCAAGGAGAGTGAGTGCTCACACTTGGCTTTGAGTGGCAGAGTGGCTTAGCTTCCAGTTTCCATCAGAGGAAGCACATGCCAGTCTCGCAGGGTGGGGTGTCTAACACATCACACACAGGGTCTGCTGCTCTATGTGCCGAGGGCCTTCTCCATGGAGCTTTCTGGCCATGTAGTTGGCCCTTTGCTTCAGAGTTACTTTTCTGATCTATACCTTCCCCAAGGCTTTTGATGGCTCAGTTTTTGCATACGACTGGGGTACACTCACCAAATGGACCTTCTTCACCTGCAGGTACTCTTGTGACTTTGGTAAAATGTCTGGTATGAGTTTTCTAGCTGCTACTGACCCTTGCACCTTCTTTAGAGAGGGTCTATTAATCCAAGATTGGGGCCCATTGAGCAGTCTGGAACATGTGACAGTGAGAATATACCAGCTTTGGTTGAATCGTTTATTGAGGGCCAACAAGGCACTGTGGGAGACAGATATACATGCCATCATCAAACCACTGCATGGAGAGGAGGATGAAGAGGAGGTGGGAAGGGGAGGGGGAGTGTGAGGGGGAGGAAGAGGGGACGGGAAGTCTGCATCCATCCTAGCCATTTAGTAAGAGGCCAGCAGGTTCAGGCAAATCGCTGAAGTGCTGTGGGGAGCTCCCAAGGAGCTGGGTATTCAAGCATGCGGCTCTCATGCCTCCTGTAGTATTCTTGGATGTAGTTGGCAAACTATGTCAATAAGGAGAGACAGACCTGTGAAAAGGTCTTCTTAAATGAAGATCAATATCTGCTTATTTCAAGGGGGATATGGAGGAAATGGGCCTATTTCCTGGATAACTACATGATACTAACATGTAGGGGGGAGATGGCAGGAAACACTCTGAAGCAAATTGAAATTGGCAGCTTGGTGTGTGGTGAATCACATACCAGGTGTCGCCACACAGAGATGTGGCTTTAATCACACACACACACACACACACACACACACACACACGGCAAACTGTCAGTAAGTTTTGGGTCCTGCTGGGTGCTGTATGTTTATTCCTTTTAAGTGTGACTCTTTCCTGCGTCTGTATCCATTTTTAAGAGTTCTCAGAGTTCTGATCACTTAGCTTCACTCTTCTTGACACCTCATCACATGCTCAGCCACAGCCCTGTGCTTTTAATACCGATTTAACAGTCTTGACTCGCACCATTTGATCTGCATTGCTGGGCCATTGCCTAAAGAAGAGGGCAGATGGCATTGCTGAGTTTGCATAGGGAACTGCCAAATAGTGATGTCCTTAGAAGCAGCAGTAGGTGCTGTCTTCCTAAAATCCAGTGTATGGCTTCTCTGGGCTCACCACTCTGCCCTTCCCAGTCAGGCCCCCCTCCTCATTTCCCCTATCTTTCTTCTTCCCCTTTCTTGATCCTTCTTCTGTCCAACTCACCTCATTCTCCCTCTGCAAACCACACACCTTTCAATCTCTCTCCAGATCTCCGCATCTGCAATCCCCTCATACAGGGGATTCTCATTGTTGCAGACATCCTACCAGGGTAGTTTTAATTCCAGGTCGTCTCCGCATGGACCTGCCTGGATTCCCCTGCAATGACTGGGCTGGTGGAACGATCCTTCCTCTGACCCTCTTGTGTGTGCTATGTCATTTGGACATGCACCGCTGTTAGCTGGGAAGTCTGCCCTTGCTCTTGGTTCTCCACCTGTTATCTTAATTCAGGACTCGCCTCTCTTCAGGACTGGCTGTGTGTGTGACCATGCAGGAGGAGTGCTCGCTCTGGAGGGTTCACGAGAAGCTAGTTTTGTTCCTATTGGGAATCACACTCTGGCTAAACACTCAAACAATTGGCAGGATCGGCTGCCCAGGTGCACTAGGTTGATCAGTTATCTATTGCTGCGTAACTTGGAGGCTTGAAACCACACTGATTTTATTATTGCTCACTGTTTCTGCTGGTTGGGAATTCAGAAAGGGGTTGGCTGTGGCCCTCTCATGGGGCTGCAGTCAGATGGTGTTTGGGATAGAATGACAGGGGCCGGACCATCTAGAGGCTGACCCAGCATCTCTCTTTCTCCTCCCTGTGCTCTGTCCACGTGGGCTCCTCCCTGTGTTCTGTCCACGTGGGCTGGTTTGGGCTTCAAACAGCCAGACTGACCTGATGGCTGGCTTTCCTCAGAGTGAGCATCTCAAGAGAATAAGGTGGACGTGCATGGGCCAGAATTGATTCAGAGACCACAATTTCAGCAGTAGTGTTTTTAATCACTGGATCAAGAATTGAGCTAAAAATATTTCTAGTAATTTTTACCCCTGAATCAACAATCAACATGGGACGTATTGAGCCCAGGAATTAGGTCGACAGTTGTCTTGATTTTTTAGGTCTTTTGGTTGCATGTAGCAGAAACCTTCTAGACTCTCAGTAGTTGGCAAACTCATTAGTCAACAGAGCCAAATATCAACAGTACAATAATTGAAATTTCTTTTGAGAGTCAATTTTTTTTTTTTTTTTTTTTTTTACAGAGACAGAGAGAGGGTCAGAGAGAGGGATAGATAGGGACAGACAGACAGGAACAGAGAGAGATGAGAAGCATCAATCAGCCCTGGCCGGTTGGCTCAGCGGTAGAGCATCGGCCTAGCATGCGGAGGACCCGGGTTCGATTCCTGGCCAGGGCACACAGGAGAAGCGCCCATTTGCTTCTCCACCCCTCCGCCACGCTTTCCTCTCTGTCTCTCTCTTCCCCTCCCGCAGCCAAGGCTCCATTGGAGCAAAGATGGCCCGGGCGCTGGGGATGGCTCTGTGGCCTCTGCCCCAGGCGCTAGAGTGGCTCTGGTCGCAACATGGCGACGCCCAGGATGGGCAGAGCATCGCCCCCTGGTGGGCAGAGCGTCGCCCCTGGTGGGCGTGCTGGGTGGATCCCGGTCGGGCGCATGCGGGAGTCTGTCTGACTGTCTCTCCCTGTTTCCAGCTTCAGAAAAATTTTAAAAAAAAAAGAAGCATCAATCATTAGTTTTTCGTTGCGACACCTTAGTTGTTTGTTGATTGCTTTCTCATATGTGCCTTGACCGTGGGGCTACAGCAGACTGAGTAACCCCTCGCCTGAGCCAGCGACCTTGGGTCCAAGCTGGTGAGTTTTGCTCAGAGCAGATGAGCCTGCACTCAAGCTGGCGACCTTGAGGGTCTCAAACCTGGGTCCTCCGCATCCCAGTTCGACGCTCTATCCACTGTGTCACCACCTGGTCAGGTGAGAGCCAAATTTTTAAAACTTAACCTATATAAGTAGGTACATTCCTTATCGCGGTAGTGCCCGCACATGGTATTTTGTGGAAGAGCCACACTCAAGGGGCCAAAGAGCCGCATGTGGCTCACGAGCCACAGTTTGCTGACCAAGGTAGAGCAATCAGAGCAGGAAGGGTGAAAGGCTTTCTCAAGAGACTACAGAATAGTTTTCTAAAGCTTTCCCAGCTATTTGCACACTTTCTTCATTTTGTTTGTTTGTTTTTTTGTATGTTTCTGAAGTTGGAAACCAGGAGGCAGTCAGACAGACTCCCACATGTGCCTGACCAGGATCCACCCGGCGTGCCCACCAGGGGGCGATGCTCTGCCCATCTGGGGCATTGCTCTGTTGCAACCTGGGCCATTCTAGCGCCTGAGGCAGAGGCCGTGGAGCCATCCTCAGCGCCCGGGCCAACTTTGCTCCAATGGAGCCTTGGCTGAGGGAGGAGAAGAGAGAGAAAGAGAAAGAGAGAGATGAAGGAGAGGGGGAGGGGTGAAGAAGCAGATGGGCGCTTCTCCTGTGTGCCCTGGCCAGGAATTGAACCCTGGACTCCTGCACTCCAGGCCGACGCTCTACCACTGAGCCAACCGGCCAGGGCCCACTTTCTTCATTTTGAATGTCAGCTCTTCTTCTTCTTTTCCTCTCTGTAGTCCTGTAGTTCAGAATTTTTGTTTTTCTTCTTGGGCCATGTGGCAGAAGGTGACTGCAGCCCACAGCACCCTGGCTCGAGCCTGCGCAAGAGAGCTATCACCCCATGAGGGCCCGGACCTCATCTGTTTTATTCACTGATCTGAACCCAGCGTCTGGCCTGCCATGTTGACTGAACAAAAGAATGAACATGCCAAATAGGGATGATGGTTCTTTTTAACACAGGCTTTGCTCTGGGAATCTGCTGCTACTTGTGCTGTGAGGCCTTTGGTTTTGCAGCTGCTGTCATGCTCTGACAGGAATTGAGCCGCCATTTCTGCTTCAGTTGAGGCTTGATTGAGTCACTTTTATGTAAGATTATTTCATCTAATGTTAATATCAATGCCTACAATACTAGAGGCCATGAAGAGAAAGAGTAGAATTCCTGAATGAATCACGGGTCTTGCCAACCAATCTGTAAATGCATAATCTATGCATTTAAATTTGTAATCAGCCTTGGTATGTTCAATTTTGACTCAAGTGTTTCCTTAATTAACCTCTAATTCATGGCATTTCTGTCTTCTGCTTGCCTTAGGAACTGACTTTCTTTTTCAGAATCTCCTTTTCTTAGTATAGTATTTTTGAAGGGTATGTTTTAGTGCTGCTGGGTTTTTAAGTTAACAGCTCCCTTGTGAAAGGAAGAATCAAGGTTGCTAGAACATGCTGTAGATTGTGGCTGCAGCTCTAGAGGTTGTATGATGATTTAAAAAAAAAAATCTGTTCAAGTCTCTTGAGTTGTTCTGTGCGGGAGAATTTGGATTTACAGGCCTACGGCTGTGCTCTAAATAGACTCAACCCTGTGGCCTAGGGGCCTGTCATCCTTCCTTCTTTACTCCGAGGCAGCCTCATTCCTGTGCCTGGCTCACTGGGCCTCAAGAAACCCCTTTGTCACCAAAGTCACTCAGCACTGCTATTGGCTGTTGGCTATACACAAGGTAGAATTCAAAACAGCTGGGATCTTAAATGGATTTTATTTTTTATTATGGAAATTTTCAAACACATAAAAGTAGAGATGTTGGTATAATGAATCCTGTGTCCACATCACCCAGTGTCAGCAAGTCCCACCTTAGGGTCAGTCTGTGGCCTCTCTAGTCTCACTTAATTTGGAGCAAATCTCAGATATCTTTAATTTTAATAACTAAGCTAAAAATAATAATTTTAACAATGACCTAAGTATTTTAGTATATATCTCTTTAGTTATGAAGGTTTTTAAAAAACAATCAAAATGGCATAATTGTCTCTAAAAATTAATAATTCCTTAATATTATTAAATATGCAGTCTGTTGATACTAAAATTTTCCCATTGATCAAAAAAATTGTTTTTTATAGTTTCTAGATATCAGGATCCATTTAAGGTCCATTCATTGTAATTGTTGCTGTTTTTCCTCAGATTTTAAAAAATAAACCTTTTGTTTATTTAAAAAGATTTCAAGTTGAGAGGAGGGTTACAAGAATAGTACAAAGAGCTCCTATGTGTCCTTCAGATCTGCCAGTTGTTAACATGCTATATCTACCTTATCCTCTCTATGCATTGCCTGTTTCACAAGCCCCTGTGAGGATCAAAGAGTCATGTTTGTGACAGACTCTTATACAAAGTGAAGTATTTATTACCTAGATGTAAATTGTATTGACAAGTATACTGTGGTTAAATATTACTGTTGATCATTTTCCATTGGTGTAAAAAATGTAGCAACATGAACTTCAGTAACTGGAGGATGGCTCCAAAGTCCTTTTTTTAAATTTTTATGTTTAAAATTACATTAGAAAAATCCTTCCTGTAGAATTTATAGTGGCATTTACTTAACATTTCTCAAGGGAAATGTTAAGTGGCAAAGAATGAGGCCAGAAGCTAAATAAAATGGTGTCAGGTCTCATAGTGACAGTCTCATCTCCAGAGCAAACACCGCACAGTAGATGCCTCTGTTGGACAGGCCAATTCTGATGTTGAGCATTTTCTGAATGGTACTGCCATCCAACCAGCTTTGATGACTTTTGAGAGTACAGATAAAACCTGGGGGACAAGTCCATGCAGACTAGTGGTAAGAGGCAGGGTTGAGGGTGGTTGCGTGGGCCTGGCTCTAGTAGTCTGGTCCCCTCTGGGACCTCCAGTGAGCTGTCCACATCTCCTAGCATCAGCCTCTGCATCTGGCACAGGGAGGTAACCTTCCTACCTTTCTTAGCACATCTTAAATGGTTAATCCATGTGAGATACCTCTAAGGTAAGCCACCAGGATGTAGTAGTTAGAATGAATGAACTAAGCATCATGACTTTAGACCCAGAAGGATCCTAACAGCATCCCTGTGGCCTGAGATGTAGAAGAACTGAAAACTGCTGCTTCTCCTGCCTGTGTCTTTTGTACAACCTTCTTCACTGCCCTCCCTGCCTTCTGACATCCCTTCTGCAGCCACTGCCTATGTGTGCCAGGAGGTTAGTCAAGAACAACAGAAAACCAGCTCTGGATATTTTAAGCAAACAATGTATGACTGGAAGGCTCATCAGGAGCTCACAGGCTCCCTGAAAAAGCAGGTGAACAGAGCTCTTACAGGAGAGGTAAGAACAAGGCAGGCTGGGAAGTCAGACCCATGACTCAAGTCATGTCACAGAACCACTCTGGAGGAGACGCTGCTACCCAGGCACTTGATGTTGATGTCACCAGGCACTACTACCTCTGCTGCCCGTGAGAACCAGTCATTGCTGCTGCCACCATGGCCAGGAAAGAATTCTCCCCATCCCTGATCTTTTAAATATAAACTTTTAACAAAGTACAATATGCATAGAGAAAAGTAGGCAAGTAAGTGTGCAGCTCAGGGAGTATTCACAAAGTGAACATACTGAATAACCATCACCCCTATTGGAGAAATAAAACATGACCAGCCCCCCACGAGCTCCTTTTAGTTGCTGTTCCCTCAAGGGTAACTGCTGTCTTTTCACCCAGGGCTTAGTTTTGTCTGTTGTTGTACTTCTATAAGTGGAACCACACAATACATTCTGTTTGTGTCTGGCTTCTGCTCAACATTGTATTTGAGAGGTTCTTCCAGGTTGTTTGTTATATGTAGTTCTAATACGTTTATTCTCATTGCTTGTATAATAGCCCGCCATTTGGAAACCACCAAATGGATAAACCACCATTTGTTGGTTGTGTTCAGTTAGTAGCTTTTGTCTTTCCACGTTTCTGGATTCAAATTTGCTGCCCTGTCAATTTTTCTTTTCTTCTTCTTCTTTTTTTCCCCATCCACATTTTTGTGAAGGTTGTCTAGAAAACAGAGCCTAAGGCAATGTTTGCTTGGAGAGGCAATCCCAAGGTGGTGAGGCAGAAACAGAAACTAAGCAACGAAAGATAAGTGACAAGGCAGCACAGTGCATCACCTCACTGGATGTCACTTCAGAGAGCTGGAGAGAGACACAGAGTACAGGTCTGGTGCATGAACTTCTCTAGAAGGTATACTCTGAGCAGTCAGTCCATAGAGGGAAGAAGGGAGAGGGAGTTTACCTGCCCCATTCACTTCCATCTCCCATTTCTCACTGTGACATTATATGCAAGCCCAGTAGTAGAGTGACAGCTGGGCGAGGATGAGGCGCCAACTGAGAGAGAAGGAGGCAGTTGAGGGAAGCTGAGAAAGCACACAAGGTCTGTGTCCAGTACTCCCCACACCTTGCTATACTCAGGTCCGCTCGTGCCCTCCCATGGTACCAGTTCTCCTACTGCGGTGTGGGGACCTGCACTCTCCTGAGAAGACAAAAACAGAGTCCCCTTCCTGGTGTCCCGCTGGGGTTGCCTGGAGAACTGAAACAAGAAGGTTGTGAAACAAGCTCATTCTTTGCTGCTGTGTCCTAACACTGTCACTGATAATTCATTATCATCCTTCTTCACCACCTAGTCTAGATCCTCTTCACTCTGTCTTAGCACTTTGGCTGGTCTATGAAGTTTTTACCCTGAGGTGTCTGAGTTGCCTGTTGCCTTGTCCATTAACAAGCATTACCAGACATGGATGTTTTAAGGGAGGACCCAACTCATCTCATAGGCTCTATTCAGACATTCTTCTCTTATCCCCATTCACAGGCAGAAACTACTGACCGAGCCAAAAACATAAGGCTAGTGTGTTCCAAAAGAAAAGTTACTTAAAAAATGCCTGGGTGCAGGTGGGCTGAGACCAGCAAAGGGTGTCAGCCCCGAGGGAAGGATGGGACATGGGGGGAGAGTGGGTAGAGGTGGGTGGGGGGGTGTCATATGGATTTGTCAAAGGGCCTTGGACAAAGGCAGCTGCAAGATAACTTCTTCCTTTTGTGGTTGGAAGTGGCGCCACATTTCCTCAAAATTGTCTGCTCCCTGATCCAGTTGTCCCCGTCAGCATCCAGCTACAAGGAAGGTCTGAGCCAGATTCCTGAGTAGGCAAGGCCTTTTTCCTCCTTCAGGCTTGCATTGTTCTTAAGAAAGATGGTGGCTGAGTAGTCATTTTATCTATCACCCATATGTAGTAGTCATTTTATCTATCACCCACTAACTAACTCTTTGTGACAATTAGTATCAGTGACCCCAACAGTATGGTGACTCCTTCCTTTCTTTCTTCTTTCTTTCTTTCTTTCTTTCTTTCTTTCTTTCTTTCTTTCTTTCTTTCTTTCTTTCTTTCTTTCTTTCTTTTATGTGTGACAGAGACAGAGAGAAGGACAGAGAGAGGGATAGATAGGGACAGACAGACAGGAAGGGAGAGAGATGAGAAGCATCAGTTTTCTGTTGTGGTTCCTCAGTTGTTCATTGATTGCTTTCTCATATGTGCCTTGGTGGGAGTTTGAGGGGGGGCTACAGCAAAGCAAATGACCCCTTGCTCAAGCCAGCAACCTTTGGGCTCAAGCCAGCAACCATGGGGTCATGTCTGTGATCCCATGCTCAAGGCATCAACCCTGTGCTCAAGCTTGTGAGCCCATCCTCAAGTCAGCGATGTTGGGGTTTCAAACCTGGGTCCTCTGCATCCCAGTCCAATGCTCTACCCACTGTGCCACTGCCTGGTTAGGCTAGTGACTCCTTTCTTGACCTGTTTGTCACTGGTATGAGGAGTCAAACATGACCAGGTGGTAGAGAACTTTTGGTTCAGTGGGAAGCCTTATTGTGTCACATTCTCCCCTCACCCTGGATTCTAGAACCACTAACCCAGCTGAGGCTGAGTGTATGGGAATGGGAAGCACAAACTCTGTGAGGGGTTACTCTGTGTGACAGTGAGCAAGGGCACTCTTGGCCTCATCTGCTGCAGTTATACGAGATACAGCAATAAGGATGTTGTCAGTTAAAGGCACATACTGCATACTGGAGGACAGAAGCTCAAGCCCATGAGATATGGCCTCCATCAATGCCTCAGCTAAGTCTTCAGTAGGCCATTTCATTGTTCTGTTGGACTCGCTGCTGCTTAGCGATGGCAAGGTTCATCGTGAGACCAGTCAGGAGTCACTGGTGCATCTCTTTGGCTGAAATGGCTGACTTGGTCTGAAGGTCTGTTGTATGGGAGTCCAGGCCAATGACTAAAGATTCAGGCCAGTGTTATAGCCTTGTCTCTTGTAAGGACATTGGCCATCAGAACTGCTGAGAATTTTGGGGTTGAGAGTGGTTGTGACTCATGTAGAAAGATATTAGCTATGTCAACCAGGTGTAAAGTAATGCCTCAGATCTTCTCTCCTTAAAAAATGGCAGAAGAAAAAAAATGGCAGAAGAGAGCAGCATGGCGGCATGAGAGGTCCTCCAGGTCTCCAGGTCTCCAGGTCTCTTCTTTTGAAGTTACAAGTAGGACAGCCTATAATTCAACAAGGGAATCCTTGCTCAGCACACAAACACATCTCAGCGATCCTTGCATTGAAGCATCTGAAGCATTCATGGTGGCCAAGACATGTACAACGCAAGTGTCCTTTGATATATGATTGGTTAAAGAAAATGTGCATGTGTACAATGGAATACTACTCACCCGTAAGAAAAGAATAAAAGATGCCATTTGTGCAACATGGATGGGTCTTGAGAATATCATGCTAAATGAAGTAAATCAGATGAAAAAAACAACCATATAATTTCACTCCTTAGGTTTGATATAAAGCAGAAAACAACAAATGAACAAACAAAAAAATTATAGAGACAGACAATAGTATGGCAGTTATCAAAGGGGAAGGGAGTTGGGGGGGGCGTAGAAGAGCTCTGATGTAACAGGGAGGCCCTAGGGTACCTAGGGTGGCTTGTCTTGTGGTAGTGAGGGCACTGAAGCTGCCCAGGGCTCAATGAAAATAGATGGTTCTGAGCTGTGCACCTCCAAAGGCCCCATAGGAAGAGGAGTTGCCACTGCAGCTTACAGTGAGTCGTGAGTGGGGCTTGAACTTTTCTACCATCTGAGATTTGCGGTGGCTCTGGAAGGTAGATGCTCATTGTGTTTCCTCAGCCATAGCTCACAATGGGGGACACAGAACCTTTTACATGCAATATGGGCAGGTGCACCACTCCGAAATAACCTCAAGTTTAAGATATGTCCCTGAATTTTAGATCTTTTTAGGACTGAGTTGGGAGCCATTAAAAAAATTTTTTTAACTCAATCAATAGGACAAAATATATCACTTTGACTACTGGTGGAAAATGGATTGACTACAAAACATCTAGAAGAAAGAAAAAAGAGCAGAGCTAAATTCTAAGACAAGCAAGTGCATTGAACATTGATCATTTTAAGAGGGCTTTAAGCCAAAATTCACATCTGCCTCTATATAAAATTCTTCCAAATAACACAGAAAAACAAAACTGAAAAATTGAGCTCTTAAAGTCCTTAAATGAAAAGTAATTCTAATTACAATAAGTTCAAGTTAAATTTAGATTTGGATACTAAAGATTATCTGCTATATTTTCATTTTCTGAAATTCTTTTGTTACTTTTTCATGTGTACCTGTTCTTGTTTCATTTTACCTATTTTTGTTTCACAAGTTATTGTTTAGTGGATGTTATTCTTCTTTAAGAATCCTAAGTGTGCTTACATTCATTCTTTTCTGTATTGTTCTGATAGTTCTGTTCTGTCTAAAGTGATTCATTCTCTGAGGATTGACTGTGTTTTGCTTCAGGGATTTTTTTTTTTTTTTTTTTTTTGGTATTTTTCTGAAGCTGGAAACGGGGAGAGACAGTCAGACAGACTCCCGCATGCGCCCGACCGGGATCCACCCGGCACGCCCACCAGGGGGCGACGCTCTGCCCACCAGGGGGCGATGCTCTGCCCCTCCAGGGCGTCGCTATGCTGCAACCAGAGCCACTCTAGCGCCTGGGGCAGAGGCCAAGGAGCCATCCCCAGTGCCCAGCCATCTTTGCTCCAATGGAACCTTGGCTGCGGGAGGGGAAGAGAGAGACAGAGAGGAAGGAGGGGGGGGTGGAGAAGCAAATGGCTCTTCTCCTATGTGCCCTGGCCGGGAATCGAACCCGGGTCCCCCCGCACACCAGGCCGACGCCATTGCTTCAGGGATTTTGAATTTTGCTTTCCAGGCTTGTCTTGACTGGGAGATTTGGCCCCCCCCCCCAGCCTCACCCAGCACTTTACTCTTCTAAGTCCAGTGGTTTTTATAGCGCCCTTGGAGAGCCCACTCCAGAATGAGGCTTTATGATGGAGGCTTGTGGCTTCTGTCCTTCAGTGACATTGGAAATATCTCCAGCTCAGTCACTGAGCCTGAGGGCAGCGGTGTTCAAGTTTTGGCCATAAAACTTCATATCATTTATGACCCTGAGCAGAAAGTGATAGCAGCATTAAATTTAATTTTTATTTTGAAATAAGTTCGACTTACAGAAAAGTTGTATATAGTATGGAGAGTATCCCATAAACTCTTCATTTAGTTCCCCTAATGTTAACATGTTATTTCACTAAAGTAAAATGATCAAAACCAGGAAATTAACATTGTTATACTACAGTTAACTAAACTTCAAATTTTATTTGTATTTCATAAGTTCTTCCCTTACATCTTTTTTTAATTTTATAATTCAATTCTGAATCCCATGTCACGTTTAGTAATTTTTCTATTTCCATTACATATAATCTTATTAGAGAAGATCTGTCCCTTCTTCCCCATTTATTTAGTCTTTCAATTATTTACTTAAGTCAGTGTGGACTCATGGGTATTTATTTTAGTTGCGAGTTGTAATCCAGAACAGTAGCCACTGGATGACTTCCAGCACGGCGCTGACTTCACACAGTGGCCTGGCTTCCATATCCCACCTTACACAAGGCACTTTTATTCTCCATTTTCTGTAGAAACTTCTGGAACTCTTGGTCATCTCTGTTTTTTTCCTAATAGTGAGAGGAGCCTCACTCTTTTAGTTTTGGATCAAAAGTCTGTGTCCTTCGTGTGGCCTGCATGGTACTCCATCTGGTCCCTGGCTGATTTTCTAGCTTCGTTGTTTTTTTCTCATCCATTCTCTTGTTCCTAATGCTCCAGGGACACAGAAGCTTTTCTGTTCTTTGAAAGCTATGAACTCCTCCTTGCCTCATAGTCTTTGCCCCTGCTTTTCCCTCTGGCTAGAACACCGCCACCTCCCTCTTCTTTCTGAGGTAAGCCATAGTGTCCTTTCTGGTTAGTTATGATACTATTTAACACCTGAACAATTTCTAGTCTGAAATATCTAAAATAGCAGGCTTCTAACAGGCATGCCCAGCATTGCCTGTTTTGTAAACTGAATGAGTTTCTTTCAAGTAGGAGATGTCAGCACCTAAGAACTGGACCTTTCTTCAGGTATAAACTACGTCATCCTCTCTAAGGAATATAACCAAAGCAGAGGAAATCAGAAAAGGCAGCAGCCATTTAAATGCAAGACGAATGTCTCACTGAGTGCCAGTTTGACTTTAGAACTGGTAGAAGGATCAAGAAAACGACAGATGGTCACAGTTAGGGAAAATAAATGAGCATTGAAGGGCATCAGAACTGTCAGATGGGCTCCTACCGCTGACAGTGTCACACGGTGATCAGTTGCTCTTCCTTTTCCAATGCCCCTTGTGGAACGAGATTTGGTATATCTTGGGGGTTCTGAATTTCCTTTGAGTCTTTAAGGG
Source organism: Saccopteryx bilineata (assembly GCF_036850765.1). Taxonomy (NCBI): domain Eukaryota; kingdom Metazoa; phylum Chordata; class Mammalia; order Chiroptera; family Emballonuridae; genus Saccopteryx; species Saccopteryx bilineata. The sequence goes on along the minus strand of NC_089491.1, from coordinate 256,810,732 downwards.
AGAGTGAGTTAAGTAGTGATAGTTGGATCTCAGTTTTAGGCACTGGTCAGAATTGGAAATGGCCCACATTTTGGTCACCTCCACTTCCCCTTACTTTGGTACTGTTAGCTCCATAATCTTGTAACCTGCAAAGGGTCATCAGTCCCTTACCACAAGGCAGCATGTGTTGGCCCAGTCATTGCCTTTGTTGTGGGGCTAAGAGGAGAATGGTGGCATCATGGCTCTGTGGATCTTGTTTCCCAGGTCACTCCTGGCAGGGGATGCCTACAAGTCCACTCTTGGGAGTGGACTGGGTCTTTAATCTCAATTTTAGTGGCAGGTTCCTACCCTGCTCCATCTCTGTGGTTCTGAGACTTAGTGGAAAGAGCCTGAAATGAAGTTAGAGGTCTGTGCTGCCTAGCAGGACCATAGACAGGCACCCTTTTTCATTTCTTGGTGTCTGCCAGAGCTCAGACCACAGCAGGCACACCCTGCATGTGGCATCACTGTAGGCCTTCCTCCTTCTGCCACTCTGTCCCCTGAGTGCCCCTCAACCAAGTCTCTGCCAGTCAGCCCCAATAGGCATCATCTCCCAGCTCTGAATCCAGGGCCTCTTCCAGCTCCAAGGATCTGAGTTTCTGAGGATTTGCCCTGAGGCTTTCTTCAATCTGGAGCTATTGAGTTTGGGAGGCTCAACCCATACCTTCTCTTGCATCCTACAGAAATCATGGTGAAATGGCCCACACCTGCCGTGGCACCATCAACCTGTCCACTGCGCACTTTGACACGGAGGATTCTTGCGGTATCCTGCTGACCAGTGGGGCAAGGACCTACCACCTCAAGGCCAGCTCGGAGGTGGAGCGGCAACAGTGGATCACCGCCCTGGAGCTGGCCAAGGCCAAGGCTGTCCGCATGATGAGCAGCCATTCAGGTAGTGAGCGCTTGGCTCAGTGGGTGGACGTGCAATATGGTAGGTCTGGAGAAAGTGGGAATTGAAAGCATTTGGGCAATGGTGGTGGCCAGGAGACCCAGTCTACTCCAGACCAACCCTGGAAGGTTGAGGTGTATGTTTACCCTTCCCACTCAGCTTCATGTGTCCTCAGCAGTAAGATGCCTGTGTGGTTGAGGTGGCTGGCAGGTCTAAGGATGGAAATGTTTGTGGTGGACAAGGCTTGTGTCCCTTTCTTTGGAAGAGTCCAATTCCTGGACTTCAGGAGACCCTCCAGCTGCTGCGGTGGGTCAGCTCCAGAAGCAGCAGTCAGGGGTGGGGATCTAAGATCGGGCACCTGTGCCTCAGGCCAGACTTTTTCCCAGGCCCACCGTGGAGATTGAAAACCATTTAGCCAGAGCTTCTGCCTTTGCCAAAGTGGGTAGCCAGCTCAGATAGCCTGTATAAGACATTTTATTTTTTGCTTTAATACATTTATTTAAAAATATATATAATGTCTTTTTTTTTAATATTTTATTTTATTATTATTATTTTTTTTTTTTAGAGAGGAGAGGGAGAGAGAGAGAGGAGAGACAGAGAGAGAGAAGGGGGGGAGGAGCTGGAAGCATCAACTCCCATATGTGCCTTGACCAGGCAAGCCCAGGGTTTCGAACCGGCGACCTCAGCATTTCCAGGTCGACGCTTTATCCCACTGTGCCACCACAGGTCAGGCTATAATGTCTTTATATGATTCATAAACCAGTGGCTTCAAAAGTGTATGCAGTGAATTCTCCCTTTGGCTCTATGCCCAGCTGCCCACCCTGCTCTCCTACCCGGAGCCAACCAGGGCTACCAGTGTCTTGTGGCTTTACATATGTATTCAAATACGTACTTATTTAAAAATAAATGCAGTACTCCACTTTCCTTTTTTCCCTCCATTTAGCAATATATCTTGTAATGTTTTCCAATCAGTACCTAAAAGGCTTCCTCTTTGTTTTTACAATAGTACAGTATTTCACTGTATGGATGTACCATAGTTTATTTAACTGATAGCCTGTTGATGTGATGATCACTTAGGTAGCTGCTTTATTTTGCTATTCTGTAGTGAAGAACCTTGCATTTTATTTCATGTGTGTACAAGTAGAAATGAAGTATACGTTCCAGGAAGTAGGGTTGCTGGGTCAGTGGAGGTGTGCATTTCTAATTCCGAGGGATCGTCAGGCTGCCTTTCATGGGGGTTGATCCATTAGATGCCTGCAGCAGTGTGTGAGATGCCCGCCTCCCCACAGTCTTGCCTGCCCAGAGCAACAGAGCAGATGTTTTTGTTGGGTGAAAACTGAGTCAACACAGATAGAGAAGAGAGGATGGGGAAGCTGTGATCCTTCTGAAGTTATAAACAAAATAGTGTATGTTTCCACAGACCTGTATGTTCTCTTTAGTGAGGCAGGACTCTAGGTGAGAATGAGGCACAGCCCCGGCTCTCCAGGATTATCTCATATGCTGGTTGGGAGATAGTGAGTCCTGTGGAAAGACCCAAGGCAAAGCAGGATGAGGGGCTAATGACGTTGGTCACTACGCCCCATACCCAACCCCCCTGCTTTGTTTCTCCCCCAGCACTGACTTCTCAATGCACATCGGAGGTCATTGAATGTCATCTGACCTTATCCTTCAGTCTCACCCCTTTGGAGCATGGGTTCCCCCTGCTGCAATGACTCTTTTCCTTGGGGTCAGCACTCATATAAGATGCTGAGCTTGGCAAGGGCTCCCAGGTTACCATTCAATTTCCTGGCGCAGGAGGATATTGGGGCCATCTCTGAGGCATGGGACAAGTGGTCTCAGTTGAGATGCCTGTGGAAAGCCACTGTGGCAGGTGGCGTGACTGGGCTCACGGCAGCTCGTTGGCTAAGTGTGGGAGCATGGCTGCTCATGGAAGAACTAGCTTCCTCTTTCTAGCTTCTCCTATGGTAAATAAATAATGAATCGCTTCATCTTCTAGGAAGTCCTGCAAATAATGTAGTAGGTAGCATTTATTGGATCCGTCATTCTGGAACAAGTATCTGGGACAGCCAGTGGGAGGGGTTTCTTTTACAGCTGGCTAAAAATGCTTGTTAACTCACCAGGCAGTCCTGAGGAATGCTAAGCCTGGACTTGCTGCAGGAGTGGTTGGGGCCCCTGAGGGAGTAGCCTCAGGCTCACCTTCCTTCATTTCATGCCCCTTTCAGATTTCATTTCTCCCCAGATTGATGAATAGATGTAATGCAATTTCAGTAACACTTCCAGCAAAACATTTTTAAATATAGACAAGCTTGTTATAAATTTATACCAAAAGACAAATGAACTAGAAGAGCTAAGACAATTTTGAAAAAGAGGAATAAAATTGAAGTAATTACTCAGTTTTAAGACTTATTATAAAGAAATGATAGTCAAGACAATGTAGTGTTGGCAAAGAGACAGGCACATAGATTAATGGAACAAGGCAGAGTCCAGAAGTGGACACACACAAATTTGGATTTTGACAGAGGTGCAAAAGCAATTCAATTGAAAAAGGATAGTCTTTTCAACAAGTTATGCTGGAGTGATTAGACATCTATATATTAAAAGAACCTTGGCTTAAACTTCTCACTTACATAAAAATTAACTCAAAATGTAAAGCACAAAAGAGTAACACATTTAAAAGAAAACAAGAGAAAACTTGTGACCTGAGATTAAGCAAAGAGTTCTTTAAAAAATTTCGTGCTCTCTCTCTCTTTTTGTGAGAGAGTCATGAGGAGAGAGAGAGAGAGAGAGAGAGAGAGAGAGACAGGAACTTCAAGCTGTTCCTGTATGTGCCCTGACCAGGGATTGAACTAGCAACCTCTGTGCATCAGGACGATGCTCCAACCAACTAAGCTATCTGGCCAGGGATTTATTTTTTACTTATTGATTCATTTTTAGAGAGAGAGAGAGAGAGAGAGAGAGAGGAAAGGAGATGGGTGGAGGAAAAACATAACTGTTGTGCCACTCAGTCGTGCATTCATTCATTAGTTGCTTCCCGTGTGTGCCCTGACTGGGGGTTGGGGATCGAACCTTCAGCATCATTGTTTCTGGACGATGCTCTGACTGAGCTAACTGGCCAGGGCTCAAAGAGTTCTTAAACAAGAACTCTTAAACATGACACCAAAAGCATAATCTGTAAAAGAAAAAATTGGTACAGTAAACTTCATCAAAAAGGTAAAACTTTTACTGTACAAAAGACACTGAAGAGAATGAAAAGACCAGCTACAGACTAGTAGGTTGTATATTCAAGCAAAGACTTGTATCAAAAATATATAAAGAATTCTCACAACTCAGCAGTAAAAAACCAAACAGCCTCCAAAGCTGATGAACTAATTAGTGAATTTAATAAGTTTGTAAGGTGTAAGAGCCAAAATCAGTCATGTATTTATATATACTGGCAAAGAATATATGGGAACAATTTAAAACACAGTACCACTTATAATCACTCCCTCAAAATTAAATACTTAGGTATACATCTAACAAAACATGTACAGGATCTGTATGCTAAAAATTACAAAATGCTGATGAAAAGAAATCAAAGATCTAAAGAAATGGAGAGATATACCATATCCGTGGAGATTCAGTATAATAAAGATGTCAGTTCTCCCCAAATTGATCTATAGGTTTTAACACAATTTCTGTCAAAATCCCAGAAAGATTTTTAAAAAAATTTATTTTAAAGGTTTTATTTATTTTAGGGAAGGTGGGGAGGGAGGGAGGGAGGGAGGATGAGAGAGAGAGAGAGAGAGAGAGAGAGAGAGAGAGAGAGAGAAAGGGAAGAAGGAACAGGAAACATCAACTTCCATATGTGCCTTCACCAGGGAAGCCCAGGGTTTTGAACCAGAGACCTCAGCATTTCAGGTCAATGCTTTATCCACTGCGCCACCACAGGTCAGGCCAGAAAGATTTTTTTGTGTAACGTACTCTAAAATTTATATAGAAACACAAAGGAACTAGAATGGCTAAAACAATTTTGAAAAAGAATGAAGCGGAAGGAATCACTCTATCTAATGTTGATTTACTGTATAGCTAATCAAGACAGTGTGTTGTTGATGGAAGAACAGAGACATGTAGATCATTAGAACAGGAAATAAAGCCCAGAAATAATCACCTTTGCAACTTGGTTCAGCCCCTCGTGCATGGTAGCATAGTGATTAGTGTGAACATGGACTTCCCAGAGCCTCAGATTCCCCATTTGTCAGTCCATTGGCGGCTTTGGTTATGTGCCTCTAGGATCCTTCCAGTTCAAAGATTTCTAGGTCAGTGGGAGCCAGCCTATGTGGGTTCAAGCCATGGCTCCCTGACTATGTGCCCTTGAGCAAGTTGTGTTTTGCCTCATTCCTCTGTAAAACAGGCTTAGTGATAGAACCACCTCTTGGAGATGCTGTGAGGATTAAACTAAATAATGCATAAAAAGAACTTAGCACATGGCATGGCAAGCACTCAAAAAAAGTTAGCTGTAGTTATTGGTAATAGTCACCTTGGCAGCTTAAAAATAATACAGGTTCTCAGGTTCCCTGTCCTGATAAGTCTGAATGAATGAGAGTAGCATTGGGGTCACCTGCATTTACAGGGACAGAGAGAGAGTCAGAGAGAGGGATAGACAGGAACAGACAGACAGAAACGGAGAGAGATGAGAAGCATCAATCGTCAGTTTTTCGTTGCAACACCTTAGTTCTTCATTGATTGCTTTCTCATACGTGCCTTGACCGCGGGCCTTCAGCAGACCGAGTAACCCCTTGCTTGAGCCAGCGACCTTGGGTCCAAGCTGGTGAGCTTTTGCTCAAACCAGATAAGCCTGCCCTCAAGCTGGCGACCTTGGGGTCTCAAATCTGGGTGTTCCGCATCCCAGTCCGATGCTCTATTCACTGCGCCACCACCTGGTTAGGCGGGTCACCTGCATTTAATAAAAATAAATCTCCCTGGGTATGATTGCTAGATTTAGCAAATAAAAATACAGGTCACCCAGTTTAGTTTGAACTTCAAATATACAACAAAGTATGTTTTTGTATAAATGTGTCCCATGCAATAGTTGGGACATGCTTACACTAAAATTTGTTTATTGTGTATGTGAAATTCGGATATAAAGTGTGTTCTGCATTTCACTATATTGGGATGGGGGGGAGTTGGGGGGGGATGCTTGACAACCAGTCCACTTGAGGGCTCTGCTCCTGACTCCAAATGGGATCCAAAGTTGAACTTCCCAGTCAGAAAATAGAATATTCTTTCACTTGACGCAAGAGGGAGCTAGAGGATGGTTTGTTCACTTTCTTTGCTTCTGAATTTGATGTCTAAGGAAGCACCAGCCAGTTGGCTGGCTTGCAATATATCACTTAGTACTTGAAAATCATTTCAGATCTCCAGGTTCACCTCCCAGCACGGTGCTGAGGGTTGTGAGGATGGAATACAGGGCCAGCCACCTCTCTGTCTTGAGCCTTACTTGGAGGAGGGCTAATCCAGCCCTTCAGGGATTTCCTCTTAATTCCATGCTCCCCCAGGCTGGCCTGCCCCTACGTTGATGTCATAGCCCTATTCTGATATCACAGCCTGGCACTTGGAATTCTCCCACATAGCCTGGATTCTGTCCTTGGAGCACCCAAGGCTCAGGTCTGTGCAGGGCATTGGGAGAGTGTGGGGGTGGGGGGCTGGTGGCCCCAGGGGCCAACTCTGAAGAACATCTGGGCAGCTGTCATCCTATTACTCTAAAATGAGAATCCTCTAAAAGGTAAGACTTCGAAGGCTTTCTTCCTGTCCTTGTTGCTCGTGGTCCTCCAAGGTGGAAATAAATTTCTGGGGAGTGTGCAGTTGTTCAGGCTCTCTCTGTGAACAGATCCTGGAAGACCTGCTGCCTTGTGCCTTGGGATGCAGTTAGCCTGGAGATGTGGTGGTGTCTCCTTGGTCCGCCCAACATTGTTCTCTTCCTTTATGAAGGAATGGCTTCCGGAAATGTGGGGTTTCTTATTTGTTGGGGGGAGTTGACCCTTAGTGCTTGGAAAATGGCTGCAATTACTGAGCCATGGTGAGTTCTTCTGTGGCCACCTCCTTAGTCTTCACTCTCTAGAGGCTGAGCAGGGACACGGTATATACTCTTCTCAGGACAGAAGGAAAACATATCCCCATGCAAACTATGAACACTCAGACCCCTCAATCGCAAGGAGAAGCCCCATTTGCTTAGCTTGTCAGAAGATATGCAGTAATGAGGTCTCTGGTGAGCTCATTAAGTTAGTAAAAGATTGACTGGCACGGATTAAACAACACAATAACTTTTCTCTAACTTTGGTGGGCATGGAGTCCCCTGGGGTGCATGTTAAAATCCTTAGGTGTGTGAGGGTCACCAGGATTCTGATCTGATGGTCAGATGGCTCCCAGGAACCCCCATTTTTAATAAGCATTTCATGCAGGGCTCATGCCAACCCCCTATGGATCTCATTGGAGAAGTGTGATCTGCTTAGACTCCCTGGATTGCTTGCTGCAGCTAGCTCGTTCTCCTATTTATAAATCCCATGCTTTCCATGGAGTAATGGGAGTTTTATTCTATTTTGCTGTCACGTACTATTTTTAATGCGCTAGATGCAGGGAGACAAAAAGGACAGTGCAGGGTGTTCACCAGGTGCGTTTGCACCCAAAGTCTTGGCCTCTGTCTTCCTGGTGTAGTTGCAGTCATTTTTCCTCCTAAGAAGAGGGATTGTGTTTATACTGGGGGTGCTATACCCTCCACGGATCACAGACTATTCGTGGTCCTCATCTGAACTGAGAGAGTGGGAATATGGGTGTGAATTATTGCTCAGTGAAGCAGATAGTAGGAGCAAAGGTGGCCCAGGGCTGGACATTTAATGGTACCCAGAAGGGCAGCCATTGCTCGCAAATGAGTCAGCAGCTCAAGGTGGATGCTCTCTCCCCACTTTGGCTGTGAATTTAAGCTTCTCCAAGACTGCTACACAGCCTTCAGAACAAATAAATGTTCTCTAAGCCTAGTTTGGAGGGGAAGTTGGTTTCTGGTTTGGAGCCATTTTCATTAGGGAGCGCTCAGTGTGCAGGTAGGTGTTTAGGCCTGGACCCCCCTGGCCATTCTCAGTTTCAGCACTTCTTTCCTGCTTCTGGTCCAGGTGTGAGAAGCATGGCACATCCTGGCCCTTGGTCCTTGGCCCTTAGGTTGCAGGACAGAGGGGTTGACCTCACCCAAACCCTCTATCATGTGGATGGGTCAGGCTCTCTTCTCCTCAAACTCTTCTCTGTCCTCACTCATACCAGTATCACCATTTGCTTTTACTTTGCAGCTTCAGCAAAACCTTGTGTGTCGTCGTTGCTTAGTAAACATGTCAGTTGAAAAAGGTCAAAAGGTATAATAAGCCTTAGGTAGGACAGTTGGATTCAAGGATGCTGCAAAACCTGGGGATGGGATTTTTAAAACTGTTGTTGTTACGGAAAAATGTAAGACATAAACAGAAGTGGAACAGGAGCATCTCAGGAGCCTGCACATACTTGTCACCCAGTTATCAATTCAGTCCTGTCTCCATGCCTCCGCCGTCTCCTTCCATCTTGTTTTATGTTGAAGCCAATTGCAGACATCATGTCATTCCATTTGTCAGTGTTTCAGGATATATCTTTAAAAGATAAAGCTTCCTTTTAAAAAATTAACTACAGTACTATTATTTTTTTGTTTTTGTTTTTTTGCATTTTTCCGAAGCTGGAAACGGGGAGGCAGTCAGACAGACTTCTGCATGCGCCCAACCGGGATCCACCCGGCATGCCCACCACGGGGCGATGCTCTGCCCATCTGGGGCGTCGCTCTGTTGCATCCAGAGCCATTCTAGCGCCTGAGGCAGAGGCCATGGAGCCATCCTCAGCGCCCAGGCCATCTTTGCTCCAATGGAGCCTCGGCTGCGGGAGGGGAAGAGAGAGATAGAGAGGAAAGAGAGGGGGAGGAGTGGAGAAGCAGATGGGCGCTTCTCCTGTGTGCCCTGACTGGGAATCGAACCCGGGACTCCTGCACTCCAGGCTGACGCTCTACCACTGAGCCAACCAGCCAGGGCCTAAAGGACTATTATTACATTTAAAACTTTAACATGTATTGGAATGAGGTTTATTGAAAAGAACCAGCACTCTCCCTGCTGCCCTAGAGGATGTGAGGGAACTAGAAAAGGGAGTGGAGGCTGAGGAAGGAGGCACACGCTGCCTCCAGCAGAGAAAAGCTGGGCTTTACCCAGAGCCCGGAGAAACCAAAGAGGAAGTTAGCATCCCTCAGCTGGGAGAGAAGTCTTCCCAAAGAAGCAGGGCTTGGCAGGGCGCAGGAGTTCATGGAAGGATGGAGGCTTCTGATGGCTTGGCCTTGTCAGGGGCCCTGCGGGCTCAAGGATGAGACATCCATGGCATCAGTTCTCAAGTATTCACATCAGCAAAGGCAAGAGCCACCAGAAAGGAACTTAGCAAAGTGATGAAATTTTGTTCTGTAAGAGGTGTTGTTGACAATTTGGATTTAGCTGTGATCCTGTGACCCATACAGATGGCAGCAGCTTGCCCCTGGGAGACCCATATAAATAAATCAGTGGCAGCTGAAGGCTCAGGGTAAATGGGTCACCAGCGAGTTCAACTGTATGTGCAGAATTCGAGGAGATTGATATTCAGTTCTCATAGAAAGTGAGTTGGATTTTCACAAGGAGAGTGACAGGCAGTGTTCCGACCTCACCTCTTCCTGTTCTGACCCTCTGCCTTCCTGCTAAGCCCAAGAGCCAGCCCAGAGGTGGCCCTTAATTTCAGTAGAAAAATAGACATTCTGAATTTTTTTTTTATTGGCAGGGTGTCTTTCACAAGAGGATTAGTAGGATCAGTAGGTCAGAATTATTTGATAACAAGAAGTAGACAAAAGGGTCAGTCTACATTTGATACATTCTTACCATTAAGGTGGTTTAAGTATTATTTTCCAGCCAGAGCAATTACCTTGTTGACTAATTGCTTCCTTGGTAAATAAAGAGCCTAATGGCACTTTCCTTTGTAATTACCAGATTCCAAAAGCTTATGCTTTGTTTCCTTTCAGAGGTTAACCTGTTTGTGGATCTGCAGGCATGAGCTCCAGGTTGCCATGCAGGCAAGGCTGTGGGCTCTCTATGTCGCCAATTCCCCAGGCGGAGGATCCTGGGGCCGGGTCGGAATGCATGACCAAACCCAAGGCACCTGGGGCTGGGACATCTTCCTGGGTACCTACCGCATCTCCCTTTGCCTGTTAAAGCTTTCGCAGTCCCAGTCCTGGCCTGTGAGGCTGAATGAGTGTGTGGAGGAGAAAGAGTTGCCAGGGTTACTGTTGTTGGCAGGGCTGTCCAATATAGAGTTAGGCCGTCCTCAGCTCCTCCATGGTGTGATGGTCATTGGAGTAAGTGCCAGGTGCCAAGCTAGCCAGGTGGCTTTAGTTAGGAATGTGCCATTACCTAAGACCATTCAGTCAGAATGCTAGAGTTGAAAAGAGTATTCCTAAACATTCCTGCTTTTTAAGAAAAAGGCTTTAACCTGACCAGGCAGTGGTGCAGCGGGTAGAGCATTGGCCTAGAATGCTGAAGAAACACATTTGAAATTCCAAGGTTTTTGTCTTGAGTGTGGGCTCATTCAGCTTGAGCACGGGCTTGCCAGCTTGAGTGTGGGATCATAGACATGACCCCATGGTTAATAGCTTATGCCCAAAGGTTGCTGGGTTGAGCCCAAAGTCGCTGGCTTGAGCAAGGGGTCACTGGCTTTGCTGAAGTCCCCTGGTCAAGGCACGTACAAGAAGCAATCAATGCACAACTAAACTGCCACAACTACGATACGAGTTGATTCTTTTCTCTTCCTCCTCTCTCACTCGCTAAAAAAATAAAAAATAAAAAAATAAAGCAACCTCATCTGCAGACATTTTAGTTTATATCTCTAAAAAACAAGGACTCATAAAATTCAAAACCACTATCACACCTGAAATAACAAATGTTTAATATCATCACCTGTTTAAATATCTAATTATAATGTCATTTTTAATGGCAATAGTGTATTTTAATTAAACATTTTAAAACTATTTAGGTTGTTTGCAGCTTTGATCAGAAAAGGCACTGGGACAGCATTTCTGTGCTTGCCCTTTTTTGTTGTTTTTGCACTGGTATGATATTATTTCCTAAGGGTAAAAGCTTAGAAAAGGGTTACTGGGTCAAGTGTATGCTTCCCATTTTGATACTGTTGCCAAGTTATCCTGAACAAAGGTTGTTCCAGTTCATACTTCCCTTTAGCAGAAATGCATGGCTTGGTTAAGGGAAGGTACTCTTTGGAAATATTTTCTCCATAGCTCATGTAAATGTGCTACTATTGTTCCATTTGTCACACCGGGTTCCGGGTCTCCCAGATGCTACCACAGCTCAAGGCCGTCAATTGGTAACTGAACGTGGGAGAAAAATGTGGTAGTGCCCACAGTGACAGCTCGCAGGGCCGTTCAGCGGAGGGAGGGCACAGAGCTGTCAGGGAGAGTGATGGCAGCAGCCTCTGAGAGCAGGTAGACAGAAGGCCCAGTTAGTGGAGCTGGCCTGTTTCGCAGACATGCTCATCAGTCTGGGAGCCGGGGATGCTGCTGGGAGGAAATTGATGCTCTGTCTTTCGGAAGAGAGGGAGGAAAGGGAACTGGTGAGAAAAACCATCCTCCGCGATTCACTTACACTTGATTTCCTTTGCTATTAAAACATTATAGCGACATTAAAGGAAATTTAAAAGAAATGAAAACATTGCCATGATCCCAGCCACTGCCCAACCTCAGAGCCCCACTCCTTCCACACACACACTCACACACACCTGACACTGTGCGACCATCAGCGCGGTCTTCTTTCTCTGGCCTTTACAGCATCAGTGTTCCAGGCTGTTCTGCAACCTTGGCTGTCGCATTTATGCTTCTGTCCTGTTGAGAGTTGGGCCTCAGTTTTCTTACCCTGCTCTTCTTTGCTTGGACATTTGAGCAGCTTTCAGTTATGGCCTGTTATAAATATAACGCCCCCGTGTGCCCATGAGTGTAGCTCCCCTCTCTCCGCTGGTACTTTCCTAGGAAAGATGTGTTGGGTAGGAGGTGTGAATGGTATTATAGTTTTAGATACTGTCCTCCAGCCTAGTTGTTTTCAAGACGGAGATGAGTGACCCCTAGGAGGGCACAAGATCATAAAGCCCAAGTTGAGTAGCACAACCTGTGAATTATCTAGAAATAACTATTCATCTATTGTGGCACACGCTTAAACTTATTTTTGGATGGAGTACAGAATCCTGAGAGCATGGACACCTGGCTTGTGGGTTCTTGGAGGACCAGCACCACCTTCTACTCACTCTCTGTGCCCAGCACCCAGAACAGAGTGGCATTCCACAGATGTTTGGCAACTGCTTCCAAAGGATGGCCCTGGGCAGCACTGCCACTGGCTTGCTCCTGACTGGGTGGGCCTCAGCATACTCCGGGAACAGTGCCTTCCTGCCTTGGCCTCCCTGTGCTTCCTGGGTACACTTACTGCCATAGGAGCTGGACAGAGTGCTTCCTAGTAACAGGAACCACCTCCACCCAGCCCTTCCTGGGAGAGCTCCAGAAAGAAAGGAAGCACTTAAAAAATGTATTTAGTATTCCCCGTTTCTTTCCAGAATGGAACATAAACAGCCAAGGGGACCAGTAAGGGGTTCAGTCTCATGCTTGAGTGATGGGGACCGAGGCAGAAGGACTGTGGCCCCTTTGGTGATTGGACACTCTTTTCCCTGTGAGTGGCTTGTCCTTGCTGCCAGCGCCCGGCCACTTGCACGGCCCTGCCCTTGCTGCTCCTCTCTCCCTCATTCTCCATCCCAGCTCCTCTGTCACACAGAAACCAGCTTGTCCCTGGGCCGCGGGCTCGCTTGCTGCTCTTCAGTATTCCTTTGCTCAGCATTTTTTTAAGATGTGTATTTCATGTGTGCCAGTTGATTATCATTCAGTACAAAGCAAAAGCCCTTAATCTCTTTGTAGTCTATTGAAAACCAAATGGAGACGACTGAATTGAACAATCATTCAGGCTGAATGTTCAGTCCTTAAAGTGCTTACAGCCTTGGGGGAGCAGGAAGGCGTGGTTATCGGGAAAGTGCAAGTCACCCAGTATTGTTGTTGGGATCCCAGTGCTGGTGCTTCTGCAGCAGAAATACCACAGTGATCCGTCTCCTCTCAGAATGTGGCAAAGTGATGCTCCAGTAGCAGTTTCTGGGGACAGATTCAGCCACCAGTGAGTGGCATAGTTCTTAAAAATCTCATCCATGAGTTTTGCTCAGAGCCTATGTGTAACCCAATACTTGTGAGATGGGAATAAATGCCATGGGGTTGTGACTGTGGTTTTTTCCACATTCCCCTGTCATGTACCTGGGCCACTAGGATCCCCTTAAACTTTTTTTTTGGTGTATTTTTCTGAAGTGAGAAGTAGGGGGTGGCCTGACCAGGCGGTGGAGCAGTGGATAGAGCGTCAGACTGGGATGCTGAGGACCCAGGTTTGAGACTCCGAGGTCACCAGCTTGAGCGTGGGCTCATCTGGTTTGAGCAAAAGCTCACCAGCTTGGACCCAAGGTCAATGGCTCAAGCAAGGGTTTACTCAATCTGCTGAAGGCCCACGGCAAAGACACATATGAGAAAGCAATCAATGAACAATTAAGGTGTCACAGTGCGCAACGAAAACTAAAGATTGATGCTTCTCATCTCTCCGTTCCTGTCTGTCTGTCCCTGTCTATCCCTCTCTCTCTCTGTCTGTCTCTGTGTAAAAAAAAAAAAGAGAGAGAGAAGTAAGGTGGCAGACAGACAGACAGGCTCCCGCATGTGCCTTACCCAGATCCACCCGGCATGCCCACCAGGGGGCGATGCTCGGCTCATCTGGGGCGTTGCTCTGCTGCAACCTGAGCCATTCTAGCGCCTGAGGCAGAGGCCAAGGAGCCATCCTCAGCTCCCGGGCCAAATTTGCTCCCATGGAGCCTTGGCTGCGGGATGGGAAGAGAGAGAGAGAGAGAGAAAGGAGAGGGAGAAGGGTGGAGAGAAAGATGGGTGCTTCTTCTGTGTGCCCTGGCCGGGAATCGAACTTGGGACTTCCACACACTGGGCTGACACTCTACCGATGAGCCACTGGCCAGGGCCTCCCTTAAACTTTTTATTTAATCCCTCTGGCATTGTGGATCCAACTTTTGTCAATTCACCTCATTTCAAATGACCCAAAAGTAAAAAAAAAATGAGGAACTAATTTTAATATTAGGAGTGTTTCTTTTATCCCACTGATCCGCACACATAGGAGTGAGAGCGGTATTATACTGAAAAGCAGCAGTTTGCCCCCCACCCTTCCTCTCTCATCAGCCATTCCTGCATTTGGTTAACTCCGTGTTTCCTGCAACACCCTAAGTCATTTGTTCTGTGGCTCAAGCCCCAACTTGAGTTGTGGGTGTGGAGAGGCCAGTGTGGGAGCCTCAAGGTCTCTCTGCCAGGGTGCCCACTGTTCAACTCCCCAGAGACAGGCTGACCCTTTGTGTTTCTTTGTGTAAAATGCCCTACAGTGGATTGAAACATTCTGACCTTGGGCTGCTTGGAGGTAAGGAGACCCATTAAAGGATGTACCCCATATCATTTGCCTGCACCTAGGTGCTGAGGCTGACCACGGGTTCTGTGTAGGGCACATCTGGGACATCTCAGTGAGTTGCATCGTCCACTGAGAGGGTGGGAGCATTGTTGGAATCCATGGGAGTCCGAAAGACCAGAGTCATAGGCTTTATTGAAAGGAAGAAAGGAACCCTGCCAGGCACTTCTCCCAGGGAGAAGAGCACAGGTTACAGACTAGGGGCGAGTAATATAGTGTTTGGGAGAGCCTGAGGGGATACTGAGGCAAAAGTCCTGGTATGTCCGGAATGCTCCTCCTTGGGGGGCTTCGAGCATGTGGGTGTTGAATCAAAAGTCCTGGTATGTCTGGAGCCCCTCCTTGGGGCAGCTTGTCAGCCTTTTGGAATTCCTCTGTCTCAGGGGCGATAGTCAAGTAAGAGTGAGGTCTGACAGATAAGCGGAACATCACAAGGGCAGTTTGGAATACACATATCTATCATTTCTCAACTCTGTGGTTACATATAAAAGAAAGGCAGTTATTAATTTTATAATATACAGTGAGGGGTGATGAGGAGAAAGAGGAGAAAAAATTGGAAAATTATTGTTTCTTCTGGAGAGAACTCAAGAAGGGAACCTTGCCAAGCCAAGTCCTTCATCCAGTTAAGGAGGTCGTCAATTTCCATGCTGTAAGGTCTGAACCAGGCGATGTCTCTGAAAACCTGACTGAGGAAGTAAAAAATTTTGCGAGGAAATAATTGTGAATTGTTTGCTGTGAATGTCAAGTAGACAGAGTGACATGGTGATACATGGTCTCCTGGATGAGCTTCATGAGACGTGATCTGGTTCCTCTCGAATGGGAGGACATGTGGAGATTTTTAGAGACAGGGAACCTGTTGGTGTAAGTTTTAGAAGGACTATGTGTGTTTAAAAGGAAGGGGGTTTGGAGAACATTCAGGAGGGAACTTCTCGGGCTGAGGGGCGGCTTCTTCCTGCTGTCATCCATACCTATTTGATATTTCCCTTGTGAAGTTCTCCTTGGGGTATTGGGGAATAGGAGTGTAGGAGCATTTGATTGTAGGTAATCCTAGAGATTTCTCTCATCCGGGCCTGTAGGAATTTGATAAAAAAAAAAAAAAGAGGCAAGTATTTGGAGATTAGGAATGCAGAGATAAGGAGGGTTGTATAGCGGGGTGAAAGTTCTTCCATGGTAAAGTTAGAGATATTCTTTCCTGGCAGCCCTGGAGAGAGCAGTTAGTTTGAGCTAAAAGAAATGTTTCATGTCCGTTTGTAGGCTCTTCTTCAGCCAAGAAGACCCAGTGATCTTGTCCCCTTACTATGTGAAGGGTAAAAAGACTGAGAAGCGTTAAGAGGTGAATGCTATTCATTCTCCTAGTTCTTCAGGGATACGGGAGAGCTTTAGGGTTAGGGTAGGGGTTTGAAAGATAGGATTTAGGAGGTTTGCTGATATAGGGTTTCAGATTTTTCTATTTCGTAAGGGCAGGTTTAAGGGTTAGTGTGTAGGGTTAGGTAGATTTTTCCAATTTTCTGATTGGTGAAGGGCTGCATGCGGTTCTGTGAGAAACTAGTGAACAAACGTAAGAGGCAGGGTCTAAAAGTTAGAAAAATAAATAGGAGAGTGAGTGGACTAATGAAAGGCAATTGTCAAGATACTCAGGTTGTGCGAAACCACTGATTCCATGTACACATATTCACTGGGCTTCAGAGAGAGAGAGCGAATAGGAATAAGACAGGGAAGTAGCAAGTCCCCCTGCCCCTAGACCTACTTTTATAGAAATTTCTAAAGCAATAAGAAGAGGGATTTACCTGTATAGCTCGTTTGGTTCTTAGATTGATGGGTAGTGTACTAGGAATTGAAAGAGGCTCATGGGGTGAGATTAGGTTAATATTTGGGGTGAGATAAACTAGGGTACAGGTTTCTGTCCAATTATTAGGGAGATATATATATAGGTGTTGATCCTATATGAGTAGAAAACCCCTGATTGAGTGAGGCAGGCTGAGAGGTAAATAGAGAATAGAAGGACAAGGAGTCAGTTTCGTTTCTCTGTTTCTAAGCTCCAGATGGTCAGGGTGGAGGAAAGAGTCGTCCCAATAAGTGGGGAGAGTAGAGGATTGTTAGTTAGGGTGACTGATTAAACATTCTTTGAAAAACCCGTTTTCTGACTCTACAAATTCTTTTTTCTCGGTACAAATCTCCTACAACCTGCACAAACCTTCTATAACTTACATAAACCTTCAGCTTTCATGCACTTTCTTATCCAGAAATAACTGGCCTTCATAACAACTTGCTTTTCCTTTTTCTTTTTTTTTTTTCTTTTTCTTTCATTTTTCTGAAGCTGGAAACAGGGAGAGACAGTCAGACAGACTCCCGCATGCGCCCGACTGGGATCCACCCGGCACGCCCACCAGGGGCGACGCTCTGCCCACCAGGGGGCGATGCTCTGCCCATCCTGGGCATCGCCATGTTGCGACCAGAGCCACTCTAGCGCCTGAGGCAGAGGCCACAGAGCCATCCCCAGCGCCCGGGCCATCTTTGCTCCAATGGAGCCTTGGCTGCGGGAGGGGAAGAGAGAGACAGAGAGGAAAGCGTGGCGGAGGGGTGGAGAAGCAAATGGGCGCTTCTCCTGTGTGCCCTGGCCGGGAATCGAACCCAGGTCCTCCTCACGCTAGGCCGACGCTCTACCACTGAGCCAACCGGCCAGGGCTACCTTTTTCTTTCAAAAGTATTTCCATACCTTATACCTTCTATTATCAAAACCATACAATTCCTTTCTAGTCAGAACTCTTGATTTAAAATTCTTTAACCTTTAGTAGCAATTAAGTTGGCTTTCTTTTTATCCTAGTTTCCCTTTTCCCAAAGCCTGATTAAAAGAGTCCTTAGTTTTTTTTTTACATATTTGCCATACGTAGACCAACCAGCTTCAGGTTTGTGATTGGAGTAAGCCATGCTGTTTTTCTACTTTAGCAGCAGTGGGAGTTGTCAGGATCACGGTGTGAGGACCTGTCCATGTGAAAGTCAGTCCTTGGGTGATGTAATGCTGGAAGTGCCTCTTGGACAGTCTTTGAACAGTTTGCTGAGTAACCTGTAAATCCTGCAAGTACTTAGGGAAAGGGTGGTTACATTTCTACACTTTGCAGTTAGAGTTTAAGTCCTAGTGACCACTGCTTCTAGCTGGAATTAGCAGCAGATCCCAGCCTATAATAGGCATGGGACATTGAGATAAGAGGAACAAAGGAGATACTATACATTAAATAAAGTAACAAACTCAGACTGTCAATACCCACAGTAGAGATCTTTGAGGGATAAATAAAACTTAAATATTCAAGCGAGGCATGGTAGATGGCCCTTGTGTTTACAAGAAATGAGATGAGCTTATCTACTACTTGGAAGAAATACCTTAGGCTCGTGAATGACTCCTTGGGCCTTCAGTGGCAATTCCTAGCATGCTGGGCAAGGTCAGGTCACAGGTAGCTGGAGCAGGGCTAGAAGAGACTGAACCCTCCCTCCATGGAGCAAGGGGGCAGCTTACCTTCTCATGTCCCTCTTTCCACAGCAGAGGTATGTCCCTTGATGGGGCCGGGAAGCCTGGCAGGCTTCAGTTCAATGACCTTTCTTTCCACTCTTGAAGTAGGGCCCTGATGGAATTCTATGAAGCCCTTTAGGGCGCTGGAGCCAAAAGCTGGTATTTCCTGACTTCTTTTGGGCCTTATTTGCCTTTTCTGTTACTTCCTTGGCCATTATAGACCTTAAAAGCCATGCTCAGAAGATCTCACTGAGGGATTTGCCTAAGAGAGGAAAATTGGGAATTCAGTGTTTACAGAAGCCTATTAGACTGAGAAAAGAAGCGATTTGGTCTGTGGTGGTAGGTGGTTGGAGACTGTGGAGGGTCTGAGTTTGATCTAGGGTGAGACTTCAGGTGGTAGGGGTTAAGGTGATGCCTAGATAGACTAGGGACTGAGAATAAAGTTGAGCCTTAGCAGAGAAGACATGATATCACTTCATAGCGAGGAAGTTAAGAAGGGTGGCGGTGTGTCTCTTTGAGGCAGGCAGGGAGGGGCTGCAGAGGAGTAGATCATTTACATATTGTAAGAGAGTACTAGTTTTCAGATTGCATGCTGCTAAATCCTGAGCTAGTGCCTGCGGAAACAGGTGTGGGCTGTTTTTGAACCCTTGGGGTAAGACAGTTCATGTAAGTGCTGGGCTGCATTAGTGTCCGGGTAAAGGCAAACAGAAAGTAAGAGTCAGGTTGTAGCGGAATGGTAAAGAAGGCATTCTTGAGCTCTAGGACCCTGAAGTGAGTGGTGTTTGAGGGAATGTGTGACAGTAACTTGTAGAGATTAGGGACTACTGAATGGAGGCAAACTATTGCCTCATTGATTAGTCATAAGGCTTGTACAAGGCGATAAGCCCCTGAAGGTTTTCGAACAGGAAGGGTGGGGGTATTGCAGGGAGAGTCCGTGGAGATGAGTAAGCCTGGTTTAAGAGGTGGGTAATTATTGGTTTAAGGCCTTAGAAACAGACACAGTTACACATTAAACAAAGACTTTAGATAGATACACATTATGAATTAAGGAATTTATTTATTTTATTTATTTTTTTACAAGGACAGAGAGAGAGTCAGAGAGAGGGATAGACAGGAACAGAGAGGATGAGAAGCATCAATCATCAGTTTTTCGTTGCGACACCTTAGTTGTTCATTGATTGCTTTCTCATATGTGCCTTGACCGCGGGCCTTCAGCAGACTGAGTAAGCCCCTGCTCCAGCCAGTGACCTTAGGTCCATGCTAGTGAGCTTTTTGCTCAAGCCAGATGAGCCCGCGCTCAAGCTGGTGATGACCTTGGGGTCTCGAACCTGGGTTCTTCCGCATCCCAGTCCAACACTATCCACTGCGCCACCGCCTGGTCAGGCTGAATTAAGGAATTTAAATGAGCACGCTTTACTTGTTCCAATTCAAATTATACTAGAGATATTTTCTGACAAAGAGACAAGACAGATTACTTACTCACATAGCTTAATATAATTCTGCTTTTTAAATTTTTCGAGATGGCAGGGAGTTGCCAGCATAGAGGGGAGGAAGAGAGAAAGCAGACGGATGGACAGTGTGAGCAGCTGGATGGAAAGAAGGAGGGTCAGAATCTGCAGGAGGAGGAAGAGGAGATTAAAGTATTGGTGTGGCGCCACATGGTCAGAGGAGTCAAAAGGATTTAGAGCTTTGAGGAAAAGGGAGGGGCAAGGAGGAAAGAGGCACAGTCACAGTTTGTAAGGAAGGAGGAGGGGTCAGAGAGGAGACAGACAGAACTGCAGTTTGTAAGGAGGGAAGAGAGGTCAGAGATGAGACAGGCACCGCAGCCAGAGCCACAGCTTCTAAGGAGGGGGGAGGGGACGAAGAATACAGTGGAGGCCCTGGCCGGTTGGCTCAGCGGTAGAGCGTCGGCCTGGCGTGTGGGGGACCCGGGTTCGATTCCTGGCCAGGGCACATAGGAGAAGCGCCCATTTGCTTCTCCACACCCCCCCCCCTCCTTCCTCTCTGTCTCTCTCTTCCCCTCCTGCAGCCGAGGCTCCATTGGAGCAAAGATGGCCCGGGCGCTGGGGATGGCTCCTTGGCCTCTGCCGCAGGCGCTAGAGTGGCTCTGGTCGCGGCAGAGCGACACCCCGGAGGGGCAGAGCATCGCCCCCTGGTGGGCAGAGCATCGCCCCTGGTGGGCGTGCCGGGTGGATCCTGGTCGGGCGCATGCGGGAGTCTGTCTGACTGTCTCTCCCTGTTTCCAGCTTCAGAAAAATACAAAAAAACAAACAAACAAACAAACAAAAAACTCACAGTGGAGAAGGGAGAGGCCCCTGGCCAGCAGGGGAGGAGAAAGAGAGAGACTGGTGAATGAGAAAACAGGATTTAGTGAAGGGAGGGGCTTTCTGGAGGGAAGAGACTCCAGCAAAAAAGATTTGCTGAGGGACTAGAGAGGGGTCCTGAGAGAGGGGTGCCCCTGGGGGTCAGGCAGGAGGGAGAGAGTTGGGAGTCTGCGGAGAAGGAAAGATTAGGAGCAGAGGTTTTAGGTGAGGTTTCTTTGGCCAAAACGGTCTGCGTGTAGAACAGAAGGCACAGAAATTAAGGACAGGAGAGAAGGGAGAAGAAAAACCTGCATGTAAGGAATTTCTAATGCCCTCCCCGTCTGGCGGCAGAAATTGTCAAGATCTTTTAGGATATTGTAATCGAATGTCCCGTTTTCAAGCCAATGGGAGTCATTGTCTAGTCTGTACTGAGGCTATGCCATGTTACAGAAGAAGATTAATTTATTCGGTTTGAGGTCTGAGAGACAGAGTTTGGTGAGGTATTTATTTATTTATTTATTTATTCATTTTTAGAGAGGAGGGAGAGAGGGAAAGAGAGAGACAGAGAGAGAGAAGGGGGGAGGGAAGCATCAACTCCCATATGTGCCTTGACCAGGCAAGCCCAAGGTTTCGAACTGGCGACCTCAGTATTTCCAGGTCGACGCTTTATCCACTGTGCCACCACAGGTCAGGCTGGTGAGGTTTTTTATGAGACATCCTAGAGGGGTCTGGTCGGAAGGCTTAGACTCTGAAGAGCCCATAGTGGAGACAGGTGAGCAAGAGGGGGCGTCCCTGCCTTTTGTCACTGTCCCAAGAGGAGAGAGTCTCTGTGTGGGGGAGTCGTCCCTGATAGAGGTCGTCACCACCTGTCAGGGAGCTCCGAGGACGAGAAGTCTGAGAGAGTGGACAGGTTTGGCTAGGCGCCTAGTCTTCCGTGCAGTCCACTGAGACTGAAAGTCAAACCCCTCAAAACATGAGGCGTATCAGAGAAAACCGTCCGACCAGGAAGGGGTGTTTTTAGAGAGAAATTTGGAGGCCAACCGGGGAAGGAGAAGGGAGAAACTCCTTACCTTTTTGGTCCAGCAGGGGTTCAGGACAGGGTTAGACACTGCCAGCCAATTGACCTACAATTACACGTCCAAACAGAATCAGGGAGTAAGCCCGGGACGAGCTGCCGCTGCCCATTGCTTCCCTGGTTGTAAGTTTGGACAGCAAAGAGGGATAGTCCAGGCAGTTAGTACCCTGTCCCGGATTTCGGCACCAAATATTGGAATCCATGGGAGTCCGAAAGACCAGAGTCACAGGCTTTATTGAAAGGAAGAAAGGAACCCTGCCAGGCACTTCTCCCAGGGAGAAGAGCACAGGTTACAGACTAGGGGCGAGTAATATAGTGTTTGGGAGAGCCTGAGGGGATACTGAGGCAAAAGTCCTGGTATGTCCGGAATGCTCCTCCTTGGGGGGCTTCGAGCATGTGGGTGTTGAATCAAAAGTCCTGGTATGTCTGGAGCCCCTCCTTGGGGCAGCTTGTCAGCCTTTTGGAATTCCTCTGTCTCAGGGGCGATAGTCAAGTAAGAGTGAGGTCTAACAGATAAGCGGAACATCACGAGGGCAGTTTGGAATACACATATCTATTAAGCATTACCCCTGTTCCCAGAGGAGGACCTCTGTGCCTTACCCAGGAAATGGTGATGCTTTGATTGACATCTCAACTAGTCTGTCTGCTCCAAAGAGTGCCAAGTGCATGGCCTGGCACACAGGAGTTGCTCAGGAAATGTCTGGTGAATGCATAGTGGCACCAAAATCCAAACAGACTTCTGCACCTTCAAAGTTTATCCTTGCTGCATTCCCTGGATGAGAACATAATGAGAGATGGAAACAAGTTGGGCTTGTTTTGTTTATTATTTGGTAGGGGACACCCAGGAATAGGGGGAGTTTTCTCAGAGGGTGACCCTGGAGAATTCTAGGCCATAGCTTGAGTTAATGTAGCTTTGCAAAAATCCAGGTGCTCTCAGCTTTCTTGGAATAGCAGCTGTTTTATAACATTGACCCTCAGAGGGAAATAAAGCATGTGAGTTGGATTTTTATTAGCCTTGGCGCTGGTGCCCTTCTGCCTAAAAGCAGCTGGAGAAGATGGTCTGCAGTCATAAATGGAATCCTGTCTGAGGAACACCTCTGCCCCTGCAAAGGTCCTAGCCAGTTGGGGCAGGGATTCCCTGGGGGGCATGAGTGGTGTTCTGCTTGGACCTTGGGACTGTGCACTGGGCTTGTATGAGCTAACTGGGGAGCAGGATCTGGCCAGTGGGGGAAGATGTCAGCCTAAGTGAGCCAGGAAATAGCTGGCTTTCAGTAGGAGGTAGAGGATTTGACCACAGGATGGTCCCAGACCTTATCGTTTGGGTGGCTTGCAGTGGCTGGTGGCTATTCCAACTGAAGGACGTGTGGACAGTTTTTTGATAGACAACTCCTTTTTTCATCTTCAGTACATGTCTTTTAAAAAGAAAAATCTTTATTGAAATTTAATTTACATGCAATAAACTGTCTATATAGTTAAAGAATACAGTTTGATAAGTATTGACATACGTATGCACCTGTGATACCATCACCACAATCAAGATAACGGGCAGAAGAATCACTCCCAAAGGCTCCCTATGCTCCTCCCTGATTTCTCTCCAGCCTCTCCCACCTCCCCAGGCAACCACTAGCTTGCTTTCTGGCACAAGAGATTAGTTTGCATTTTCTAGAATTGTATAGAAATGGAATTGTACAGTATATACTTTTTCTGTTTGGCTTCTTTCACACAGCATTACTGTTCCAAAATTCATTCATGTTGTTGCTCGTATCACCAGCTTGTTCCTTTTGGTTGCTGAGTGATATTCCACAGCTGGTTGCACCCCACATTACCCATTGCCTGTTGATGGTCATTTGGGTTTTTCCCAGGCTTTAGCTATTAAAGATAGCCGCTGTTGTTACCCTACTGATTCTGCGTGGCGGGCTGGCCCAGCCCTGACAAGGCCTGGAACTTTCATTGTGTCAGGTGACCTCTGGGTTCTTGACTGTGCAGGAAAAATTTCAAGACACAAGTCCAGATGAAAATGAAAGTAAGTTTATTAAAGCTTGGGACAGTGAGGCAAAGGAAGGGGCCCTGGAGACAGGATTGGGGGTAAGCCCGGGACAAGCTGCCACCTCCCGTTGCTCCCCTGGGTGCAAGTCTTGTGGGAACCGTTAGAGTTTAGGATAGAAAAAGCAAAGTACATGCCTGGGGAACAGGGGGATGGGGAAGGATGGGGGTGGAGGTGGGGGTTGCAGGTGGGCGTGGTCATGCTCAAAGAAGAGTTTGAGCTGATGTTCTTTGTCTTGAGGGTTTTATCTGTTTTCTTTTGTTGTTGTTATTAAGCTTTGCTTATAATACAGTGTGTCCGTAAAGTCATGGTGCACTTTTGACCAGTCACAGGAAAGCAACAAAAGACGATAAAAATGTGAAATCTGCACCAAATAAAAGGAAAACTCTCCCAGTTTCATACCTATTCAGTGCAGTTTGATGTGGGCTCATACACAGATTTTTTAGGGCTCCTTAGGTAGCTATACCATATAGCCTCTACAGACTCATCACTGACTGATGGCCTACCAGAATGGGGTTTCTCCACCAAACTGCCGGTTTCCTTCAACTGCTTATCCCATTGAATAATGTTATTCCTATGTGGTGGCCCTTTATTATAAACACGCAATATTCATGTTGCACTTTGGTCACGGATTCTAATTTAGCAAGCCACAGAACACACTGAACTCTCCTCTGTACTGTCCACATCTCAACTGGCATGGCCGTGGGCTGCTCTGCTGTATACATGGTGTTACGTCATCATCTGCGCATGCGCACATGCTGCCACATAATCCTACAGAAACTGGGAGGGTTTTCCTTTTATTTGGTGCAGATTTCACATTTCTATCGTCTTTTGTTGCTTTCCTGTGACCTGTCAAAAGTGCACCATGACTTTACGGACATACTGTAGTATGTGCTCATGATAAAATTCAAACAATATAGAAGGGGACAAAATAAAAAGAAAAATGCCACCCAGTCTGCTGTCCCCAATTCTGTTTCTTTGTGGTAATGGAGTCAACCATTGGGTCTTGTTTGATGTGTGGCTTCAGAAATCTTTTTTTTTTAATTTAGAAATTAAATTTAATGAGGTGAGATTGGTCCATAGGAACACATAGGTTTCAATTATACCTCTCTGTAGCATATGAACTATTTATTGTGCTGTGTGCCCATCACCCAAAGTCAAATCACTTTCCATCACAGTATATTTGGCCCCTTTTACTCCTCTACCCCCACCCCCTCCCTCTGGAAACTACAGGTGGGAATTTTAGGGGAGTTCCCAGGGGAGGCTCTCAACAGAGTATTCATTAGGTCTCCAGGTGTGCCTTTTAGGATGTGATGTATTAAAATGCATATATTAATGGGGTCAGGGGTCATTCTCTGGTTAGTTTCACCTCTGTTTTGGATTAGTCTAGCTCTAATTGTATTTTTTGGTTATCTATCTTCCTGACTAAAGTGATTTAAGCCATCTGCTGATAGGCACTTCAGTTGGGATAATAGGGTCTTGTGATTTATTAGCTGGCTGTTAATTGTTCAACTGTTTGTTCAACCATTTGTCTGTTTCCTCATTCCATTTGTCAGGGAACTTTCCTAGTTTCTTACTCACCTGCCTCACAAATATGAATATTTGTGTCCAAGCCTTTGTATGAACATGATTCTTTCTGTTCTCTTGGGTAAATACCTAGGCATGGAATGGCTGGTCATAGAGAAGATAGATATAGGTCTAACTTTTTTTTGACAGAGTCAGAGAGAGGGACAGACAGAAAGGAAGGGAGAGAGATGAGAAGCATCAATTCTTCGTTGTGTCACCTTAGTTGTTCATTGATTGCTTTCTCATATGTGCTTTGACTGGGGGGCTACAGCAGAGCAAGTGACCCCTTGCTCAAGCCATCAACCTTGGGCTCAAGCCAGTGATCTTTGGGCTCAAGCCAGTGACCATGGGGTCATGTCTATGATCCCATGCTCAATCCAACAACCTCGTGCTCAAGCTGGTGACCTTGGGGTTTTGAACTTGGGTCTTCTATGTCCTAGTTTGATGCTGTATTCACTGCGCCACTATCTGGTCAGGCATAGGTCTAACATTTAAAGAAACTGCCAAACTATCTTCCAAAGTGGCTATAACAGCGTATGTGGCCACCAGCAGTGTGGGAGTCAGGACTGGGGGACACCAAGTCAGCAATCCCAGGGCAACCTTAGGACATGCTCAACACAGGTGTTCCTGATGAACAAGTACTGATTTTGCCTTTTAAAAAATGATTGTAGCCTGACCTGTGGTGGCGCAGTGGATAAAGCATCGACCTGGAAATGCTGAGGTTGCTGGTTCGAAACCCTGAGCTTGCCTGGTCAAGGCACATATGGGAGTTGATGCTTCCTGCTCCTCCCCACCTTCTCTCTCTCTCTCTCTCTCTCTCTCTTCTCTCTAAAAAAAAATGAATTAAAAAAAATGATTGTAGCCTGATCAGGTGGTGGTGCAGTGGATAGAGCACCGGATTGGGATGCAGAGGATCC
Source organism: Saccopteryx bilineata (assembly GCF_036850765.1). Taxonomy (NCBI): domain Eukaryota; kingdom Metazoa; phylum Chordata; class Mammalia; order Chiroptera; family Emballonuridae; genus Saccopteryx; species Saccopteryx bilineata. Next base: position 256,784,775 of record NC_089491.1, on the reverse strand, counting down.
AGGTTTGAAACCCCGAGGTCGCCGGCTTGAGTACGGGGTCACTGGCTTGAGCATGGGATCATAGACATGACCCCAGGGTCGCTGGCTTGAGCCTAAAAGTCACTAGCTTGAAGCCCAAGGTCGCTGGCTTGAGGAAGGGGTCGCTCACTCTGCTGAAGCCCACCCCCTGGTCAAGGCACATGTGAGAAAGCAATCAATGAACAACTAAGGTGACACAATGAAGAATTGATGCTTCTCATCTCTCTCCCTTCCTGTCTGTTTGTCCCTATTTGTTCCCCTCTCTGTTTTTCTGTCTCTGTCACAAAATAAATAAAAAAGCAAAAAAATGATTATGTTTCCTCAAATATTACTGTGTCTTTCTTATATGTTCTTTTTTTTTTTTTGTGTGTGTGTGTGTGTGTGTATTTTTCTGAAGTTGGAAACGGGGAGGCAGTCAGACAGACTCCCGCCGCATGCGCCCGATTGGGATCCACCTGGCATGCCCACCAGGGGGCGATGCTCTGCCCATCTGGGGCGTTGCTCTGTTGTAACTAGGGCCATTCTAGCACCTGAGGCAGAGGCCACAGAGCCATCCTCAGCCCCCGGGCCATCTTTGCTCCAATGGAGCCTCGGCTGCGGGAGGGGAAGAGAGAGACAGAGAGGAAGGAGAAGGGGAGGGGTAGAGAAGCAGATGGGCGCTTCTCCTGTGTGCCCTGGCCGGGAATCAAACCCGGGACTCCCGCACGCCAGGCCAACGCTCTACCACTGAGCCAACTGGCCAGGGCCTTATATGTTCTCTTTGTTACAAGGAGTAGGGAACCTGTGTGTTCACTGGTCCCCCGGGGGAATCAGTGAAGACAGCTCACTGCAGACACAGGTTCTGCCTGTTTTCATTTCCCCCCTGGACATGAAATACCACATCTCAGAGGCTGGGAGGCTCATTCTGAGAACATAGTTCTATCTAAAGGTAAAGGAATAACTTACAGTACTGCTAATACTGTTGATCTTCAAGTCTTTTTTTTTTTTTAATTTTTTTAAAAATTTTTTTTGCATTTTTCTGAAGCTGGAAACAGGGAGAGACAGTCAGACAGACTCCCGCATGCGCCCGACCGGGATCCACCCGGCACGCCCACCATGGGGGGGCACTCTGCCCACCAGGGGGCGATGCTCTGCCCATCCTGGGTGTCGCCATGTTGCGACCAGAGCCACTCTAGCACCTGAGACAGAGGCCACAGAGCCATCCCCAGCGCCCGGGCCATCTTTGCTCCAATGGAGCCTTGGCTGCGGGAGGAGAAGAGAGAGACAGAGAGGAAGGCGCGGCGGAGGGGTAGAGAAGCAAATGTGCGCTTCTCCTGTGTGCCCTGGCCGGGAATCAAACCCGGGTCCTCCGCACGCTAGGCCGACGCTCTACCGCTGAGCCAACCGGCCAGGGCTGATCTTCAAGTCTTGACTTATAATGGAAAATATATGCCTTGGAGAATATTTGCAGAAGAAAGTAATTTTTGGAGAGTTTTTTTTTTTGGAAGTAGAAAACCCATAACATCTTTACACAAAATGTGCCTCCTCTCAACCTGGTGTTCCTTACCAACCTTGCCCCTGGCGCCCCAGAAACTTCCTGAGCAATGCCAGACAAGTGATGGAGAGGAGAGCTTGAATCTCAGAAATGTCCCCTATTGTCACTTGGTATTGTGTTAACTGAAAGTTGTTTTTAGCTCGTGAATATCTATAGAATGACTATTTTGTACCATGAGGAGCCTTCAGAAGCAGGGACAGTGTTTCCAGAGTTGACAGAAGGTGTCTGAGGTTCAGTCCTGAGTGGGTTGTCCCCACTATACTTGATCTTAGCTGAAAGGCCAAGAAGTGATCTGAGTGGGTCGCCTCACAGAGCCAAGCATGTGGTTGCCTGTTAAAAGGCGGTTAGATGAAAATCCTTGGTTTTCATTTTTAAAAACAGAGTGGTGTCTCTAGAAATAGATTTGTGTATTTATGGAATTCACTTAGTGATGAAGGTGTCATTCAGATCACTTGGGAAAGAAGGGCAAGACGGAATTGGGCTGGTGACTGTGAGGCCTGGAGGTGGGAGAGAGCATGGCTGTCCAGGGAGCTGAAGACAATCAAAGGTAGCAGGAGCAGGGAGGGGTAGGCTGGGACTGTCCCAAGATGAGCTGGAGAGACCAGCAAGGGCAGGTCATAGACCATGAAAGGCCTTCCTAGCCAGATTCTCACTGGACCCCAAGGGCTGCCAGTTGCAGCCTGGTACTCTCAGCGTTGCTTCTCTGGGTACAGGGTGGAGACTGTCAGAGTGAGGCTGGTAGATCCAGGTGACAGGTGGCACTGCTGGAGGGTGGTCTCAGTGGGGAAGGAGAGAAGCAGCACGATTTGAGGGAGTTTCGTGGGACACAGCCAAGCACTGTACCTGGTTTGTTCCCGATAGTATCTGCAGTAATGTAACCCAGCCAGACTGGGATCTCAGCTGTGTCATGTTCCAGCTACACCCACCTTTTCCATCTCATGGTTTTGGGTTTTTTAAGATTTTAAAAAATTTATTCATTTTAGAGAGGGGAGAGCAAGAGCGAGAGTGAGAGAAGGGGTTGGGAAGGAGCAAGAAGCATCAACTCCCATATGTGTTTTGACCTGGCAAGCCCAGGGTTTCGAACTGGCGGCCTCAGCGTTCCAGGTGGACGCTTTACCCACTGCATCACCACAGATCAGGTCCATCTCATTTCCTTTATTTGAAGAAGTTGGCTGTAGCAAGGATGTGCAAAGGGTCAGTCCAGTGCCTGATCCTTGTGGCATCAATACAATTAATAATGGTGGTGGGTGGGGACAGTTTGATCAGCTGCAAAGTGTCCCCTTATACTGAGTGAGAAAGGGGAGGGGGGTGATTCCATCTCCTTTATCTGCTGTTTCCCCGGTGTCATGTTAATCACTCTGAACTTGCTGCCAAGGCACTGAACCCAGAATCCCACCTAGTTCCCATGGAAGATTTTCCTCCAAGGATAATTCCTCAGTAAAGAGACCCTAGCCCTTCACAGCATGGAGAGCTGGTGGTGGATGGTGTGCACAGAGCCAAGCCCTGGCCTCTTAGCGGAGTGACTTCCCTTTTACCTGGGACCCTTAGATGTGCTCTGGGGTGGCTGACAAACCAGCCAAGGCCTTCGGTATGATTTAATTTGGTTGATTCAAAAGGAGCATAAAACGATTTTGCTTGGCTCAGACTTGCAGAGCTCCTACAATTACATGTCTCTTTCATGTAAAATTAGATTAGCACTGTAGCTTCAGTGTAATGAGTCGTTAATTCCGGGGACCGTGTTAATTAATGAGTTGTAAACGTTGATTTTTGATCCAGGCCTTCTTTGGGGGGTGAATAAGTAATTGTTAATAGCTTTGGACAAATCTACAGCATAAAAGGACTGAAGGAGTGGCTGGGCGTTACCCATTTAGGGGTGTACCATCTCGGTCTGCCATGAAGGAAGGCATGGATGCAAAGTGTTGGCTTCTGGTGTTGAAAGGTGGAAGCGTGACTTTTTTTTTTAAAATTAATTATATATTTATTTGGGGGTTTATTAGAAAAAATACAACTAGCACATAAAATGTGGAATATGCTCAAAACAGAGATGGTTAAAAAAAGTAAGCCTAAAAAATGAAGTTTAAAATTATAAGTAAATAATGGCACAGGTGATCCATTTATATCAGAAAGGGGGTATGTGACTTAGATTTGGGTAACGCTGTTTTAAGGATGGATCTGATTTAGCCGGCATCGTTTCTGAATGCTTGTAATAATAAGCCACATCATAAAGGAGTTTGACAGAGAGGAAGGAGGGGGGGGCGGAGAAGCAAACGGGCGCCTCTCCCGTGCGCCCCGGCCGGGAATTGAACCCGGGTCCCCCCGCACGCCAGGCCGACGCTCCACCGCCGAGCCAACCGGCCAGGGCTGGAAGCGTGACTTTTGATGGTTGCACCCTCCTGGAAAACACTGCACTATTTCTAAGCTTCAATGAAGGTGCGTGGAGGATTTACTGTGCTATCTCTGAGGTGCATCCTAGAGGTTGCAGAGGTGCTAGAAGGAAGTCCAACCCTGACCAGAGGAAGAGGGCCTGAGTCTGGCAGCGGGGAGGAGGGCCACGTCCTCTGCTCATTCAGAAGTCAGGATTTCAAGGCAGTGAACTTGGCCTCCTCCTTAAAACAGCTCTGGCTAACCTTTCCAGGTTGCATATATTCCACCATTTCCAGGAGCCGGTGGCTGACACAAGTCAGTGAGGTTTCCTCTCCACCAACCCCACCAATGCAGCTCAGATATTTGCAGAGAGAAAAATCAACTTACGGAGCACATGAAAATCAGGAAAAACCCCTAAGAGCCCCAGGACAACCCACTACCGCTCGTGGTCACCACATGCAACAAGCATTTGCTCCCGCTCCTGAGTCTGCTGGAGGACCCTAAGGGCAGAGAAATGGTTTAACTGGAGATGATTTTGGTGCAGCCTTTCCAGAAGGTAGCAGGAATGACCAGAAAGTGGACAGACTTCAGTTCTCATCCCAAGAGCATAAGGAAGGGTGACACTTGCTCTAAAAACAGGGTCTGCCCTTGAGAGTCTTTTCTCTGTGGCAGCTCTGCCTCCTCCTCCAGTGGAAACTCTGTTCTTGTTTTAGAGTGCAGCTCAGTTTTATTTTATGCCATGTTATTTGGGGACAAGAGGAATGCGAATCTCAGTGGGAGCATGTGTTGTTTTTTTGTGCACCTCTCTATGCATGAGATGATGGCTGTCATCAGAAAGAAGCAGGGTGGCAGCAAGGGGGGTGTGACTGTCTCCATGCTACAAGGTGACTGGGCTGCAGAAGGAGGACCTGGGCCCCTGTGGTTGGCAGACAAGTAGTTTTGTTGCATCGTGTGTGGGTTCCCTGGGAGAAATGATTGGCTGGATGACACATGGGCTTAGTCTCTGTGTCCTCTCAAGTTTCACCCTCGGCCAGCAGGCATTCCCAGGTTCAGGAAAGACTTTGGATATGTAGCCCCATGAAAATACATGGCACTGCTGTTGACCCCCCGTTTATAGGGAGACAGAGCGAGAGAAAGAAAGAAAAGATTTGATAGCTTGAAACTGCATCACCCATTTTCTAGCAGTTTTGGCTGCTTGTCTAGTTTCCACAAACACGTGATCCATGACAGAAAAAAGAGGACAAAGCCAGAGGCTCAATGTTAGTCTTGAGACTTCCAGGAGATCTCACTTTGGGAGCTAGATTTGGAGCCTGGGTTTGTATATGTGTTTGTGTATGTGTGTGTGTGTGTGTTGCAAACATTTTCTACTGCTGCTTGCTCTCATAATCTGTGTGCCTGTAGCTTTCAGGCAATATTTCATCAAGACTCTAAGACTCTAAGCAAAATGCAAAAAACAACCCCAAAGGGATGTAACAAATTATATTTTACAGAGTGAGAAATGTTGGGTAATACTTTATAGATTAGTGTTTTTGTTTGAGATGTAATGTGCTGAGAATCCACTGCAAATGTGGTTGAGGGTCATTTCAAGATTGATGAGCTCTTGGATTAACAATTTAAAATCAGTTAAGGGATGTTTCTTCTATTATCTGTATGTTATGTTTGCCTCATTGTGTCACATGGCCACCCAAAAGCTAGTGGGAAATGGGATCTGTTTAATTAGGGTTTTTTTTTGACAGAGACAGAGAAAGAGAGAGAGAGACAAATAGGAACAGACAGACAGGAAGGGAGAGAGATGAGAAGCATCCATTCTTCATTGCGGCACCTTAGTTGTTCATTGATTACTTTCTTATATGTGCCTTGATGGGCTGGGGGAAGCTACAGCAGAGCAAGTGACCCCTTGCTCAAGCTAGCGACCTTGGGCTTCAAGCCAGCAACCTTTGGGCTCAAGCCAGCGACTGTGAGGTCATGTCTACGATCCCACACTCAAGCCAGCAACCCCATGCTCAAGCCAGCAACCTTGGGGTTTCGAAGCTGGGTCCTATGCGTACCAGTCTGACAATCTATCCACTGCACCACTGTCTGGTCAGGCTGTTTAATTATATAGGTTTTAAGTTCCATTGCTTGGAAGAACTTTGACTGTCAAGGCCAAGGTGATTCCTGTTTCAAATACTACCCTTTTCCAGGTTGTAAGAGTTTTTATATCTATTGTTCTAGATATGATCAGTCCTGCCTCTTTATCCTATCTGTGCCACTGTCTTTTGAAATACATTGTCAATCTTAATTAATTCTACTTTATGCATAGGGAAAAACAAATTGTGGAATGGCAGAGTGCCTTAGCTAGTACAGAATAGCAAGACTGAGCGGGTCACAGTCATCTCCCAGGGCTGTGTCCACGTGGGGGGTGGGGAGGGTTTCAGAAGCCTTTGTAATACATAGTTTGATGGAGAACCTAGCTAGCCTCCTACTCTGTCCCTAGGTCAATTGGTAAATAGATAAATATCACTGAAATATAGCAATAGAACAAATGAAAAATAGAGGGCTCATGACTTAAAAAATCCATAAGCTTTTATCAAAAAAAGCAAAAAACTAAGTATTCAAGTACCACATAGAGAATCTTCAATCACTGTGGTCTACATGATAAGAAATAGCTTATGATTATAAATATTTTTTTCATTGACCATCTGCAGTATTGTTTACTGAAGAAACTGAGGTTATAAACCTTCCTGCTGATATCTACTTGCAGGCCCATGAGTAAAAAGTTTGCATTTATATATCTTAATAAATAGGCCCTTTTGGAAGTTTAATTAGCCATTGTGTCTGTGCATGAATCATTCATAACCTGGGTTTGCCACCAGCACATGGCAGCTAAAATCAGATGAAAGGAAACAATATTTTCAAACAAAATGTAAAATATTCTGGCCAATTATCATTGGTTGACAATAAATTTTATATAAATGTTGATTGGCAGCTGTTTTGGGTTGTTTTCTTGTCTCTTAGGGTGAAAACAATGTGAAAAGCACAAGCCTCAGTTATTTTCTACACTGGCATTTTGAGGGCCTGGACTCTGTAATGTTCCCCAGCCCACCTGACATCAGAGAGGTACTCTGAGCTCATGATAACATTAATAATCCCTGCTATGTGTGACTTCTGTGTGCATGGGAATTTTGCATGCTCCCAGTGAGCTGCCCATAGTCACGGAGCTAGTCAGTGAGTGGCAGAGCCTGGCTTTGAACCCAGATCTATTCGTCTCCAGGTTCTCTGCTTTATTCTGTCTACCACATTGTCTGAAAACTGAAGGAAAAGTCACTAAGGTGCAAAGTTGATTTAAATGTGATTTAGATTATGCAGCAATGTTCATAGTATTATTATTCATGATAGCCAAAAGATAGAAACAACCCAGGTGTCCACTGACAGGTGAATGGATCAACACAGTGTGGTGTATCCACACAATGAAATAGATTTTAGCCTTAAAAAGAAAGGAAATTTGACAAATATCACAACTGAAATGCTCCTCTTCCATTTTTTAATTATTGATTAAGCATTTTTAATTATTCTTTCCTCTATCCTTATTTGTACCTTCTTTGAGTCTTTGAATAAGAGATTATAACATAATCTTTGATATATTATGGTCTTCTTTAAATTAATAATTTTACCACTTCCCAATTTAAGAATCACACAGATGAAATTCCATTTATTTCCTCACTCTTCATATTATTATTGTTCTTTATTTTACTCATTTATGTTAAAAATTCTAAAGAGCATTGCAATAGTTGTTTTACACAATATTTATATTTAACTACATTAAAAACAGTTTTAATGTTTTTTTGTTTTTGTTTTTTCATTTTTCCGAAGCTGGAAACCAGGAGGCAGTCAGACAGACTCCGCATGCGCCTGACCGGGATCCACCCGGCACGCCCACCAGGGGGCGATGTTCTGCCCCTCCGGGGCGTCGCTCTGTTGCATCCAGAGCCACTCTAGCGCCTGAGGCAGAGGCCACAGAGCCATCCCCAGCGCCCAGGCCATCTTTGCTCCAATGGAGCCTCGGGCTGCGGAAGGAGAAGAGAGAGACAGAGAGGAAGGAGAGGGGGAGGGGTGGAGAAGCAGATGGGCGCTTCTCCTGTGTGCCCTGGCTGGGAATCGAACCCGGGACTCCTGCACGCCAGGCCAACGCTCTACTGCTGAGCCAACCGGCCAGGGCCGTTTTAATGTTTTTTATGCCTTTCTTCATTTCTTTGCTTTCATCTGGGACTATTTTCCTTTGGTCTAAAGAACTCCTTCAGTATTTTTTGTGATTCATGTTTGCTCATAGTGAATTCTTTGCTTTTTATTTTGCCTGAAAAATTTTTTTTTATTTCCCTTACTTTTTGAAGGATATTTTCACTGGATATAGAATTCTAAATTAGCAGTCTGTCCTCCCTTTTCCCTCCCTCCCTCCTTCCCTCCCCCTCCCTCCTTCCCTCCCTCCCTCCCTCCCTCCCTCCCTTCCTTCCTTCCTTCCTTCCTTCCTTCCTTCCTTCCTTCTTCTCCCCTCCCCCCTCATTCCCTGTTTCCCTCTGTCCCTTCTAATTTAAGAGTTAAAGAGCCTGTTGTCTTCTTTCTTTTATATTTTATATTGAAAAGACAACAATCTTATTTCTCCTTTAAAATAATATTTTTTTCTCTAGTTGCCTTTGAAGTTTTTTTCTTTGTATTTGATTTTTAGGACTGACCATGATCTGACTAGGTAAGGTTTGTTTTCTATTTCTTCTTCTTGTGGCTCACTGAGCTTCTTGAATCTGATATTCACCATTCTATTTTTCTCTTAATGAATTTGACTACTCTGGTTATCTCCTATAAGTGGCATAATACCGTATTTGTCTTTCTGTGACTGGCTTATTTCAATTAGCATAATGTGTTCAGGTTTTATTCATGTTGTAGCATGCATCAGAATTTCCTTTCTTTCTAATGGAATAATATTCCACTATAGGTATATACATTTTACTTATCCATTGACCTGTCCATAGACACTTGGGTTGCTTCCACCTCTGGGCTATTGTGAATAATGTTGTTATGAACATGGTATAGAAATATCTCTTCCAGGTCCTGCTTTATTTCTGAAAAGCCATTGGGTTTTTAGAGCTAAAAGAGACTGCAGGAATTCATCCAATGCCTTCTTATTACAGAGAAATAAACTGAGACCCAAAACAAGAAGGCAACTTGCCCTAGATTTCATAGCTAGTGTGTGACAGAGCTGGGAGTCCATCCCTGCTCTGACTTTACATCTGATGCTTTTAAAAAGCCAATTGCTAGTTTGCTTTGTTCCTAGAATAAAGTTATACCAGTTACCACTTTGATGAAAGCGGCAAATGCACATTTTCTGTTAGGCAGAAAATGAATTTTGGCTTATTCATCCCCTCACTGCTGTGGAGCAGTCACTGGCAGGAGATGTGTTTTTGAGGAATTACTATGGTGAGAATAGATCACTGAGCCTCTTCGGTGGGTTCTGATTTTCCCTGTCATTTGGTTTGCAAAGTTACTTGGAGGATCCTGAACATGACTATGTATAACATACTGCAGAATGCCTTCTCAGTCTTGTGTTTATTGCCTACTGGCAAGGAACTTGTTCTGTGGGTTCTCTGACAGCTTAGAGCCTCTTTCTCCCCTGCCTGCCATCCCAAGGTCAGCTTGGCAGGGTGTGGCCTGGGGGTGAGGAGAGAGAGAATATAAATTAGATAAAATTCCAAAGTAGATTTAAAATTATGCTATTCCTGATAGTACCTGTGTTGGATTTGCTCATTCAAAAACTATTGTGTGCCTCTCAATAGTATTATGAACACTTTCCTGGGAACTGACAGGCCCCCAACAAAAAGAGAACACAAGAACTCTTGTAGACTTCCTAGGGAGGAAGGATGCCTAGGCATGGAGCAGATAGGTAGCCATGTAGATGGTTAGAATGGTTTTCCGGTGCATTGTACTGACAGGGAGTGTTCTGGCGGCTCAAAGACATGGAGGTAGAGGCAGAGGACAAGGTGAGGAGCCATGTCCCAGGATGGTAAGCTTCTCCACAAGTGCCCATGGCACCAGGCCCAGCACTGCAGCTCTTGAGAGAACTTCTTAATTAAGGGTTCTGTAGCTCTAACTCCAGTGGATGGACAGCAAACCTGGTTTCCAGGTGAGAGATAGTGGAGCCGAGAGGCTCAGAGTTGATAAGGGACTAAGTCATGAGGCAAAGACTTGAGATATCATGGGAAGCGGGCAGAGGTGTGATTAGGGGGGCCTGGGAGCTGGGGTAGAGGAGGTTAGGCTTGGAAGTTGAACTTTGGTCAGAAGCAGAGTGATGGCATTTTACACTTATAACAGCGGCAGCAACAGGCTGTAACAGTTGTCTTAGGAAGAGTTATGTAGCCATCCAGGTGCTTAGCAGGGTCAGAAGAAAAAGTTGGCTAAGGAAGCACTTGTAGAACATGGGGCCAGCTGGTTGTGAGGGAGGAGGAGGAGGGGTCATGCTTGTGTTTTCAGGGTGTAACAGAAGGGACAAAGCACAGCTGGTCTGGGTGGACACAGGATAGATTGGATGAGATTTAAGAGCAGCATTGGTAGTAAAGGGGGCATTCCAGGCAGGTCAGAGGTTGTGTACTAGTTGTTAGCATCAATGTAGTCATAGTCTGCTTATCAGGAAGAGAGTATAAGGCCATAGAGCTAGCTGGACCTGAGCCATGGGGCAGAAATGTCTTCCCACCTTTGTGGATGAGAATCAATGGAATGTGTTTCAGTTTTTAGGTTTTTCCAGACCCTGGAAAATAACTGAATAACTGAGCTGAAATTAAAAATCTTGCTGTATGGCTTGGCTTGCTTTTGTTCCAAATTTTGAATCCTTTGAGGTCTTCAGGATAAATGTGGGCATATCATATCAGTAGAAATTCTGACAATCAGCACAAAGCTAGTGAGGTGTGTGTGTGTGTATGTGTGTGTAGAAATGGGTTTCACTGGTCTCCTGGAAGGTGAGGATACAGACAGCTAGTGATTGCTGAATGTGCCATTTAACTCCTTTAATTGGAATTAAATGGAAGGAATCCTTTATCATCAGATCCTTAAGAAATTCTATTCCAAATGAGAAAATGCACAAAGAAAGATTTGAGACCCTCCTTATAAGTATCAACATGTCTACTTGGCAAATGTTGGGTGTTTGGAAGGTGGCATGCCCTTCTCCTGTCTGATGTGTGGGGCCATTGCAGCAGGAAGTCCACATAGCTGATGCTCCTGGCACCTGGCTTAGTTCTTGTCTCTGGATTTTGATGGAGTGCTACTTAAAAATAAAAGTTCTTGGAGCCCTGGCTGGTTGGCTCAGTGGTAGAGTGTCGGCCTGGCGTGCAGGAGTCCCAGGTTTGATTCCTGGCCAGGGCACACAGGAGAAGAGCCCATCTGCTTCTCCACCCCTCCCCCTTTCCTTCCTCTCTGTCTCTCTGTTCCCCTCCCACAGCCGAGGCTCCATTGGAGCAAGGATGGCCCGAGCGCTGAGAATGGCTCTGTGGCCTCTGCCTCAGGCGCCAGAATGGCTCTGGATGCAGCAGAGCGATGCCCCAGAGGTGAGCATGCTGGGTGGATCCGGGTCGGGCGCATGCGGGAGTCTGTCTGCCTCCCTGTTTCCAGCTTCGGAAAAATGCAAAAAAAAAAAGTACTTGGAAGTAATTTTCAAAGGAGAAAAAATGTTAAGGTAAAAGGCTATAGAGGTACTGATTTTGTTTATTTTTAAGTCACCACATGCAGATTATGATTATTCTTCCTTAACATAAAACTGAAGGAGCCCCTGCCCCGTCTCTTGAACCGCAAATGCCCTCTCCCATTCCCACTGTGCCCTTCATAGATGTTTCAGCTCTTGTACTCTTTGTGTAGTGGCCATGATCCATGGGTCTTTGAGTAGGGTCCTTCATGCCTGTTTGAGCAGTAGTTACTAACTTCGACTTGAGCTCATTACATTTGGCCTTTCCCCGTCAAACTGGGGACTCAGCTAAATGGTAAAAATGAAGGTATCTTTCAATTAATGAGAAGTTGTGGTTGTTTTAAAAAGAATTAGGCAGGAGTTGCTAGTTCAGTTCAGGAAGGGAAGGGTCTCCTCATTTTGGACTGCAGAAAGGCCTGAGGAAGGCCATGAAGTGTACTGTCCAGTTTGTGGATTCCTTTCTGGAAGCAGGGGGTGCCTCATCCCACCCCCTAGGTCTCAGAGGAGAATCTGAGGGTCACTGAGGACATAGATGAAGATGGCCCAGGCCCTGTTTCTGGTCTGTGGCAGAGGCAGAGACAGAGTCAGAGCCGCATCTTAGTCTGGGACTCTCCTGGTTGGAAGCGAGGAGCAGTGGGAGGGATTTTGACAGAAATGAAAAACGTGGAAGTGGTTCTGCATGATGTCATCAGGCTCCAGCAGTCCCATCTGTTGGTTCATTGACACTCTGGCACCAAGGATGTGGGGGAAGGAATTGAATTTCAGGTGGGAACGGGATCTCAACAGGCCCTCCCACCCTAGCTCCTAAGACAGGCTAATTGGTTAACTCCTTGCAACCCCAGGGCGTAGGACAGTGGAGAAATGAGGGCGGGGACCAAGGGCTACCTAAGGGCTGCTCTGCGTCGGGCCCAGGCTCAGGGCCAGCCCTCTTTGGTCTCGATTGGGACACGATAGCGCCCTAGTGTTGGGTCGGGTTTCGGGCATGCTCACGCATTTTAAGAGGCTGAGCTGTGGTGCGCCCTTGTCCTGCCTCGGAGAGCTCTCCTTTGTCTAGCCTGCAGGGCGGGACAAGAGCGCTATCCCTGCTTGGGACGGGGCTGAAGGAGGCAAGTCCGGGGGACTGGCAGGTGGCCTTTCGCAGCACCCTTTGCTCTTGGAGCTGATCCCCGGGGGACAGAGGCGGCCTTGTTGGGCGGGTGGGAAGGAGGCTAGAGGAATGAGGACGCAGCACGCGGTGCCCCTGCCGCGCGCAGGCTGACCGACCCGCGAGTTCAGCTGGGCACTAGGCTCCTCTCAGCTTGGCTGTGCTCCGAGCGCGCGGGCTGGCCGCTGTCCGCGGTGCTGAAGGGGCGGCCGCGGCGGGGAGGCGGGCCCGCGGCCGCGGGGCAGCACACACCCAATCCGGGGACCGCCCTCCTTCTCCCGGGTTTGGCACGGCGGTGGCAGCCGGCACTGCACCGAAATGGACTGAGAACGCGGCGACGGGAAGGAGGCGGCGGCGGCGGCGGCAGCGGCAGCTGCAAGAGTCCCCACAGCCTCGGGGCCGGACCCACTTCCACACCCGGGAGCCCCTCCCTGGGGTGAGTTGGGGCAGGCGGAGCAGGGTTGGACCAGTCCTAGACCATGGGATCTCTTGGGCTTTAAAATTTTCCTTCCTCATTGTAAATTTCTTCCAGCCCTCATCTTGAGCATTCTGTAGGGTTCACATCTCTGCCTTGGTACTTCCCCAGTCCTGGGACAGGGAACAGGCTGTTCTGCCCTCACAAGCCAGGGACAAAGGATTTAGCCAGAAGTCTGGACAGTCATAAGGCATATCCTCCTCCCCATCCTAAGTGCAGCCCACTGCATGGCACTGGGAAAAGGCTCTTTGCCCAGACTGGTGTCATGGGGGAAATACCTTCCCTTCTCCGTACAGGGGGCTGCCCCCTGGGCAGCCCGCTGGTATTTCAGCCCAGACAGAGGCCAGCCATCTTTTAGCAGGGAAGGCAGGTTTAATCTTCACTGGGGCTGCAATCCAGAGGTAAAACCCTTTTCCTGCCTTCCTCCAGTCTCCTAGGCACCTGGGCTGCCATGACCAGGGCTTTAGGAATGAGGGTCACTTCACTCACCTGGTTGTTGTGACTGAACTAGACTCAGGCAGAGGAGCTCTGTAGTGGAGACTGGGCAGGCACAACGTGTGTGTGTGTGTGTGTGTGTGTGTGTGTGTGCGTGTGTGTGTGTGTGTGTGTTTTCTCAGCACGCAAAAGGGATTTAAAACTCCAGTAGCGCCTGTCACAGGAAAAGCCCTTCTCCAGCCAGCTTGTGCCTCTGAGTAAGCACTTTGGGGTCACACTGGGCAACTACCGAGCCAGAGGAACCTTGGGACTCCTGGGTCCCTAAAGCTGCCCCCCTCCTGCCTTGAGCCATCCACTGAAAGGGAGAGATGTGTTTAAACTTGATGGGTCACCTCTGCCTTCGATCCCACCAGCATTCGGTTCCCATCTCCATCACCTGGCAAGGTCAGACAGCTAGACCTCTTGACTCCTAGAACCTGATGGGCAGACTGTTGGGGGTTTTTCCTACCTTGATGAAGGACTTTTGATGTGTTGGGAGGTAAGGGGGTAGAAGGAAGGGGGGTGGAGGTGGAGGGACCATCCTCCAGAGCCCTGGAGAGGTCTCATTGTGCTAGACTCCAAGCCTTGTGAGGTGCCTGTTCTAACCTGATGGATGTAAATGAAGCTTCTGAATCTCTAACAGGCTCCTACTGAAGGACTGGGGCTCTGTTTTGTTCTGTCTGTCTAGACTAAGCTGTGGACATCAAATATGACTCTGGTGGACAGCTTCCTTAGATCATCGATGTCTGATCGTGCTGATGAGATGAGAGAGAGATGAAAAGATGTTGTGCTGATTTTAGGGTCAGTGTGAACGGTAAATGGTGCTGCAGTGCTGATGGAAATGCATGCCAAGAATGTGCTAGCTTTACCTGCATAAAGCAGACCACTTGGTACCCAGGTACCATTGGTCTCTGGCCTATGTTCTGTGGAGATGAAACGTCAAAAGGTGAAAGTATAATAACTGCATTTTGACATATACTTGACTTATGTTATTGTTGACCACTTTTTTTGTGCTCAAGAAAAGCATTTTTGTTTTGGATGAGTAAGTTTTTACCTGTCATGTAAACACTTTGTATTTTGGCCAGATGAATAAAACGCTTTAGAGAGTAGTTGTCTGGAAGGAGGTCTGACTCATAACTGTACTTTGACATCCTTGCTGACTTGTAAAGTCCAAAAGGTATAATGGCAGGCCAGCTAAGCAGCAGGCCATTTCTTTAGTTTGGAAAACAATGTCTGAGCTTTGCTTGTTCTTTATTGTGAAAATATATTTATAGCAAAAAAGTGTTCTATAACTAGATCAAGTTGGGATGGACATTTATATATATGGCATGTTCCACACCTGTAATACAATCAAGCTCTTTATTTTTATTTATAGTCTGAGCAACTTAAAACCTCCTCAATAATTGAGGTGAGCTCAAGTTCTCCTGTGTAACTGAGAAAGATAATATTTGAGGTTGACTGGGTGATACACAGTCCTAGATTCAGCTCACAGTCTCTGTGCAGAAGTCCTGAACTTGGCTGCATCACATGCAAACTGCATCCACGCACAATTGTAAAATATGCAAGAAAAATATGAACAAAATTTTTCTGACTAGATTTCTCAAGGCCAAGGCAGAAAATATAGATATGGTGATGAATAGTTAGCAATAGAGCAAATTTCCTTTTGATGAAAGCAATTAATCTTGGGTTCCTAGTAGAATGGTGTTAGGGATGGTGACAACAGCTGCATTGTGTAAAGGAGTGAAAAGAGGCTCAGTTTTGTAGATTGAAAGACCTAGGTTCAAATTCCCATTTTACCTCTTGGTAACTATGTCATGATTTAGTCTCTCTGAGCTTTAGTTTTGTCATTTGTAACATAGAGAAAGTAAGAGCTGACTGGTATGTAAACTGAGTACAGGCTTATAGTTGCCCAATGTTATTTTTTTTTTAAGTGAGAGGAGGGGAGAGAATGAGAGAGACTCCTGCATGCACCCCAATGGGGATCCACCTGGCAACCCCTGTCTGGGGCTGGTGCTCCAATCAATCAAGTTATTTTTAGTGCCTAAAGCTGATGTGCTAGGACCAACAGAGCTATCCTCAGCGCCCAGGGCCAATGCTCAAGCCAATCAAGCCACTGGCTGCAGGAGGGGAAGAGGGAGAGAAAAGGGAGGGGTGGGGAAGAAAAGCAGATGGTTGCTTCTCCTGTGTGTCCTGATTGAGAATTGAACCTTTATCCACTGAGCCAACTGGTCAGGGCCATCTAATGTTATTCTTTTTTTTTTTTTTCAGAGACAGAGAGAGAGTCAGAGAGAGAGATAGACAGGGACAGACAGACAGGAACGGAGAGATGAGAAGCATCAATCATTAGTTTTTCGTTGCGTGTTACAACACCTTAGTTGTTCATTGACCGCCCTCCCACATGTGCCTTGACCGCGGGCCTTCAGCAGACGAGTAACCCCTTGCTCGAGCCAGCGACCTTGGGTCCAAGCTGGTGAGCTTTTGCTCAAACCAGATGAGCCCACGCTCCAGCTGGCGACCTTGGGGTCTTGAACCTGGGTCGTCCTCATCCCAGTCTGACGCTCTATCCACTGTGCCACTGCCTGGTCAGGCTCAAGGTTATTCTTAATATCTCTTGCCACAGTCTACCAACACTAGTGATTAGAGGAATGTGAGCGTTTTAAGACACAATCCACACACACTGGTGTTTATACTCAAACCTGAGTCATAAGAGGACTCAGTAATTTGCCTTGGAGTAGCCTGGTCCTGCTGGTCTTGGTGTTCCCAAGGTAGGTACTGTCCTGGGGTCTTCTGCCATCCAGGGATTGGCTGGCTAGCAGCAGAGTTTGCACAAAAGGATCAGGTGACTATTCCTTTCAAAACAAATAGAGCCCAAATGCCAAAGACCATGAGGGGCCTCTGTTCAGAGAAACCCCTTCCAAAAAAAGGGGAGGTTTTATAGTAAGAAGAGGCTGCCATCATTCCTCCTGAGATTTTCTCTCTGATGCTGGGTTTTCCTCCAGCAATGTGTGTCTTCTTCTGCCCCACACGTTCGTGGTAATAGCAGGTCGCTCTGGGTGAGAGATTATTTCCGGACAGACTTTCCTGTAGTAATTACATACTGGTAGCAACTCTGGGAGATGAGCCATTACCATCCAACCCCTATGACACAAATGAGGAAACAGAGACTCAGAGAGATTAGGGCACATGTACCCAAGGTCTGACTGGGGCACCTGCCTCTCCAGCACAGGAGAGGGCCTCACAGATGAGCCAACGGCACAGAAAGTGGCACAGCCATGCAGCACCCTGATCTCCAGGCCCACACTTCAAAGCTCCATCCTCACATTGAGGTGACAGCATCCTCCCTTCTGGGCCAGCCTGACCACCCTACCCTCACACAGGGATGGAGCCTGTGGTCCAGCAACAGGGACAGCAGCCACAGCTGTAAGCAGAGTTAGAAGGTGGAAGGGTCTTTGGAAGCTAATGAGGCTGACCTCTCAGGATTTGGAGAGCCTGAGGCCCAGAAAGGGAATGACTTATTCATGGTGGGTTGGGAGAGGGGGAGGGTCTTTATGCTGTCCCCCAAGGCGAGAGCCCCTCCTAAGGGACTGCTCCAGCTATGCCTCGCTGGGAAGCCTGAGGTGTTGCTGGTGGTCCTGTCAGAAAGGGCTTTCTAAATCCAGGGACCTCTGTGGATCTCAGAGAAGCCCCTGAGGTGCACAGCTCCCTCTGCCCCTGACTTCCCTACCCAGGACGCAGCAACATCTGGCCTCTGCTGGCACAAGGTTACATTTGCAGACTGCATTGATTTCCATTTCCCCGGGTAGTGAGGTAATTTAAAGGTTGTTCAGTTGAGTTTCTAGTTCCCTTGGTTTGGAGACCTTTCTCCAAAAATGCCTGCTGCTAACAGCCTGGGAACAAGGCATTGATATAAAAAGATATGCTTGTTGCCCATAAACTTGAATTATTTACGAAGCATGTAGATCTCTTATAGCTGCTTAGCATAGAGGCGAGCCTCAATGGTTACTTAATGAGTGTACCTGTGAGTACTTGCTTTTTTAATTGAACAGCATTTCATCGCTGCTTCTGTAGGCACCCTGCTCTCCCTGGACTGCCGTTTCAGTCACTGGCCTCCATCTGTCTCCTGCCTTGAGCCCCAGCCCCTGCAAACCTCAGCTCCTTCCTCTCCCTCCTGAGACCATGCCCTCTCTGTTTTCCTACCACATTTTCTCTGGATTCTGTCCTTCCCCCCAGGCCTTGCTGCCATAACCCTGACTCAGTTCCTCATTATGGGCTGACTTTTTGCAATATCTTTTGACCTAGCTGTCTCTAGGCATCGGCATTGGGCAGGCTTCTTATAGACTTGCTCCAGGATGCCTCAGGCAGATTCATCTTTCAGGAACACTGGTTCTGTGCTTGTCGTTGCTCTCCTGACAAACCTGCCCTGGCCTCCTGCTGCCTCCAGCATGAGGGCAGATGCTTCAGCCTGGCCTGGAAAGCCTTTCTGCAGGCTGGCCCAGTTCCCTGCACCCCTGCATTGCAAAGCACACAGCCAGGGCGTCTCCTGCAGCCTGCTCTCCCTCCTCTCCCATGCAGTGCTTCTCCCCCTGGACATGTCCCTCCCCTCTCCCGCATCCTGCAGACCCAGCTGCAGAGCTGCCTCCTCCAAGCTGCCTCCCCCTCTGATACCCATCCCCCATGCCTGGACCCAGAGCACACTGGCTCAGTCATTCATTCACAGGGATCAGCTGAGCCTTGCTGCGGGTCAGGTGCAGTGCTGGGTATCGGCAGTGCCAGAGTGAGAGCTGTGGGCTTTATTGTGTCCCCCTAAAAGATATGTTGAAATCCTAACCACCAGTACCTATGAATGTGTCTTTGGAAAGAGGACCTTTGCAGATGTAATCATGTTGAGGTCTTGAGGGTGGTCCCTAATCCAATATGACTGTTATCCTTATAAGAAGAGGGAAATTTGGACTCAGACACACATACAGAGAAAAGGTCATGTGAAGATACAGAGGGGAAGGCAACATGAAGATAGAGGCAGAGATCAGAATTATGCAGTCATAAGCCAAAGAATGCCTGAGGCCACCAGAAGCTAGAACAAGAGAGGAAGGGTCCTTCCCTACATCCTTCCGGGGGTGGGGAGCGTGGCCCTGCCACCACCTTGATTGTGGGCTTCTAACCCCCAGAAATGTGAGAGAATGAATTTCTGTTGTTTGTGGCAGCCCTAGGATACTAATGCAGTGACTACAACCCAGTCCTAACCCTCAGGGTGCTGATCATGTGCAGGGAAACAGACAAGATCCTTATGAGTCAGTGTCATGAGTGTAACAGGAAATATGCAAGAGTGCGATGAGAACCCTGAGGAAGGACCCTCCCCCAAGTAGCTTTTTACCCCCTCTCTGGGGAGGCAGTTTTCAAGTAAGGCTCCCTTAGGAAGGGGAGACCCACGCCCCAGTGCCCAGAGATGACAGGAGCCAGCCAAGGGTAAGAAAGGGAGGTATCCCAGGCCAGGTGAGCAAAGGCATGGGGGTGAGGAGCAGCAGGTAGAGCTGAGGATAGGGAGTGAGTTGTTAATGAGGTTCACAGGCTTAGCTCTAATGGGCTGTGGTTTGCCAAGGAGTTTGGACTTGAACTTGCTGCTATGGGTATCAGTGAACCACGGAAAGGAAGGGACAGGGAGCAGATGGTATTTTCAGTAAACTGTCTTATGTTGGCATGAAGGATGTATCAGAAGGGTTAAAAGTAGAAGCTGAAAACTTGGAAGTGAGCCAAGGAGTGGTTCCTCCCAGGTGGGAAAGAGGGTAATGGATTTGCAAACTGGTTTGATTGTAATGGCATCAGAACTTAGGGAATCATTGCATGTAGGGGTCCAAGGAGAGGAAGAAACCACAGGAGCTAACCCTTAGTCTCCAGCCTGGTGCCTGCGGGCAGAAAGAGTTGTCTGGAGAGGGAGCAGAGGAGAGATGCTGGGCTCCGTTGGGAACAGCTTGAGTGCAGGGGCACCCAGGGGGTTGTGGAGATCTGGGACTCTGAGGGGAGGACTGTACTGATGGTGCAGATGGGGAAGCACGAAGAGGGAAGTCGAGCCTGGAGCGACGGGCACAGGCACCATCACTTTGGCCCCAGCGTGGAGTGGGAGGACCTGGGAGTGAGAACTGACTCCTGCCTGGGAGCTGGGACAGAGGAGTTGGGAGGACGGTGGGTGTGCAGCCACGGCACAGGAAGCAGGGGTTTCAAAGAGGGGTAGTTGGCGTGAGTCAGGCCACCCACAGCGAAGGCGCTCCGGCAGGTGTCAGACAGGGCTGTGCACTCAGGAATGGCTCCTGAGAAGCAGCGCATCTGTCACTTCCTGCCTCTGTGTCTCCTGTCTACACTTGCTTACAACAGTCTCTCCTTTTCTGGCACCTCTCCTGACATCTGTCTGGACCATGTAGCCCAGAGCAGAGCTGGTGAGGTGAGCACAGGTGGATTCCTGGACACCTGAGCAGTGGCCTCTCCTAGGCCTCCTCCCTGAGCCATTGCCGTTACTCTCAAGGTCACTGGCGTCCATGGCTATGAGCGTCTGCCAGCAGCCTGGTGGCTGAGGGTAGGGTGAGGCCTGCAGTTGGCCTGATGACAGGTGCCCTCGCCTCCTGACCCCACACCTGGCTGCAGCTGTATCCATTCTTTGCAGGGCCCGTCACCATGGGCGGCTCTGTTCCCCCGCCTCATGGGGATTGTGCCACGGGTGCGCCAAATGATCCAGCCCCTCTCTGATTGCTGCCTGCCAGGTTGGTCTGTGTGCATTGATGTGGTGGCCTCTCTGATGTGACTTCTGGACTCTTCTACCCCAAAACTCACCCATTATGCACCTCCCTTCATGCCTACCCTTCCACCATTGGAGTCTTTTATAGGGTCTTATAGGTTTCAACCTAAGCAGGAGTTGATTCAGGCACTGTCTTTCCAGTTGTAATTTGTTAAGAGATTACTTTAGTTAAGAAACACAAGGTTGTAAAATATTTAAGTGATTCTAAAATATGAGTCATTTTTCACACCTCCTTCCACCTCACTCCCCTCCCAAGAGACATACACCATTTAACAGTGGTGCTTTTCCAGCTCTTTCCCCATACATTTACAAAGCCATGTGAGTACACACCCTTTCCCCCACACGTAACTTACATATATGTAAATGAAGTCAAATCATGCATGCGGATAAGGAGCTTGCTTTTTCCCTTACCAGTATGTCTGGAGATCTTTACATGTCACTACAAATAGACCTCTCTCATTTTAAAAACAACTCCATACAATCCTGTAATGCATTGTAATTTATTTAATCATTTCTCTCTTTGATGGACAGTTAGGTTCTTTCCATTTTATTACTGTTCCAGACAGTGCACTAATGAACCTTCTTGGACATGCTTCTTTGTGCACGTAAGTTTCCCCATAGCATAGATTGCTAGGCGTGGAATTGCTTACAAGGGCATGCCCATGACAGGTATCAGCAGACACTATCAAATTGTCAGCTAAACAGAACGCATAAATTTACCACTCCCAACAGTGTAGGTTGTCAATAGAGGCTATCCCATCGTTCTTTTTACTCTTTGTTACTCTGATGGGTGAATGAAAAGGCATTTCCTTGCTCCGTTTTCCATTTCCCTTATTACTACTGAGACTGCATATACTTTTATCTGTTTATTGACCAGGCAATTTCGTGACTGATATATTTATATCCGTGTCCATTTTACTGTTTAGATATTTGTATTTTTTATACTGAGTTGTAAAAGCTCATTTTAAGTTCTGTTTATTTTTCCTCCATCAGTTATATATTTTGCAAGCATTTTCTTTTTGTTGCTTTATCTTTTATCTCTGTTTATGGTGGATGTGGGGCTTTGGGGTTTCTAAACGTTTATATTATAAGATATGCCAATCAGAGGCTTATTTCTTAGTAGTGGGGGAATATGGGGCTTGGAGGTTTAAAATGTTGCATTCTTTACCGTTGTCTGGTCTGTGCTTGCTCTTTGACTTTGAACAAACTCCTTAACTTGACTGATCTTCAGCTTTGCCAACCATATCAGTCCATCCTGCCCAGCCTCTCCCCCATCTGCCACAGGGATCATGGGAGAAGCTTTGACAAAGCCTCATAGCTATCCTGAACTTCATGACCAAGTAAATTTATTGATGGACATTGAGATCCACTCCTCCAGCACAGGCGTTATCTCGGGCAGGTTTTCAGGGCATCTGTGCCCTGTCCCAGGTGTGGTTCACTTTCCCCAGGTGTTTTTTGAGTGCTTGCCTGAGCTGGAGTCACCTCATGGCTCTGCAAAGGGAAGTGTATCGGTTTGTTTGGGCTGCCATACAGAACACCACAGACTGGCTGGCTTAACAACCGAAATGCTTTTTCTCGCCATTCTGGAGGCCAGAAATTCAAGACCAGTTATCAGCAAGTTTGTTTTTCTCTGAGGCCTCTGCATGGCCTGATGGTGGCCGCCTTCTTATTGTCTCCTCATGTGGTCATCGCTTGGTCTGTGTCCTAATTGCCTCTTCTTATAGGATATCAGTTATATTGGATTAGGACCTACCTATATGACCTCATTTTACCTTAATCACCTCTGCAAAGGCCCTGTCTGCTGCTACATTCACATTCTGAGGTCTTGCAGGTTTGGACTTCAGCATATGAATTTTGGGGTCACAGTTTAGCCTATAACAGAGAGATAGCACTGTGTCTGGATGAGAATCAGGGAAGTGAGGGTCAGAGAGGCTCCTGCATTTGCTTCAAGTCACCCAGTGACAAATGGATAGTTATCCCTTGGGGATTCTAGCTTTTTTGATTATCTTGAGGAGTTTGTTGATGAAACTTAATATTTAGACTTCAACAAGCAAAACGGCTTTTGGTCAATAACTGATATAAGCCATCAGATGGGGCCAGCTGGGCCTGCCACTTCTGGGAGCAGATGGGGCTGAGAAGAGGCCAAAGTCCTCAGAGCCACTTGGTGGGACCTGACGGCAGTTCTTTTTTTTTTTTTTTTTTTTTTTATTTTTTTTAGATTTTATTTATTCATTATAGAGAGGAGAGAGAGAGAGAAGGGGGGAGGAGCAGGAAGCATCAACTCCCATATGCGCCTTGACCAGGCTAGCCCAGGGTTTTGAACCGGCAGCCTCAGTGTTTCCAGGTTGACGCTTTATCCACTGCGCCACCACAGGTCAGGCCTGACGGCAGTTCTTTGCGGGGCATTCCAGGTGACCCGGTTCTCAGGTAGGTCACCTCTTCCAATCACATGTGCAGGGTTCCAGGACAAAGCCTACCAGCCTCTGCTCCCAGAGAGGTGCCCTCTGCCTCTCCAATTGCCCCTGGCAGCAGAGGGCACATATGGGCAGAATCAGACCCTGGCATCATCCCTAGTGAAATCTGTCTCATTTTTGCCTGTTTTCAAACTCACTAGAATGGTGCCTCTTCCCCATTGCATTTTTCTGATCTAAAGTAGTCAATGATAAAATTACCTTTCTCTGCCCTCGGAAGTTTATTTTAATTGCCTAGCAACACGTTATCATAAATTGCTCTCAAATTAATTCTTTGGCTTTAGTGCAGAATCATTTATTAATGATGATGGCAGTCGGCATCTGTGTATGGCTATTCTTAGAACACTGCTGTTTCAAAGGGCTTCATTCTTAAGATATCCCCACAAGGCACTTGTATGCTAGACAGAACTCGGAGAACTTGATTCATTAGACAACACAGAGAAGGCCAGTGCCTCTTATGTGGGCCCAAACCCCTTATTATTGATAAGCCTGAGGCCCAGAGGGGGGAACCAAAGGTCTTTAATTCCTACAATGGTTGAGAGCTGTGACCAGCTCTGGTCAGGAAGCTACCCTCAGATGTTGGCCCTGCAGGACTCCTCAGCCTGTGTTCATGTCTGTGTGGTCCAGTGAAGGTCCAGTCAAAGGCAGTGGTGCAGAGCAGAAGGAGCTGTGTGGTGTTATGGACAAGAAGGGTTAGGATGGGGGCAGTGACAGAGAAGGCTTGGGGAGGCAAGAAGGTCCTTGGGTGTGTAGGCTGGGTCAAATGGGGCTTCTGGTGAGTAACTAACTAGCTTTCATCCATCGATTCATTGATCAGTTGATTGATTTGTTTGCTCTCATGCTCATTCATTCATGTGCTGGGCCACACTGGAGGTTAAGCATAGCAAGAAAAGACCACAATCTCTGCCATCAAGGAGTTCGTAGTCTGGCATGGGAGACTGACAAATGAATAGGAACCTACAGTCAGGCATGCTAGGTCCTGGTAAAGAAAGAAGCCCAGGGCATTCTGGGAGCCCAGACTCAAGGAAATTTGCCAGTGATCCTATTATTTGAACATTTCTGTAGATGCATAGTTTTCATATAATTACCTACACTATATCACAGGGGTCGGGAACCTATGGCTTGTGAGCCAGATGTGGCTCTTTTGATGGCTGCATCTGGCTTGCAGACAAATCTTTTTTTTTTTTTTTTTTTTCTGCAGCTGGAAATGGGAAGAGACAGCCAGACAGACTCCCGCATGTGCCCGACCGGGATCCACCCGGCGCGCCCACCAGGGGGCGATGCTCTGCCCACCAGGGAGCGATGCTCTGCCCCTCTGGGGCGTCGCTCTGTTGCGACCAGAGCCACTCTAGCGCCTGGGGTAGAGGCCAAGGAGCCATCCCCAGCGCCAGGGCCATCCTTGCTCCAGTGGAGCCTCGGCTGCGGGAGGGGAAGAGAGAGACAGAGAGGAAGGAGAGGGGGAGGGGTGGAGAAGCAGATGGGCGCTTCTCCTTTGTGCCCTGGCCGGGAATCGAACCCGGGACTTCTGCACGCCAGGCCGACGCTCTACCACTGAGCCAAATGGCCAGGGCCTGCAGACAAATCTTTAATAAAGAAAATAATAATGTTAAAAATATAAAACATTCTCGCGGAGGACCCGGGTTCGATTCCCGGCCAGGGCACACAGGAGAAGCGCCCATTTGCTTCTCCACCCCTCCGCCACGCTTTCCCTCTCTGTCTCTCTCTTCCCCTCCCGCAGCCAAGACTCCATTGGAGCAAAGATAGCCCGGGTGCTGGGGATGGCTCTGTGGCCTCTGCCCCAGGTGCTAGAGTGGCTCTGGTCGCAACATGGTGACGCCCAGGATGGGCAGAGCATCGCCCCCTGGTGGGCAGAGCGTCGCCCCTGGTGGGCGTGCTGGGTGGATCCCGGTTGGGCGCATGCGGGAGTCTGTCTGACTGTCTCTCCCTGTTTCCAGCTTCAGAAAAAAGAAAAAAAAATAAAAAAAAAATATATAAAACATTCTCATATATTACAATCCATTCATTTCCTACCACTCATGTTCATGGTTGCAGGTGGCCTGAGCCAATCACAGCTGTCCTCCGGGACAACACCAAATTTTTATTGGATAATGCGTAACATACATGGGTTGTTGTATGGCTCTCACGGAATTACATTTTAAAATATGTGGCGATCATGGCTCTCTCAGCCAAAAAGGTTCCCGACCCCTGCTATAGCGCATGATTTGCCTTTTTCCTTTTCGTATTTTGGGGTTTTTTTTTTTGTATTTTTCCGAAGCTGGACCATCCTTGCTCCAATGGAGCCTCGCTGCGGGAGGAGAAGAGAGAGACAGAGAGGAAGGAGAGGGGGAGGGGTGGAGAAGCTTCTCCTGTGTGCCCTGACCGGGTTGTATTTTGTTTTTAAGCACAGTTGCTTAGTTCTGCAGAGCCATCATATATGTAAGTCTAAATGACTCTGTGGCATTCATAAAGTTGATGAAATAAATATTTACCTACTGTTAGACTCTTAGGTTGCTTCTAGGTTTTTGCAACAAATGACATTGGACGCAGGGACTCGTGTTCCTTCCCCATTGTGTACCCTGGGCTGGAGGGAATGGACATGCTTGTGGTTCTTCTGGGGCATTCATGTGCCTCCCACTCCCTGGCCAGCCTCACACTAGTTTCCAGTTCTGGGATGGGCAACAGATACACCCCCCCCCAACACACACACACACACACACACACACACACACACACACACGTATAAGTGAATTTCATTTGAGTTTGTGTGTGTGCCATATTATTAAGCAAAGGAAGGAAGATCCTGGAAACTGAGTCTGATCAACAGTGTTCTGGTAGCAAGTGGAAGTGGGGAGGCTGGTCTCCAGGGAAGCTGTTGTAGCAGCAACACCCAGGTGAGACCTGGCCAAGGAAGTGGTCATTATAAACATGAGAGGAAACCAAGGACTTTGAAGGGACCAAATCAGCTTGTCTGAATGTGTAGTCAGATATACCTTAGAAGGAGTGTCACAGCTGTTTTCGCATTTGCCAGCACAGGGTATTTGGGGTGAGTGGACTTCAGGAAGGTTGCAGAGTTGGTACACTTGGTTTTAGAAAGTCATGTTTAGAGCATTAGGGGCTGTTTTCCTGGGGCTGTTCAAAAGATGCCCTCCATGCATGGATGCAGATGGGGGCAGGAAGGGGGATGGGGTTCAGCCTTACCTGCACGTGGATGGGAAAAAAACTTGTATGGGGCCTGGGGCAGCCAGCAGAACAGTTGGGATTACCCCCCAGTTATCGTATGCTCGGTCTCTTGGCTTTCTCGCTGCTGGATAGCTTTCCAGCTAATGTATCTTCTTCTTTTTTTTTTTTTTTTTTTTTTTTTTTTACAGAGACAGAGAGAGAGTCAGAGAGAGGGATAGACAGGGACAGACAGGCTGGAATGGAGAGATGAGAAGCAGTCAATCATCAGTTTCCCATTGCGACACCTTAGTTGTTCATTGATTGCTTTCTCATACGTGCCTTGACCGTGGGGCTACAGCAGACCAAGTAACCCCTTGCTGGAGCCAGCAACCTTGGGTCCAAGCAGGTGAGCTTTTTTTGCTCAAACCAGATGAGCCCGCGCTCAATCTGGGGACCTCGAGGTCTCGAACCTGGGTCCTTCCGCATCCCAGCCCGACGCTCTATCCACTGCGCCACCGCCTGGTCAGGCTGTATCTTCTTCTTTAAGGACAAATTGGCACCTGTTTGGGTACCTGTTAAAAGCTAGATTGTAGATTTTTAAGTATATATTTCACATGAACAAAATCTGATCATTGTTTGAGGTGACATAGCGTAAAATAATTATGGTAATTACAAATAGGAGAAATTGTGTGTGTTTGCCTTAGCAAGACCGCATGATCCTTCATGTTTTTCTTTACTATTTTAGTTTACTCCTGGCTATTTGTTGCTGCCTATTTTCTCCAGGACACAGCAGGCAGGCAGTCATGGCTCTAGGTGGGGGGGAGGGGGGAGAGACAAAGGAAACAGTGTCAGCGACCCCAGCATTGACTTGTGAGAACAACACAGGGCACTCAGCCCCTTTGCCCTCCTCTTCCTCAGCTCTGAGACAGAATTAGAAAGATTCTCCCAGCTTTCAGAATCCATCATACTGAGTGCCTGATTAAATACACTGGGTCTGGTTTATTCTTGCATAGGTACGCCCTGTAAAAGTCATCTGTATGTGCTCTAGCATTCCCCAAAGCATGGAATACACTAGTCCAGTCTCACCTCGTTTTTCCGTTTTTCCTCATGAGGTTGCTGGCAGCCCAAGGAGCAACTTTCTGCTTAAGGGACCCCTGCAGAGAATGGCTCTTAGTGTGATCTCCAGGGTCAGCCAGACAAGCCAGTTATAAGCATGTTGATCCCGGGCAGGTCACTTTACCTCTGAGCCTTAGTTTCTTCATCTGTAAAAGAGGGTGTTGGTGGAACTTACCAAACAAAGCTATTTTGTGGGGATTAAATGAGGAACTACAGGTGAAGCTTGCAGCCCTGCACTTGGCACTCAATCAGTAGTTTATCATTAGTGGCTATTTGCATCATTATAATGGTCTTTATTTTGTAGTAAAAACAAACGAACAAAAAACATGGCCTAGAGTGCCTAACTGCCTTATATCCCCTGGGACAATGAATCTAACACAGTTGCAAAGAATTATTTCTGTAGGTGGAAAGAATACTCAGTTACTTCAAAGTCACAGAAGGAAAGTATTGACCCAGCACTATCTTGTCTGAATCTGTTACATTTATAACAGGAGCTCATTGTATATATGAAAGCCTTTAAATTGGTGAAAATTGATTGATTCAGTTTCAGTAAATTACAGTTCATAAATTCTGTTGACTGAGCCTCCTGTGAGGTGGGGAGGGGTAATCTGGGGAAGCAGGCAGATTTTTTGGGATGGAGCGATGACTGGGATCCAATACCAGGGCTCAGACTCTAATCTAGTCAGAAAGACACAAACAGGGCAGAGTGAGGTGGGGGCGGAGGCCAAGGAGTGGGGCTGGTCCCAGCTTGGACTGCCTTGCAGCAGCAATTGTATGTTCAAACCAAGATGTCAGTGTGGTTAGACCAGAGGTGGTGGTGGTGGGGGGAGGGGACAGGATGGGCCTACTTGTAGGGACTTGGAGACCACAGAGGAAAAGAGTGACAAAGTCTGACATACTTTGGAACAGGGTCTCTCTGGCTGTTGTACTGAGCATAGACGGGGGGGTGGGGGGCAGAGTGGGAAACCTGATGGGAGGCAGTCCACATGTACGATGACAGTATGTTAAGCCTAGGTGGCAGAAGTGTGGGGGGGGGGTTGCGAGAAGGGAAGGGATCTTAATTGTATTCTAAGGGTAGAGCTGTCAGGATATGCTGACCAACTTGGAGGTGGGTCTAAAGGACAAAACAGTCAAAGATGACTCCAAGGATTCTGTCTGGAGCAAGTAGGAGGATGGCACTGCCAATAGGTGAGGTGGAGAGGACTGGCAGAAGGGAGTGGGCACATGGGGAACCCAGATTTAGTGAGTTGGGTTTTTGATGCCCATCAGCCCATCAGACATCCCATGGAGAACTCCGGTAGGCAGCTGGACAGGCAAGTTGTTTTCTTGTTTTCACAGAGGTCCCGGAGGAGACAGAGGTCTGTCTCCAGATGCTGGCAGCCCTATGGTAGCAGTGCCAAGGGAGCCCGGTTCCCTGGGGCCCTGCCTGTTGCCTTCCTCCGGGACAGTGGACAGGTAGTTGCAGGTGGCTGGTCACAGGTGCACCTGCCACCGCAGCAGAATCAGAGGTGACCCCGATTTCCTGGAATCATCCTCAGGGCCCCAGCCACGTGTCCGTCGGCTCTCAAGGGCAACTTTCCTTTTGAAATAAAGCAAATGCCAAGCCTGACGTTGAAGAGGGGAGACACCTTTGCTTGGATTTACCCATTAGAACATGACATTTAAGTGGGGAGCCCGCCCGATGCCCAGGGTGCCCTGGGGTTCGCTCCAGCGGGCGGCGGGAGGAGGCCGCGCTCTCGCTCTCAGGGGAGGAGAAGGGGGCGGACACCGCACAGATCGCGCTCCACTCTGCTTCTGCGGCACAGACGGGGTTAATGGGCTCGTGCACCGGGTGGCGGGCGGGCAGCAGTGGTGCATTGTGGTAACGCAGCGCTGGGACCCGTGAGCACCCGCCGCCTCCGCCGGGCGGCCCACCGAGCTGTACGTGCGTCCTTGCGAGCCCCCGGAGCCTGGAGCCATGTAGCGCCCCGCTCGGAGGCCGCCCCGCCGCGGGGATGAAGGGACGCGGCTGCTGGGAGACGGCCTCCGTGCGCTCCTTCTGCAGCTCCGGCTGCCTGAATAAATTGAAGAAGGGTCAGTTTTGCCCGGCTTCCGCCTGGAGGCCCGGCTCCCCGCGCACGTACTCCCGGAGCCGGGCTTGCTGCATGATCAATCCACGCGAGCCTCTGATGTCACTCCCTCGCGGCGTGGGGAGCGCGGGAGGCTCGGGAAACCCCTGTCTCGGTACCCCACGGGCGTGCGCTCCGGATTCGCTTTACGCGCGGGGCATTTTTAGAGAGTGGGCTGCAGCTAAAGAGGTGTCCGTTTGATTAACCTCTGTAATAAGGAACTGAAACATAATCCAGAGCTTTCTGAAAAGGGGGAAGCAATGGTCCGTGTTTAATCCACCTACCTACGTCCAGAGTCTGCTTGGGGCCCTCATGTTCTGGAGCCTGGGCAGAATTGCTGCTTTGCCCACGATGGCTTCATCCTGGGGCTACATAAGGTGTCAGCTGTGTTCAGTCATGGCCCTCCCCTTTGCCCTCTGAGCAAGCTGTGACAGGTCAGGAGAGTCACTGTACTTGGCCTCCTGGTTTTGAGCAGTGGCCAACCCCGAGGCTGCTGCCCCCAGGGATGGTGGTCCTGAATGACAGCACCAGGGAGTGCGAGCACAATTGCCTGAGCGCTCCTTATCAGCATTGGGGGTGGGGGTGGGGCTTAGCTGTTTAAAGCAAACTCATTAAGCTCTAGCTTCAAATTTCTGATGCTTGAACCTTCATTACTGGAGATTATGCATGAGTGAAACTTGCTGTGAATACCTTAATGAGTGTTTCTGTTATAATTTGAAAGTTTGTGTGGTGGGTGGGTGGGATTCTTTGACCCTGTAGACCTAAAAGACATAGTGGCAGTTAATTTCACTTACTACTAATTTATTAGAAACATCTCCTTTTAGAAATGAACACCTTCTGAACTGTAATAAACTTTGCAATTAACTTTGCCTGCTGACTGGTCACACTGATGGCTTCATAAGGCCCTGGTGCAGGCATCCTAGAAGTTGCAGCCTCAGCCTTGGAGTCAGGTTCAACCATGCAAATTCTCCTGAAAAAACCACCTGAAGTCGTAGGGTGTTTGTAATTGTAAACACTGAAAATTTATTTCATGGGAAGCTGACACTATGGTTCTGTCTTAAGAGTCCGTTAAAGAAACTGCAAGTGAATTTGTCCAAAGTGTGATTGGTGTTCATTTCCAGTTTTCATTTTGGATAAAGTGTCATTTCTAATGCAGTTATGTTCTTTATCTAGTTTAAATGATATTCCTGTTTTTAGTTTGGACGGATTTATTCTGAGGGTGAAGTTTAGAGGTAGAAAATAATGAATTGAAAATATGCATCAGTTAGGAGTTAAATTGTTTTTCTTCTGTTGGCCTGCCTGATGCTTTTCTTGTTTGTCATTCTCTAGATTTGCTGCTAAAGGGCAGCATTGGGCTTGGTATCTACTTGCGTTCTGCCTGGTTGTGGGATGAATGCTCACCTTTGTCAGGTGTGACCAAAGCAGTTGCACCTCAAGAGTGGTGACAGGGTAACAAGTTTTTTGCCAGAACTTCTGGGCCAGACCTTCCCTTTCCCCCTGCTGTCAGTGCCCCACTCTGTGCAGTGGGCCCGGGGGTGGGGGATTCAGGGAGGTGGTGTATTGGGCATGGTGCTTAGAGCCGGGCCTGGAGCAGAGCCTGCTGTGCTGGCAGGGAGGCCCAGGAGCCAGTGCAGTGGTCAGCAGTATCAAGGACTCAGCCTTAGTGTCAGCAGCCCCGGGGGCAAGCTACAGTGTGTCTCCCTTGGGTGCCCTATGTAATAGTGAGCTTAGGAAGGCCAGAACGGAGTTTTCAGGAGAAACTGGAACTCTCTCAGTTTTTAAATGTTGGCCAAAATACATTTCTTTAAAAACACTCAGGCAGGACAATGCCTGTGAACCTTGGCAGCTAAAGAGAGAGGCATGAGAGAGGCAGAATTGGGGGCTGCGGGAGGCGTGGCCAGCTGTCAGCATCGAGAGGTGGGAGCCTCCTGGTCCCTCCTGCTGTGGGTGTGACAGGCATGGGGGTGGGACTGGCCTCTTTTCAGACACATTGAAAGGTATTTTTTTATTGATTTTAATTTATTGTGTTTACATAGATTCTAGTGTCGCCCCAAATATATCCCCCTCCCCCCTATTCCCCTCAACATCTCCCTTGCCTCCTTCCCCACAGCATCCTCCCCCCTTCCCTTCAGGTTTATCCCATCCTATCATCTCCTTTCCCTCTGGCCCCTTTGATCCCTCTTCTGTCTCAGTTCCGTTCCTCAGTTCACATTGTTCATTGGATTCCTCAAATGAGTGAGGTCATATGATATTTTTCTTTTTCTGCCTGGCTCATTTCACTTAACATAATAGTTTCCATGTCCACTCATGTTGTCGCAAAAGGTAAGATTTCCTTCTTTTTCATGGCCCCATAGTATTCCATTGTGTATAGACACATTGAGAGGTATTGAAATGAGAGGTCACTCCAGTCAAATTTCTCCTTAGAAATTGTATCAAGCTGGGCTTGCAGCCTGCCCTGGGGGGGGGGGGACTAAGTGACCATTTCAGTGGAGGACAGCATTGGGGCTCGGGATCCCTCTGCATAGCTGGGCATCAGGGGGTCTGGGTTCTTGTCCTGAGAGCTACTGGGCTGGGTGGCCATGAGCAAATCCTGCCCCTCTGTGGGCCTTAGTTGTCCCCATCCCCATAAATAAGGGGAGGTGTGGGTTGAGAAAGACTGGCCTCCCCCCTGTTCTCTCACGTGGGCACATGAAAAGGGGCCCTGGGGACAAGTCTGTTGATAGGAGGTTGCTCCTCAGTGGGCAGTGCCATGTGCAGATTGCTCCTTTACCACTTGACGTTCCGCTAGCTTCTTAGCCTTTTTGAGCCTCAATTTCCTCATCTAAAAGATGATAGGAAGGCTACTTACCTGTTTGGGAGGTTGAAATGAGATACTCTGTGTATCTATACCTAGAAATGTATCTCTATCTATTTATCTATGTGTGTGTGTGTGTGTCTCTGCTTCAAATGGCCAGGTGCCAAATGGGGAAATGTCCACTTAGTCTTATAAGCTCTGAATTCAGCCCTTGGCAGCTCACTTCTCAGCCTTTGGCACTCACACATGTGCACACACAAATGTATATAGGCCCTCTGCATCTTTTCTTTATGTAAAGATGTAGTTTTCAGAATGTAAAGCTCTGAAATTGCAGAAAATAGAGACCTCTCATTCTGGCCTTACCAGAGGTCAGGGCCAGGTGGCCTTGGGCAGCCCTGCCTTTGACACATTCCTAAGGTTGTCACTTTCTCATTTGGGACCTCCGAGAGCCCCTGCATGCCCACCACCCAGCCTCCATCTTCTGGCTGGTAGCACTTTTTGTTAATGTCAATTGCTGAACTGTACTTGGCAGAGACTGGGTGATGTGGCAGGGAAACGGAGGGATCAGGGATGTGAGTGCCAGGTACTTGAATGTTCTGAGAGGGCTTGTTTTGAGGGTTTTTTGGGTTTGTTTGGGGTTTTTTTTGCATTTTTGAAGCCTAGGACAGGCGCCATTCTCAAAGAAGCCTCAGGGTGTAGGGTCCTTCAAAAAGTTACGGGCGCCTGACCTGTGGTGGCGCAGTGGATAAAGCGTAGACCTGGAAATGCTGAGGTTGCCGGTTTGAAACCCTGGGCTTGCCTGGTCAAGGCACATATGGGAGTTGATGCTTCCAGCTCCTCCCCCCTCTCTCTCCTCTCTCTGTCTCTCTCTCTCCCTCTCTCTCTCCTCTCTAAAATGAATTAAAAAAAAAAAGTTACAGGCAGGGTCTTTTGTCTGCTGGGGTACCTGGGAGGAAGGACTGAGGCTCTCTGCTCCAGTCATCGCGCATGCGTGTGCAGATGAGCCTCCTAGTGCCAGGGGATGCGCATCTTCCGCCTCACTGGGCCTGGCGTCACGGTACAGCCTCATTCTGCTCTGCCCACTGGCCAGATGTCCTTGCCTATCCCTCACATTTTAATCAAGTTCATCCTTTCAGGCCCAGTGCCCATTTCAGCTCTTCCTGAAGCTCCCCCTACCCACCAAGGCTGGCAGTGACCCCTTTCCTCAGACCTCTCCTGGGGGTCCCTTCTGCTGCAGCCCAGGTTGAGTACAAGTTGGCTCCTCTGAGGCTGTGTGCTCCCACAGGTGGAGGCAGGGTCTCACCTCTGTCTGATGCACCCCTCCCACCCTCAGTACTCAGCACTTTTGCATAATTGCTATTCCATAACCAACCTACCAGCATAGAAATGAACAGAGGGAAGGGCCATCTGAGGCCAAGTGGCAAGTGCATACTTAGCTGGACTTTTCCCCTTCCAGCTGAGGTCCTTAGCCTCCTGTGTTTCCTCTGGGGTTTCTCCTGATTCAGTGGCACTCTCCCGACTCAGGATAGAGCAGTGGGTGGAGTCTGTCCCGCTTCCCCCCCTCCTAGTCCCACTATAGTGAGTGCCTACCCTGGGACAACAGGAAAAGGTCAGAGCTGTGGGAGGTAGAGGCTCTTAGATAAACCTGAGGCATCATGAAAAGCTTCCCGGGGGAGGTGACACCCAGCTGGGTATGGGAGGATGAGGATGGGTGGGTTAGGCAGGTGAAGAATGGGGGCAGACAAGTGCTCAGATTTGAGTGAGGCGTTGGGGTCTCATGACAGGTGAGAGGTGGGAGTGGGCCCCACTGGTTGGTTGGATCATAAAGGAGGGCAAGAAGGGGCGTACGATCTGCTGGCTCTAGAGGTGGTGTGAAGGAGGCTTCAGGGTAGCACCTACCTCATTTAAGTCCTTCCTGTGCTCAAGGAGAGGAAGGACGTCTGGCCTTGTGAGAGTTCGCTGTTACTTGGTGTGCTACATGAAAATAGGACATTCTCTTATAGACATGTCACTTGGTGGACCCTCTGTCTGCTTACCTGTAGGATTCTATAGGTAAGAATTCACCTGGTGAATTAACCGACAGCTATAATATATAAAAGCCCTTGCCTCCTCCTGACACATGGTAGCTGTGTATTACTAGTAGTATTAATATTATTATTACTGTGTGCATCTCTCCCACTATACTTACATGCATACATACTGTTTCACAAGGAGATACCAGTCAGGGAGCCATGTTTCACTGTTGTAATTTTCACAGAGGCTGAGGAGAGTGTCAGTGAGCCAGCCTGCCAGGCATCCATGGGATTCTGTGCGTGGTACAAGTCTAGACTTCAGAGATGAGACCCGGGGGTGATGCGGGAGAGGCCACTCCAGCATCCCCATCTGGTGGAGCATGAAATAAGGGGTAAATGGGAAGGCCTTGGTATGTATTGATATATATAGGGGCTCTATCAGGGGTAGCAGATACATTGACTCTTAGCTATGTCATTGTACAGATGGGGAAACTGAGGCTAAAGGAAAAGAGGTGACCTTCCTAAGATCACACAGGCAGAAGCAGGACCAGAGCGTGCACGTTCTGCCAGCACTGACCATGTTACAGTAACAGAATCGAGGGTCAAAGGGCAGGGAGGGCGATAGACTGAGAAGATGCTGGACTCTCGAGGAGCCTGACCTGAGTGGAAGCCACAGTCAGGGGCTTGGGGGCTCAATTTCTGGGGTGGAACCTGGAAAATGTTGAGTGTGGTGATGGGGAGGGGGTTCTTGCTGAAAGAGGCTAAATAGCAGAGGGAAGTTTCAAATATTTTGAAGCTTTTGAGTCGAGTGAAGAGCAGTAAATGGTAAGAGAAGACAGAGTAATTAGTGTCTTTTGTTTAGCAGAAAATCTGGTCATTCACTCTGTGCTGAGAACTGTCCTAGCAGCTGTGTGGGGCACACAGTGTCCACAGCCAGGTGACAGGAACCCAGAAGGGCTGAAGCCTGGGCAGCATCCTTCTGATCTTTCCCACACTGTTAGCAGATGGTGGGCCACGACCCTGGCTGGTGGAACGCAGAGCCCAGGAGGTGCCAGTCATGCCATGGAGAGAAGATCTGAGAGTGTACACACAGCCTGAGGGACGTGAGAGTCCACGGGCTCTGAGGCAGGGCGCTGCCTGGGGGTGGAGAGGTGGGCAGCGGAGTACAGCATGGAGGGCCCTCTATGGGCAGTACCTAAGGGGGTGGGTTGGGTGGGCTACATGCAAAGGTGTCCGGGATTGGGAGAATAGCATGTTGGGGGCACCAAGGGGGACCATGCACATGCGTGCCTGTGGGTGTCGCTGTGTAGGGAGAGGGGAGAGCTAAAGGCAGGGAAGAGACAGAAGGGGCAGGACAGGTAGGCCGAGCAGGCCTCCCCAGTGCTTTGGGCTAGCTGTGCTCTAGCTCACCTCTGCAACAGGCTTCCTGTCTGCGCCATCTCTGAGCCTCCGGGTGGTGAGTGCACTTCAGGAGTGACCTCTGCCTCAGGCGCAGCAGAGAGTAGAAGCAGGTCATGCGTTCACAGCCATTCTCTTTAGCAACAGCGTGCCAATGGGGAGGGGATTAGCGGTGTGGGGGTGACGAGGCTGTGATAGGCCCTGGGCGGCTTCGGCCAGGGATCTATTGCCATCAGAGGCCCGGCGAGCCTGCGGGTGTAGTGTGCTTTGTGGGGAGCTGGTTCATTTGTTGGCAGATTGGTGTGCAGGGCTGCAGTGGACCCATTTGGTGCCCATCTTTAGAAAAGCGTACTCCTTCCTCAAAACCCTTTACTTGCACCTGTTTGAAACTTTTAATATACCAACTTTGTCTGAACAGTGTTCTTTCATTTGTTGGACACATTTATATATATATAAAAAAATCTACAGTGCCTATTGTGAAAGGTGCCAGCTAGGGTTGTGTAACCTGCCCAACCATATGTAATAGCCCTATTAATGATAAACATTTAACAGGAGCAGTGGTTAGTGGGGTCCTGAGGACTATCCACGACTTCTGTCACCTCCAGGCAGAGAGAGAGAGAGCTGACCATTTGCCAAGCTAAGAGAAATGACCCTACAGGGAGCCTGGCACAGGCCAAAGTGGGACCAGGACATGGAGAGGCCCTGGGAAGCCAGGTAGGAAGGCCTCGGGGTGGTCAGCAGAAGTGGGGACAGGAGCCTCGGAGCCTGTGTGGAGAGCGGGGCAGCCTGGGTCTGGTGGTGTAAAGTCAGGCTGGAGCCCCAGGACTGACGGGCTTGCTCTAGGTATAGCTCCCTCTGACCTCCTCAAGGAGTGTTGTGTAGCACCGCCCTCTGCGGACACCTGGTTTTCCTGTCAAGTGCCAGTCAGCTCAGACTGGCAGCAGCATCTGATCAAATAGATGAACAATATGAATAAAGATGAAGTAATGGGCTTTGGGCTGCCAGAGATAAATTTCCTTTTATGTACTGCTTCCCTCTGACGTGTGTGTTGAATAATGATGCCTGACGCACATCTTCAGAAATAGTAGCTGCTCAGGCTGGGCGGTGTGGTGAGGCGGAAGGAGGCCCCACTTGGGGAACAGATCCCCACCTGGCAATGCCCTTTGGCAGTCCTCCAGGGCCTGGCATGCCCAGCATACTTCTGGTTAGAGGCCAGATGTTTTTCCTGAGAGGCTAGAACTGACAGCCAGCCAAGCCCCCTGGGTATATTCCTCCCCTCCCAGGATATTTTTACATCAGAAGCAGAACAGTTTGTATGGGGTGGGACCCCTGGAGCAGGACTGTGAGCTCATTTACCATTTGGCAGAGGCTCATCTGCCTGATAAAATTCTCTTCTCATACCCACTCCTCACCCCCCTCCAACACACCCACCCACCCACCCACATGCATGCACACGAGCTTTGTTCTTGGTCAAACTCTGAGGTTCACCTCAGCCAATCCTCTGCCCCCTTTACATTTATTATTTTTAAGGGTTATTTACCATTAAGGCAACAATTCCAGATGTTCAAGATCGTGGTGTTTTCATAGCTCCAGTACCCCAGAGGTCACTGTTTTTAGGTCTTTATTTTTAGTCAGTATTTTTCCTTTATGTGAGCATCCTTTTTACATCATTGGGATATGAGAAGTTTTGCCATTTTCACATGACTGTACATCTCAAGCGCTTTCCCACATTATCGCAGGCCTACTCTGTATCTACTGAGTGGCTGTGGATTGCCTTTCCTTCTGTTAAACATTTTGGTTCTTCCCAGATTGTCAGAGCCAAGCTGTTGCCTGAGCATCTTTGGCATTTAAAATGTTCTTTGGTGTTTCTTTCTGGGGCAGATTCCCAAGAGTATGATCACTGAGTCGAAGGGTGCTACTGCTTTCCTGTGGCACCTATCGCCCTTTGGCCAAAGCGTTCTGGTCCGTGTTGCTCTAGGGGCTGGGTGTGGACACCTCCCCTGCATTAAACTTTCATTGTCCTGACAGTGTTTTTGACCAGGCGTAATGTTGTGCCTTGTTAGTGTTTTAACTTGCATTTGACTAACCAAAAAGGACGAATTTTCTCCTCAGGTCATTGTAATTTGTGGTTGTCCTTCCATAGCCCATCAGCTGCATCTTCCACATAGATGGAAACCCAAAGGGAAGTATTATGAATGTTGTTGGTGTTATTTTGGATATGGCTGGAATCCAAACCAGACAGAACTTCTTAGAAGCCTGGCAACCGTTCCACTTTGCTTGGTGGGTGGGGTTCAGCTAAGTGGTCCCTGAAACTGTCATTTCCCAGCGGGATCTGCTAGGTTCCTGGTTCAAGAATTATTAAGGGTTTCAAGACAGAGACAGCTAAGTATTAAACCAAGTATGGCGCCCCTCTGACTTCAGCCCTGTGTGACTGCATGGGTCACATGCATGGGATGGCCACGCCCCCTCCATCTCCTGGAGTCATCTAGCTGGAAGTGGACAGAGTTTAGCAGTGGCTGTCTGACTGAGTTCTGTCCACCTTTTAGCTTTCCCAGGGACCATTCTAGATCCCGGCATGGGCTGGCTTCTGCCGTGGGGCTGGTTATGGTTACCAGAACCCTGTGCTCCTGCTCTTCTTATCCTGTGCTGGTCGTGTGCCCTCCCTGGTTTTCTCAGCCCTGCAGTTAATTGTTTTTAGTCCATGGCATTTCTGTGCCCACCTTCCCCTCACCTTGACCTCCGGTGGCTCTTTCT
The DNA here is from genome assembly GCF_036850765.1 of Saccopteryx bilineata. NCBI lineage: Eukaryota > Metazoa > Chordata > Mammalia > Chiroptera > Emballonuridae > Saccopteryx > Saccopteryx bilineata. The sequence goes on along the minus strand of NC_089491.1, from coordinate 256,746,471 downwards.
AGTGGAGAGCTGGCTCTTCTCCTGGGCCAGGCAGAAGAGCAAACATCTCACTGCCAGGAATAGTTCACCTTTGTCTCACCCACTTTTATCTTCCCTTTCCCATACCTGCTCCTTGCCAGCCCAGGGCTAGGAGGAGCTGCTGCTTGTATGGTGAGAAGTTGGTAACTCAGTGGGTTGCAGATAAGTGCCATCAGTAAGGACTGATTGTACTTGCTGTTAATTAGAAATGCCAGGCTGTCTCCCTTCCCCACGCTCCCTTCCAAACAGCAGAGGTTCCCCGGGGACTGTTAACTTTTCAGGGGGCTCTGAAACGTGGCAGCATTTTGAATGAGCTAGAAGGGTTTCTGGAGAAGGATGGGGGATGACCCCTGGTGCAGGTGTTGGTGGCTTTGTGCAGGGGATCTGGGGCTGACTGCCCAGCTTGCCAGGCATTCTGGGAGTTTCTCCCCATGAATTGCACCGAGTTGGAGTTTTCTTAAATGGCCTTTGTCTTGATTTAGCTCTTACCCTCATGGGAAATGTAGCATTACACTTGCGGGTTTTTCCCACATTTTTCCGAGTTTGAATTAGGAAGTTCTCACATTGATCTGACAAGGGTTCAGTTACCCACATGAGGGGAAATCATGTAGCCATAGAATGCCAAGCTGTTAGTCATACAGAGGGAGGCCACCAAGCCAGCTGTTCACTACTCGGATAGAAAGCCAAACACACAATCCCCAGTCATTGCCATTTGGCTGTTAAAATAATTTGATTTTTTTCTAGATTGCAGAGATAATTCATGCTCATTGTTGAAAATTTAGTAAACAAAAACATTTAGAAGAAAATAAAAAGTACCTATAATTCTATTGCACAGTTATAACCACGAATAATAGCTACTATGCATTGAGAACTGGTGCAATACACCTGCATGTATGATTCCTTGATCTCTTTCACCCTGAGCCCCAGGTAGTTTGAGGTCCATCCATCTCATTTTGCAAATGTGGGAGCTGAGACTTAGAAACAGACAGAAGTTGGTGGGTCCTAGCCTTAGTGAGTAGTCGCATACCCAGCCACTAGTCTCCATATGTATGCACTGTTGTATTTTTGTGTGTGTATGACAGACAGAGGGACAGATAGGGACAGACAGACAGAAAGGGAGAGAGATGAGAAGCATCAAGTCTTCATTGCAGCACCTGAGTTGCCCAGGCTTTCAAACTGGAGACCTCAGTGTTCCAGGTCTTCGCTTTATCCACCATGCCACCACAGGTCCGTTTTGTCTAGTTCTGTTCATTGCTAAGAGAGTATTGAACTTTTTAATAATAATTGTAGATTTCTCTTTCTCCATTTATTTCTGTTTTGCTTCATGTACTTTCAAGCTTAGTGATGAGATATATTCACATTCAGGAATTTGTGTCATCTTGATGAATGGACTTCTTTTGTCATTATGAAATTTCCCTCTTTCTTTCTGTCCTCAGACCTTCTTTCAGATGTTAATAAGGCCAGTGCAGCTTTCTTGTAATTGCTGTTTGCCATTGGTTTCTTTTTCTAATGTTTTCTTTTAACCCATTGGTATCTTTATATTTAAAGTGTGTTTCATAGAAAAAGCATATGATTGGTACTTTATCTGTGCTTTTATTTACAGGGAGTTTATAGATAGAATATAATGAGTCTTTCTTTGCTTTTTTTTAATTTAGTTTAATAGTCTCTGACTTTTAATTCGAGACCAGTTTTTAAGTCAATGTAATTATTGATATGGCTGGGTTTAGTTTAAATCTACCATTTTGCTATTTGTTTGGTCTAATCTATTTTTGGGTATGTGTATTTTCTCTTTTCCTGCCATCTGTGGTTATTTTTAGTATTTAATGTTCTTTCCTTTATTAGCTCATAACTATACATCGTTCTTTTCTCAGTGGTTGCTCTGGGTTTACATTACACATCCTTAGCTCTTGATAGTCTTCCTTCAAATTATATACCATCTCAGCTATAATGTAAGAGTCTTACAACGAGGTACTTTTCCTCTTCTGCCACCCTTTCTACTGTGTCCTGTTTTACTTTTTTTTTTTTTTTTTTTGTATTTTTCTGAAGCTGGAAACGGGGAGAGACAGTCAGACAGACTCCCGCATGCACCCTACCAGGATCCACCTGGCACGCCCACCAGGGGGCGATGCTCTGCCCCTCTGGGGCGTAACTCTGCCTTGACCAGAGCCACTCTAGCGCCTGGGGCAGGGGCCAAGGAGCCATCCCCAGCGCCCAGGCCATCTTTGCAACAATGGAGCCTTGGCTGCGGGAGGGGAAGAGAGAGACAGAGAGGAAGGAGGGGGCGGGGTGGAGAAGCAAATGGGCGCTTCTCCTATGTGCCCTGGCCAGGAATCAAACCCGGGTCCCCCGCATGCCAGGCCGACGCTCTACCGCTGAACCAACTGGCCAGGGCCCTGTTTTACTTTTGAAGATGATATGAACCCCACTTTTTTCTTGTTCTATATAGTCAATTATCTTTGAATGAAATTTTAAAGTGAGAAAACCATTGTCTTTTATATTTACTCATAGAGTTACCTTTCCTAGCACTCTGTTTTTTTGTCTGGATCTGAGTTTCCATTTGGTATCATTTTCTTTCAGCTTGAAGAACTCCCTTTAACCAGTTTTGTTAAAGGTCAGCCAGCCACAATTCCCTCAGGTTTTTTGTGCCTGAACATATCTTTACTTTACCTTTATATACTTTAAGATTTTTATTATACTTATAAGATAATAAATCCAAAGTAAAATTTGGTGACTATCAAAGAGCAACATATTTTTAGGTTTCATTTCTCTAACCCTGCCAGTAAGTCTGTTTCAGGGCTCGCAGCAGATGACCGACCGCAAAGGGACGTCTGACGTCACAAGCCGAGAAGTCCTGGCAAACTCCCATAAAAGACAATCCTTTGTCCAACAGCCAATTAAATGATGTCACGACCCTTCTCACTCCCCTCCCCCAAACCCTTAAAACCCAGTCCCAGGCTGTGCCTGGCCCCGTGACTCTCCCTTACGAGTCAGCCCGGCAGGGTTCCTTTCTTCCTTTCAATAAAGCCTGTTACTCTGGTCTTTTTGGACTCCCATGGATTCTAACACACACACTAACACACACACACACACACACACACACACACAGATATATATATATATATATATATATATATATATATATATATATATATATTTTTTTTTTTTTTTTTTTTTTTTTTTTTTTTTGTATTTTTCCAAAGTTAGAAACGGCAAGGCAGATAGATTCCTGCATGTGCCTGACCGGGATCCACCTGGCATGCCCACCAGGGGGTGATACTCTGCCCATCTGGGGTGTTGCTCCATTGCAGCTGGAGCCATCCTAGTGCCTGAAGCGGAGCCCGTGGAGCCATCCTCAGTGCCTGGGCCAACTTTGCTCCAGTGGGGCCTTGGCTGCGGGAGGGGAAGAGAGGGATAGAGAAGAAGGAGAGGGGGAGGGGTGGAGAAGCAGATGGGCGATTCTCCTGTGTGCCCTGACTGAGAATTGAACCCGGGACTTCCACATGCCGGGCCAACATTCTACCACTGAGCCAACCAGCCAGGGCTTCAAAGAGCAATATTTTTTAAAAAACAAATCTGATATGGCTGTTAAAACTATGAACAGTTGTTTTTAGAACCATTTATATTTCTAGATTTAAGTAAGCCACATTCACGATTTAACATTTTTCATTGAATTCAGAAGAAAAAAAGCTATAAATTCCTACCAATGGAAAATAAGATTATTCTATTAGTCAGCAATGATCTCTTCTCGGCCTCCCCAGTATGTTCCATTATAAACAAATTTACCCTTTAAGTAGAGCATCAATTATAAACAAAATGAAAGAAGATTACCACACTGAGGTCATACCATATAGTCAAGTACCAAGAATGTTGAAAAAGTTTAACTGAAACTTAGCAAAAAGAGTTATTTCTCACTTCATTAACCAGTGAAAATAATCTTCATTTATACACACTCTTACTTACAGTAGGAAACATACATGAATAGTGAATACTTAAGCAAAAATGTCTCCATCATTGCACTTTGAATGCCTTCATGATTTAACAAATGGAAAGATTTTCTGAACCCATCTGCTCTTCCACAGAACCTAATGCAATGCTAAAATTCTTTCATGGATGAATCATGCAATAAGTAATAAAAAACACCTTCCCTGCCTAATCTAGATTAGTAATATGCAGTACTAGTTAAAATATATACCACATTTGGCCCTGGCCGGTTGGCTCAGCAGTAGAGCGTCAGCCTGGCGTGCGGGGGACCCGAGTTCGATTCCCAGCCAGGGCACATAGGAGAAGCGCCCATTTGCTTCTCCACCCCCCCCCCTTCCTCTCTGTCTCTCTCTTCCCCTCCCGCAGCCAAGGCTCCATTGGAGCAAAGATGGCCCGGGCGCTGGGGATGGCTCCTTGGCCTCTGCCCCAGGTGCTAGAGTGGCTCTGGTCGTGGCAGAGTGACGCCCCGGAGGGGCAGAGCATCGTCCCCTGGTAGGCAGAGTGTCGCCCCTGGTGGGCGTGCCAGGTGGATCCCGGTCGGGCGCATGCGGGAGTCTGTCTGACTGTCTCTCCCCGTTTCCAGCTTCGGAAAAGTAAAAAAAAAAAAAAAAAAATATATATATATATATATATATATATATATATATATATCACACACACACACACACCACATTTGAGACTGTTATAGCAGAAAATGTCAGGCATTTGTTCATTTTAAACAATGAACTCTGTTGGGTTAAACAGAGCTATTTCTGGGCAGAAGGAAAGTCGTACAGTTGTCCATCAAATGCTTTTCCCCAAGGATTCTGGCTTTCCAGAGTTGTTGTCTTTTGACCTGAGGGCTTTTCTGTGTCCCCGCCCCTGATGCTGTACACCCCATTTCATGTCCATTGGTCAGGATGTTGTTTGCTTGGCTGGGCAAAACATTTTTATTCTAACATTTATTTCTACTTCGTTTCTTCCAGCTGTTAAAGAGTTTTTGCCTAAGATAAAAGGACAAACACATTTAACTAGGGCTTATGGTAGTTGTCACTTTAGTTGATTCAGTTTTATTTCCTTCATTACTTTTTTGTTTGTTGGTTTAAAAATGTAGGCCTAGATTCTCAAAAAACAATCAACAATCCTAAGAAAATGTAAATGGTAATCAAGGCCGTTCCGTGGAAGCAACACTGGTGCCGAGGGATCCTGTCTGACCCTATGGTAGTTCCATGTGGAGATCAAGTCCAGCTTCATCTGCCATTTCGTGAAACAGCATGCTCACTTGGTTTTGTGGTGTTACTAGGGTTATAGTGGTACTCACTGTGTCTTCCTTCCATTGGTTATGTTGGAACACCCAGTGTTTCAAATGGGTGTTTAGATTTGTTCATCAGGGCAGAAATCTTTCCAAGGTTCATACTCCTCAATGTAGCAACCATAGACTTAACCACGCCTGCCATGGGCGTGGTCACCTTGCCCACTGGGGCTGCAGTTGGACTCTGGCTGCCGCAGCAGCGACCCTAACACTCATTCTCAGGAAACTAACAGCTTGGTTCTTCAGGCGGACTGCATTTTCAGCATGTATTCTTGCAACTTCTGTACTGCCTTTCTGAATAGCCTTTTAAATCTTGGCCTTTTCAGCCTTTTCTTCTTTATAGCATTTCTTGGCATTCCTATTAAGTTCTTTTGCAGCAAACGTCAAGGTAAATAGGTGTTTCTCCATATTCGACATGGTCCCATGACTTTTCTCGGGAGGCAACAGCCCAGACAGCGGCAGGGGTTTGATGTGAGGGGGCTCTGAATTCTGGCACCTAGATTTGTGACCCCACTTTCTGTTTCCGCACGAGACCGGCTCTATTACCTACATTTTGAAGGGTATTTTTATGAGAAATAGAATTCTGGGTGGGTTCCCCCCCCATCACTATAAAGAAACTGTTCTTTTGTCTTCTGAATTATATGCCCACTGCCCCCACATTCTTTCTCAGGGCCCCAGTAGCCAAAGTCCAGGTCAGAGCTGCCCTCCAGATGACTGTAGCTAGGCACCTCACCTCACAGAACCTGGGCGCCTTTGACATTTGGGAGGGACATAAGCAGACTCCATAGCACAGGGGTGTGATGACCCTGATGGGAACTTGTTGGGTAGCGTGCTTAATGAATGGTAACGTGGCTTTGTGCTGTCACCAGACAGTGGCTGCTGCTGTTGCCTGGGTCTCTGCCTCAGGCTTACTGCTCCAGAAAAGGGGCCTGTTGTAGGACATAGCCATTGCAAGGCCCGAGGCCCCCTAGTCCTGAATGGCCTTTAATATTCCTCAGCACAGCCCCCACTCCTGCTCAGTCAGCCCCACCCCTCCCTTCCAGCATGGATGGACTTGGTGCAAAGGCACCAGAAAGTTCTCAGCCACAGGGTGGCCTGTGTAAGGAAAGCCCCACCAAGCTTCTATGGCGCCAGCCTGAAATGGGTCTTAGGTGGAAACTTGGCCCAAAGATGTTGGATCTCTGCACACTGCTTGTAATTCAAGCCCACCTACCTGACTGCGGGGTTTCGGATTTTGCTGGATCATGTTCTGACAGCCTCACAGGCTGCGTGGTGCGTGTGTCTTTGGGTGTGTCCAGGTTTCTTCCTTGGCCCTGTGGCATATGTCAGAAGTCCTTGTGCATGAAGTGGCCCCACAGTGGAGGGGAGGGTCCCAGCCTGGCTCTCAACACCTAGCAGGGTGTTGCTGCTCAAGTTGTGAGGAGCCTCCTTGTGGGCTCAGAGTGGCTCCTGAGGAGAGGGTTCCCCACTCTGGGGTAGAGAGCCCACTGGCACAGCCCAAGGTGGGCAATTGGCCCTCTTTTCAGGCTCTGCTGTGAGATAAGGTTCTTCCTTTCCTATTCTTACCCTCTTGCCTCCTGCTCCCTTTGTCTCAGCCTACTCTTCTCTCCCCTGGCCTCTGTGGCCCTCATCTCTACCACGTGTCCCCACTGAGGTTCCTGAGGCAGTATTTCCTGACGGGGCACAAGCTCCTAGTCACCAAGACTTGGCAGTCTGAACTGCCCCTTTGAGGTTTCGGGAACAGTCACCTTTAATTTCTTGGCACATATTACCACATGTTGGAATTTCCATTTCTTTTAGAAAATAAACCAATTTACTAACTTACAGTAAGAAACGTGATTGCCGAGAGCCTGAGAGTGAAGCCCCTGACCCAGCGGAGGGCAGTTGTCCTTTGAAGGAGGCTAGGCGAGCAGGTGGTCTGGGCGGGGCTGTGAGAGGTGGCCGGCCTTGACTGCTGGCCTCGCGGGGAAAGGCAGGCTCAGTTCCACTGCATTTGTCTTCGCCCAGGCTCCTCTCATGCTGCTGCCTTGCCGAATATGGACTTTTCTGTGGCTTCATTATTTTCAGATTGATTTCCTTCTTAGCAGCAACTGCTCAGATAGCTCTTCCCCAGCCTCGGAAGCCATCCACCCTTAGTGGTGTTTGCACTGGTCCTGCTAATAGGTTTCCTCTAAGCTGTGGGCAATGACTGCAGGTCAACAGGTACGGACACGAAGAGACAGGCCAGGGAGACGATGGTGGGCCTGGATGGGGGTGCAGCCTCCCCGGGAGCTGCTTCCATGCTGACTGATGACGGGGGTGGAGGGGTGCAGGGGTGCTGGCCAAGGACTCCCTGAGTCTTTTCCACTGCAGCCCCTCAGCCCCTTTCCTTCTCCTTCCCCCCGACCTTGTCTCCGAGTCCCGGGTCCTGATTCCCAGGCGACGGCTCTGGGCTCTGCTTGCTCTGCTGGTGCAGCTACTCCTGCAGGCAGCTTTCTGCTCCATGGCAGTGTCCCGTGAATCCCGGCTTCCAAGGCTTCTTTATAAATGACCAGTTCTGTTGAGCTGTCAGATAGGGGGGTTGCTTACATGGTCAGAGGATTATTTCCTCTTGCTCCCCCTCTCACAGTGTGACTAGGTGAGGAAGCCCGGGCCCAGGGTTGAGTGTGTGCCTTTGTTCACCACAGCTGGTTGCCTCTCCTGCAGGGGAGTCTGGGTCTGCCTGGTAGAGGCCTTTCCTTTCACAGGGGCAAACACCAAGGCCCGGAGCAGAGAGGGTATCTGCTCAGTCACACAGCCTGGTGGTGGCCGACCCAGCACCTAAGCTGAGGACCTGCCCACCCAGCAGTCTCCCTGATGGCCTGGGAACATAGAAAACAGACAATAAAGGACTAGGTTGGGACCTGAAAAAGCCTTCAAGTCTGCCAGGCACAGGAACGCCCTCCTTGGCCTCACTGACTCTCATTATCGGCCTCTGCCAATCAGTTCTGGGGTGAGGCTCACAGCCCCCAGCAGCTTGAGGACACTTTGCCGCCCTGAGGATGATGGGTCGTGAGGGAGGACTGCCCACTGCCCTTAGTGCCCTCCAGAAAGATTGCTCAGAAGCATGTGCCTGGATCCCAGCTTCAGGGACCGTGACCCAGAACTAGGAGAGGGATGGGAGGGGCTTAGGAGGAGCCAAAACAGCCTCCGCAAAGGCTTCTCACCCCTGCCCTTTTTCTCATGGCCTCACTCTGGGCCTCTTCACTTTAAACACATTATGCCAGCTTTACTGGTGTAGCCATTAGGGACAAGTTGTCCATAAGTGGAACTTCAGATGGCTGTCTCTGCAGGCCTGGTGGGACAGGGCTCAGGGACTGACTGCAGGGGCTCAGACTGGCAGTGAACAGGTAGTTGTGTTAACCTGGCCCCTGGTGCTCCTGGATCACGGGGCACCTGCCTTTCAAGGGACAGGAATCCTGACCCCAGAGAGATCGCCTACTTGGGTATTCTTGGTTCCCTGGCAGTTATGGATTTGGGACAATGGAGGCAGTCCCCACCCTGTGCAGCAGGTTCCAGGGGGCAGGGAAGCGTTGCCTCTGGCATCAGACAGATGGATGAGGTTATCTTGAGGAGGGCTGCTGCTGATTTTCTTCACTACTATTGGCTTTTCTCCACAGGGCTTTTCGATTTTGCTGCCTTCAGCACGATCATTTTCATAGCCAGGTGGTAATGGCCGAGGTGTGTGGTCTCACTGCAGGCCAGGCACGGGGTGAAGCACTTTACAGGTGTATTAACCCATTTTACAGATGAAGAACTAAAGGTTGATATTCAGTGATTGTGTAAGGTCACAGGGGTGATAAATAGTGAAGTGGACCTTCCAGGGCCGCTTGACTCATAAAGGGGGAGAGAGTCTCTAACTTGGCTTGTTAAACAGAACGGGCTGCTTTAACCCCTTGTTTCTCTAAGACACAAATTTGCATGTCTGCCTTATGTGGAGCAAAGTGGGAGATTCCACCTCAGGAGGGACTGGGGCCCCCCTCCTTGCCTTTCCCACAGACTTCTGCCTGGACCGAGACTCCACCCGCCACGCTGCAGGAAGAGGTTGGAGAGCATCCAGAGTCTGCAGGGTGACAGAAATTCTTTGCGGCGACTGTGTGGCCCAGGTCGGGCTGAGGCGGGCATGTCGCACATTATTTGATCGTGATTCTCTTCACTTTGGGTTTCTGTATTAGCTCAAGAGTCAGGGATGGCACCAGGAAAGCTATGAACCCAGACTCTTCTAACCCCAGAGCACCTTACCCCTCCTCACTGCTCACACCTGTACCTTGCCTTGCTGTTCACAGAACACTGCTGTCCCTTTCTCTCCTGCCATCCATTCATTCAGCACCTCCTGCATGCCTGGCTTCGGGATGTGGAGATCGACCAGGCAGACGCAGCCCTGGCCCCGCAGGGCCCCACAGCTCCTGGTGGTGAGAGCCCTCTCCCCACCCGGGGGCCCTGCCGCCTCAGCTCCCTCTGTCATTGATGCCAAGAGGCAGCGCACGTGGAAAGTTCTTGAGTGTGATTACATGGCTATCAGATGATTTCCAAGGATAAGCAGCCATGGCTGTCTTCAGGCCAGGAAAATGTATATTAGCAGTTTCCAGTGACCTGCTCAACAGCACTGACGCCATCTGGGGCAGGTCAGCAGGTTCTTACGTATGTGTTGCTAGACCTCACTGCAGCACTCAGGCCCACTTGCTATGGCCTTGAGACAGATGTTTGTGCTGAGGGAAATGAAACGCTGGCACAGGTTGGGCTTGCTGGCCCCTCCTGGTCAGCCCAGTGATGGGGTCCCAGAGGTGCCTGGTGACTTGATGGGAGAAGTAGGAGGTGGGGTCAGTGGTTTCTGAGCTGCTATGTTTGGAGTTGAGTGAGGGGTGGTGCCTCCGTAAGTGCCCGTAAAGGCAGAAAGAAGCCCTCCGGCCATGTTCCCCACCATGGCCCCAATAGTCGGTGCCACGGGGAGGCCACAGCTCATAACCCAAAGGGATATAGGACAACTGCTAACAAGTAACCAAGTCACGGAGACTGGGACAAGGCTTAGGGACAGTAGGTGAGAAAGCAACACTTACAAAACTAAATGTGTGTTGGCCCTGGCCAGTTGGCTCAGTGGTGGAGCGTCGGCCTGGCGTGCAGGGGTCCTGGGTTTGATTCCCGGCCAGGGCACACAGGAGAAGCGCCCATCTGCTTCTCCACCCCTCCCCCTCTCCTTCCTCTCTGTCTCTCTTTTCCCCTCCCGCAGCCGAGGCTCCATTAGAGCAAGGATGGCCCGGGCGCTGGGGATGGCTCCTTGGCCTCTGCCCCAGGCGCTTGAGTGGCTCTGGTCGCAACAGAGCGACGCTCCGGAGGGGCAGAGCATCGCCCCCTGGTGGGCAGAGCATCGCCCCATGGTGGGCGTGCCGGGTGGATCCCGGTCGGGCACATGCGGGAGTCTGTCTGACTGTCTCTCCCCGTTTCCAGCTTTAGAAAAATACAAAAAACAAAAACAAAAAAACAAAAAACTGAATGTGTGTTATGTGGACAAAGGTTAGTCTTCAACTTAGAAACAAGGAAATTATTTAATTTCCTGAACAGTCAGGACAAGGAGAGAACTCCTTCCTTTTCTTTGGTTACCCAGGGGGCAGCACAGGGCACTGGAGGGAGGGACTCGCTGGCCTCAGGTCAGCTGGTCAGGGGAAGGGGAGCATCAGGCCTCCAGCTCCCAGCCCCTCCCGTGCCCACTCAGTGAGGGCTCGGGTGAGAGCAGCAGTGTCACACCAGAGAGGGGGTGCAGTACCATGGCCTAAGCCCAGCTGGCATGAGGTTTGGCCCTCCTGCACCTGCGTTGGGTCGGCTAGGGAGCAGCCCACCTCTGCACCTCAGGACCTTGGGGAAGACTTACACCTGGCAGGGTAGGCTAGGGAGCCCAATGTGGTCACACGGGGTTCCTGATGCCCTCGACATGCCTGTGCCCACCATCAATGAGAGGAGGGGTCGGGGCACAGAGGGGCCATGAAGGTCAAAGATGACGCTGGTATTCTGGCTTGCGCTTTCCATCTGCCTGCCAGGGTTTCACAATTTATTATTTATTATTATCTGATGTTCCACCAGATTAGATCCTGACATTCCTTCCAGTGTCCGCAAGACCCAGCTTCTCAGCATTAATTCACCTACCTCCTTGGGGGGAGCGGCATCTTCCTGTTTTCCAAAGTTGTTTTGCTTTGTTTTCATCACGGATTCCTGTTTTGCATGACCCCCTTCAGGACTGGCATCACACGGGACCTGTTCTGAGGAAGGCAGACCGCTTTCCTTCTGGGTTTCCCAGTCCAGAAGGGTTGGCAGGGCCTCAGGGGAGCCGCTCCTGTTCCCAAGGACCCTGGGTGGTCCCCATGCTCCCTGCTCCAGCACTGAGGCCTCCGACCTGCCTCAGACCCTGCACTTGAGGGATGCCTGGGCTCAGCGCTCTGGCCAGGTGCTCCTGCCCCGCCGCCCAGACCGGCGCCCTCTCCCATGCCGCCACTACCGTGTCAACTCCCATAGTGAGCATCCATGAGGCAACCACCTTTTCCCAGAGGCCTCTCGAGGCCCCACCCCAGCCTGAAGTCATCTCTCCGACACCCCCACCCCGGGGGCCCCTCTCTGAGCCCCTTTTCTGTCAGTGGTCTTCCCTGTCAATGGTCTTGGGCTCCTTGTTCTCTCGGGAGCTCCTGTAAGACTTCTCAGTCTCCCTGTCCCCATTGCCTGAGTGAGGCAGAGACCTCCTCCTGTGCAGGAGCCCCAGGACCCACACTGGCCCCTGGGTGGGGCTGCCTACCCGCCCACCCGCACCAGGCCAGGTTCTCTCAGGGCTGGGGCTGGGCAAGCTGCTGTAATCTCTTGACCTCCAAGGCCATGCGGTGGCCAGTGCCACCAGGCTTTCTGTAAAAACCATGTTGTCAATCCCAGCTCTGCCACTTAGGGGCGTTGGGGTCTTGGGCACCATCCTTCGTTCTCCGTGCTGCCCTTCCTCCTCTTTCTGTCTCTTCTCAGCCCTTGGCTGATTGCAATCTGTGATCGTACTCCATCAGTTTTTTTTTTTTTCTGTTTTTTTTTTCTGAAGCTGGAAACAGGGAGAGACAGTCAGACAGACTCCCGCATGCGCCCGACCGGGATCCACCCGGCACGCCCACCAGGGGCGATGCTCTGCCCTTCCTGGGCGTCGCCATGTTGCGACCAGAGCCACTCTAGCGCCTGAGGCAGAGGCCACAGAGCCATCCCCAGCGCCCGGGCCATCTTTGCTCCAATGGAGCCTTGGCTGTGGGAGGGAAGAGAGAGACAGAGAGGAAAGCGCGGCGGAGGGGTGGAGAAGCAAATGGGCGCTTCTCCTGTGTGCCCTGGCCGGGAATCGAACCTGGGTCCTCCGCACGCTAGGCCGACGCTCTACCGCTGAGCCAACCGGCCAGGGCCCGTACTCCATCAGTTTAACAGACCTCCTGAAATCTAAATGGGACTTATGAAACCTGCTGTAATTGAATGGTCGAGGTGCTAACACTGCAGATTGGAAAGGCCTGGGTTTTGCCAAGCGTGCAGTGCCCACTGTTCTCGTTGAAACTGACAACTGCTATGTTTATGTCTCCTCAGAGGCCCTGCAGCGGGGTCTCCAGATGCTCCCTAGTTACTCATGGAGACACCTACCTGGACAGAGAGACCTCACAAGTCCCTCTGTCCTCCCCTCAAAGCTTGGCACACACGCCTCCTGACTGGTCCGGGAGCAGGTGGTTCTGGGCCCGGCAGTCCAGCTTCAGCCCCGTGTGGCTGTGGTTAAGTGCACTCGTCCGTACACTGGGGACAGTAGCACCTGCTCTGGAAAAGGACATGAAGCACCCAGGGCACGGCCATTGCGGAGCGGGGCCTTATTGGCATCAGCCCATCGATATCCCTGTCGCCTTTGTAGGCGCAGCTCACTTTTGCACATAACCAGCCTTGAATTTACTTCAGATCACAGAAACTTGGAACCAGAGGGAGCCCCGGTGAGCTTGCTGTGCCTGCACCCCTGCTCCCGCTTGGGGCTCTCCTTGAACCTTTTAACAGCCAGCTCTGTCTGCAGAGCCCACAGGGCACCTGCGCCAAGGCCGGGACCCTCTTTCGTGGGGGGACTTCTGGGGAGGAGTGGTTGCTATGGAAACAACCAGCTCAGTGAGCCAGGTGAGCTATTTTTAGAAGTGGAGCTTTTTTACAGCTTTGGAGGAAAATGAATCAAGTTTCTGGATGGGAAGTCCTGTCAGAGAGCAGCTTTTTGAAACCCAGAACCCAAAAGGCTGTACAGACTGGCTTTGGAGAGGAGCAGGGAGGTGACAGGATGGTGGGAGTCAGGGGCCCTGTGGCCACCCCATTTTGCACTGTCTCTTTCTTGTTTCTCTGAGGAACCTTGCTTTGCCCTCACCTGCCCACACCTCCTAGGGTTCAAGACACAGGATGCCTGGGGGGTCCCCTCCCCTCACACACCGTGGCAGATGAGTGAGAACAGCCCTGGCTGATGGGGAGCCTCGGGGCAGACAAGGTCAAAGCCATTGGAAGCCAGCCCGCGCTGGCCCCTCCCTCTGCACCCACACCCAGCACGGGGTTGGACAAGTTTTGGGGGGGAGGCCGTGCTAAGATGGGTCCTGACAGAAGGACAGGCCTGTAGGGGGTAAGGGGAGAAGCACAGGAGCCCCATTGGGGTCCTGAGCAGGGAAGGACATTTAGATGGCCCATCCACATCTGGGTGCCAAGAAGGCAGAGACCCCGTACCCCATGCCCAACAAGGCCGGCACAGTGCCTGCCAGCATCTCATCATTCAGCTTCTTGGCTGTTCAGCCCATCCAGTGACACAGGTGGAGACCCCACAGTCCTGGTGCTTTCTCACTTCTGCGCTGTCCCTTGATTTCTTTCCTCCTCCCCTCTCATTGGAAGATGGCTGCTCCCCTAAGCCCAGTACTGGTCACATCAACTGACCAGCTGCCCTGAGCCCTGAGCCTGGCTGTGCGGAGAGACCCCCGCTGCAGGGCCTCTGAGGAGACACAAACACGGCAGGTGTCGGTTGCAGGTGAGAACAGTGTGGGTGCTGCACACTTGGCAAAAACCAGCCATTTCCAATCTGCAGTGTTAGTATTTTATACATTTAATTACAGCAGGTTTGGTGACTTCTGTTTAGATTTCAGGACATTTATTAAGCTGCCTGAATTTGATCACAGAATGTAATCAAGTGTAATGATCAATGACAGAGTGAGAAACAGCCTGGTGTTCAGCTCAGTGTGGTCACTCAATAAGGGCTCCCCAATGATGTCCATGTCCTTATTCCCAAAACCTGTGAATAAGTTATCTTATATGGTAAAGGGACCATAAAGATGTGATTAAAGAGCTTGAGATGGGGACATTATTCTGGATTATCTGGGTGGGTCTCATATAATCACAAGGGTCCTTATAAGAGGGAGGGAGGCAGGTCAGAGTCAGAGAGGGATTGTAAGATGCTACTCTGCTGGCTTTGAGGTTGGAGGAAGGGGCCACAAGCCAAGGAGTACAGGCAGCCTCTATAAGCTAGAAAAGGCAAAGAACCGGAAGGAACAAAACCCTGCCAACAACTTGATTTGAGGACTTCTGACTTCCACAACTGTCAGATAATAAGTGTGTTGTTTTAGACACAGTTTCCTGTGGCTGCCATAACAAATTACCAGTGGCTTAAAACCACAAAAGTTTATTCTCTCACAGTTCTGGAGGTCAGTAGTTTGAAAGCAAGGTGTCAGCAGGGCCATGCTCTCTGAAGACCCAGAGAGGATCTGTTCCAAACCTTTCTCAGCTATTGGCATTGCTGGCCATCTTTGGCATTCTTTGGCCTGTCGATGTATCACTCCAGTCTCCATCTGTGCCAGCACATGTTTCTGTGTCTTTTCTTCTCTTGTAAGGACATCAGTCATATTGGATTAAGGACCCACCCTATTCCAGTATCACCTCATCTTAACTAATTACATTTCATCAGCCCTTACAAATAAGGTCATATTCAAAGCTCCAGGAGGGACAGAATTTGGGGGAACAGTAACCAACCTAGTATACCCACTAAGGGTTGGAAACTCAATATAATTGGGAAGCTTACCATACGTGAGAAGTCACTGCCACACTGCTAGCCCAGCCAGGATGGACAGAGCCCTCTTGTGACTGGTGCCTTGTGACATGTTGGTAACCTGAGTTTTATGGATTTGTTCTCTTCTAATGAAAAGACAACTTCATTCTTGCATATAGCTGGTGAAAATGGATAGGTATTTTAGGAATTGTTGCTTTTCTAGAAATAGTTGTGTCTGAGAATATTCTAATAAATATTCATTTGCCCCATGTGGTCCCAGCATCCCAAGGGTCACCTGCACCTTATCTCGAGCTTGGGGCCTGGCTTGGAGGCCAGTGGCCCTGAGGAAGATGGCACTGGCAGCCCTGCTGGGAGGCACAGTGGGGAAATGGCTGGGACTTTGCAGAGGAGAGGCCAGCAATGCCGGAGCATGGGAACGCAGAGGCCCCTGCCTGCCCCTCAGATCTCCAGTCCTTCCTCCATCACAGTTCCTTGGAGTCACTGCCCTCTCAGGGCTGTGTCCTTGAAGATCAGCTGTGTGGCAATGTGGACTGCCACCCTGACTTTGCTCTTCTCTGATTGCCCAGCGGTCTCAGCCCAGGTGCCCCTGCTCTAAGGCTCAGTCCTCCTGCTAAGATGAGGGCACGGGGGTTGGTGTCTGCAGGCCCCTCCAGTGCAAACATTCTCCCCTTTTCCTGCCGAGGCTGACAGTTTTGGTGGCAGTGGGGTTTGAGACAACACAGGCCAGTGGAGAGAGGGCCAGATGAGATACTCCCATAAATCCCATGGGAAAGAGAAGTCGTTGTGTCGGGTCACTCCCTGGTGGGAAGTCACTGCACAGTCTTAGGAAAACCAGGTGTGCCTCTCCCGGCCTACAGCTTATTTCCCAGGTCAGATGCGCAGAGATCCCCTCAGTGTGGCCTGCCCTACAGACAAACAGCTGGCATGGAGGGAGGGGCCCGGCTCCACCACTCCCTCACTGAGGGCCCATCCTGCTTTAAACCCCAGTTTCCTCGCCTGTAAAGTGGGGATGCTAAGGGTGCAAGGATTCAATTAGTTATTAGTCCAGTGCTTTAAAAAGTGCCTGCATCTCGCATAAGCCTCAGCTGCTGCTGCGCTGCCGTCCTGCCCGTGCTCCGTCACCGACCGGTGGGAAGCCGCCTCCTCCAGAGCGCCTCCTCTGGCCGCTGAGGCCCAGAGTGGGTCTGGATGTGATTTACACAGCATGTCCAGGGCGCACCAGCTGGGTGCAGGGCTGGCCAGGGCCCAAAACAAGTGAGGTGGAGCACCTGCCTGCAGGGACCTCAGTGAAGGCGGGTGGTGAGGGGTCTGCCGGGCTGGCTGGGCAGTGTGTGTCCTGGAGAGGGGGAGATGCTCAGGCTGTGGGTGGAAAAGTCCTCACCAGGCAGAAGTCAGATGCTGTGTGCATTTCCGATTCCTCTGACCAGTTCCTGGCTCATGCTCCCAGCAAAGGTGACTGGCGTCCCCTTTGCTCCTGCCTTCCAGGAGCCCTGGCCCTTTGCTGGAGGGAAAGCAGTCTGCCCCCTCAGACCCGAGCACCCCACAGCACCCAGATAGCAGGCTCTCGGTGTCAGCCGCCCACCACCTGGGGGGGAGGCTCTGGGGGCAGGAACATGGAGTGGTGACCCTGCTTACTCACCTCCCAGGAAGGTGGGCTGGGCATCGGGATGGTCTGCCCCAGGACCCAGGAGAGGCCGAGGAACGGTTTCTGATGTTCTCCCCAACAGCCCTGAGGGTGGGCAGGAGAGACTGGGGGTGCCAGGGCTCTGAGCCGCCTCTCACCGCCCCGGCAGGGCTCCCTCCACTCCTCAGCACTCAGCTGCTTTCCCAGCCCCCACTCCTGCCTCCCTCCCTTACGCACAGGTGCCACCTGAGAAGGACCTGCTGGCTCCTTCCCAGTCTCCACTGAAATGTGGCTGGGGCCAGGCCCCCTCCTGCACCTGGGTCCCAGTCAATGAAACATTTCACCCGCCTGGTGCTCAGGTAGGCTTCCTGCCTCCATCATGTCTTTAAAGGACCAGCATCTTCTAACGAGGCATTGAGTTCAGCCAGTGGGTGAAAACCAGGGTGTGCCTCTTCCTGCATTAGAGCTGGTTTCCCAGGCCAGGTGCACAGAAATCCCTCAGTGTGGCTGCGGCTACTTCTGCTGCTGCTGTTAATCCCACCTCATGGGGGCTGCCTGGCACCTGGGTCCTTCCCAGACCTGTGAGGTGGGTGGTGTGCTCCTGCTGTGCACGTGAGGGCCCTGAAGCTCAGAGAAGGAAGGAGGCCACACACAGCAGCAGAGCTCTGGTGAACTGGGCACTGGGTGCGCAAGCCTGTTCTCTCTGACTGCCTCATTTTTTATGCCGCCCCGCCCTGGGGCAGCCTGGCAGCCCCCTCCCTGAGCACTGCTCAGTGTGCTAAATCCTAGCCTGCACGTGGGCTTTGGGGGAGAAGAGCTCCATTGTGCCTGGGAGTGTGGCTTTGTCTCAGCCCTAGATTCAGTTGCTGCTATTCTTGTATTAACATAGTTGCAAACTTTCTGCAGGATTTTACCTCTGGGGAGGATCCGTATCTGCCGTGTTGTTGCAGTGTGGATTGTTCTTTGTTCCTCTCAGATGCTCACAGTCCTTGAATTTTATTCCCAGTGGGGAGTGAATGATAAAAGCTCCAGAAACCCAAAGGCCATAAGCTGGCAAACTGCAGGCCTTAACAACTTCCATACACAGGAGTGTTTTCCTTCCTTTGCACTAAATCTCCTGCCATTGGAGTCCCTGCCAGAGGGAAAGTGGGCAGAGGAAGCTGAGGAGCTCTTCTCATGGTTCTTGATGGGAATCTGCTGGGTTATCCTCCAGAAAGCATAAGCTAATTTAATGCCATCCATTCTTTATTCCAGTTTGAGGAAGGTCACATTAAGTAGTTTTATTTGCATCTCTAATACTGAGTTTTACCTGTCTTGCCAGTGTGGGTTTGCTTCTTGCAAGAACCCCTGACCCCAAACTAACACTTGGGGACTCGGCATTCACATTGCTCAAGCCAGTTGCCCAGAGCCTGGCTCCACACATGTGGTTTCTAAACACTGGGTCATTTCGGGGCTGTGGTTGGGCTGGCCTGGGGGAGAGGCTCCTGCCCGGCCTGGATGCAAGGCTCCTTATGGCCGGCAGGGACGGCGTGCAGTGGATGCTAACCCCCAGCATCCCCTCAGTTGGCTGGCCTGGCACTGCCACCAGCTCAGGGCATGCTCATAGCAGCAACTCAGCTGTGGCCACTCCCACACATCCTGCCCACCGTGGGAAGAAATCTGTTCTCTCACAATATGTACTTAAATTTTTTTTGTATCTTGGGTTACAAATTTATTTCATCTAAAATAAAAGTTCCTTCCTGATTATTTCTGAAACAAGGCATTTCAGAAACCCCTCAACAGTCACCAGCTCTGGCACCCACAGGCCTGTGGAGCCTCTTGGCTGTTCCATGCTCGTCATTAAAGCAGCAGCAGGGCCCAGACCGACCAGCTGCCCACTGAACCCCCCAAAGGCCCCCACTCTGACTGCTTGGCTGGCCATGGGCCAGGATCTAAGGTACCCCAGCCTCCCAGGAAGGGGCACACTGAGGGCACCCAGGCAGCTGTGCAAGAGGTGAGAGGAGGTGGGAAGGGGAGGAGAGTGAGCAGCCACTGGCTGGCTGGCCACGCCCCCAGCAGCCTGGTGTGAAGAAGGTGGCTCTGAAGGCAGCAGACTAGCTGGGTGGCAGGGGGCATGACTTCACTTCTTTGAGCCTTAGTGACCTCATCTTTCCTATGAGGATGGCACAGTCCCTATATTGACAAGGCCAGTGAGAAACCACAGACAGTGTGTATAAACAGAAGGCATTCGATGCATGAGACTGGCCTTGGTCCTGCAGGGAAGGTGGGGGATGACCTGCAGCAGGACCGCTGGGCGGATCAGAGCCAGGACTTTGGCCTGGGGTCTTCAGGCAGGGTTTGAAAACATGATGGCATTGGTAGAGGTGATACCTCTTGAGGATGTGAGGAAGGTGTCCCCGGTAGCTGAACTGGAACTTGGACCTTAAGAGCTGCTTTACTAAAGTGGACTGCTTAATAACAAGTCCAACGGAGGTGAAACAAGGAGGTTCCAGGCAGAGGGGGGAGGGGGCACAGAGGGAAAGGCCCTATGTACAGCACTCTGAGCGTGCACGTGTTTGCAGGTAACGGGCAGTAGGTGTGGCTGGGGATAGGCATAAAGCAAAGAGAGCTAAGTGAGGCTGGCGAGGAAGTGTGGGTCGGTTTGGGCCTGGCCTGCAGTGCGGGGAAGGGAGCTGGTCTTTACTCGGGGTCTCTGGCCCTGGATGAGAGCTGCTCCCACACAGCAGTCTCCACCTTCCATGGCACAACTCACCCTGCACATTGCTGCTGAGGAGTCCCTGTAGGCCTCTCTCCCCAAAACATAGCCCAGGTCCTGTCATTCAAGCTGGTCCGCCTTCCATACCCTCCCACTGGTCTCAGGGGGGTCAGGGGGAAAGGCTGGTGCACAGCTCACCCCAGAAATGATCCAGTGTCCGGAAGCGGGAACTGGCACCGTCTAGGGCTTTCTCCTTTCTCAGTGGTGCTACCTACTCTTTCTTCCTGGGCCCCGGCCGGGCAGGCCTCTCATGCCGTCAGTAATGACTATGGCGGCCCTGTTCCTCTCCACAGATGACTCTGGGGACGACGACGACGAGACTGCCTCCCCAGCTGACAAGAGCGAACTCCATAGCACCATCAAGAACCTCTCGTTAAAGTTAGATGACCTCAGCACGTACAATGACCTCATCGCCAAGCATGGCGCCGCGCTCCAGCGCTCCCTGAACGAGCTGGACAGCCTCAGGATCCCCTACGACAGCAGCGAGAAGCTGAAGGCGGTGAACGAGCGGGCCACCCTCTTCCGCATCACGTCAAATGCTATGATCAACGTAAGTACCTCACAGCCCCCGGACTCTAGGGGTGCAGGGCCCTGCTTTCCTTGCACATATATGAAGCATTTAATGATGTCATGATGTTTCCCCATCCATCCCAGAAGCCATGCTGACCACAGCTTCCCTGGCACTGTTCCCTACCTGCCAAGATTTAAGCCACTTTGTTTACAACCGTTTGTAAACGGTTTTGGTTTTTCCCAGATAATGAGCTTCTCAGCTGGTGTCTCGAGCAGAGTGTTTTATCAGACATCAGAGGCTCATCTGTGTTTGTGAAGCCATAAAAACAGCTTGCCATCTAAGTGCATAATGAATTGTTTGATGGGAGGCACAGACCCTGGGGTTGATGAGGACACCTGTTTTCAGGCATCAGGAGAGTCAGACGGGTGACCGGAGAGCGGCGCTCTGGGCTGGACTCTTCCCACCTGCTGCCGTGGGCACCTCTCCCCCTTCACCTCCACTGGGGCACAGGTGCTCAGAAGTTAGGTGCTGGTCCTGATGGGCTATGCTGGTAGCCCCGGTGAGTGCAGCGGCCAGCATTTCTCCTGGGCACCCGCCCTGACAGCTGCTACTCACCTGGAAGGAATTAGGTCAGTACTGGGAGGGCAGCAGTTTGCACAACTGTCAGACACCACTGAGGCAAAGTGTCCTCACCCCTGGCCAGGCCTTGACCTCCACCCCTGACACAAACAGGGAGTAGGACCGGGGATCTGTAACTAAGGCAACAATATGGCTTCCACTTGCCACCCTAGGCCCAGAGAGAGCGCATTTACACCCAGGACCACTTTGTCTTCCCTTCAACCTCGTAGTATCATTAGCTATTATTAGTGCCGGAGTAGAAACAGACTCAGAGGAATCACCCAAGCTGCCCAGAGTCACCCAGTCAGTAAGGGGCTGAGCCTGGATGCAAGCCCAGGTCTGTGTGGCCCCCACACTCTCCAGAGGAGCTGATGAGGGTGAGAACCCCAAGGGATGCAGAGGCCCCTCCCCCCTTTGAGGTCTGCATACAGAGGGGTGGCCTGAAACCCACCGTGAGGAACCTCCACTTGCAGGGACCTGAGTCCCTGGTATGCCTTTTACCTTTAGGCTGCAGCCCCACCAGGGCCCCTTCGGGGAAGCTGGGAATGCAGGATGGGAAAGCCACCCACATTTGTCCCTAGAAGGCACCAGTCAGATCCTAGATCCTTCCTGGTCTCATTATAAGGAGAGAGAGCTGCTTTTCCCACTGTCTGATTGGCAGCAACCACACCCCTCCACCCCTGCCCCGCCTGACCATTTGAACGCCCCCAGCCCCCAACTGTGGGGAAGCTTCCAGCAGCCCCCATACCTGCGCTTGGAGAATATCTATCCCCACCAGGCTCTGGGTCCCCGCCTCCTGTGAATGGTGAATGACTATGGGTTCTGCACCTCATGGGCTCTAACTGAGCCTGGGTCATGCAAGTAGAACAGAAAAGGAGAGACTGTTGGCCAGCCAGAGCCTTCAGGGACACGCATCCTTCACAGGGCCCTGGGCAAACAGCACCCTTCCCACACGGGAGAGCCTGGCTGCTTCATCTTCACTTCTTCCTGAGACGGCCAGGAATCGGGCTGTTCAGCCTTCAGAGAAAAGAGGGACGATTTTTAAACCTCCTTCAGATTTAGGAAGGGCTGTCTATTCATAAGCCTTTAGATCCCTGGCTCCCAGCAGAGAAGGGTTAGCAATGAGGCCGCTGCAGGGCCACTGCTCCTTGTGTGGCGATCTCATCTGGAGCAGAGGATGGTGGCGCCCTCTGTAGGTATTTTTGGGAACAATATGCACCCAGGAGGTTTCTGGATCAGGAATATTGAAGTGTTTCATCCCTTCATGCCTTTGCCCGTGCTGTGTCTTCTAGGACACTCTTTCCTCACCCTTCAGATACCTGGAGGTTCCCTTTTCATCCTTCAGAAACACCACCTGATCGTCACCGTGGCCTGGAGGCTCTCTGAGCTCTGTCAGGAAGCCGGTCCCCTTGGCTAGAAATCCCTGGAACCCAGGGGCACTGCTGTGCTATGCTGAACCCACTATGTGGCGTTTAGCCTGTTATTTTTACACCTGTCCTCTCACCAGGCTTTCTGCCCCCTGAGGTCATGCTCAGGTCTTCTCTGTGTCCATAGCCGTGGCCCAGTGGGAGTGTCCAGTATGTGATATTTTATAGCAGGTCTCCTCTCTCAAGAAAAACATCTAAGTAATCCACATCTCATATTTGCTGCTACATTACTGTTTGTAGAGCCATTCCAGTTCCATCTTGTCACCTGAACAGTGAGAAAGCACAGGTTCTGCACATGGCCCCAGGCTGCAGAGCCACCACCCCGGCCACCCTGCCTTGCAGAGAAGTGACCCAGCCTAGTCGCTGAGAAATAGGAACAGTGCTTTTATGAAATTAAATCATGATTTCATTTTTCACGAGAATGTTGTACTGAGCCCTGGTCTTCTCCTTCCTCTGTGGTTTCAGTTGGCAGGACTTGGAGTGTGACAGCTGGTGGCCTTGGATGGGACCTCTGGGGGTGGCCTCTGAGCAGGTCAGCAGCAAAGAAGTGAGCTCAGGGCAACCGTCCCTTCTCCTCACACAGCAGAGCCATGACCACATGGCTCATACAGTTAGGAGGGTTCTGCCTGATGGGAATTGAACCCAGACTCGAGCAGCTGCCCCAGGCCCATGCCAGGCGGGGACTTGGCCCTGTCCCTGGAGCTCACAGTTCAGAGGAGTCTCATAGTGACACTCCATCACATGTGAGTTCAGCGGGGTGGCCTTTTCAAGGTGTAGCTATGCAAGGGCAACAGCTCATATCCACCTTTGAAGGCCAGCTTTCTAGAGGGGTTAGGAGGTGGGCTCAGGTCTGCAGCCTGAGCTAACCACAGCCCAGCAGGAGAATGACACAGCTGGGGTGCGAGCTGTGTGTCCTGTTAGCCAGGGCACAGCCTACCGGGGGCAGAAATAGTGCCACAGAGCTGGGCCTGGAAGGGTAAGGAGGATTCCTCCCCTGCGGGGAAGGAAGGTATTAACTGTGGCCTCTCGGAGCCGTCACTGTGTGTACTGCAGCATCTTGGCGGGTCCTCCTTGCCCCCTGCAAGAACAGGACAGTCTCACTTGCAGTCTCAGCAGCCTGGAGCTTCCATTCCTGGCACCATGCCTCAGGGAACAAGTGAGAGAGTGTGCGAGCGGGTTGTGAAAGAACACAGGAGCGGTAAATGAATTGCTTAGTGTCTGGCAGAATTCCCTAGCGGGTGATTTTGAGTCTGATCAAAGGCAGCCCAGCAGTTCCCTGGTTGGATTACTGTTTGGGTAACTGTGAATTAACCTGTCATTTAGGAGGAAGTTCTGGAAATGGTTTTGGTTCCTAGACTGAGCCTGAACCGTAGTACACCCATGACAGATGTGTCGCTGTCCTGGGAACCAGGACATGGCTGATGTAGCATTGGCTCAGTCACATGGCTTGAGGTGAAGCGTGATTGAATAGGTTTTTTTGTTTGTTTATTTGTTTTGTTTTGTTTTTACAGAGACAGAGAGAGAGTCAGAGAGGAACAGAGAGAGATGAGAAGCATCAATCATTAGTTTTTTGTTGCAACACCTTAGTTGTTCATTGATTGCTTTCTCATGTGCCTTGACCATGGGGCTACAGCAGACTGAGTAACCCCTTGCTCAAGCCAGTGACCTTGGGTTCAAGCTGGTGAGCTTTGCTCAAACCAGATGAGCCCGCACTCAAGCTGGCGACCTTGGGGTCTCGAACCTAGGTCCTCTGCATCCCAGTCCAATGCTCTATCCACTGCGCCACCGCCTGGTCAGGCGAAGCATGATTGAATTGACACGTATCACCATCACATGCTCTATGGGGAAGCAGTGCGACCTGCATGGAAGGACAGGCCTTGGTGGTGTGACAGCAGCCTGCCCCCCTTCCTTCCCATGACTCTGTTTGCTCCTCGCAACAGCCACATGAGGTTGGTGTCATTACAGCTTTCTTGTCCTTGTCATTTGTATCATTCAAGTGCCACCCTGAGGCCTAGAGTGGTCATTTTGGCTGGGGGTCACAGGCCAAGCTATTGCATGAGCACTTGGGGTCACAGCCATTGGCACCTGGGTCATACCCAGTGCTGGTCACAGGGTCTGTGTAAATGGACCGGGGTCATATCACCTGTCACCAGACCCAGCATATGGGGGCTCTGCTGGGTGGCCTGGGCTCTCCAAAGGTTGCCCTTGAGTTCTGGCTTCATGGCCTCTGCCCTGAGCAAAAGAACCCATGGTACTGCATGGTCGTTCTTGAGGCAAGCCTTCTTGGGGTGATGTGGGTGTACCCCCAAGCCCGTGCCAGGGTCCCCTTCCTGACCTGTGGAAGGTTCTGTCTACAGGCCCAGATGGCCGAGCCTGGCCAGGGAAGTGCTGCTTCTGTGACTTTCACTTCCACTCTCCTGCCCCTGAGCCCTTGGGACCTCCCTAGCCCTCTCCCCCACATCTCCTCTGTGCCCAGCCTGGGGGAGGTGGCCATACCTGCACTTAGAAGGCGCCGGGGGCTGTGTGGCAGGTGGTGGTGGCTGTCACCCTGTGCAGTGCTGGGCCCCCTGCTGGGCTGGCAGCCTGTAGGCTTGTTTCCCCCCAGGAGCTCCTCTGGGCCCTGGAGGTGGGGCTGAGCAAGGCAGACTGCTCCTGACACGGCCCTGCAGTGGCGCTGGGAGAGGCTCCTCAGAGTTGGTGACACGTGCAGGGCCCAGGACTCGGTCCCTCTAACCACGTGATCCCTATGGCCCTTAGGAGCCGTGAGTTCAGGTCAGCCCACCCACACCAAGCACTTTGTGACAGGGCAGCATGTGGTTGCTGGGGGACCCTGAGGCATGGGAGGCTTACCATGGTCCAGCAGGCCCTGGTCTAGGCCTTGGGCACACAGTGAGGAGAGCCTGGGATGCTGTCACCATGGAGATGATAGGGTATGTCAGAGGCACAAAGACCTTCAGAGGAACAGAGCAGGCTTGTGGGGTGGAGCAAGAGTTCATGGACACAGACTGGCTGGAGAGAAGAGAGGGGGACCTGGAGGAAGGTGGGGAGAAGAGCCTGAACCAGGCAGGCTGGGGTGGCTGTTAGAGGGAGACCTGGGGAATCAGGAGCTGGGGCACAGGAGACTTACGTGTGGTCACTGAGAGCACTTTCACTTCCACTCTGGGGAGGCTCCTGCAGCCAAGAAAAATGGTCCAATGCACATTTTAGCAAGAGCTCATCCCTGATTGGGAAGCAGGCTATTGTGAGGCAGGGCCCATAATTGGAGCCCCTTTAGGAGGCCCCTGCTGTCACCTAAGGGTACGTGGTAGCTTGGCCTGGGAGAGAGGAGCTGGAGAAGCGGTGTCCACTGCTGTGTGTTGAGGGAAGGGTCAGCGGAGTTGCTGTGGGGGGTGAGAGAACAGGGTCACCAGGAAGGGACTGCAACATATGGGTCTGGTGGCTGGAAGAGGGGGGCGGGGCGTGCTGTCTGACCCCGCCCAGCCCTCACACGCTGTATGTGGGCGCACTGGCTGGTCCAGCGCATTCAGGCAGGATGCAGGAGGGCCTTTCCCAGGAACCGGTTGTGTACAGCTAACCGGTGAGCAGAGCTGTTTGGTGGGCAAACCCCACTAGAGACCAAAGACAGTTGAGCTGCCCAGTGGGGACCGAAAGCAGCAAGGGTGGTGGCCAACAGAGGGAGAGTGCCCACCAGGCCCACCTCAAAGGGCCCAGTTGGAACAGACACTGTACTCTAGGTCCCTTGGTTTACCAAGGAAGGCCCGTGAGGGCCACATTTCAGTGCCGGTTGGGCTGGACAGGGGGGCTGGGCCTAGAGCAGGGACTCAGGAAAGCCTGTGCAGGAGCAGTGCCAGCACAGCCAGGCTGGGAGGGAGCTGGCTGCCACTCCAGTGGAAGGGAGCTGCAGAGCAAGGGTAGTGGGGGTGCCAGAGGCATGGGGAGGTGCGGAGGCCAGAGTGGGACACGGGCAGGTGGGGACAGGTTGGGGACAGGTGCAACAAGTTTGCAGATGCAGAGGCAGTAATTTAGAGCCAAGGCCTCAGATGTGGGACACCAGAGAAATAAAGACCCAGATCAGAAGGAGCCGTTTACTGCTAGAAACACCCCGAGGCTTCTCTGAGCCCCATTTGGAAATCACGTGGGGCTCCCTGCACAAGCGGAGCAGGGGTGAGGGCCCCAGAGTGGCCCTACCTCGTTCCTCCGGGCTTGTGGGCAGGTTCCGGCCCAGCTGACCACTGGTATGCTGCTGACAACTTGCTTATTTGGGTCCTGGGGAGAAGAATAAAAATAGATTCTAGAACTGTCTAAAGTCAGTTGGCAAACTAGCAGCCAGATGGTGCTGGTTCCTGTGTGCAAGAAGTAGGCTATTTTGAACGTGGAAAGGGCTATTTTAAAGTTTGATTCAAAATGAAAAGCTGCCTCCCTGATACTGTGAGTCACATCAAGGAGAAGCTGTGACTGTCCCCTCAGTGTTGGGGAAGGGCTGGCTGGCCCCTGTGTGTGCCAGGCAGCCTATTCTGAATGCCATGTAAGGAGTGGACACAGGTAGATGTCCAGCTCAGCCGTGGGAGCTGCTCAGCCTCAAGGGGCCTCAAAGGTGGCAGATAAGCATTATGGCGGCTTGCCTGGTCCTGAGCCAGAGGATCAGCCCATCTGAGCCCAGCACTCTCATCACAGCTTCAGGGGTCCCCACTGCTGGTTTTGGGGGGTTGAGATGGCTGTACTTCTAGTGTGGCAGCCTCCGAGCCAGCAGTCCTGGCCTGATCAGCATGCCGCCCCTCCTGCATTGAGGAGTATGTGCTGAGGCCAGGTGCTGTTCCTCAGTGGGAGGGGAAGGAGAGACCCTGTTGACCCCAATGTGACCTCTGATGTAAGTTTCTGGCCACGGAGAGAGAGAGGCTCAGGGAGACTCTGCATAATTTCCTTAAATCTTTCACCTTTAGGACCACTGGCCAGTGAGGGGTGGGCGGGTCCACAGTAGTGCTGGCCACCTGAGGATCAGTGTGGTAGGGTGGATGGTGGGTGGGCAACCTCAGCCCAGCAACGGAGAAAGTAGAGTCCAGCCACGCACCCACCTGGGATCCCCAAAGCCTGAGAGTCACTGCAAACCAGACATGTGTTGGTTGGACACCTTGGCAGGTCCTGGCTGGCTACAGGTGGAAACACAGCCTTTTCTCCCATCCTCCCTGCATCCAGGGTAACTGGAACTTGCTGTACTGATGGCTGGAGATAGAGCCAGTTGCTGAGCTGGTCCTGTCCGCTCAGGGCACCCTGTCTCCCACCTCCTCTGTGAGTCCCAGGGCTGTCCACCACCATGTCCAGCCACTCTCTAGCTCCTTTTTCATGCCTCTAAGAGGGCACGGACAGTGCAGGAGAGTGACTGATGGTTTCCAAGCAGCCACTGGAGGGGTCCTCGCTCTGCAAACCATCCTGAGTGTTTAAGGGGCTTCCCCAGACCACGCACAGGATGGGCAGGGGACCTAGGCCAGCTGACCCCTAGCCCTGCTCGCCTGCCCATGTTTGGGGAGCAGCAAGGTCAGTGTTGGGATTAGGATTAGGAACTGCAAAAGCGATTAGAGTTTGTCCTCCTGCCTCCTGGGCACAGCTGAGCAAAGGCTTCCAGTTCAGGGAAACTGCTCTTGTGCCATGGGGACACCGTCAGGGTGACCAGCAGCAGCTTCCTGTGGACACAGTTTCCTCTGGGTGGGCAGTTCTCACAGCCCCCTTTACCAGGCCAGGCTTCTGGGAGGGGAGTCCCCAGTGGGCAGGCAGGGCCTGCTGGCCCCAGGCTGTTGCTGAGCAGGGCCTGCCCAGTGTGGGGGCCACTTTCTGTCCTGGGGTTGTTGGTCCTCACTCGGCTTGGGTGGCTCAGCAGGCTCCCCTTCTCCCGCAGAGGCAGAGTGCACTGCCTGCACCTCTTCACCTGGAGGACCCTCTCAATAGCCTTGGGGGTGGGAGGAAGGGGCAGGGCCAGAAGCCTGGACCCCTGTTCCCAGCCTGACAGGTCATAGAATCGGGGACTCCTATGGAGTCCCATGAGGACGCCAAGGCCCAGAAGGTCACAGGCCTGCCCAGAGTGGGCAGTGAGGCAGTGACAATGAGGAGCCCAGATACTGGCTCCTTATTCTGCCTGATCCCTGTCCCTTGCATGATTTAGGAGCAAGTATAGTGGTGGGTAGGGGGCTTCCAAGTGCCCTAGGCTCTGCTTCCGCTCAGAGCTAGGCAGGAGCTCTCTGAGAGTGTGGGAGAAGCTCAGGGGAAGTGTGACTGTGGGTTCAGAGCCTGGATCAGCCAGGCCTCCCTGGGAGCCACCCACTGTCAGCCCCCCTGCTGGGCCCCAGGCCTAATCCAGCTTAGTGAGCAAACAGTAGTACACAGCCCAGCTCAGCATTCCTCTCTCTGCTGTGTGGCTAGAATGGGGCCTGGACAAGAGTGGCAGCGCCAGAGGAAACCCACCAGGTAGGTACATTGGGGTGGAGGGGACAGTCAGGCTCTCCATCTGCCACAAATGACCCCCCCCCGTGGCAGTGGCAAAGGCCCTGGGCCAGCCACATGAGCTCCTAGATACTGTGGTACAGCAGCCTCAGCCCTGCCCCCCTCCTCAAGCAACCAGGTGATCTTCGTGTACCCATCCCAGCCACATGTGACAGCACTGGCCCCATGCCCTGGGAGATGTGCCGGTGGGATCCATGGGGAATTGCACTTCGGTGCTACACATAGTGCTTTGTGGCCCTGGCTAAGTCACTTGGTCTCCCTGAGCCCCCATTCCCTCTTCTGTCACACTGTGAAAACAGCTACCTCAGCACTTGTGAGAATGCCCCGGGCAGCCCTGACCCACGGCAGGTGCATCAGAATAAGCAGGGGTGTTTGTGACTGAGCCAAAGGGGAGGAAGACAGTAAGCCTGGGCCATACTTGAGGGTGTGGGGGTGGATGGGGCTCTAGGAGATATGGCTGGAGAGGATTTAGGGGCAGTTCTGTGAGAGGCTGTCAGCTGGGAATACAGCAAACACAAGTTCCCTTGGAAGAGAAAATGGTCATTTCTAAAGTATTTAAAGCTCGTGAACATTGAGGGTAGGAGGTAGAGAACCTAATGCATCTCTGTGGCATTACTGATCTCCAGGAGTTTGCTGCTTGAGGTGCTTTATTCAAGGATGAGATGTGGTTGTCGCAAGGTAGTTTTATTACTTGCAGCAAGTAAAGGATATAGGATTCACGTCCAATCTTCTGTCTTCCAGAGGGGAGGCCTACGTACTGCTTATTGTACAGTATTTGGTCAATTACATGTTGATTTCTTCTTCCCTAAATTTCCAGGCTGAATTCTGTCAAGTTCATCCTGTTTACAGCTGCACCTGCAAAATACTGTGCTAGTTTTAATATTTAGGCAGAATAACATTTACTGAGAACATTTAAAACTGCCCAGATGTTGAGACCCTTGTTTTATCTAACAGTATAATCGTCTTTCCCGCTTCACTTTTGTTGCTAGGAATCCCAGAGGAGGTACTGCACTCTCTGACAGGAGGTCATGGAAATTATTTACCATGACCTTTGTCTATTATTTTCTACTGCTGTTTGTGGCTCTTTTACAAAGTCTTGTTTTAAATGACATGAATTGTGTGAAAGCAAAGCACTTATATCTTAAAATCACTGACACGACCGCAGGAGCTGGGAGGGTTGGGAGGTAGTGATAGCGATAGCGACAGACAGGACGGAGCGGTGCTAAGGAAGGGCAAGGGCAGAGGCAGCAGGGAACCTTCTGCCAGGCCAGTCTGGAGACCTTCAGGGCACTCACAGACTGATAAGAACCGGAAAACCAGAAAGCACCCGTCATGTGTCTCACCTGTATTAAGACTCGGTGTGTGACACTGGCCAGCCTCTGCAACCTCACCACAAGGCAGGTGGGCAAGGGGGCCATGCCTTCTGTGGACAGGACCTGGCTATGTGGGAGGAGCATGGTTCCGGGGACAGACAGACCCAGGATCTCATCCACCTGCCCCTTGTTGGCCTGGGCAGTCCCTCTTCCCGGGCCTCCATCTCAGAGGAGACAGGAGGACCTAGCAAGGAGCTTCCCTGAAGCAGTGTGCCTGGTGCCTGGTGCCTGCCTAGGGACGTGAGGATGCTTGTCCTCCACCAGTGCCAGGCCTCTTGTTGAGTTTCTGACATGCACTGTGCACCTGGCCTGGCGGGCTGCCTGGGCCAGCAGTAGAGCCAACCAGCGGCCCCACAGTATTAGGATTCTCTCCTTGGTCAGCAAACAGGTAGCAGGAACCAAGGCTAACTTGACTGGGCTCTGGGAAACAAGGGGGATGTGGGACACGAGTCTCGCGGAAGTGGCAGCTCAGGATGGACCAAACTCTGGGTTCAGGCTCTGGGTTGGCTGCCTCCTGCTGTGTGACCCCAGAGCCTCGGTTTCACTGTCTGTGGAATGCAGTTGGGGGTCCCTGCCAGCCCATCTCCCAGGACTCCCATGAGGGTCTGGAACGTGTCTGCCCAGAGTGATTTTCTGCCTGCCTCCCCTCTACCGCCTCTTACAGACATTGGTACAGACCCAGCAAAGAGGTGCCTTGTAGTTGGGCCACTAGGTAGGTGGTCACTGCGGCTGCTGTCAGGGCCCCCGCCTTGAGGCCTGCCATGGTGAGGAAGAGATGGGGCTGGGAGCAGGTAGAGGCCACTGGAGGACCCAGGGTGATAAAGGCTTGGATCCAGCTCACAAGCCAGAGAGCAGTAGTGAGGCCTGGAGCCAGGTCTCTCTGGACTCACCCAGACCCACCTCGGGGGTCCCCAAATTGCATAGTAGTCAGTGAGTGCGGTTCCACACCAGCAGGTGAGCCTTACAGATCTATAATTTGCAAACTCAAAATAGCCCCAGACTTGCAACTGCCGTGGACCCAGAATCTAAGTGCATAAGATTTATTTCCTTCCCTGAGGTCTCTCTGCCTCCAACTTGTACCAGGACACCTACCAGTATAAATCTCTGCCCCTTCTTGAGAAGCGGGTTATGGTGGCTTAGGTGTAGCCACACGGGGGACTAGCACCTTGACCTTTTAGAGAGGGTGGGGAGGCCCCTGAATCTGAGATGGAGTGAAGGTACCTCCTCCCTAGGGTCTTGCAGGGGAGCTGCTAGGAACTGAGCCTCCGTTTCCTTATCTGTCAATAGGAACGATCCCACGCCTCCTACCTGGAGGAGTTTGCTGGGCAAGGTGAGACGGGCGCCATGAGCACAGGGTATGTCAGACATTACCGTTGTCTCAGACAGCACCCAGCTTAGAGGAGTAGAGTGGCTTGTGCAGGAACCCAGGCCTTCCGACACCTGATATTCTGCCTTTCCGCTGTACTTTGCTGGTTTCCTTGGGCCTCCATTTCCACATCTTCAGAATGGAAGAAGGGTGAGGAGCCCCTGCGCTGCACACTTTGTGTGGGTGCCGGGGGGTGAGATGTGTGATGGAAGGAAGGTGCCCCAAGGAGGACTTGTTAAAGGAGAGGTGTGTCTGGGCCAGCTGAGCAGCCAGCCCTCTCGAGTCCTGTGCTGGGGGGCCCTTTCTTCTAAGCCAGGCCATCAGGCCACTGGGACTCGGCGCTCCCTGTGGGGTGGGAAAGCCAGCCGAGCCCTGGCAGGTGCCTGGCAGAGGCATGAGGAGCCTGCTGCTCAGGTGGGTGCTGGCCCATCCCAGGACATCACCCCTGATTGGGTGCTCAGGCATCTAGCAGATATGCTGGAGCAGCTGCTGAGTTTTGGGAATTCTATGGGATGAAGAAAAATAGGCAGTCACTAGAGAAGCTAACTTGCCGACACGAGATTGCAGGGGAGGCAAGTATCTAAGGGCCTGAGTGGGATCAGAAGGCTTCCCTGGGGGGGGGGGGCACGTGAGAGGTCTGAGGAGCAGCAGGAGGTAGCAGGCAGGCATAGGCATGAGCACCGGTGCTGTACTGATGCTGGTGGTGGCCCCCAAAAGACTGACAATGGAATCTCCACATCACCTTCCTTCAAGATAGTGCTGCATTTGTCCCTGTGTCACAGGTGAGGGGCTGGGTGCCTCTTATTCCAGAAAAGCATGTCTCTAACCCTCAGGGTCAGACAGGGTGTGATGTGTGTGGAGTCCAGCGGCTGGTGCACAGGAGTGGGAAGGGAGTGCTAGGGGGCAGCCACCAGGACCCCGACACAGGAGGCTGGGCCGAGGAAGTCTCTTCTTACCCAGCGAAGGAGTTCACAAAGTGCAAATCCAGAGGTCCCTGGCTGGACCTCGAGGCCCTCTAGGGACAGCTGAGGCCTGGGTCCTCCTCTCCACTGTGATGACAGGGGCAGGCAAAATGACTGATCCTTGTTTCATAAGAGTGTGGTGGAAGCTGAAGAGAATCTGCATGTCATAGTAAGCCACGAGTTTGAAGAGGGAACCTTAAAAGCAGAATTGTATGATACAGACTTTGAGATAACTTGGTGGAAAGTTTCAGTCCTAGTTCTGGGCAGTATAGCAGAATGTGGTGGCTTTCCCTCCTTCTGTGCCAAAGCCAGGGATTGGCCTGAGCCGCCTGGGGCACTTTGGGTCCAGTGGGGACCAGGATCGTGACAGATATCAGGTCTAGCACACAGTGAGGATGCAGGAGTGAGGCTTGGGCCTCAGTTGTAATGAAAAGCCAGCATCCCCAGTCACCAGCAACATTCTGGGTTTGGTGCTCTCAAAATGGCATGGTGACTATGGGATGACAGAACAACTCCTAGGCTGGCTCTGAGAAAATCAGGGTCCACATGTCCCCATGAAAGCCAAAGGGGGCAGCAGAGGTGTTTCCGACTACGCAGGGAAGGGGGAAGAGAGTACCCCAGGATTTTCCTCACTGCCCTGCAGAAGGGGGGGGGGCGGACAGGGTCTGTGTTCACAGACCACTGCTCCCCTCTCCAGGCCTGCAGGGACTTCTTGGAACTAGCAGAGACACACAGCCGGAAATGGCAGCGTGCACTGCAGTATGAGCAAGAGCAGCGTGTCCACCTGGAGGAGACCATCGAGCAGCTGGCCAAGCAGCACAACAGCCTCGAGCGGGCCTTCCGCAGCGCCCCCGGCCGGACCTCCAACCCCAGCAAGAGCTTCAGCGAGGGTGAGAGCCAGGCCCACGGGCCTCTGTCCATCTGCTAGTGCTCTGTCCACGCCACGCTCAGCCTCCCCCTGGGCCAGCAGGCTCTGCCTCACCGTGCCCACCTGGGGCCTGCCTCGGCCAGCTCTGGCCGGCCTCTCCATGGTTTGTTTCCCATGCCTGCCACAGTCGGGCAGTCTTCCTGTTCGTAGGTTCCGAGTCTCAAAAGGCAAGTTTCATGAGCCCAACTGTGCCCTTGGTGGCAGGGCTGCCAGATGGCCATCTCAGGCTAGGAGTCCTGGGTACCCTGGGAAGGGCAGAAAGGGCAGCTAGGCCACAGAAAGACTGACCAGCATGTTGAAAGATCAGGGACGCTTCTGGAAGGAAGGTGGCCTCTGAGCCAGAGCGCCAACAGGAAAGTACATTCTGGAAAATCGAGTGCGGGCAGCCGTAGCCAGGTTAATCAGGAGCAGGTGACTGAAGTAGGGGCGGGGGTGACAGGGCAGTGTCAGAGTGTGGGGCTGGGCTCCCTTTAGGCTCTGGACTTGCTCAGGCGCCAACAGCTCCGTGTGTGTCCCTAGGAAGCTTCTTGACTCCGAGAGAGGACAGTGAGGAAGATGAGGATACCGAGTACTTCGATGCCATGGAAGACTCCACGTCCTTCATCACTGTGATCACCGAGGCCAAGGAGGACAGGTGGGCTCTCCGGTGGGGCCGGCTTGCCCTGGAAGGACCCTCTCCCGGGTCAGCCGTTCCTGCCTTGTTCATCCTGTGCTCCATCTGTACCTCTTTGTACATGGGGTTTTTTTTAGTCTTGTTCCAGATGTTATTTTTGCTTAGATTAGTTCTGCTGTTCCTTAAATCAAAAGTGCCCAAATCGAGTTTGTATCAGGGTTTCATTTTAAATGGGGATGGGAAATAGGGCACTGGCTGGATACAGTTCCAGCCTGGGACCTAAGGGCTGCGACCTGGAAGGCTGGGGCACCTCGAGTCTCACCTCAGGGTTGCACAGGGTCCCAACTGCTCCTCTACCACATCAGCATTCTAGAACAGACAGGAGGCACAGGAAGTCTGTTTTCTAGGTCCAAGCCTTTGTTTCATTTTTCATAAAAGCCTGCTTTCAGGGTGTTTCTAAATGCACATTAGAACACACAGTGGTAACTGGGACATTGACTACCACTGAAAGTCACATTGTCAGACACTCTGGGGACCTCGGGAAGTGCCTATGGGGGACCTGCTGGTGCACAGGGGAGGCATCAGCAAGGTAGTCAGGTGGGCTTAACCTGCAGCTGGGCTGTGGCCAGAGGGGAGCACACTGGGGCTGGAACATCAGCTTAACATAATTGGGAGTTCTGTGCTTATTAGGATCTTTATTCTCATCAAATTGGTCAAGGTCCTAATAATGAAGGGCTGGTGATAAGGATGGCAGGGGCCCTGCTATGCCTGGAAGGAGCTGAGTCCTGGGAACAGTGACGTAACCACAGCCTGTGCTGTCACTGCCACCTCTACCCGTGGGGCGTTTCGTGGGCTCAGCACCTCCCATGCTTGTCCGGGAATGGATGAGGAACTGCAGGCTTCCCAGTGGCCTCACTCCCCACATCTATTTTTTTCTTTCTTTCTTTTTTTTGGTGAGAGACAGGGAGAGAGATGAGAAGCATCAACTGTAGTTGCACCATTTTAGTTGTTCATTGATTGTTTCTCATATGTGCCTCGAACAGGGGGCTCAACCTGAGCCAGTGACCCCTTGCTCAAGCCAGCCAACCCTGCAGCTCAAGATGGTGACCTCAGGGTTTCGAACCTGGTACCTCAGCGTCCCAGATCAATGCTCTATCCACTGTGTCACCACTAGCAAGGCACTCCCCATGTCTATTCTGTTGATAGAAAGAAGCCATCTCCTCCCTGCCCCCTGCCTTCCATGGGCCCCTGAAGCCCAGCCCAGGGGAGGAGGCTGGTGGGAACCTAGCCACTCCTTTGCTGTTTCCTGGATGCTTCACTACCTACCTGTCATGGTTTCTTCTAGGGAAAGGACTATTATCCCTTCTACCCCTCAGGGGGTTTCCAGTCCCATAAGCAGTGTATTTCCAGCTTGGAATAATTTTCCAATTGCCAGTATTTTAAAATTATTTACATTGCTCTCAAAGTGATCATGCCTTGGCCATTCTAAACTTCCTTCCACTTGATTATCACCAGCAGTTTCACCTTCTGGGCTCTGCAGCCAGAGGGGTCCTCCTCAGGCTCTCTGCCCACCCCTCCTGTACCTGAACCCCCCAGAATATCAGAGAGGCAGCCTTGGGTGGGCTGCCCCTTGGACCTCACTGCAGGGCCTGTATAGAAGGTGGCTGGACCCTGGGGAGGCCTCGGAATTTATAAGTGATCTGCCTCCCCTTTTGTATTGCCTGCAGAAAACCTGAGAGTGGGACCACAGGCTCTGCGGACTGGCCTTCGTCAGACAATGTGAGTGAGGGGGAGACCCTGAGGGTGGCTGAGGGGGAAGGTTGGCACTCTGAGCTCCGGGTGCCTGGGGCGGGCCCAGTGCTCTGGCTGCCTTTGGGTCCCAGCAGCAGCTGGTCCTCAGACTTCCCCAGGTCAGGTGAGGACGCGAGGTCTGGAGGGCCAAGCATATGCTTTCTGGCCTCAGCTGATGCACGTACTCTGCTTCTCTGGCAGGTGCTGGATGGTGCCTCACTTGTGCCCAAGGACCCCCCCAAAGTTAAGAGACGTGTCCGCATCCCTGACAAGCCCAACTACAGCCTTAATCTCTGGAGCATCATGAAGAACTGCATTGGCCGGGAGCTCTCCAAGATCCCCATGCCGGTAGGGGCTCAGGCGAGGGGGCCTCACTGGTCCCCTGGGGCTTTCTTGCGTGTAGATAAGAAGTAATGCCCTGTGTGAAGCACAAGCAGCCCTAGGTGTCATGTTCTTAATGACTCCTGAGGAGCATGTAGTGAATTATTGAGTCTTATTTATTGGCACTGATGCAGTCTCCCCAGAGCAGAGGTCTCAGGCCCTGAGCGAAGGTGTCAGGGAGGGGCTCCGCACTGATCAGAGACTTGGGGACCCCCCAGAGTGCTACTGCACTTGACAGGGCTTCACAATGTCCTGACCATCCTGATCTCATAAGTGGGGAATGGCGGTTCGGCTCTATGTGTAGACAGGTAGACCCTCCTC
Source organism: Saccopteryx bilineata (assembly GCF_036850765.1). Classification (NCBI taxonomy): domain Eukaryota; kingdom Metazoa; phylum Chordata; class Mammalia; order Chiroptera; family Emballonuridae; genus Saccopteryx; species Saccopteryx bilineata. Next base: position 256,709,941 of record NC_089491.1, on the reverse strand, counting down.
CATGCTAGAAGCTGTCCCTGGTCCCCTCCCCCCAGCAGGGTCACACAGTGGGGTGAGGGCAGAGCTGGCATCTTCTTGCTACCAGGCCACGATGGCATCTCCAGACCGGAAGAGCTTGGGCGCTCCAGACCAGACTTGGGTTTCACTGTGGGACCTAGGACAAGTCCCTTCACACCTCCAGCCTCTGTTCATATCTGCAAAGTTGGGGAAATAAGAGCACCCACTTCTGAGTGTCAGGGAAGACTATGATGGATGACTGGCCCAGAGTCACAGCCCAGCACCACAGGGGGCAGGTGACTCTGCCCTGCAGAGGCTGAGACGGGGCCCTCTCCTCGGAGCTCTCAAGAGAGAACTCGTGTAGTAGCTCAGAATCTGAGAAAGACCCACTCTGTCCATTATTCACTCATTCCCTGACTCTATGACTCGGTGTTGAACGGTCAGAAGCCCCTGGCCTTCCTGGTGTTTACATCCTTGGATGGGAGACTGACAGCAAACATAATACAAGTGTGCAGGACACAGCAAGCCAGGAAGCAGTGCGGGCTGTGGAGGAAACTGAAATAAGAGGAGCTGGGGAGGCAAGCAGGCAGGGCTGTGGTGTTAGGTCGTCAGAGGAACCTCCCTGAAGGTGTCGCCTGAACAGCAATGTCCCTGAGCATCTAGAAAAGAAGGGTACTGTGCTAAGCCCATGGTTGTGCTAGGAGCAGCCCACTCACCTAGACACCCCAGCCTGATGCCAGCCCTCCCACAGGTCAACTTCAATGAGCCCCTGTCCATGCTCCAGCGGCTGACAGAGGACCTGGAGTACCACCACCTGCTGGACAAGGCGGTGCACTGCACCAGCTCGGTGGAGCAGATGTGCCTGGTGGCCGCCTTCTCTGTGTCCTCCTATTCCACCACTGTGCACCGCATCGCCAAGCCTTTCAACCCCATGCTGGGAGAGACCTTCGAGCTGGACCGCATTGATGAAATGGGCCTGCGCTCCCTCTGCGAGCAGGTGAGGCGTGCTCAGACTCCAGCCAAGCTGTTCCTGCCAGGCTTGGGGGTCAGAATGAGACAGATGGAGCCCTGGCCGATTGGCTCAGTGGTAGAGCGTCGGCCTGGCGTGCAGGAGTCCTGGGTTCGATTCCCGGCCAGGGCACACAGGAGAAGTGCCCATTTGCTTCTCTACCCCTCCCCCTCTCCTTCCTCTCTGTCTCTCTCTTCCTCTCCCGCAGCCAAGGCTCCATTGGAGCAAAGTTGGCCCGGGTGCTGAGGATGGCTCCAAGGCCGCTGCCTCAGGTGCTAGAATGGCTCTGGATGCAACAGAGCGACACCCCAGATGCACAGAGCATCACCCCCTGGTGGGCATGCCAGGTGGATCCCGGTCGGGCGCATGCGGGAGTCTGTCTGACTGCCTCCCCGTTTCCAACTTCAGAAAAATACCAAAAAAAGAAAAAAAAGAGACAGATGGGATGCAGCCTCTAATCCTGATGTGCCCATGCCCAAGGGGCCGTCAAACAGTGGTGTTGTCAGGCAGCTGGGCCTCCAACAACAGGGGCAGGTTTAGGCCCAGGGGCATGCTGTCCCACAGGCCTCTTGGCCATGGTGAGGGACACCGTGGGAGGAGACTTGGCGAGGACAGTGTGCAGGGCAGGGAGGCCTCTCTTGGACAGGTACTGAGGAGCAGTGGTCAGGGGACATTTGCAGAGCACTGTTGGGAGTCCGACGGGGTTGGAGCGTGGGGTTACCACTGAGCTGGCAGAGAGGAGCCCTAGGCTCACTGATGGAAGCATAGAGTGGAAGGAGCTCTAAGTGTCCTTCCCTGGGGCATGGGCTCAGCTCACTGCCATCCTCTCCATGCCTTCTGGGCAGAGGCACAGTCTCCCTATGGGGCAGAGCCAAAACCTGGCCTACAGGCCATGAGCCTCAGCACCTTAAACTGATCCATGGGGTCCTTGTGGGAAGAGGGGTGATTCTGTTAGCACCTCAGTGGGTGCCGAGTGGACCCAGACAGATGTGCAGAAAGGCACCCCAGATAGAGCTTCCAGCTTGGGCTGTGCTGAGCATCTCCTGTGTGCTGGGCCTGGCTCTGGGCCTGGGGTTGAGCTTAGAAAGCAGATGGTTCACAGTCTGGTGGCGAGTTTAAAAGGCAGGCTCTGTTGCAGTGTGGCCCTGGAAGAGGGGGCTGTGCTGGCCGGACAGGGGAGGTCAGAGCCCAGGCATGTTCAGAAGGCGGAGCCTAGGATCTGCGGGTGCTCTGCTTGTGGGGGAGAGGTGCGGGGCAGGGGAGGGCGGCAGGATGGTCCCAGCTTCTTGGCCTGAACTACTGAGTGAATGCATTACTTTGTTTAACAGAGTTGATCAAGTGCCCACAATGTGCCAGGTGCTATGCAGGCACTCAGGGTATAGCCAGCTGGGAAGTGACTATTCTCATGGGCAGGGAGCCAGGTGGGGCACATGTACTGTGTATGTCAGATGGTTCCTGCTTGTTTTTGCAAGGGACTGGTCATGGAATTGTTTGTTTGTTTGTTTTTGACCACAGAGGCTGAGGGAGGGCAGAGAGGAAGCTGGGCAAGCAGCCAGGGGTCTGGCAGCTGGAGGAGGCATGACACCCTCACTTGTTTTATGGGGTCCCCCGGCTGCCACAGTGAAGGTGGAACAGGGAGGCCTCTGCACCATGCACTGTGACCTGTGTCACAGGGGTAGGGAAGGGACAGATCCTGGAGGTGATCTGAAGAATTTGTTTAGGATTAAATTAGGATTTTCTTAGGATTAAATTAGGAACCTGAGAAAATGGGGCCAGGGCTGACCCTGAGGCATCTGGGATGAGCAGCAGGAAAGACCAGGCTGCCACCTGAGAAGGAAGCAATGGCACAGAGACCCAGGGCCAGCCCTGGGGTCACATCCAAGTGTGCTAGCGTGTGAATGGGGGTGCCCCGAGCTGGGCAACGGGCGGGCTCAGGACACTCACTGGCTGCATAGGAGTAGGTGGCAGGTTTGGCCTGTGCGCTGAGATGCAGGAAGGAAGTGGAGGTGCCACTATGGAGATGAGAGATGCAGGTAGGGCATCAGGAGCTCTGGTCAGTCTGAGAAGCTGTCTAAATGGAGGTGTCCAGTGGGCAGTTCTGGGGAAAGGCTTGGGCAGGGGCCTGGCTGATGCCATGAGATAGTAACGGGGTGCCCCGGGGAATGAGGGGGCTGGGGAGTGGCGGAGCCCTAGAACCCTGCAACCAAAGGAGCCGTAGAAACAAGGAAGAACAGACTGGGAGAGCTGATGGTGTCCTGGCAAGGGACAGAGATCGGGGTGCCCAGTGGTGTGAGAGGAAGGGGTGGAAGTGCTGGGAGCCCTGGCATGAGCAGAGCTCGCTGCACCACCACCCGGGTCCAGAACAGGTCGCCCACCTGGACGCCCACCCTGGAACCAGGCTAGCCAGGAGGCAGGGCCCAACTCTGCTCAGTTAAAATGGCTTCCTCAGTCGGGCCTCGTCAGTGTAACATGGCCAGCAGACGTGCCCCTTTGTGGGGGAGTGGGGAGGTTGACTAGAAAGTGGGCACAGAAGCTTCAGTAGAGAGGAACACCTTCACATTATCAGCCCTCAGCACAGCCTGTCACAGGTACCATGACATCCTTGAGGCACAGGCTCTGCTATCACCCCCATTTTACAGCCCAAGAGTTAGATGTAGAGACGCCTCAGCCCTTGTCTCACAACCATAGCGCGTTGGGACAGGCCCAGGACAGCGGCCCAGGCTGCGCCCACTGCCATGCCCTTGCTTTTCCCCTTGGAGCATTGTCCTTCCTGGGGGGCCTTCCATGGGTCTGCTGTCAGGGCCACAGTACTGCTCTACTGGGCGCAGGGCAGGCTGTCCCCGGCTGGTTGGGTGCAGGCCCAGGCCTGTGTCCAGCAGACACTCACGTCCCGTGGGTCTGCTCTCAGGTGAGCCACCACCCTCCATCAGCCGCGCACTACGTGTTCTCCAAGAATGGCTGGAGCCTCTGGCAGGAGATCACCATCGCCAGCAAGTTCCGGGGGAAATACCTCTCCATCATGCCGCTAGGTGAGCTGGCCACTGCACTCTCCCAAGGCGGGGAGACTTTCTGGATAAGGAGGAGGGCTTTACTAACCTCAGAGCTGGCCTGGGCCCTCCAGAGGTGGCATTAGTTTCTCTGCAGGTATGTTTCCTGCCCCCATGCTTCAGGCTTCCTGGATGCCTCCCTGGCCTGTGTGTCTCTTCCCCAGTCTGTATAAATACTTCTAACTGTCAGGAACCTGAGACTGCCTGGGGCCCGGCATGTTGGGGCCACTATGACGTCTGACCCTCTATATCACTTCCAGGTGCCATCCACTTGGAATTCCAGGACAGTGGGAATCACTACGTGTGGAGGAAAAGCACCTCAACTGTGCATAATATCATTGTGGGCAAGCTCTGGATCGACCAGGTCAGAGGGTGCCTAGCAGTGGGGGGTGTGGCCCGGGGATCAGCCTCCGACCACTCTCTCCCTCAGCAGACAGGGGACATTGAGATTGTGAACCATAAAACCAAGGACCGGTGCCAGCTGAAGTTCCTGCCCTATAGCTACTTCTCTAAAGAGGTGGCCCGGAAGGTAAGCAAGGCCACCTCTCAGAGCCTTGGGGGCCAGCCCAGAGCAGGCCTGTATGCTTATGGTAGTCCTGCCAACGTCCACAGGTGACAGGCGTGGTGAGTGATGGCCAGGGAAAGGCCCATTACGTGCTGTCAGGCTCATGGGATGAACAGATGGAGTGCGCCAAGATCGTGCAAAGCAGCCCCAGCAGCCCCAGCTTGGATGGGAAGCAGAAGACAGTGTACCAGACTCTGCCAGCCAAGCTGCTGTGGAAGAAGTACCCGCTGCCGTGAGTGGGGCTGCAACGGACCTCTGAGTGCACTGGGGCAGGGTAAAGAACAGGCAGGGGACCCAGCCCAGCCAGGCAGGAAACAAGAGGTATAGGGGTCAGAAGGGTTCAACCCACATGTGGGTGAAAAGGAGAGGTGTGTCGTTGACATCCCAGACCGGGAGCCAAACACCCAACTATAAAATTAGTGACATTACCCAGTGGTAGCAAGTCCTATGCAGAGACTTAAATGGTTCATGGGACAGAGTCCCCATACTCCAAGAATGAAAAACAAGAAATAGATAACTATAAACAGTGGCACAACAGATTCCAAAAATAGCAAAACAGAAATTCTACAAAGGAAAAATAACTGAAATTGAGAACTCTGTGGGAAGGTTTAATGGAATCTATCAACTGAATATAGGTCAGAAGAAAAAACCAGATAAAGAGATAAAACCTGAAAAAGAGAAGAAGCTACTGTGAGAAGGCTTACCACCTAGTGACCCAGAGCCAGAGCAAGGGCTTGAGCAGCGTTATTGTGGGAGTGACAATCTCCATCAGACCCCTAGGGCATCCCTACTAATGTCCAGTTAAAAGTGGGATCTAGTCTGGAAGGGAAGAAACCCAGAGACCTATCTGAAAAGAAAACAACAGAACATTTCCACATAACTCTATACAGTGAAACTACTGAAACTAAATAAAAAAGAAAATACTGCCTGACCAGTGGTGGTGCAGTGAAGAGAGCATCAACCTGGGACACTGAGGTCCCAGGTTTGAAACCCCATGGCTTGAGAGTGGGTTCATTTGGCTTGAGGGCAGGGTCACAGGCTTGAACCCAAGGTCACTGGCTGGAGCAAGAAATCACTGGCTTACCTTGAGTTCCCCCCACCCTCACCCCGGTCAAGGCACATATGAGATACAATCAATGAACAACTAAAGTGACACAACTATGCGTTGATGCTTCTTATCTCTCTCCCTTCCTGTCTCTCACAAAAATAAATAAATAATCCAAAATTGAAAGTATAGATGTTAACATGACAGGTTTGGGGAGATGGAGGAGGACACCAGGATGTGAAGGAATGCTCAGTTCTTATTAGAAGGAAGAGACAGGCCCTGGCTGGTTGGCTCAGTGGTAGAGCGTCGGCCTGGCGTGCGGGGGACCCGGGTTTGATTCCCAGCCAGGGCACATAGGAGAGGCACCCATTTGCTTCTCCACCCCCCCCCTTCCTCTCTGTCTCTCTCTTCCCCTCCCGCAGCCGGGGCTCCATTGGAGTGGGGATGGCCCGGGCGCTGGGGATGGCTCCTTGGCCTCTGCCCCAGGCACTGGGGTGGCTCTGGTCACGGCAGGGCGACGCCCCAGAGAGGCAGAGCGTCGCCCCTGGTGGGAGTGCCAGGTGGATCCTGGTCGGGCGCATGCAGGAGTCTGTCTCTCCCCGTTTCCAGCTTCAGAAAAATGAAAAGAAAAAAAATTTTTTTTAAAAAAGGAAGAGACAGATATAAGATTGTTTTTAAATAAAAGATTAAAAAGTATGACAAAAATAGTAAAATAATATAGTAGAAATAGATTTAAGAATAAATAGATGAAACTCACTAGTTAAAAAGCAAACTACTTGCCTGACCAGGTGGTGGCACAGTGGATAGAGCGACAGACTGGGATGCGGAGGACCCAGGTTTGAGACGCCGAGGTCACCAGCTTGAGCATGGGCTCATCGGGTTTTAGCAAAGCTCACCAGCTTGGACCCAAGGTCGCTGGCTTGAGCAAGGGGTTACTCAGTCTGCTGAAGGCCCACGGTCAAGGCACATATGAGAAAGCAATCAATGAACAAGTAAGTGCCACAATGAAAAACTGATGATTGATGCTTCTCATCTCTCTGTGTTCCTGTCTGTCTGTCCCTATCTGTCCCTCTCTCTGACTCTCTCTCTCTGTCTCTGTTAAAAAAAAAAAAAAAAATCAGAAAATCCAAGTGCATAAAAGAGATAACATTCATCAATTATGTTGAATGTGTCCTATGTATACAAGGATGATTTTATATTAGAAAATACATAAATTAATTCATGACAATAATAGCTCCCCATAGACTCAGAAAAAAAGTATCTTAGGTGCCTCAATAAAAGATTAATATACAAAAGTCACTTGCATTTCTACACAGTAAAGGAAAACAACTAAAAAATACAACTTAAGAGAAAACATCAATTATCCTATTAGAGAACATCAAGGACCATCTAACAAAATGTATAATATATTCAAGACTTCTGCATTGAAAGTAAAACTTTACTGAGATAGCAAAGAAGAGCTAAATAGATGAAGAAAGATACCACATTCATGGAAAAAAAGTCTTAGTATTATAAAGATCTCATAATCCGGAGTCAGTAGATCAAGTAAAAATCCCAATAGTGATTTACATAGAACTTGATATTATTATTTTTAAATTTATAATGAAGAATAAAGGGCCAGGAAGAAGAAGAATGGGGAAAAGAGGATTTGCTCTACCAACTCTCAGGACTTATTTTGTAGCTATAGTGGAACAGAATAGTGAGCCCTGAAACACAACCATGGATGTCGGTATTTCTGGGAATATAATACATGGCATATCAGCTGATGTGGGAAGATGGCTCTGTTCACTAAAAGGATCTAGAAGAAACTGTTTATCCATATTGAAAAAGATTAACTGAATCTCTTTATGTTATAACAAAAATAGATTCCCGGTAAGAATTGTTTGACTTGACGTTGAACAATAAGTTAAACTGTAAGTAGAAAATATAGATGAATATAAATACCTTTTAGACCATAAGGAAATATATCTTAACCAAGGTGCACAAACATACAAAAACCACTGATGCATTCAACTATATTAAAAAATACTTTTGTTCTTTAAAAGACAATTTTAGCCTGACCTGTGGTGACGCAGTGGATAAAGCATTGACCTGGAATGCTGAGGTCACCAGTTTGAAACCCTGGGCCTGCCTGGTCAAGGCACATACAAGAAGCAACTATGACAAATTGATGCTTCTTGCTCCTCCCCTACTCCTTCCCCCCCCCTCTCTCAAATCAATAAATAAACTCTTAAAAAAAAAGACAATTTTAAAAAGTGAAAAGAACAGGGGTAGGGGTGAAGGAGGCCAAATGTACAGTGATGGAAGATGTTGTGACTTTGGGTGATGGACACACAACACAAATTACAAATCATGTACCATAGAGAAGTAAACCTGAAACCTATATGATCCTATTAATCAATGTCACCCTATCAAATCTAATTTTTAAGAAAAGGAATAAATAAAACAAAATAAAAAATGAAAAGAATATATAAACTTGAAGAAGGTAATCACAATACTTACACTTGATAAAGGATTAGTATCAACATACATAAAAAGTATTTTACCACAATTAAAAACTAATTTAAAAAATATAAATAACTTCTAATCAATAAACAAAAAACAATCCAAGGAATAGTGCAAGAGTCATGAACAAGAAAAAACATGCACGGCCAGACATCATATGAAAATGATCAACATCATTGATAATCAGGGAAATGCAAATCAAAACCACAATGAGATACCATAAAAGTCTGAGCATATAGAGTGTCGAAGATGCCATGGATCTGCTATCTCTCTGACACACTGCTGGGGGGAGTGTTAACTGGTACAACCACATTGGAAAGCAGGTCAGCCTTACCTCCTAAAGAGAATGTCACAGACTCTATAGTCCAGCAGTTCCATTTGTAGGTATGTATTCAAGAGAAACTCCTGTAAATGTACAACAGGAAACATGCATAAGATAACTCCATAGCAAAAACTTGGAAACAGCCTAAATTTATTGGATGAATAATTGTGGTATCTGGAATTTTTTTTTTTTTTTTGAGAGCAAGGCACGGAGAGAGAGACAGGAACCTCAAGCTTCTCCTGCATGTGCTCTGACCAGGGAATGGAACCAGCAACCTCTGCAATCCAGGACGACACTCCAACTAACTCGAGCTATCTGGCCAGGGCTTGAATAACTGTGGTAAATTCACAGAGAGAATATTATACAGTAGTTGAAACAAACCACAGCAACATGCAACAATATAAATTAAGGCAATACAAAAGTAAAAAAAAAAATCCTAGAAGGTTAAAAAAAAAGTCATGATTTTTTTTTTAAAGAAGCTCATGATTGCCCTGGCTGGTTGGCTCAGCGGTAGAGCGTCGGCCTGGCGTGAGGGGGACCTGGGTTCGATTCCCAGCCAGGGCACATAGGAGAAGCGCCCATTTGCTTCTCTACCCCCACCCCCCTCTTTCCTCTCTGTCTCTCTCTTCCCCTCCCGCAGCCAAGGCTCCATTGGAGCAAAGATGGCCCGGGCGCTGGGGATGGCTCCTTGGCCTCTGCCCCAGGCGCTAGAGTGGCTCTGGTCGCAACATGGCGACGCCCCGGAGGGGCAGAGCATCGCCCCCTGGTGGGCGTGCCGGGTGGATCCCGGTCGGGCGCATGCGGGAGCCTGTCTGTCTCTCCCCGTTTCTAGCTTCAGGAAAAAAAAAAAAAGCTCATGCTTTATTTATTTATTTATTTATTACATAGAGAGAGAGAGAGAGGGATAGACAGGGACAGACAGACAGGAACGAAGAGAGATGAGAAGCATCAATCATTAGTTTTTCTTTTTTTCTTTTTTTTCTTCTTTTTTTTTTCTGAAGCTGGAAACAGGGAGAGACAGTCAGACAGACTCCCGCATGCGCCCGACCGGGATCCACCCAGCACGCCCACCAGGGGGAGATGCTCTGCCCACCAGGGGGCGATGCTCTGCCCATCCTGGGCGTCGCCATGTTGCAACCAGAGCCACTCTAGCGCCTGGGGCAGAGGCCAAGGAGCCATCCCCAGCGCCCGGGCCATCTTTGCTCCAATGGAGCCTTGGCTGCGGGAGGGGAAGAGAGAGACAGAGAGGAAAGCACGGCGGAGGGGTGGAGAAGCAAATGGGCGCTTCTCCTGTTTGCCCTGGCCGGGAATCCAACCCGGGTCCTCCGCACGCTAGGCCGACGCTCTACCGCTGAGCCAACCAGCCAGGGCAATCATTAGTTTTTCATTGCGCATTGCAACACCTTAGTTGTTCCTGATTGCTTTCTCATATGTGCCTTGACTGTGGGCCTTCAGCAGACCTGAGTAACCCCTTGCTGGAGCCAGCAACCTTGGGTTCAAGTTGGTGGGCTTTTGCTCAAACCAGATGAGTCCGCGCTCAAGCTGGTGACCTCAGGGTCTCGAACCTGGGTCCTCTGCATCCCAGTCCGACGCTCTATCCACTGCGCCACCGCCTGGTCAGGCATGATATTCTACAATTAAAAGTAAGTATGTAGCCTGACTAGGCAATGGTGCAGTAGATAGAGTGTCGGACTGGGACATATGGAGGGCCCAGGTTCAAAACTCCAAGGTTTCCAGCTTGAGCGCAGGCTCATCAGCTTGAGTGTGGGATTGCTGGCTTGAAGCCCAAGGTCACTGGCTTGAGCAAGGGGTCACTCAATCTGCTGCAGCCCCCCCACCCCCAGGTCAAGGCACATATGAGAAAGCAATCAGCGTACAACTAAGATGCTGCAACAAAGAATTGATGCTTCTCATCTCTCTCCCTTCCTGTCTGTCCCTCTCTTTGACTCTCTCTGTCAAAAAAAAAAAAGTAAGTATGTAAAATATACCTCTACATACATACACACTTACAACTAAAGGTGCAACAAAATTATATTAAAAGGAAAGCAAGGGACTAATGAACCCAGGAGTCTTGCTGATAGCTACCTGAGAAGGGGATGGATTGGTGAATTTTCCATATGGTTAGATGTAGGTTTTGTCAGGATTATCTTTTGTTTAGGGTGGTGAGGATTCATTAATACAAGCAGGCCATACAAGAACCAGTAAAGAGAGAGTAATGTACCAAGGACTATGACTAATCCACAACTGTGCACCTGAGGTCCAAAAAAGGAGTAAAAAACAAGATAGATTTTAATCCAACACGTAGTATAATTAAGCGCTTCTCCGTTGTAGGCATAAGGTTTCAGACAAGTTTTAAAAGTCCAACTACATGTTGTTTACAAGAGATACGTCTTAAAAAATAAAGATTGACATGAAAGGATAGAAAAATATAGATCCATAGAAATACAAAACAAGCCTGACCTGTGGTAGCGCGGTAGATAAGGCATCAACTTGGAATGCTGAGGTCGCTGGCTTGAAACCCAGGCTTGCCTAGTCAAGGCACACATGAGAAGCAGCTGTGAGTTGATGCTTCCCACTCTTCCCTACCCTGTGCCTTTTTCTCTCTCTCCTCTCTCTCTAAAATCAATAAAATCTTAAAAGAAGAAATACCAAACAAAAGCTGCTGTAGCCATATTAATAATGAAAAACAAACTTTAAAAGAAAATAAGACTAGAGATAAGAGGGATATAATGATAATGGTTCAATTCACCAGTAAGATGAGTTTTAAATTTGAATGTACCTTATACCTAATAACACAGCCTCAAAATATATACAGCAAGAGCTGGTAGAAATATAAGGAGAAATGGACTAATTTACAACCAACATGGGACATTTTAACACACCTCTCTTAGAGAGGGATAAAAACAGCAAAAATAAAGAATAATGAAGGATAAATGTAAACAATAGAGCCACAGACATTTGTATAACACTACACTGAACAACTCTATAAAACACATTCTCTTCAATTACACATGGAAAATTCACAAAAATTGACAATATTGGACCATAAAGTAAATTTCAAAGAACTGAAATTATACCAAGAATACTATATGACTCCAAGGCAATTATGCTAGAAATAAAAGTGACTAGAAAAATTTCTGTAAGTTCAGCAATTTAAGAAATTTACTTCCAACTAATCCATAGGTCAAAGAAGATATAATGGAAACTAAAAAATATTTATAACTGCGTGATATTGAAAGCAATAGACATCAAAAACTGCCAGATTCAGCTAACACAGAACTTGGAAATGAAATGTAGTCTTCAAATGCACATACCAGAAAAGGGGAAAAGCTGAGATGAGCTAAGCATCCATCTCAAGAAGTTAGAAAAAGGACAGAGAAATAAGCCAAAAAAGCACAGGGAAGACTAAAAGCAAACTCAATCAATGAAGCAGAAAAACGTAAAACAGGACTTAACAAAATTTTCACCTTCCACCAATGGAGAGAATCGATAAACCTGACAGTTGAAAATAGAAGACACAAATAAGCAATATCACAGATACGAACAGGGATGCTGCTATGTCACCGACATCACAGCAGTAATAATGTGATTATGAAACAACTTTACACCAACAAATTTGAAAAAGTACACAAAATGGGAGAATTCCCAGAGAAGTATAATGTAGCGAAACAGATGCAGATAGCAGTGCAGGGAGGAAAGAGCAGTTGAACGGAGCGGTTGGGTTTTGAGGCTCCTGGGATGTTCATGCTGGAAGGGGAGGTCAGTCTGGGGCAGGGGGTTCAGGGTTCAGAGGGATGTGGGGGGACTTGTTCATGCCGTGACCACCAATGCAGGGAGAACGCAGAGAACATGTACTACTTCTCGGAGCTGGCCCTAACCCTCAACGAGCACGAAGAGGGAGTGGCGCCCACCGACAGCCGCCTGCGGCCGGACCAGCGGCTGATGGAGAAGGGGCACTGGGACGAGGCCAACACAGAGAAGCAGCGGCTGGAGGAGAAGCAGCGCCTGTCGCGGCGCAGACGGCTGGAGGCCTGCGCACGGGGCTGCAGCGCTGAGGACGGTGAGGCCGGGAGGGGCGGGGGCGGATCGGGGAGCAGGAAGGGGTGCCTGGGGACTCAGGAGTCCACCTGCCCACTGTGCCTGCCCAGCAGAGAAGGAGGCCGACGTGTACAAGCCACTGTGGTTCGAGAAGAGGCTGGACCCGCTGACAGGGGAGATGGCCTGCATGTACAAGGGCGGCTACTGGGAGGCCAAGGAGAAGCAAGACTGGCACATGTGCCCCAACATCTTCTGAGCGCCACCCCCTCCTACAAACACAGGCCCGGCACAGCTGGGCCCCTTTTTATTGAAAACACTCAATTTAGTATACTTAATGGCCCTCTCTCCCTCCACCTTTTTCCTTCCCTCTTTTTTTTTTTTTTTAACACTTTTTTTGGGCTCCCACATTGGAAGGAGGAGGTTGACCCGGTTCTCTCCAGCCCCCAGGTGCCCCGGGCCACCTGGACTTCTTCATTATAGACTTGGGACCCATCGGGACCCCAGCTCCCAGTTACCACAACTCAGGCAGGCTGGCCCCAGGCTCTGGACTGCCCCCGTCCCCATCACCAGCCCCACCCAGGGAAGAACTGACCCTTCTTAGGGAGCTGCTTTTGACTTTTTTAGAAAAATGATCACCTCTTTCCAGCCAAGATGTTTAGTAAATATTTTTAGTACAGCACTTAGTAAACAACTTTCTAAGTGTGCTTTCTTGCCACAAAAGTGTCCTGGCAAGAGCCCCTTCTTTTTAAGACATCAGGAAGCCAGACACCCTTTGAGTCCAGAGCATTTTGTAGTTCAGCATAGCAAGACTGCCCCCTGGAGCCCAGAGCCCCAGAGAAGAGGGACTGAGAAGGGCCACTGGGCCCAGGAGAGCACAAGTAATCTCTGGGGCTACAGCCACCATGGGCGAGGGGGCCACCGAGGGGCCCCCATGTGGATTTGAGGGCAGTCTAGCCTTGGCCATGCAGGGGCTACTCCCCAGCTCCAAAGAGGCTAGGAAGGACTGGGGGCAGGGCCTGAGGTACTCCACGCCCGAGAACCAGGCCCCAAATCAGCAATAAGAACAAACCCTCAGCTCAGCCTGGTTGGTGCCCTGGGCACCAGAGACCTAGCATCTGGCCTTGGCTTCAGCACCTCTGGGGTGCCCCAACCCAACACCCCTGAACTCTTTTATTTGCCTGATTTATATATATAATATATAAAATATATAAAATAGCTATTTTGCTTAAATTTCTATGGTATGTGGAAATGAAAAAATGATGAAGACAGGGCACTCCTGTCTGAGTTTGGCCCTCCTGTCAGCTGTGCCCTGCCCTATCCATGGACCCCCTTCCAAAGGCTTCTGCCAACAGTACGGGACTGGGCCACTGTGGCCACTGTCTCAACCCTTAGTACGCCCACTCCAACCCTTCCCACTTCAGTTTGAAAATTCATCACAGGGTTTCCTTTCTACTCCAGGACTGGTTTTGTTTTTATAAGGAAAAAAAGTGAAAACACCAACTTAAGAAATGCCTTAGGGTGCCCCTCAGGAGAGCCAGGGGGCAGGCAGCCCCAGCAGGCCTGCGGCAGAGCTGTGCAGTGTACCGCTTCTCAACACTGTTTGTGGTGAGCACCTTCTGACTGATAATAAAAACCTTGGATTTGCAGTTTTCCATGGTCCTGTCCCTGAATCTCTCTCACTGGGTGGAGAAGGGTTGATGCAAGAGAACAGATGACAGACAGCCAGGGTGGCATGGGGGAAGAGCACAGGCACTTATTCTGCTCAGTGGGGCTTTATTCTGCCTGCTCTGAGCAGGCAGCAGGAGGCTGGTCTGAACAGGGAGGGGAGGGATGAGGTGGGGTGGAGGTGGAAGACATAGTGGGATGTGGTCTGGGCCAGAAAGGGCTTTTTAGACAAACATATAAGAGCTGTCAGCACCTAGGGATGGGTTCACAGCCTTACCTGAGATGTCTCCTGACAAGCTAAGGTCCACCACCATCTTCAAGGGAAGGCCTGCTCTGGTGAATTACACAGCTGCTTGACAATGGTAACCTAGCAACTGTATCTCTAGCGACCGGGCAGTTGGTCTAGCCCACTGCATCTGTCCCAACAGTGGGTGCTGTGGGATCCAGGCTGGCCTTGCACAACTCCTTCTTTCCCAGGGTCTTGCTTTCCCATCTGGCTGGAGGCAGGCACTGGTGAGTCCCAGTGGAGGGGCTGGAGGGGCACCTCTCCTTGGTTAGAAGGTGGGTGGGTAAGGCAACCCCAGGATAAACCCAACCCAGGGGCAATGGACTGGATCTGCCAGGTTGGGGATGGGCTGCATGGGCAAAGTGCAGAAGTGACCAAGGGCAGTCCACTGAGACAAAGTGAGGAATCAAAGAGCCTGGAATGGAGCCAGACATAACTGTGAATAGGGAGTGACACCTAGTTGACATTTTAGAAACCACTGTGGCCTGACCTGTGGTGGTGCAGTAGATAAAGCATCAACCTGGAATGCTGAGAAGACCGGTTTGAGACCCTGGGCTTGCCCAGTCAAGGCACATATGAGAAGCAACAACTACGATCTGATGCTTCCCAACCCACCCCCACTCCCACCCCCGCCTTTCTTTCTCTCCTCTAAAATCAATATATAAAATCTTTTAAAAAAAGAAAAAGAAACCACTGACCAGCATGACACAAGATCAGCGTACACTCAATGGTCTATCCAGCAGCATCACTGAATAGAAAATGGAACAGAAAGATTCTGCAATATAGAACATAAGATGCCTCAGAATACATCCAACAAAAAAGATCCAAAAGGTCTTCATAGATAAACTCTAAAACATTACTGAATGATACAGAAAACGTGAGTTAACAGCAAAGATGCCATCTCCACACTTGGCAAACTCAATTAATGTCAGTTCTTTCTGAATCTACAAATTCAATATGGTCCAAGTCGAAATTCTACCAATCTTTTTCAAAAACTTGACAAGCTGATTGTGAAATTTACATGGGAAAGTGAATGCACAAGAAATAGATAATGCAATTCTTAAAAAGAAGAACAGGGTGGGGTGGGTGTGGTAGACATGAACTTCACCTGCATGTGCTCGAACATGCTAGAAAACTACCAACAAACTGCTTTCCTCTTCCTCCACTGCACTCTGGCACCATCTGGCAGAGCATGCATTTTATTTGTTGACTGTCTCCTCCACTCCCAATGCGCTGTGAACTTCTTGAGAGTAGGGATCTTGTCTGTGTTATACATTGTAGCATCCCCAGTGCTTGACATAAGAGTAGATGCTCCTTAGTAGGTACTGAATGACTTAATTTCAGGCCAGGAAACCCAGCTAGAGCAAAGGCTCAGGGAGACACCCCTAGGGCAGCTGGGGAGTGTGGCTGCAGCCTCAATTGTGAGGGGGCCTCAGAGTCAGCTAGTAAGAGCTGAACTTAGGGACCCAGGAAACTCCTGCTTCTGCCAAACTCTAGAGTCCAAATCACTGCTCCTAACAGACTGTCAGGGAAAAGGCCTAAGGCTACCTCATCTGCAGGGCTGCATGGAGCTCAGCATGAGGGGAGCAGAGAGGAGAAGAAACCAATGAGAAAAATTTTAAAGTGTGATACAGAGAACAGGGCCAGAGATGATACTTATTCTTTTTATGAAGCTGGCCAGCATAACTTGAATGATAAAACCTGACAAAGACAGCACTAAATATATAGTTCAGTCTAACTTAAGAATTTTCAAATATCCAAATATGACAACAGCAGATAGAATCAAGCCACAATCAAAAGATAGATACCCCAGCCTGACCTGTGGTGGCACAGTGGATAAAGCTTCAGATAGAATGCTGAGGTCACTGGTTCGAAACCCTAGGTTTGCCTAGTCAAGGCACATACATACAAGAAGCAACTACGAATTGATGTTTCCTACTCCTCCCCCTGCCTTTCTCTCTCTCTATCCTCTCTCTAAAATCAATAAATAAAATATTAAAAAAAAAACAACACGATAGATACCCCAAATTGATAAATCTATGCACAAGCTGGGTTTACTACAGGAATGCAAGAATGGGTCAATGTCAAAAAGCTTTTCATTGTAAATCATTGTATCAACCAGTTCAAGAATGACTTCTCTGTCTGGCAATATGGTAGACGAGATACCTGGATAATCCTCCTTTGTGGAAAACTAGATATGCTTAATAAAATTTTAAAACACCTTAAACACTGGAATATAACAAATACTCAGGCCAAAAATTACACGGGTGTGGAAACCTGGAGAGAGAAAAAGGGTTCTGAATTCTGCTGATCCCTTATGGCCACTGACTGAGCCTAGTGAGCCTAGCAGTAACTTTCATTGCCTCAAATGACCATCCCAATATAGGGCATCAAAAAAAGATGTCCCCTGCCTGACCAGGCGGTGGCACAGTGGATAGAGCATCGGACTGGGATGCAGAGGACCCAGGTTCGAGACCCTGAGGTCACCAGCTTGAGCGCAGGCTCATCTGGCTTGAGCAAAAAGCTCACCAGCTTGGACCCAAGGTCGCTGGCTTGAGTAAGGGGTTACTCGGTCTGCTGAAGGCCCGTGGTCAAGGCACATATGAGAGCAATCAATGAACAACTAAGGTGTCGCAATGGCAATGAAAAACTGATGATTGATGCTTCTCATCTCTCTCCGTTCCTGTCTGTCCCTATCTATCCCTCTCTCTAACTCTCACTCTGTCCCTGTAAAAAAAAAAAAGAGAGAGAGAGAGAGATGTCCCCTAGAAAGCTGGTCCCCCCAAAAATCTATACCTGCAATATGATGGTGAGTCATAAATATAATACAAGGAAAATGGCTTGCTTTAATAAGCGTTAGTCCTAAGCAGAGCAGAAAAAAAAAATCCCCTAACAATCTGTAATCAGGAGAGGGCCCTCACTTGGTTTTGTAGCCCAAATACATACTACCTGGATGATCTGATAAACCTCCAGCAGAGAATAAATATAGCATGGTCCAAAATTGGCAATGTCGCCAGTCAAATGAATCCACTAGAGGGTCTACCATTCATTCCAGCCCTTTTAGAACTCTAGATGTGAAGTTGCAAGAAAAATGAGCAGTCTGACCAGGCGGTGGCGCAGTGGATAGAGCGTCGGACTGGGATGCAGAGGACCCAGGTTCAAGACTCCGAGGTCGCCAGCTTGAGCGCGGGCTCATCTGGTTTGAGCAAAAAGCTCACCAGCTTGAACAACCCAAGGTTGCTGCCTCCAGCAAGGAGTTACTCGGTCTGCTGAAGGCCCGCGGTCAGGGCACATATGAGAAAGCAATCAATGAACAACTAAAGTGTTGCAACGCGCAATGAAAAACTAATGATTGATGCTTCTCATCTCTCTCCGTTCCTGTCTGTCTGTTCCTATCTATCCCTCTCTCTGACTCACTCTCTGTCTCTGTAAAAATAAAAAAAAATTAAAAAAAAGAAAGAAAAATGAGCAGGTAACAGTATACTATCTCTAAATACACAAACAACACACAAGCGTCTCCCTTCCTGTCTGTCCCTATCCCTCTCTCTGTCACACACACAAAAAAGTGTGTGTGTGTGTATTTGTATATGTATGTATGTATGTATGTATATATATATATATATGTGTGTGTGTATATATATCCATATATATATATGGATAGAACTCAATCAATGCATCAATCAATAATCACGCAAAATTTAAGTGCTTCAGGTAAAAATATCTGGAATAAGCATAATCCAACTACATATTTATAAGCATACACTGAAAACATAGTCGGTTCAGTTCCAGACCACTCCAATACAGCAAATATCACAATAAAGTGAATCAGATGAATTTGTCAGTTCTTGGTGCCTATAAAGTTATGTTTACATTATACTGTAGTCTATAAAAGTGCATTAAATCTAAAATATGTACACATCTTAATTAAAAAATACTCTTGCCAAAAAATGGTAACCCCCTGCCTGACCTGTGGTGGCGCAGTGGATAAAGCGTCGACCTGGAAATGCTGAGGTCGCCGGTTCGAAACCCTGGGCTTGCCTGGTCAAGGCACATATGGGAGTTGATGCTTCCTGCTCCTCCCCCCTGTCCCTCTCTCTCTCTCTTTCTCTCTCCCTCTCTCTCCTTTCTAAAATGAATAAATAAAATAAAAATTAAAAAAATGGTAACCCCCATCTGAACCTTCAGCCAGTTGTAATCCTTTCTGCTGGGAGAGGGTCTTGCCTCCAAGTTGATGAAGATGCCTGTGAAGTGTAATAAAATGAGGTGCACCTGTATACAGACAAGACTTGAAGGCAAAAATATTACCAGATGCCAATTCCTAGAAAGAAAATAGTCACTGTATAATAATAAAAGGTAAAATTGATAAAGTTCTAAAACTCTTATGGCACCCAATAACATCTCAAAATAAAGTAAAATGGATAGTCGCAAGGAGAAATAGATAAGACATAAAGATATCAATTCTTCTCAAACTGATTACATTATACAATCAATTCCAATGAAATCCCTACAGCTTAATCAAATAATCTAAAAATATATATGGAAATGCAAAGGACCAAAAATAGTCAAGATACTCTTGAAGCAGAAAAAGTTGTAGGACTGGCTATACTAGATAAAAAATTTATTGTAAAACCATAGTAATTAAATCATTGTGATACTGGCATAGAGAAAGAGACATTATACAAATGTAACTGAGAAAAATCCAGAAACAGATTCATACATATGTGCCCATACCTCTGAATGAGGTAGTAGCACTCTCAGAGAAAGGGAAGACTTTTCATTCAGATGTATGGGAGCAATCAAAAAGAAGGTAAGAAGGCCCTGGCCGGTTGGCTCAGCGGTAGAGCGTCGGCCTGACGTGCGAGGGACCCGGGTTCGATTCCCGGCCAAGGCACATAGGAGAAGCGCCCATTTGTTTCTCCACCCTCTCCCCTCCTTCCTTTCTGTCTCTCTCTTCCCCTCCCGCAGCCAAGGCTCCATTGGAGCAAAGATGGCCCGGGTGCTGGGGATGGCTCCTTGGCCTCTGCCCCAGGCGCTAGAGTGGCTCTGGTCATGGCAGAGCGACGCCCCGGAGGGGCAGAGCATCGCCCCCTGGTGGGCAGAGCATCGCCCCTGGTGGGCGTGCCGGGTGGATCCCGGTCGGGCGTATGCCGGAGTCTGTCTGACTGTCTCTCCCCGTTTCCAGCTTCAAAAAAATACAAAAAAAAAAAAAAAGAAGGTAAGAAAGAAGGAATTGGAGCTCTACCTAACACCATACACAAAGGCAATTCCAGGTAGATTAAAAGATCTATATGTTAAAGACAAAATTATACAACAGGGGTAGTCAACCTTTTTATACCTACCACCCACTTTTGTATCTATTAGTAGTAAAATTTTCTAAACGCCCACCGGTTCCACAGTAATGGTGATTTATAAAGTAGGAAAGTAACTTTACTTTATAAAATATATAAAGCAGAGTTACAGCAAGTTAAAGCATATAATAATAATTACTTACCAAGTACTTTATATTGGATTTTCGCTAAGTTTGGCAGAATAAATCTTTGTAAAACGTACTATAGTTAAATTTATCTTTTTATTTATACTTTGGTTGCTCCACTACTGCCCACCATGAAAGCTGGAACGCCCACTAGTGGGTGGTAGGGACCAGGTTGACTACCACTGCTCTACAAGATAATATAAAATAACTTTTATATTATAAAATGGGAATTTATATTATTATTATAAAATGGGAAGTCATGAAGGGAAGGCTCTCAAACACATACAACTTGTCATAGCATACTCGGTGGTGGATTTAGGTCAGTTGAAGCCCCAGGCGCAGAAGAAAATATTGGGCCCCTTACATTAGAAAAAAGTATAAAGTTTTGCAGGGTGCGCCCGCCGTTAAATCCACCTCTGAGCATACTGTACAAATTCCAGCCCAAAGAAGCTTACTTTACATATCCCCACAGAAAGATTTTTCTCCTTGCCCAGCAACCACTCGCCCAATTACAAGCGACCACAGCCCTGTACTCTCCCTCACTTCTAATGATCTTTTGTCAAAACTGCCCCTCCCAATTTCCTCCCTTCTTCTATAAATGTATGCTCCTCTCCTTTGTTCTCTGGACTTGACTATGATTCTCTATAGTATGCTTGTCCTGAATTGCAATTCCTCTTTTATTCCCAAATAAACTCATTCAATTACAATTATTGTGTAATTTTTAAGGTTAACAGTCTCCAGGGGGGTAAAACCACATTTCTTTCTGTCACTGGTTCAGTTCCCTCTAGCAGCAGATTCAGGCAGGACTGGCAGCCACAGCTTTGATCCAGAGGCCCCACATTTAAAATAAAAAATCCTAACCACACCAATCTGACAAGAAAAAGAAATAAAAACCATTCAAATTGCAAAGGAATATATAAAACTCATTATTTGCAGATGACATGCTACTGTATCAAGAGAACCCTAAAGATTCCACCAAAAAACTGCTAGGACTGATAAATAAATTTAGCAAAGTAGCAGGATACAAAATTAGTATTCAGAAAACAGTTGCATTTTAATACACCAACTACAAACTATTAGAAAGAGAAATTAAGAAAATCCCATTTACAGTTGCATAAAAAAATAAGATACCTAGGAATAAATTTAACAGAGAAGGTAAATGATCCATGCTTAGAAAATTATAAGACATTTAAGAAAGAAATTGAAGAAGACAAATAAATGGAAGCATATACCATGTTCATGGACAGGAAGAATTGGCATCATTAAAATGTCCATACCACCCAAAGCAATGAATAGATTAAAAGTATATAATTCCTATCACAATACCAATGGAATTTTCCACAGAACTAGAAAAAATCACCTAAAAATTTATATTCCACAAGAGACTACAAATAGCCAAAGCGATATTGAGAAAAAAGAATAAAATTGGAGGAATCACACTACCAGATATAAAACTATACTTCAAGGCCACAGTAATCAAAATAGCATTGTACATTCTGGCATAAAAACAGACTGCAAATCAATAACACAGAATAGAGAACTCAGAAATAAAGTCATGCCTATTTGGTCAATCAACCTATGATAACAAAAGCAAGAATATACAATGGGGTAAAGATCATCTAGTCTAGCCTGACCAGGCGGTGGCGCAGTGGATAGAGCGTCAGACTGGGATGCTAGAGGACCCAGGTTCGAGACCCCGAGGTTGCCAGCTTGAGAGCGGGCTCATCTGGTTTGAGCAAAGCTCACAAGCTTGGACCCAAGGTCGCTGGCTCGAGCAAGGGGTTACTTGGTCTGCTGTGGCCCCACGGTCAAGGCACATATGAGAGATCAATCAATGAACAACTAAGGTGTCACAACGTGCAACGAAGGACTAATGATTGATGCTTCTCATCTCTCCGTTCCTGTCTGTCCTTGTCTATCCCTCTCTCTGACTCTCTTTGTAAAAAAAATAAAATAAAAAATAATAAAATAATAAAAAAAGACACATAAGATCATCTAGTCTATTCAATAAATGGTTTTGGGAAAACTGGATAGATATATGCAAAGAAATGAAACTAGACCACCTTCTTATATCATATGCAAGGATAAACTCAAGAAGAATTATAGACTTAAATGTAAACCTGAAACTATAAAACTCCTAGAAGAAAACATAGACAGTAAACTCTTTGAAATAGCTCTTAGTAATATTTTTGTTGATATAGCTCTTCAGGGAAGGGAAACAGACAAACAAATGGGACTACATCAAACAAAAAGTTTTTGCACTAAACTATCAACAAAACGAAAAGAAAACCTATTGAATGGTAGAAGATATTCACTAATGACACACGATAGAAATTATTATCTACAATTTACAAAAAACTCATATAACTTAGCCAAAAAAATTTTTTTTAATTTAAAAATGGGAACTCTGGCCAGTTGGCTCAGTGGTGGAGCATCAGTCTGGCATGTGAATGTCCCAGGTTCAATTCCTGGTCAAGGCACACAGGGAAGTGACTATCTACTTCTCCACCCCTCCCCTCCCCCTTCTCTCTGTCTCTCTCTCTTCCCCTCCTGCAGCCATGGCTCAATTGGTTGGAGCACTGAGGGTGCTGAGGATTGGGAAGATGCTGAGGATGGCTCCATGGAGCCTCCACCTCAGGCAATAAAAATAGCTCTGTTGTGAGCATTGGCCAGAGACAGAAGTTGCCAGGTGAATCTTGGTCAGGGCACATGTGGGAGTCTGTCCCTCTATCTCCCCTCCTCTCACTTGGAAAAGAAGAGAAAGAAAAGGGCAGAGGACCTATGAAAACAATGCTCAACATTATTAATTGTCCAAGAAATGCAAATTAAAACCACATTGAGATATTACCTCACACCTGTCACAATGGCTATCAGCAATAAATCCACAAACAAGTGTTGGTAAGAGTGTGGAAAAGGGAACCCTTTTGCACTGTCGGTGGGATTGCAAATTGGTCCAGCCACTATGGAAAACAATATGGAAGTTCTTCAAAAAAATTATAAATACAACTACCTTATGAACCAGCAATTCCACTTCTGGGTATTTATCTTAAGAAATCCAAACACAAATTTGAAAAAAATATATGCATCCTTGTGTTCACTGAAGCATTATTTACAGTAGCCAAGATATGGAAGCAACCTAAGTACCCATCAACAGATGACTGGATAAAGAAGAGGGATACACACACACACACACACACACACACACACACAGTGGAATCTTACCTGGCCATAAAAAAGAATGAAATTTTACCAATTGAGGCATGGATGGGCTTAGAGGGTATTATGCTAAGAAAAATAAGTCAGTCAGAGAAAGACAAATACCATATGATTTCACTTATATGTGGAATCTAAAAAACAAAATAAAACAGAAACAAAATAAATACAGAGAACAAACTAATAATTGCCAGATGGGAGGGAGGTTGGGAGGCTAGGTAAAAAAGGTGAAATAATTAAGAAGTATAAGTTGGTAGTTACAAAATAGTCACAGGGATGTAAAATACACCATATGGAATACAGTCAATAATACTGTAATAACTATGTATGGTGCCACGCAGGTACTAGACTTATGGGGAGACCACTTCATAAATTATATAAATGTCTAACCATGCCTGGAATGTGGTGGCACAGTGGATAAAGCGTAAACCTTGAAGGCTGAGGTCACTGGTTCAAAACATGGGCTTGCCCGGTCAAGGGTCATATGACAAGCAACTAGTGAAGAGTGAAGCAACTATGAGCTCATACTTCACTCCCTGCCTCCTCTCTCTGTAAAAGCAATAAATAAAATCTTAAAAAATAAATGTCTAGCCTGACCTGTGGTGGCGCAGTGGATAAAGCATCAACCTGGAATGCTGAGGTCGCCGGTTCGAAACCCTGGGCTTGCCTGGTCAAGGCACATATGGGAGTTGATGCTTCCAGCTTCTCCCCCCTTCTCTCTCTCTCTCTCTCTCTCTCCTCTCTCTCTCTCTCTCTCCCTCTCTCTCCCCTTTCTAAAATGAATAAATAAAATAAAATAAAAAAAATAAAAAAATAAATGTCTAACCACTATGCTGTACACCTAAAACTAATATAAAATAATACTGAATATCAACTATAATTGAAAAATTAAATTTAAAAATAGCAGGACACTACTTCCACACTTCAATGGCCATTTGTCAAAATCAACAGCCTGAACAGCTGCTCAACTGTTAACGTGATTTTTATCCACATCACTTGGGTTTCCATTTACATCAGAAACAAGACGGGGATAATTATTCAACTTTGTTTCAGAGATCTAGCTAAAGCAAACTAATAATTAAATTGGTATACTGGGATATCGGGAGATTATATCTATAAAACATAGGTTTATTTTTAAAACTACCAGAGTTCCCAAGATAAAAAATAAATTGTTAAGTATTCTCATTTTGACAGTCAGGAATAGAGATGGGAATAAAATATTCCATTCAAAATAACAAAAGCCATAAAATACTTAGGAATAAATTTAATGAGAAAGTTGTAAAACCTATATAAAGAAATTATAAAACATATTGGATGATCTAAAAGAAGACTTAACAAATAGAAACCATTTTTTTATCATCTGGGGAGCTTTAGGACCATACAAAAACGTCAACTCTCCCAAAATTTGCATCTAAATTGAATAAAGTTATTTTAAATTTCATGTGAGATAATAAATTCTAAGAATAGCCTTGTAAAGTGTTTTTAAAAGAAAAATAGTGAGGGAGACTAACCCATCTAGATGTTGATGCCCAAAATTCTAGTTTCAGCTAAGATTTCACTCCTCAACTCAGAATCACCTGTTCAACTAATAATAGGATGTCTCCATTGGTGTGTGGAAGGGACATCTTAAACCCAACAGGTCCAAAATCAAATACAGTGGATTATAAATAATGACCAAGGTATTTCACTTAATAAATAAAGCTGGCAAAAGTGAATTTCCATCTGGAAAGAAAAATAAAAATAAATCTTGACTCCTGTCTACCCAGTTATAGGCCTGGAGGTTGACACAATAACTTAAAAACATTGCAACAAATATAAAAGCATGTTTCTGTGTGGTGGGATGGTGGCAGGATTTTTTAAAAGCATGACAGGAGCCCTGGCCGGTTGGCTCAGTGGTAGAGCGTAGGGCCTGGCGTGCAGGTGTCCCGGGTTTGATTCCCCACCAGTGCACACAGGAGAAGCACCCATCTGCTTCTCTACCCCTCCCTCTCTCCTTCCTCTCTGTCTCTCTCTTCCCCTCCCGCAGCCAAGGCTCCATTGGAGCAAAGTTGTCCCGGGCTCTGAGGATGGCTCCATGGCCTCTGCCTCAGGCGCTAGAATGGCTCTGGTTGCAGCAGAGACGCCCCAGATGGCCAGAGCATCGCCCCCTGGTGGGCATGCCGGGTCGATCCCGGTCGGGCACATGCGGGAGTCTGCCTCCCTGTTTCCAACTTCAGAAAAATACAAAAAATAAAATAAATTTAAAGTATGACAGGAACCCCCCAAACCAATAATGTTTATCTGTCAAGAAACACCAAGCCAAGGATAAACCAGTAGAAAAGGAGCCAAAATTTGTGAAACCAAGAGGTAAACAAGAGCGAGGCCAACAGGCTACAAGCACTCTGGACCATCAAGGAAAATTACCTGCAGATGGCTCTCTTTTTTTTTTTAATATTTTAACTGCCATTTTATTTCCATCCAGGCCAAGGGACCATTTAGAAAGGGTTCTAAGTACAGAGACCAGGAAGAGGGGAAAGGCTGCTGATGCCATTGTTTTGAAGTTAGCCTGTCAGTCATCATGATTGAAACATAGCCCCATTGGCTTCCAGAAGGATAATAAAATGCTTTGCAAAAGGCTGCAGAATCTCAGGCTGTAATAAAGTCTTCTTAGCTTCATTCCCAAGGCCGCAGAGCCTGGAGAGCAAGGCCCATTGCCTCGTGCCTTGGGATTTGTTCAAGTCACTTTTCATGCCTGCTCACTGGAAGTAGGCCCGCAGCGCTGCGGCTTCTGTGGCCATTTCTTCCTCGGATCTCCACAAGGCTGGGGAGTCCTCCACCTCTTTGTCATGTTTCTGGAGCTCATCATAGATGCTGTCATTCCTGTGAAAGTCTCCAGCTTTCCTGGGGAGAACATGGATGTGAACGTGCATGAATAAGAATCCTGAGCCTATGAACACGGTGACTCAAGGGGTGCAGATGGCTCTCTTAAAACGTAAAGCATGCAGCTTCCTTTCCAGGTCTTCTATCCTGATATGAGCGTACCAACACCATAGGGACATCTATAGAAAAAAGTTTTCTGTAGTGACAAAAAAAAGTGGGAAAACAACTCAGAAAACAGGTTTCATTTGCGTTTGAGCTTAACATGCGGACGCCAGAGGAAAAAATCCCCCTTTTCTGCATTGGGGTGTGAGGCGGCCATTGGGTCCGCAAGACCTTTCACTCGCCCTGGGCTTTGAGGAGACCTCGACGCTGCGGCCCCAGACTGGCCCTGGGGTCAGACTACACTCAATGGAGCCGCTGGGAACCGACGTACGCCCCTCGGATGGCCTCACCCGCGGAGTTTGGTCACATTGCTGCCCCGCACCTGGGCTGGAACGTGGACACCAGCCTACCAAGCGCTCGCCACGTCGGCGGGCTCGCGATGCTTCCAAGGCGCATGCGCAAGAGGCAGCCGCTTGTGCAGGCCAGACACTCAAGAAGCGTGGTTGCACGCTCACCACGCCTGGAGTGTCGGCTTGTGGCTCTCAGCAGGCCACAAGCATTGACAGTCTGGGAGAAGGCCGGTGACTGATAGGACTGAGCACTGAATACCCCCCAAGGCCTCTGGAGAGAGATGAACGGGTCCCAGCCCTGCCATCTGGGCCAGGTGAGAAGTTGTAGCCAGCGCTCAGTTATGTATTGGGTTGGCAAGAAAGTAATTTCAGTTTTATAGTGTGAAATAAAACTCATTTTTTTATACAAAGAATAAACTTTAATCAATTATATATTTTCCATTTTGTTCTGTGACCTTTTGCCATCTTTCTTGCAGCTTTGTGATTCCGCACTTATAGAAATTTTGGTTGGTCCTTATCAGCGAAAAACTGAACCAAGTGCAATTTAAGGTCATCATCATTTGTGGAAGTTTTACCATTCAGAGTCTTGCAGACTTCTCAAATAAATGGTAAACAGATGGTGCCAGGTCAGGGCTGTATGGGTGATGCGACATCACTTCCCAACCAAGCTCTAATAATTTCCCGTGAGTTACTAAAGATATGTGAAGCTTTGCATTATCATGGTGGAACACAATTCCTTGGCGATCTGCCAATTCTGGCCATTTTTCTTTGCTTCATCCAGTTTCATTACTTGTTGACAGTAAACATCTGAATTGATCATCTGGTTTCTTGGAAGCAGCTCAAAATACACAACACCTTTGTAGTTCCACCAAATTGACAGCATGGCCCTTTTTTGATGCAATTCAGCTTTAGATATGGTTTGTGCCGGTTCATCATGCTTGTACCACGATCATTTTTGAGTGATATTACTGTAAATGACCCATTTTTCATCAGTGATGATTCTTTTCAAAAAAGAGTCGGTTTCATTGCACTTGAGATGCATATCACAAATACTGATTTGTTAAGTGAATCTTTCAATTCATGTAGAACCCAAATATTGAGCCTCTTAGTGAGTCTACGACATTTTAAGTGATTTTCAATTGTTGTGTGTGATACATTTAACCTCTCTGCAATCTCTCGAACAGTTATATGACGATTCTCTTCAATTATGGCTTTGATTTAGTCATCATCAACTTCAGTAGGTCGACCAGAACGTTGGTCATTTTTGAGTGAAAAATCTCCAGAACAGAATTTTTTAAACCAGTTCTGACAAGTGCATTTTGTTATGCAATCAACACTATAAACTTCACATATCTTTTTGTGAGCCTCTGCAGCTTTACGGAAATAAAAAAGTAAAATATGCTGAAAATGTTTGTTTATGCACTCCATGTTAAAATTGACCCTAAACAGCCTGACCAGGTGGTGGCGCAGTGGATAGAGCATCAGACTGGAATGGGAAGGACCCAGGTTCGAGACCCCAAGGTCTACAGCTTGAGCGTGGTTTGAGCAAAAGTTCACCAGCTTGGACCCAAGGTTGCTGGCTTGAGCAAGGGGTTAATAGGTATGCTGAAGGTCCATGGTCAAGGCACATATGAGAAAGCAATCAATGAACAACTAAAGTGTCGCAACGAAAAACTGATGATTGATGCTTCTCATTTCTCTCCGTTCCTGTCTGTCCCTATCTATCCCTCTCTCTCTCTGTAAAAATAAATAAAATTGACCCTAAACTAACAGCTACAAACAAAATGACGCACAACTTGCTTCTAAAGTAAGCTAAATGTGACTGATATCAAATATCAAAAGGAAAAAACCACAACACTGACGGAAGTCCTTCAAAACAATTACAATACTGTGGCAACCAAAAATACTTTCTTGCCAACCCAATATTAGTTGATTTAGCATGAGGAACTCAGAAACTCTCTTCCTTCTGACAAATAGGGCTCTTCTCCCACCACAGTACCCCAAATTCAGCTAGAGACAGATGGATTTAAAAGGTGGGGCACATGGGAGGGGAGAGTCCAAAGCTCAATAGTGGGACAAATTCAAAGTGGTGGATTAGAGCTGGCCACACTTCCCAGGAAACCTGCAGTTGTTTGGGCAGGAAGTAGTTCCAGAGAATCCCATAGAAGCATCTCAGCAGTGGACAAGAAAAGAGGAGGGATGTGTTGTTCAGGCCCTCCTCCTCCTCTCGGTCCAAGTTTGCCCCAATGGTATGAGCTCCCTATTGTCGAGGCTTTGGCTAGCAGCTGCTGAGCATGCCCAAGCCCCATTACAAAGGCAACCTTCCGTACAGGCCCAAAGGAGGCTGGGTGAAAGCTGCACCCTACTCACCCTTAGGGGATACTGAAACTGGCCAAATGGTTAAAAAGCCGTAAGGATGGCCATGCTATTTAAAAAGCAGCTGAAGACCTACAGGAAGCAGATGGAGAGCAATGAATCTTGACACAGATTGGGGGGTTGGGCAACAGAGGGCTTTGGGCCGCCATTCCAAATGATAGGCAGTCTGTATGGGCCTCTGGATAAATTTCAAGTGGAGAATTGGTTCTGTGGCTAAATAAGCTGGACAACCTGTACTATCATCTAATTTATTTAGAGGAGGAATAGGGAGCCAGAGAGGGCAGTAATTTGTCTTGAAGCCTTAGGAATTCAAAGGTTCTGCGGGACCTGGCACATTCTAAGTTACCAGATGAAAATAGCCAGACTGCCAAACAGGCAGGCCTGGCAACATTTTGGCTCACTGTTAAATAGGATGTGCCTTGCCAGGCCCTTCATCTCTAGTCTTTTGTACTGTGGGGCCAGTGCCTCCAGCAATGCTGAGAATGGGCAAAGGACAGTCTAAGTCTTCAGACCCACAGTGGAGAAAGCATGTTCTTTTAAAGCTCTGCCTCCTGTGGCCAAGCTGGCTGTTCACTGCTCAGGGAACCAAGAACAATGTGGCCTCTTGGTTCCAAAGGAAGCCTCAGAGGTTCCATCTCCAACAAAGGCCAAACACTCCAGTGGAATCCTGAGGATGTTCCAGGAACCTTGGTGATGATCAACAGTTCCCTCACAGCCTGGCCCAGCCACAGAACAACCTTCGAAGAGGGTTGTTAGCCAATGGAGGCACCACCCACTTAGGCCAAGCCTTGTGTTCTATGTAAATGGCAGTTTGAGCCTCGTCTGTCTTAAATATTTATGGGAGCTGTGAACTCTTGGCCAATACTGCTTGAACCACAGGTCTGACAGTCATGTAGACCCAACAAGAAGAGCCAAAAAGCATTATCACTCAGATGGATACAGAGGAATCAGTTTTTCTCAGCCTGCAATTAATTCATGCCTTTTTTTTGGTAAACAAAAATGTCAAATCCTTGTCCTGATCTGGTAATAAATATAGTGAGGTTTTAAATCCTAATCCATGGGACACTTAAGGGCAGAGGGGGGTCATGTAAGGTGAACATTTTCCTGGTCTTTGCCCCTGGATTTTCATCCTATTTTTTTTTACTCTTTTGTAAAGTGACTAACCCAAGATTCAAAACTACAGTCCTACACCAGAATAGAAACACAATTGGCCAATGAGGATACTCTATCTCACTTAAATTAGTTCAACTCAAAAATCCATCTTTTTACCCTTTCAAATTAGTGAAGAGACTGCGTGCTGGCGAGTGTTTGTGTGTGTGTGTAAAACACAATAGTTGAAATTGGAAGTCTTTTCTGGAATATATCTTAGAATTTTTAATATATTCATCATCTGACAGCCATTTCTTTTTGGAGTTTACCCTATATACGGACAGATGAGTTAATGAATATATCCACACTCATCATGGCATTTTTCATGTTAAAAACATAAACCAAAATCTTTATAAATAGGGGACTATTAAATGACAGGACAAGTTACTGAAATGTTATGTGGTTGTTCAGAATAACACAGACCCCTATGGGCTATTCTGACAGTTTCCAAGATACATTAAGTGTGTAACAGAAACAGAACAGAATGGATTGTATATTTGTGTGCTCAGGATTGACAGTTTCCAGGGGTAAAAGAGGTATAAGGGTGGAAGGAACCTTGCTTTTCATGGTCTAGCCTTTGTATGTTTGAATTTTTACTATGTGCATGTGTCACTTAAAAAAAGACAAAAGGAGTCATCATCCCTCCCACTCCTTAAAAACAAGAGTAGCTGCACTCATTCACCTATTTGCTGCCTTGAAGGATGGACCTTCCTGCCATAAACCAGTCAGACCATCTGTCTCCTCCCAAATAGGTCAACTAGTCTGTGACGAGAAAAGGGAGGGACCCCTGCATTGTATCTTCCCACCAAGAACGGCAGTAGCTCTCCTGAGAAACAGGCTGCAGTCAGAACATCCAGAAATTGAAGGTAAAACATTCAAGAAATTCAGTATTTGTTTTTGTGGATATTGAAGATGAAGATGGAAAATTAAGGTAGAGATAAGAAATTTGAAGAGAGGTTAAAGCCATCATGGTGGAAAAAATGAGGAAGGTGCTGGACTTTATTAAGAAAACAGACTGAGTTCAGGAGTCTCACCAGTACAAGTTTATAGTATTGCCTTTTGATTACAGGTGTATAAATAAAAAAAAAAACTTGAGTATAACCCTCTGGTAAAAATGCAGAACCAACTTCCTTTTAGATAAAAACAGTATGTGTAGGGACAGAAATGGACCATATACTGCCTGGTATAGAGACAGAGCTGGACAGGGGAGGAATCACCAGCTTGAGAAACCTCAAAACTCAGAAGCTCTTCCAGAGGAAGAAACCAGGGTCTCTTCCAGTGGTATTTCCCCAAACTCCACTCTCCCAGGGTTGTGGTTTGGGGAAACCCAAAACCCACAAGCCATGGGTGCCTCTGGCATGTGCACAAGTGGATTAAGACTCCTGATTCTAGTGTGGCCTGCTTCTCTCACAAGAGCTCCCTAGTTTTGTGCAGATTTCACAGGGTGGCATATGGGCCACTGCTGACATGGGGTGGGTAGATGTCAGTGTAAATCACAGACCAGTGGTACAAGGCCTTCAGAAAACTCAAGTCTTCAAATAAGAGAGAGGAGAGCCTGACCAGGCAGTGGTGCAGTGGATAGAGCGTCAGCCTGGGACGCAGAGTACCCAGGTTCAAAACCTGAGGTTGCTGGTTTGAGTGTGGGATCAGACATGACCCCATGGTCACTGGCTTGGCTGGAGCCCCTGGGTCAAGGCACATATGAGAAAGCAATCAACAACTAAGGTGCCACAACTATGAATTGATGCTTCTCATCTCTCTTCCCTTCCTGTCTGTCCCTTTCTCTCTCATGTGCGCAAAAAAAAAAAAAAAAAGAGAGAAGAGCAGAGCATTGAGAAAAATCAAACTAGAACCTTTCCATTCTCTATTAAAGAGAAAACAACTCTTGCCTTTGTCTTTGACCCTGAGAAGTTGCTTGAAGAACACAGCTGTATGAGGCTGTGCCTGGACAGGAGTGAAGGTATGGTATGCTTCTGGAGAACCTCACTGTGGGCGAGAGGAACTCTGAGACCCTCTTCTGTTTGCCCCATAGTCAGGACCCTAACTGGGGGTGGTGGGGCCAGGCAGAGAAAGCGATTAAGGAAAAAGCAGCAACAGGCCCTCTAGACCCTGCCACCACCACATTGGTACCAGGTACTCTTTAATATACAAGGTCCTTTCCTAAAGGAAATCCTTTGGAATTCATTTATTTGGTGGGCTATCCAGGTCAGCAATGACCAGTGTCAGTTCTGTCTACTCAACCTTAAGTCATTGAGGTAGGAAACCTCATTGGCAATAGTTAACTGAAGAAATCACTCCAGCAGTGAAAGCTTGGGTGATAGATGGTGAGGTTGAAGAGGATCTTTCTTCCTCATGTTGTTGAGACAAAGCCATAGCCAAGACGACAGCTGCTCAGGTCAACACATCCCTAACCCAAAGATAGGAGCTGTTCAGTGCCAAGCCTCCTCCTGACCCATGGCCCCCGTTGGGGAGGGGGGTGTCCCCTGGATCAGAACCTCTAAAGGGAACATTATTCTTGGGAGGGCTCTCTCCCTCCCCTATCCTTCAGATCCCAACATTGTTCATCTTTTAGGAGAGACACCAGCCCTGCCCCTAGAGCCTCTTCAACTTCTGGATGGTGCTGGACTTGCCACATCTTGAGAAGCCAGGAGCCGATAAAAAGTGGCTCAAACTTGACATTCTGGTTTTGTTCTTTGCCCCAGAGTCACAAAAAAAAAAAAAAAAAAAAATATATATATATATGTGTGTGTGTGTGTGTGTGTGTGTGTGTGTGTGTACATATATATGTATATATATGTGTGTGTGTGTATATATATGTATGTATGTATAGTCTCACAGCAGGCACAGTATCTTGTTTCTTTTTAAAAATAAATATTTATAAACTTAGGGAGGAAGATTCAACGAATCAAGAGTATTTTTCCCTCCAAAAGCACGAATGTCCCACTGAGTCAAATCAAGGTAAAAAGTCTCCCCCAACCCGGGAGCTCTGCACTGAGGAGCAGGGGAGCTGATCTCTGGCTCTGAGTCCCTTAGTCCCCCTTGGTGATCAGGTCCTCGATGTAGGCATCCAGCTCATCATCTGTATTGATGTCAATGTCCTGAAATAGAGCAGGACAGGGTCAGCTGGGGGCCATAAGGTAGTGGGGGGCCTGCCCCCTCACCCTTCTTGGCAGCCTGTACGGCCCGAACCCAGAGTCCCTTTCTCTCCCTCCACCCCTCCTCCTGGCTGTTAGCCCTGTCCCCTTCTTGGTCATCCCCCCACCCCCAATCCTCTGTGCACAGATGACGCCCAGATTTTTCGCTTCGGTCCTGACTCTACCCCAAGTTCCACGTTGCCTTTGGTGTGTTGCAGGATTCTCAGATTCAATACATACAAAACAATGCGACTAGACCACCCCATCCCAAGTTGTTCCCATCTTAGTATAGGTCATCCTCTTCTCTCCACCCAGAGGCTTAAAACAAACCACAAGAATCACCGTTGTGCCTAACCAGGCGGTGGCACAGTGGATAGAGCGTTGGACTGGGATGTGGAGGACCCAGGTTCAAGACTCCGAGGTCGCCAACTTGACCGCGGGCTCATCTGGTTTGAGCAAAAGCTCACCAGCTTGGACCCAAGGTCTCTGGCTTGAGCAAGGGGTTACTTGGTCTGCTGAAGGCCCACAGTCAAGGCACATATGAGAAAGCAATCAATGAACAACTAAGGTGTCACAATGAAAAACTGATGACTGATGCTTCTCATCTCTCTCCATTCCTGTCTGTCTGTCCCTATCTATCCCTCTCTCTGACTCTGTCTCTGTTAAAAAAAAAAAAAAAAAAAAAGAATCACCCTGGTTTCCTCCCTTTCCCTCAGATATTATAGACCTGTCCACTACCCTCCCTCCTTGCTGTCACCTTACAAGGTTAAGGCCAACAGAATCTCTCACCCAGACAACAGTGGGAACCTCACTGGAATCCAAGGTTCTAACCTCTGCCCCCTCCAGGCCCTCCTACAACCAACCAGAGTAAGTGTCTTAGATTGTAAATTGGATGATGTCACACCCCTTCAATGACTTCCCACCTTGTACAGGCCCCACTTTTCCTATAGCCCACAACGCCCTACCTGAGGTCTAGAGTCCTGCTCCTCTCTCTTAAGCAGCCACACTCACTCTCGCTTGAGGGGTTCCCTCTCGGCTCAAATACCTCTTTAGAGAGACCACCCCTGAAAATCCTAGTCAAGTATCCTCCCCTTTTCCAGTCTCTCATTCCTTTTACTTGATGGCACTTCCCGCCATCATTAACTCTATCTCCTCCACTAGAGTGTCAGGCTGTGAGAACAGGAACCTTATCTTGTCTGTCTGGTTCACCCAGCACCCACAGGACAAGCACAGAGCAGGCCCTTGGTGTTTACTGCCTGTATGAAGGACTGAGACCCTACAGGGCACTCCTCACTTTGGGGCCACCTAATCCCATCTGGGCGTCATCTGGAAAAGAAAGAATTTCTATTTTATGGCTTGGAGGATTCTTAAACCAGGTTGTACATCAAAAATGTCTAAACAAGGGCAAAAGTCTGATACCGTGGGTCTGGCTGGGATGAGGCCCAGGCAGCCGCACCACCTCCAGCCCTCCTGGTCAGGATGCTGTGCAGCCAGGGTTGGAACCACATATTCCTGTGAGTGAGGAGAAGGGAGCAAGAGGTGCCCAAGTCCCCCTCCCTTAGAGACCCGGTGGTCCAGCTGCAGTGAGAGGAGTGCCTGGCTCACCTCCTGCACCTTTTGCAGGAGTGCCACGATATTGGTCCTCAGCTTCTGCAGTTTCTCCTCAGTCTCACGGAGCTTTCTCTCGGAGGTACGCAGGCTCTCCTCGGAGGCCTTGGCCCGTGAGTCGGCGCGACTCTGGTAGGAATGGCATAGATTCTGGAGCCCCACTTCATACTGCCTGAAGTACTCTTTCTGTCAGGAGGGAAGACAGAGGGTAGGTGCATGAGCTCACAGGGATCTCCAGAGACCTTCCAGATGAGCAATGGTTTCCCCAACTGGCTCATCGCAGGATTCTGAATCTGAGGGGATGTCAAACACCAGGGGAAAGCAGTCTCTAAGCTCTGGAATAGCAAGACCCTGCTGCCCATCTCGTGGGGTTGCCATGAGGACGAAGGCAAGATCAAATTTGTGAGGCACTTAGCAAAATGCTTTGGCCAACAGCAAGCTCTGAGTAAATGTGAGGGATGATTCTTACCATTCCAGGTGGCACAAAAAGACAAGTTACTCTCCTAGCTCACTCATACCTTTCTGACTTAACAAAAGACCTTTTATCAATCCATTTCCAAGTCACACCCCACAATGTCAGGACCAAAAGTTCTCTTCTACCAATATTTAGCAAGCAAATACCAACAGCAGATAGCTTCAGATTTGTGTAGTATATTTATGCAGCATCAATTTTTCCTATCTTCCCTGAGTCCCTGAAACTTCCAAGGGATGAAATAGTAAAGTTAACTACCAGTTTCTATAGACATGACTCTTTTCAAACTTTTAAAAGGCAGCAGAGAATTTGTTTAAAATAAAATGTTACATGGAATCTCAGTGTAAAATATTGCCCTGGCCAGGGAGCTCAGTTGTTTAGAGCGTTGTCCGAAAGAACAGAGATTGATGGTTTGATCCCCAGTTCAGGGCAAATACAGGAACAGATCAATGTTCCTGTCTATCTCTCCCTTCTTCTCTCTAAAATCAAGAAAATAAACATTAAAAAGAATTTTTAAAATTATTTAGGTAGTATCTCTTTAGGTTTTATTTCTTTTCGAAGTTCAAACTTGTAATATCACAATTTACTCTCAAGTGAGAAAGATAAGGCTACTTTAATGAACTCGAACTCACAAGTCCTGACTGACCAGTAGTTTAACCAACTCTAGCATGTATTTATTTCAATGAAGATGTGTGAACTACCTAGCACTGGATGGCTCCTGACTGCTACTTTTAACAAGTGTTACTATCAAATATTTAACTGTGTCACTCACCTTAGAATCTAGAATATTAGCCTATTAAACCATGATGGCAAAAGAAACTTCAAGTTCTACACAAAAAATAATTACCATGGCAGCACAAAGTGAATTTTCAAACCTGCTCCAAAGTATTAAAATTCAGTATAAAATGTTGTGAGTCTGACTGGGATTTGCATCAGTGGTTTTTTTTCAAACTTTTAAAGTAATTATAGGTTCACAAAGCACTTGATTTACCATATATACGCATATCTCACAATATATGTATATATTTGAATCTAATATTTACAGGACCACTGTGGGCTTTATAGAACTCCTGGTCCAGCAGCAAGGGAAAAAGGATGATCATTTAGGCTGTCAAGTACATAGTAATAGCCTTTATTGTGTCCGTGACATAAAAAAAATTAAAGTTTGGGAATTGGGCACCTAAGAACTGTATAATTGTTAACTAGTGTTGCCCCAACAAAATTCAGTTAAAAAAAATTAAAGTCTGAGTTATTTTAGACATTACTGTCAGAAGGACATCAAGTTGATGCATTAGTGATATACCTCCTTTTATAACAATAAGCTAACAAGAGTGTTTTAGGCTCACACTCCTGCTGACTGTTTCAGTGTGAAAAGCCAAGCCCACTGCAGAGATCCCACTGCACCCAGGTTTTGCTGTGAGTTTGGCAACAACTTTAAAGCAACAAATCTGACTGACAAGAAGGTGTCAGGCCAACCTGGACAACCTCCCAGCTGTTTGTTCCTGGGATGGGCAGGACAAGAGTTAAGTATGGAGCTTTCCATGAAGCTGTCATAAGGGCTGCCATTTTCCAGCTTCCTCAGTGTGCACCACCCCCTCTAATCTCACAGGGAAACAAGATGGCACCATGAGAAGAGTAAGACCCTTGTCCTAAGGAGTGCCTGGGTTCAAATCTGGGCTCTACCACATTAGACTCTGACCTCTCAGGGGCTAAATGTATTCAACTCCTAGCCTCACTTCCTTTTCCTAAAGTGGAATGGAGATAAAACCCCTATTTTTCTCTCTGGAAAAGCTTATTAAGAACACAGCTGCTGCCTGACCAGGTGGTGGTGCAGTTGATAGAGCGTCGGACTGGAATGCGGAAGACCCAGGTTCGAGACCCCGGGGTCTCCAGCTTGAGCGTGGGCTCCTCTGGTTTGAGCAAGGCTCGCCAGCTTGAACCCAAGGTTGCTGGCTTGAGCAAGGGGTTACTTGGTCTGCTGAAGGCCCGCGGTCAAGGTACATACGAGAAAGCAATTAATGAACTAAGATGTCACAACAAAAAAACTAATGATTGATGCTTCTCATCTCTTTCCATTCCTGCCTGTCTGTCCCTGTCTACCCCTGTCCCTCTCTCTCTCTGTCCCTGTTAAAAAAAAAAAAAAAAAAAAAAAAAGAACACAGCTGCCATGTGAGGGCCCAACATCTTGAATATACTAATCTGGCAGTTTCAATTCCAGTTCTCTAGAAAAACCACCCTAGAAAACTTAGCTATTCCTACCACCATAAACACAACCCTTTTGATGTGGATGGCTCCCAGATCCCCACCTCCAGCGCTAGCCTTCCACCCTAAAGATCTAGTCCCCAATCTCCACCTGTCCATTGGACATCTCTAGAAATTTAGTGCCAGTACTCCCAGCCCATCACAATTAAATCTCAACTAATCGTTCTTCTCTGATGAAAGCCCTCCTTTCTCTTCCAGTTAACAGCTTTGTCATCAACCTCCAATTCCCTCAGACTTGAGACGCAAGGAAGCATGTGACCTCTTCCTCTTCCTCCGTCACTAGCCTAGTCAATGACCACTTTGTGAACAACCTCTGCTATGGCCCTTTCAGCTGCTGGTCCATTCCCACCACTCTGGTGCCCATTCCTATCCCCTGGTATCTGATCATTTTTAACTGGAGCTGTGTCCTTCCCCCTGGTATCTCCCATCCACCTATCCTACCCAAACATGCTGCTACTAGAGTTACTCTCTTAGGAGCAGGGTCAGCAGACTATGGCCCATGGACCAAATCAGCCTATTGCCTGTTTTTGTAAATAAAGCTTTAATGGAAGAGTCACATCCTCTTTTTTATGTATTGTCTATGGTGGCTTTCAGGCTGTAATAGTTTAGTGGAGTTGTTGCCAAAGAGTGTGTAACCTACAAAGGTGAAGATATTTGCTAACTGGCTCTCTAAGAAAAGTCAGTTGACCCCTGTTCTAGACATGGTTCAGATTCCATCAGCTCAAACATTTTTCTGGCTTTCCCGTATCATACAGAGTGTAAGCCACTGTGTTTAGGACTGGACATTAAAGACACATCATATCCTGGCTATCAGGCCCCCTTCTTTCCAAAATGCTTACCCTTCACCTGCTTCCTTGACCTCCCCCATATGCCCCTTCATCCTGCTGAGCCTTTAATTCACAAATGCCCTCCTGCCCCAAATACTTTCCGTTATTCACACAGGCGCTTGCCAAAACCCACGTATTCCTCAGTCCGAGTCACTCTCTCCCCCTCCCCCAGGCTGCCCACTTCCACAGCATTTACTACTCTCCACCTCGCATCCAGCTACCTGGTAAAAATCCAGTCTCTACTGACTCTTAAGCTGCTTGGAAGCAGGACTCTTGCTACTCACTACCAGTGGAGGTGCCGCATCAACATTTGCTGGGTTAAATGAGACTCAGTGCTTATTTCCACACATCACGGGCCTCTGTGTATGTCTCTCTGAGAGTCAAGTTTTAGGTACTTTGAGCCTAAGTTCTTCACTATTGCCTGGGACAGGTTTACTCCCTCTGCTGGGATAGAGGAAAAGAGATGCATTCATCATAAAATGTCAAACCAGGCCTACCATCCCTAAGTGCGGACTCAGGCCCAGGGTCTCATGACACCAGAGTTGTGTTCAACTAGGCCACTTCTTTTTCCACAGTGCAAAGTCTCCTCTTCCATTCTCTCAGCATAAGAAAGGAAAACTGGTGGGAAGGCACACAACTGAAAGCTGGCAATCACAACAACGACAAGGGGGGCAATTCAGAGCATAAAACTAAAGGTCAGGTCAGACTCACCAGAGGAAACGTTATCAGCTCATCTGAATTCATAGCACTCAGCTCCTTCTTAGAGATGGGGAAACTTGGAGGCAGGAAGTACCGCAAACAATTCCTAAACAAGAAAAAAGGTAGGGACAGGAAATCAGAATGGCATGGAGGGGCAGAAAGCCACTGCTGGCCCCAGAGCAGGATGACAAACACACCGGAGAATCTGGACGAGCAGGTCGACGGTCTCATGGTTGGTGTTCGGGGCAGTGGTGTCAGGTTCGGTCCGGATACACTCAGAAGTGGAGGGGTCTGTCATGACCACAGTCTGCTGGGCTGTGGACAACTCTTCCTCCCCACCTTCCTGCTGTGTGTCAGGACTCTGATACTCAGGGGAAGGGGGCTTCATCAGCCGCACATCCTCACTGTCCTTTTCCACCCTAGGAAGAATACAGTGCTTCTGTCGTATCCCGAGCTCCCATAATGGGATACAGCCTCCCTGCCTTCGCCAACTCTGCTAACCCAGCCTCTTGGAAGGGGCATTACCAGCGGTCTCTTGGTGTTGTGTCTGTGGGCACATAGTCAAACTTCACCTTCCACCGCACCACGTGTTTGCCCACCTCCACAGCCGTGACACGTCCTGTGTACCACTCTCTGTTCACACGCACCTCCACGTGTAGCCCTTTATCTGAGAATGGGGATGGGGTAGAAGTCAGAAAACTAGACTAGAGCCCCCCACTTAGGGCTACCTTGAGAAAAGTTGTCCAAGGGTTTTCAGGGACAAGAACCCTAGGTGCTTACCCCTACTATGCCAAGGACATAGAGCCCAGCCACCCTGGTCTCCTTCCCCTTCTATCATGAGTTGCAAAGAGCAGCAGGATGAGTGACTGCCAGAGGCAAATGCCAAGAAATTAGTCTAAAAATACACACAAGGGTGTGCTTCTTCAGAATTCTTCTTGGAATTAGACTTGGAACCACTGTAGCATAGCAGCCCAAAGCCAGGAACGCCTCTATAAGCTTTCAGGATGAGCTGCTGCTGGCTGAGATGCCCTACTTCCCCCATAGGATGCCAGGTACCTCCCTGAACTCACCTTTCTGAGCCTTCTTGAGGTCGGCTGAATCCTCTTCCTCAGCACTGTCTGAGAGCTATAAGGAGAATGGAGTCTGTTTGAGGCAATCCCCAGTGTCCCTGAAGAGCAGACTTGCATGACTGGAGGCCAAGAGTCATCAGCCATCACCTTCATGCTAACTTACACGGCAATTTAAATCACCATGCCTTGCTAAGACTCACTCCTTAGATCACTATCTTAGGCATCTACCCTCTGTCATCTTTGTAAACAAAATAGCACGTAAGGGGCAGAATGTCAGGGACACAGGAAGCAAGGGTTTCAAGCCTCCCTGATCGTGTCAATGTGACCTCAGACCTGAGACTAGAGCCAGAAGCCAGTCTCACTCAGGATCCTACCTGGCACCATGTTTCTAGACATCTTTATGACTGACAGTCCTTCAGGGGTGAAACGCTTCTGGAAGACTTACGTCACAGAGCAGAAACAAAGCTGGTACAGACTATAGGTGAGAGCTGGAAACCCTGGGGAAGGAGGCTGACAACTCCACCTCGACTACCTACCTCATTCACATCCTTCTTTTCCTCCTTCACAGCAATTTTGCTCCGCTTGGACCTCTCCTTCCTCCTCTCAGCATCTTCCTCAGATTCTTCTTCATCAGAGACTTCAAGAGTCCGCTTCCGAACAGGGGTGGCCTAGAGCAAGGGGAGAGGGAATATAAGGAGTCATATGAGCCCTTGAGATGCAAGAAGATTCCATCTGGCCTAAAGGAACTTCAGAGAGAAGCTTATATGCTTCTTGGTCCCCAAAGCTAAGCATCTGATATAAACTCAGTACAGAGCAACTTCCTGGCCCCTATATTCATAAAGACCTTTGCTTAAAGCTGTCATGAAAGTCTCCTAGTTCACTCAATACTTGGCCTGCCTGGACAGCCACGCTGTGACCTCCTGAGACACACCAACCACTACTGCAGCCCAGCAAGGTGATCTGTCACCAGACCACCAACCTATGCCCACAGTGTAAGAAGCCAGTGGAGACAATTCAAGTTTGTGGCAGGTCAAAATTTAGAGACAGTAGTGAAAAGCTCCATGGATAAAGAACCAAATAGCTCTGTGCCTCTGACCAAGTCCCTTCAGGTATCTCAGCTCCTCTTCAGAGACAGCAGGTGATCACCCAGGCTCCTCCAGCAGAGCTTTGACCTATCCCAGTTTCACTTCTATACCACTGAGGGTGGGCTGGGGGCTGAAGGAAGAAAAGCATCTCACCAAGGAAAGTTTACTAGGTGGCTCTGGCTTCTTGACCACTGGAGTCTTGATGGGTCTGGGGGAAGGGACCTCCCGAGGGTTCTTGGAGTTGGGCAGCAGAGATGGTGACAGTGGCTGCACCAGAGGGGTGGGCCGAGGCATAGTCTTAACTGCAATGTTAGCAGGCTTTCGGGGAGGCTCAGGAGGCTGGAGAAGCCTGGATGTACAGGCCTCCTCCCGGGCTACCAGAGCAGGAGGCTTTGGGGTGCTGCTGATGACAGGAGCTTTTCTGGGCTGGTTGGTTGGCACGGGAGCTTGCAGAGAAGGGGGTCTGCTCGGGGCATTCTTGATCACAGCAGGTAAAGGAGGTGACCGAGGACGCTGAGGTCTACGTGCAGGTTCCTAAAAGAGGCCCAGAGAGAGTGAAAACATTGATGCTAGCACTGGACACCTGAAGGGAAGCCCCTCTCCTGCCCCTGGGCTTTACCTTAGTGGGAGGTCTGGTGGTAACTTCCAATGGCAATTTCTTCAGGTCAGCTTGGGAGCGGATGGGTGTGGTTTTCTGCAGGGCAAATATAATGATGAGGTTATCTATCTTGGTACATTAGAGCACTCTTTTTGGAAGCTCACTGTCTGGGATACAGGTCAAATAAAAAAGAAAACCTGGACCCACAGCCCTACTATTACGAGCTTCTCATTTTTACTGGAAAGACAAAACAAAACACAAGGACATTCAAGAATCCGCAAATTGCAAGCTTCTAGAGGATTAATCCAGCAATAGAGAAATTGAACTAAGTCCCATAAAAGAAACCAGAAAAGGTGAGAAAAGTCTGATGAACAAGGCCGAGAAAGGACAAGTGGGATACAGCAAACAGGTTGGCATGCATAAGATGTCTGAGTTAGTGAGAGCATCTGCACAGACATAGAAGTCAAAAGCTTTTATAATATATAAAGGGTTGATACCACCAACATATCTAAAAATAGCCCTCACAAATCAAGGGGATAAAAGCAGGAAAGACATGTTGTTAATGGTGGCTACCTCTAAGGTAAGCTATTTATTTCCTGGAGTTTTAAAACATTCATAAATTAATTGAACCACTTTGTAATAATATAAACAAAATACTCTGTCTTGTTAAAAGAATAATCAGATCATACTTGAGAACCAGTGTGCCTGGAGAGTCGAGCTGGAAAGCTTTGGCAGTACTCATGGGTAAGTGGAGAATGAAACTGAGCCTGAGGGAAAAGGGTCCCGGACAGACTTGACACAGCCTGGCTCTGCCCACTGCCCATGACCACACACCTGCAGGGCCTCCAGTTTCTCCTGCTGTTGGCGTATTTTCTCTGTCAGCTGCTTTTGTTTCTCCTCCTGTGTCTTCAGGTCCTTTTTGAACGTCCCCAGGGGAACCTTCTGCTTCTGCTCGGAAGCTTCACACCTGTACAGAGAAGGTGCTAAGAAGGTTGTGGCAAAATAAGGCTCCATATAGGGTAGGGTCCTTTCTCCTCAGCCAACCCGTACTGTCTCTCACCACAGCAACCACCTCAGAATTCCCAAATGCATGGAATTAATACTGCAGGACCCACGTATATTCTTATTTCCAGGACACTTATTATG
This sequence comes from Saccopteryx bilineata, assembly GCF_036850765.1. NCBI lineage: Eukaryota > Metazoa > Chordata > Mammalia > Chiroptera > Emballonuridae > Saccopteryx > Saccopteryx bilineata. The sequence goes on along the minus strand of NC_089491.1, from coordinate 256,667,039 downwards.
TGCAGCAAGACAGATGTAAAGATTCAGGACCTCAAAAACCATAGTGAGAAAAAACATGATGGGAGGATGAAGATACCCACAATCTCCTTGTTAGAGAAAAGTGCTCACCGGTCCTGCTCAGGATCAGGGTTCATGGAGCAAACCCAGGTGTCAGGGTATTCTTTTTCGACAGAATTCAGCTGGAAGGGGAGGGTCCGCCACTTCAGACATAAATCTGTGACACAGAAATCACCCCCCACCAAAGTGAGCCACACCTACCAACAATATCTATCGCCAGGCCCTCCCAGCCAGGCCCAAGGCAAAGATGGCCCTGACTTTCCATTCAAAGTGCTTAACACTGGCTCCAGCTGTGCCATTCTTACAGAACAGTAATTCTTCTCAGGCACAGTGAGACCAACAAAGGTGGAACCTTTACATCGTGGCCTTTCAACGCCCCCAACCCCTCTTCCTCCTCTAGCAGGATCCTGGCTTAGTCATCACTCACCCTATTAACAATGTGGTGCCAAACCAAGTGAAGCCTAGCAGCTTAGATGACATTTTGCCTCAATCAGGAGGGACAGGTAGAATTCAGCACAGCCCTATGACTGAGCAACCAGGGCCATCACCGAACAGACTCATATCCCTACTGGGATTGTAAGTCCATGAATGTCAATGCAGTCAGAAGGCCAGCACAGGGACAGAGAGAAAAGAGGGTCAGAGACTATGATGGAAAAGAGTCAAGAGGAGGTTCTAACCACCAACTCACCACACTGGATGGTGGTTGGGATTTCCATAGCTCTCCGGCGTTTGTAACGGAGATCATTAGATGGGGGTTGGTTCCAGTTGGCAGAAAGGTAGCCAAACTCATCCCAGAATTTGATGATTCCCCGCTGGGCTGGAAGGCAAACACCCACATCTCATTAGGAGGTAGCCTTTCCCTCTTCCTAATTTTACCCCCTCAGGCAATAAGAGTATCCTAAGGCTGAAGGTGAAGAAAAATGGCATTACCAATGGCAATGTCTTTCCAGTACTGTGCCAGATGCTCCCCCATTGCCCGTAGTAGGTGCCGGTACTCCTTGGCATCAGCAAAATCCTGCTTATTGTGTGTAGGCTCCAGGACCAGATAGGGCACATCAACGACTCCAACAACCCCACCACATGCCCTGCAGGGAGAAAGAAGAAACAGTTCTATTACTTCACTGGCCGAAATCCTCCCACCATCTACCTTGGGCTGGGAAGCTCTCTTAAGGCAATACTCACATGCCCCCTTCCAGCTGTGGGCCCACTTTCTCATACATCTTGATCAGACGGCTACAGTTGTAGATGAACATGCCATCCAGATCCCGGTGTTCAATGTTAACCCCAAAAACAAAATTCAATTCCTTTGGTTCTTTAAGTGCTCTGAGAAGACAAAAGATAAATTCTAGTAGCCCAACCCAGTAACACACAAATACCATAGTGATTAAGATGTGTTTAAGCCCTGGCCAGTTGGCTCAGTGGTAGAGCATCAGCCCAGCATGTGGAAGTCCTAGGTTCGATTCCCGGTCAGAGCACACAACAGAAGCGCCCACTGCTTCTCCACCCTTCCCCCTCTCCTTCCTATCTCTCTTCCCCTCCTGCAGCCAGGGCTCCATTGGAGCAAAGTTGGCCCGGACACTGAGGATGGCTCCATGGCCTCCACCTCAGACTCTAGAATGGCTCCAGCCACAATGAAGCAACACCCCAGACAGGCAGAGCATCGCTCCCTGGTAGGCATACCAGGTGGATCCCCGTCGGGTGCATGCAGGAGTCTGACTGCCTTCCTGCTTCTAACTTTGGAAAAATAAAAAATAAAAAATTTTTAAAAAGATGTGTTTAGCTTAAATTTGACACCCATTTAGCAAAAAGTTTTGTATTTTCATTCAGTGTGTAACCTGTTAGACTTGGTAGATAATGTGCAGTGACTAAGCATCTCTGATTAAAATCATGGCTTTCACCTTTGGTAAGAGAAGTTGTATTTAGGTATGAAAGGGATACTATGGAGCTGCTGCAAATCGGTGAGTTACATGGTGAATAAACACAAAGTTTTCTGCAATATCTACTCCACTAATGTGATAATTAATTTTGAAAAGACAAAAAAATCACAATGAACATGTATGTGGCAGAAGAGATTATCATGTGATAAATGTCAACAAAATCACAAAGGTTGACAAGTAAGTGAATAAGCAGTGAACTGACTTAAATGGAAGAAATCTGAAACCTATGCCTATGACAAGGGGGCCAAGAAGCAAGTTAGAAATTCAAGGCCCAAAGCCCAGAAAGGCTGCAGACATAGAGGTGGAACAGGGAGATGATTTAATGAACCAGGACAAACACCCATTCTAGATAAAAAAGGTCTAAAACTCAATATATAGCATTATTCAACAATTGTAACCAGGAATAAAAAACTAAGAGTAGATATCACCAGATATTAGAAGTATAGGTAAGTTAAAATATTTTTTAATATTCTGTATTTTATAAGTTTTATACAATGAGCATTTTATATACTCTTTAAATGAAAAGAATAGGAAAGAAAAGGGGAGAAGGGGGACGAGAGAAAGAGAAAGAATGAAGGGGAGAGAGAAAAGGGAAGGGAGAGACAGAAATAGGTGCCAGTGAGAAAGTTTTGGTGTTCAAATCAAAGCAAACACTGCCCTGCCTTTTCCTAGCTCAAGAAAGAGGAATTGAACTAGGACATCTGACCAGCATTTAGGATTAAAACATTAATGGCTTTCTCAAAGCTATCTCTGTCAACAATCAGTACAAAAGCTCCATAATTTTAAAAGATTAAAGGCCAGCTGTGGCACTCACCGCTGCTTGGCATCCTTGATCCGTTTCTTGACATCAGCTTCTCTACGCAGAGTAATGGCTGTATTCTGGACCTGCCTCAACATCACCTGGAAACAAAATTGGAACCAAGTGAGAAAAGGAGGTGCTCTGGCCCACAGCAGTGAATATTATAATACATTAAAAACCTCTTATTTTAAATCACATGGATGCAAAAACCATACCTGGAGATTTATTTCTTTTCCACAGAAAATGGGGACAAACTCAAAAGCTATATTTCACTTGACCACACTCATTCACATAGAGGAAACACCCTCAACTAAAATGAGTCTACATAGGTGAGTCAGACTGGGAGGGCCAGACAACTATACTGTGTGATCTGGAGCAAGCAATACTTTTTACTTCAATTTCTCTTTCTATACACTGAGGATACTAACAGCTAACAGTATCCACATGTCATAAGATTTTGGGGATGTTGAAGTGATTAGTCAATATTTTGCCACAGTGTTCAACAGTGATTATGAAACATCACAACACCCCATTTTTCAGCTGTAGGCCAAGGGGTTCACGACTGTCTTGTGGCTGAGCCAGGCCATCTCTGGGATTCTACTGCCAGAAATCCTGGAGAACAGCTAGCTGCACAGATCTAGAGCCTTACCCTAGAGTCTCGCGTGAGGTCTCCACCTAAACGCAGTTCTAATGTTCGAGCTTTGCTCTCCGCCTCCCGGGCCTTCTCTTCAGCTGTAACCCAGAAGAAACCATTCAAAGGTTGAAAACTCTTAGAAATCCCTCTTGGATCTCACAGTGCACTCCCTACTGGACAAAGGGGGTGGGGTAGGATGGTGTGTACATGTACGTGTATACTGTCAAGGAAGAGGTGGAGCTCGTCAGCAACCTCCCTGCTTGAACTGCAGAGTCAGTTCAAAAAGGAAAATCAAGGTGGGCCCAAGGAAATCGGCACTATTTATACCTGAGATAGGCTTTTCAAACTTTACAAATGAATCAAAACAGGTCAAAAACTGCCCAAGGCAACCCAAGATAAACCCTCAGCAGGAGCTGGAAATCAAAGTTCTCAGCCAATCACTCTCCATTAAGCAGCCAAGAAGCCCTGCTATCACGACTGACTCTGACATTTGTGTCCTGGAGTCATAAAAACCAATTTTACATAGCGTGCGGAGGACCCGGGTTCGATTCCTGGCCAGGGCACACAGGAGAAGCGCCCATTTGCTTCTCCACCCCTCCGCCGCGCCTTCCTCTCTGTCTCTCTCTTCCCCTCTGGCAGCCAAGGCTCCATTGGAGCAAAAATGGCCCGGGCGCTGGGGATGGCTCTGTGGCCTCTGCCTCAGGCGCTAGAGTGGCTCTGGTCGCAACATGGCGACGCCCAGGATGGGCAGAGCGTCGCCCCCTGGTGGGCGTGCCGGGTGGATCCCGGTCGGGCGGATGCGGGAGTCTGTCTGACTGTCTCTCCCTGTTTCCAGCTTCAGGAAAAAAAACAAAAAAAAAACAAACAAAAAAAAACCAATTTTACAAATATTTGGGCTAGAGGATAGTGTGGGATTCTTCACTCTGGGCAAGCCCAGCAATTGACATTGTTTTAGATAAGTCCCTACAAATAACTGCCTAAGAAAAAGATTCTGGGGAGAAAAACTAAGAGGATTGGCCAGCTGGGAAGGATGCAGGAGAAACTGCCCCCTGGGTGTGGGATGGAGATTTTTCCTAGATCTTGCTTTGGCCACAAGCCATGTCCCTTAGGGGACCCCCACCTATACCCTTCTGCACAGGGGAGACATTACCAATCCGTGCCACGTGCTCAGCTTTCTTCACCTCCTGCTCCGCCCGGGCCTTGAAACGACTTGATGTGTACTTGTACATCCTGAACAAAGGAAAAAGCAACCTAAGGGCCTGAATAGTAGAGGGTAGGGTGGCAGCCCAAGCAGCTCAGAAGGCACTCTGACTTCCTGCCCCGTCTCAAGCTGACTGTCCTGGTGTGATGAGCCCAAGTCCAAGCTTATTTCAGTAAAAAAGACTCAACTCCTTATTCTACTTGCCGCTTGCCTCCTGCTGCAGTTTGATAAGCAACTACACTACTCACCTGTATCATTAATACCACAGTATAAACAAAGATCAGTAACAGCCAGGGCCTTTGCTTTCCCATGTAGTGTCTAAAGGCCCCTTGGCCCTGAAATCAAGAGGCTCCAACAGCTCACTGTGCCAGGCAGGGCACACTCCATGTCACAGAGGGCACTCGCACTTCGCCAATCTCCAAGCCCACTGGCCACCTCTGTCCCTCCCTCAGGACCCAAATGTTTCCCCCCAGTAAAGCACAGGCAACTTAAAGGCCCTAACATAGTCAATACAGTCAGAGCCTTGTGTATAGCATCGCTCCAACAATGCCCTAGAAGCGTGAGCAGGCCCTGTCCTCCGTCCAAGGGAAACAGCAGGCCAGAGTGGGCAGGCCCCTACCTGGGTTTATACAGGCAGCACGAGAGCCTCTTGGTCTGCACCTTGTGCCCATGGATGAAGATCCTCATCCGGGGATCAATATAGAGCACAGCAGCATAGGCACGGAATGAGCGCCGCTCTGGCTTCCTAGAGGTGGCAGGGACAAAGGAGTGCTGTCACCCACCCCACAACCAGCCTCACCAAGGGTATTGTATGACAACCTCTCTGTAGGCCCTCCATTTTCCCACCTTGTGTCTCGGCTTTTCTGGCTGCCCTGAAAGTTTACTCCCTCAGTGCTGGCACCACCATCCTGCCTCCTTCTCACATCCCCGGCACAGGTGCCCCATAGACACCTGACCTGGCCCTACCACTGCCCCACCATGGACGCAGCAAGTCCTCTCCCCTCCCAAAGGCCTCAGTTTCTTCTGTCAAATCAAGGAGTTGGAGCAAGGGATCATTAATATTTTCTTTTGGCTTAGCTGAGGATCTGTTGTCTCATTCGTCCCTTTGCCTCATGGCAAGAAGATATGGAATCCTCAGCTTCATGAACTCTAATACTGGGAAAGCCAGGGAATGAGCTCTCCCCTCTCCCTGAAATTACCTCCTAAACTTCCCCCAACTGAGAGAACTGATACCAGTTCTAGGGTTTCCCTCCCTCCTAGTCACACTCACGTGCCCTCTGGGGAAGTCTCTGCCATCTGGATATCTCTTGGATTTGAGATTATGTCTAGCTCTGGCTCTCCATTATCCATGAGTTTGAGATTGAAGATAATCACCAGTGTTCCTAGGGAACAGAAATCCTTTCTCTTTGCCAGGTGCCTCTAGTCCACTCCCGCACCACTCACAGCTCTCAGTTCCAGATTCGAGGCAATGCAGTTTCAAAGCCTACTTACCACTGTCTCCAGGAATCTTCATGAACTGAGCCATTACTTCCTCCTCATTATGAAAGGGAGAATACTTATAGATGAGCTCTGTCTCGATAGCGAATTTTTCCACATTGTCTGTGACAGGGTCCCGGGTCTGAGCATTCCAGGTGGGTAATGGGACTATCACCTTTCGAGTAAACAGAGGCGAACACTTTCAGTGAGGGCCCAGGACAGCATTCCCCTAACATGTGCATTCATCTATCTTATCCAGTGGTGGGATCCAGCCGTTTTGCACTGTTTCAGCAGAACCAATACCTAATTTTTGTTGAGTTTGGCGAACAGGTGGTTAAAATGGCATTTATACTCGGGGTTCTCTCTAAGGTGGGCTCCTAGGCAGCCATCCAACGTGGAAATCACAAATTTATATTCCTTACTCTTTTTTAATGGTCATCTGCCCAACAGTGTATTTTAAGCACTCATAGTAATGTTCATTCCATCTATAGGTGAAAAAACTTGCAAGTTGAGGATGCCAATCAAGAAGCAATATGAAAATATCTTTAACAGTTTTATTACTTTTTGTCAGGTATTATTTAATATTTTTTCATTAATATTTTAAAACTTTCTTATAACAATCTAGTTTTGTGTACCTCTTTTATTGTTCTTATTGAAGTATTAAGTGCACAAAATAACAAACTACCTTTTGGTATATCACTTTTTAATACTTAAATCGATTATTAGGGCAGAGAACCGGTTGTTAAATTATTTGAATCCCACCACTGATCTTACCCTTCCCACAGTGGTTCCACACTGTTGCAAATGTGGAAGCTCCACAAGCTGGCACTAGGGGCTCTGTGGCTTCAGCCCCATCCCAAGATTTGGCCTCTCATCGCTAGGTCCTCTGGGGTATGCTTGATTTTTTCCTGGGCGTCTATGCAAAGGCAACGCCCTGCTTGGGATATCCCTGGCCATTTTCCTATCTTGGTAATAATTCTACTCTTTTCACTAAGGAAAGTATACAGGGGGCCCTTGAGTTACCACACAGTTCCATTTCTACGACAGTGACATAACCTAAATTTTGTTCTAAGTCGAAACACACCCTAGCCTAACACAAATGGAACACTGTGCTTTAAACAGTCCAAAATGTCATAGGTAAGTGTATTAGGGGACATCAACTCCCGCACTCATACCCACATCTCTGCATATTCTTCTGCCACACACAACCAAACTATAAAGTTCGCCTATGTAGCCTTTAAGTATGACACTAACGGTGTAAGCCTAAACACCCACATCTCAATTTCTTTAAGTTTTTATGGGAGTGAGCATTGTAAACTCGAAACATCCTATGTTGACACTGTCATAACCCAAGGACCCCCTATATTTGCAATTATCTAGTGAAGCTGAAAATATACATACACATAACTTAAACTAGGCGCTTCCACTGTCAGATATACATACTAAGAGAAACTTTTGTACATATGTACTAAGAAATATAAAAATAGCAAAGTATCTATTACAAAGTAGATAAACTGTCATTTATACAATGGAATACTATACAGTGATGAAACTGAAATACAGCTATTAGCATCAAACATGGGTGAATCACACAATGTTACATGATAGAAGCAAAATTAAAAGAAACCTACGATGAGTCCATTTATACAAAATTCATAAATACACAAAACTATCCAAGAATGCATACAGGCCCTGGCCAGTTGGCTAGGTGGTGGAGTGTCGGCCCAGCTTGTGGAGGTCCTAGGTTGGATTCCCAGCTGGGGCACACAGGACGGGTGCCCGTCTGCTTCTCCACTCTTCCCCCTCTCCTTCCTCTCTATCTCTCTCTCCCCCTCCCGCAGCCAGGGACCCACTCAAGCAAAGTTGGCTCGGGCACTGAGGATGGCTCCATGGCCTCTGCCTCAGGCGCTAGAATGGCTCCAGTTGCAACAGAGCAATGCCTCAGATGGGCAGAGCATCGCCCACTGGTGGGCATGCTGGATGGATCCCGGTTCGGCGCTTGCAGTAGTCTTGTTTCTGCCTCCCTGCTTCTCACTTTAGGAAAATACCCCCCCCAAAAAAAAAAAAAAAAAAAAGAATGCATACATAGGTGACAACTATAAAGAAAAACAAAGAAATAAACACAAAGTCACTTGAAGATACTTCCTTAAGAGGTACAATAAGCAATCAGATGCAGGGCATACTGAGGACTTCCAGCATCTGTTTACGGTAGAGGCTACATGGGTGTTTGCTTTATAATTATTCCCTAAACTGTACATCTATTTTTAATACACTCTTCCTTATGTAAGAAATTTAATCTTATGTCAAAGCAATGTTTTAAAAAATCCTACCCATGTCAATTTTGCCTCAATAAAGCTGGAGGAAAAAATCCTACTCTTTCTTTAAAAACCCTACCTCAAATGCCACTTCCCCAGAGGTCTCAGTGTGCTTTTTCCTCTTCCCCAGACAGCTTCTCAGGGAGCCCTGTGGATGGCTGAATGCTGGGATTCTCGCAGAAGTTCAAATCAGATGGCCCATCGTGAGGAAAAAAGAACTCTCTATTTTAACAACTGTCAGTGTGACAAACTGTTAAAGAGCTCTGAGACATTCTGCTGGTTTCTAAGAAGCTTCATGCCTATAGTATTCAACCCTAGAACTGGTTTGGACACATTCTTACCCAGCCAAAAATGATCTTATTTTAAAATCTTGGCTGAGTTTGCAATACAGTACAATCCAAAACAGTGACCTTCTAGCACCAAGTAAGGAAAAAATTTCAACCTGGCTTTTTCACCAGGGAATTGAGTTCCATTTGTGTCTGTGAATCTGTACCTCACTCTGCACATCCCATTCTTCAGAGCAGTCCCAGGTGACAATGGCATTATTTAAATTGGTCATTCGCTCATTTCCATCAGCTCTCATTCCTGCCATCAAAACACTTCTCCTTTCGTTTCAATGTAACCATTGCCCTGATTTTCCTCTTACCATTCTGGCCACTCCTGTCACCACTGGCGCTTTCTCCTCTCTCCAGCCTTTAAATGTCGACATGCTTGAGATCCCAGGTCAGGGCCCACCGCAGAAGCGACCACCTGCTTCTCCACCCCACCCCACCCCACCGTTTTCCCTTTTCCTCCTGCAGCCATGGCTCAATTGACATCCTTTAAATGTCAACATATTTGAGATCCCATCTCCCTTTATATGCTCCTTTAGCTGAGCTCATCTGCTACCAAAAATCTTGGAACCAGGCCTCCCCCAAGCTCCAGACCCACACTTAACTCTGAGTGCCCAGAACAAAACACTCTTCCCCTCTAAGCTGCCCCTCTTTCATTCTTTGCCAGCTCCAGATAGCCCACCATGCTCCACTGCCACACCAGAACCTAAGTCACCTATGACCCCACCTTCCCCTTTCCTCTCTCCACGGATCAACCACATCTATGGGTCTCACATACTAAAGAGATGAGGACTCCTATTTCTCTTACCTCCCTGCTGTGAGCCCTTTTAGGCTACACACAACCAGAGCCTTTCAACTGGTCCACTCCAACACCCCAGTCTTTCCAGTCCAATCACTACACAATAACTAAACTGATCTTTTTAAAAGAGAACCTGATATTGCCACACCCTTGCTTAAATCCCTTTTAATGGTTGCTTTTTTTTTTTTCATTTAATGGTTGCTTTTAATAAAGTCCCACATATTCATCAAGGCCCTGAGGTCAAACCTGACCTGGCCCATGCTGCTCTTTAGAGACCACCACCTTTCTTCAGGTGGCCCTTCTGTCAAGTCACTCCCACAGTGCTCAGGGTCTTGAACAGCCTACTCCCACTGCCCTCGGTCCGTAAGAAAACATTCCTGATAAACCCAGTTTGAGCTAAGTCCTCCTGCCCCATCTGTTCTCAAGAGCCTGCTACTTCCAGCTGCAGCATTTCACTCATTTCAAGTATGCCGAATGAACTGACTCCAATAAGGCAAACTTAACCCACTGGCTTACCAAGGAAAGATAGTAGAAGAAAATAGCTTTTCACTTCCAACACGAACTAATTTGCTATGATTTAAGCTCCCATCTAAACAGGGCTAATACAAATTCAATCGTAGATAACCAACAGAAATAAATTATATTAAAACTTTCAATGAATTTACCTATCTGCTGATGTGACAACCTTGGATTTCTTTCTGCAGACACTCTCAGCCCTTTCTTTTTTACCACTCTTTTTTATTTTTATGTTTAGTGAGAGGAGGGGAGGCAGAGAGACAGACTCCCGCATGTGCCCCGACTAGGATCCACCTGGGAAGCCCACTAGGGGGCGATATTCTGCCCATCTGGGACTGTTGCTCCATTGCTCAGCAACCCAGCCATTTTTTAGCACCTGAGGCAGAGCTCTCAAAGCCATCCTCAGTGCCAAGGCCAACTTGCTTGAACCAATTGAGCCATGGCTGTGGGAGGAGAAGGGAGAAGGGTGGGGTGGGGTGGAGAAGCAGATGGTCGCTTCTGCGGTATGCCCTGACCTGGAATCGAACCCAATATATCCACAAGCCAGGCCGACGCTCTACCACTGAGCCAACCAGCGAGGGCCCTCTCAGCCCTTTCTCTTAAGCTCTGGCCTCCATTTCTCACATATGAAAGGAGGTAAGAGTCTAGTCTGAGGCTGGGCAGACTAAGCCCAAGGCCTTCCCTGATCTCCCCCTCCCCACGAGGGGGCAAAGGCCTCACCAAACCAGCTCTGCAGATATCTAAAATCAGAATATGGTAGATTCATTAGGCCTTCCTTCCAGCAGAGAAATAATCAGCTGGAGTTGCCATTTAGCAAAGGACTTATAGTAATCTTTCCATATGCTCACCAGTTTTACTATCTAGCCAGGCCCTGTAGGTATGTGACTTGTAGCTTCTGACATAAATGGTTAGAGCAACACATTTCCTCAAAAGGAAAATATGCTCATAGCACATTCCACAAAATCATTATCACATGGGACAGTTTTGTTCCCATTATTATTACCAACTGTGGTTTCCACCCATAGTCACAGAAGCCCCAAATCCTCCCCTTGATAAAAACAACTCTCCATAGAGACACCCCATCAGACTGAATTCAAGCAGCAGACTTAGGGGAGCTACAAATCCAAATTTAGGTTCCTGCCACTTGATGACCTGAAGCTTTGAGGTTTTAATTCCTCTCACATTAAGGTATCTGCCAGTTCATCCAACCAGCTAATCCAATGAGCAGGGCCATGATTGTAATCTTGAAACCTCAATGAACCTAGCAAATGACCTATAAAAGCAGCCTGGGCAGACCCAGAAGATGTGGAATGGCAACTTGGGCCATGAAGATGGGACCTACTTCATCAATGCCTTCCTCCTCATGAAAGGTACGAGACAAGAAGAGGCAGGTCATGGTGTCTTCCTTCTTGGTGAAGAGGATAAAATCCTTCCCAATGCGCATCGAGCCTCTGAAAGAGAAGCAGAAATGGGTTATTCTCCCAAGGATTCAGGAGTTCATCTGAAAAAGGAGCAAATCTACTGTCTGGACATGACTGAACTGCCTTTGCAAGGCTATGCTAAAAGCCTCCTTAAAGTCTTCGTACCCTGAGCTGAGTTCCAAAACCCTCATCCCTTCTCCTCTCATCTGACACTCCTCCCTCTGCTCGCTCTTCCACTGGCCTCAGTCTTTCGTTATAACCTTTTTGACCACACTTACCCAACCTGCAGGGCTCTCTCACCACCCTTCTAGTGCGAATTCACTGCCAATCATCAGCCCCAGGCTATTGCTACAAGAGTAAAAGTAACCCTGCTGCCTATGCTCCAGGTTTATCCCAGTCACCCAAGATACCCTCTGCCTATGCCACCATCACATTTCACTCTGGTAACTGATACCTTTAACACATCATCTTCCATTCTAACCACAACCAATTCCCATTGTACTCCTCCTTCATTGACACAAACTACCCTCACATCCACTCATCCAACGGCAGCACCATCAAGAGAACAGCCCCCTACTTATGCTTACAAGTCCTCAAAAAAACAAAATGATCAAGCACAGCAGCTAGCCATATAAAATATAATTCTTGATCAGTTTTTGAGGAGGCCCATAATTGGCTCAGGTCCTATAACTACAGCCATCTTCTGTCTCAAAATTGTTTTGCCCACCTCAATCTCATTATGACAGAGGCAGATCTCTGCTTTTGGATGCAACTGGTTCCTGAGAAATGTGCCTTGAGGCTGAATTCCACAAGGCAAAAGTCTGAATGAAATCAACTGCTTCCTTCCTCTGTCTGGCCACGTTAAACCATCAGAGGGACAGGCTAGGACAGGCCTTTCCAGGCAACATGGAATAGTTGCCTGGGAGAAGAATGAGGACCAGTGGGAAGACTGCCCACTGAACAATGGAGCGGTTTAGTTCCCTTTCCTTGGAGTGGCTTCTGGGGCTTCATGGCTATAATCTCATTAGTCTTCATAATACCTTAGGGGAGGCAATAAGAAGCCTTATTATTCTCCTCTATGAACAAATACAAACCAGACTAGTATGCCAAATACACAAATGAATGCCATGTCCCATTTCACCAAAAGCTCGGGAAAACTCCCAGGACACTATCCAGACACCCTAGGGGCTGCCAAGTTCTGTTTCTCCTCTTCCAGTTCCTGAGGTTCTGGCAATTCTCCTTCCCCTGATAACTTCACAGCCCTCCTTCTTCCCTAAAGCTATTGGGCGGCAAAATGAGGCAAATTATCTTGCCTCTGTCAAAACTTATTCTTGCCCTAATATGGCAAAATCTCTAAACTTGTGCCACTTTCTACCTCGTCTTTGAACCTGACCTTGGAGGCTGAATAACAACTACAAAATGCCACCTTCCTGATGATTTCCCTGGTTTCTCTGTCCTATTCTCAGCACAAAACACTTCCTCCTAAAACTATTTTCCAAATTCCAAATTGATTTAAAAATTAATTCACTCTGAACACTAGATGGCTCCATGTCAATGGGTACTTTACAAAAGTTGTACTATGGTATTAAAATTATGCTGACACACCTGACCAGGTGGTGGCACAGTGGATAGAGCGTCGGACTGGGATGCGGAAGGACCCAGGTTCGAGACCCCAAGGTCGCCAGCTTGAGCGCGGGCTCATCTGGCTTGAGCAAAGAGCTCACCAGCTTGGACCCAAGGTCGCTGGCTCCAGCAGGGGGTTGCTCGGTCTGCTGAAGGCCCACGGTCAGGGCACATGTGAGAAAGCAATCAATGAACAACTAAGAAGTCGCAACACGCGACAAGAAACTGATGATTGATGCTTCTCATCTCTCTCTCTGTTCCTGTCTGTCTGTCCCTGTCTATCTCTGCCTCTGTAAAAAAAAAAAAAAAATTATGCTGACAACACCCTCAACTTCTGTATACGTTCACTTCCCAGTCTTCTAAGTGCTTTCAGAATCATATTTCATTTGATCCTAAAACGTGTTCTGTACAGGAAAATGTCAGAGATTAGAATCCTACTTTCCAGAGCAGGAAACATAATCAGAGAGGTAAAATCAGTTCTCTGAGGCCAGAGAAGTGATAAGATAGGTAGGAGAAGGCTAGCCTACAATCCAGATGGGAAGTCAGGTTTCCTCACATCACACTAACTCTAGCAGGCCTCAGTTACTGAGGACTTAGCTCGCCCACAGCAGAATTACCTAGGGAACCTATGAAAAGCACAGATTCCTAGGCCTTACCCCAGACTCACTGATTCAGGCCAGGAATCTATGGAAAGATCAGAAACGGAGAAATTAAAAAGAAGCTAGAACCTGACTAGGGCTCTCACAACAATGATAACATTTAATCTGCAACTTGGTATGTATTATAATCTCAATTTATAAAGAAGGAAGCTGAGTTTCAAAGAATTAAGTGCCTGAGGTGAGATTTGAACTTCAGTTTTGCCTGACTTAAGTGAGATGAACACAGCTCTGACTTTGCAGTAAGAAAGAACTGGTTCTTCTCTCTGCTCTACACTTGGGCATTTTTACACTTTTGGGCAAGTCACTTAAGCCTTTAAAACTCAATTCCCTCATCTGAAAATAAGAATAATCATACTGATACCTCATAGGACTACAGTGAAGATTAAACAAGATCATTCAAGTAAAGGTTTTAGCACAGTGCCTAGCACATGGTAAGTGTCTGTTATTACCATCTGGTTACTGCGCCTTGAGAAACAAATCGAAAAATCCAGGTACCAGGTTCCTGATGTCCTTTGGAAGCCCTTTCTTTCTTCCCTACACACCCAAAGCACACTGCATGTGAGGGACAACTAATACTGCTGACTGACCAGACCAGCACACTTTCTCAAACAAAACAACACGTTTCCACAGCAAGACTGGAAACGTGACTCAGAATTCCATTTGTACAAACTCCAATTCCACTAAATCTTATTCCATCCAAAGGTCTGTACAGCTGGAAGTGAGCATTTCAGAAATAGAAACCTTTCTCTTGGGGCTTCACTCAAAACCAGAACACATTCCAAACACCAAACAAGTGGGAATCAAGGGCTGAAAAAGAAGTCTCAAGGGATTTGAATACATTAGGTAAGTCCCTGCTACAAGACCTCACAGGACATATGCCTGGAGACTATGTCCTCTAGGAGAGAGGGTTGGGTCTCTCTGACTCAACCTGAATCTCCAGTGTCCAGGACAAAGCATGACACGAGACAGGTGCTCAGGGAACACAGCTGTGCCATGAACAACCTTCTTACTAGCTCAGATACATACCAACTCCACAAAATTACTAAATACCTCAACCACAGAGTAAAATAAGACTGTTCAAGAGGAGAGATGCAGTTCCAGAGCACAGTGCCAAGCGAAACCTACAGCTTCTCCCACCCCAGCTGGTTTTGGGCAGTCATACTTTTCGATCTGTGAAGTACACTAGGCTAGACAACAGTGAGTCCAAAAACCACTCCTTTCTGATCTTCCTTCTGTTCCAGAGTTAGTGATGGAAACAAGTAAGAAAAAAGTGTTCATGCGACAGAAGCAGGAGAGCTTCACTTGATTCTGTTTTGAATCATGTGACAAGCTTCTAGTATACTTACGATTTTAACCCATTCCCATACTGCCCAATCTGGGTGGACTCAGGTGTTCGTTTGGCTGACTTCCCAAACTGGATCACACTGGCAGCATCACCTGAAGCGGCAAGCATAAGAGAAAGTGAAAAGTTTGCATCTCTTTCCCAGAGTTCTCAAAAATAAAAGGTCTGAGCCTTGCTAACCCCAAGCAGAGCTGTATGTCTACTGAAAACCTCCGTCCAAGGAAAATTCACAACCATGAGGCAACTGGATGCAACCCCAGACTGGCCTGTCAGCTTAAGTCTAGCCATCACTATGACTCTGTTGTGTTACCCAAACATGGTACTAAGGCTTGGGGTAGGGGGTGGTGACTGTACTATAGTTTTGGCTGCAGGACATTGTGCAAGCTGATGAATTTAATGTCAAGAGACAGCTAACCAGAGTGACTTCAGGTTGCCATTCAGATGCTATCTCCCATGCTAGGACAAGACCTAGCAAATCCATTAGTGAAACTAAGCCTGAGATGTTGCAACAGACTCCTCTCTCCAGGTGGATCTTTTAAGTCACAAAAGTGAGGCAACAAAAAAACAAGTTAACACAGTATTTTATAAAAATGGTTACATTCTCACAAAAAGAAGTAATTATCTCATCACTTACTTGGATCCATTCCTGCTCCATCATCCAAAAAGCAAAGCATAAATCCTCCTCGCAGATCCTCTTGTCTTTCTGTAAAAAAACAACAAACCAAAAAAGAAACAAACAAAATATCCCACTGCCATTGCCATTACTGGGCTGTTACCCTTTAAGAGAGGGGCAACATGGGTATGATCAGAAGGTGGATTAATGTGAAGATCCATTCAAAAAGGGCAGGTTGAACCTAGTTTCTCCCTGTAACCAACTTAGCTAGTGTGAGTTAAATGTCAGGGCCCTTGGAGATGGGAATTCCCAAAGCTTCTCCAATGCTTTCTAGTTTATCACAAACCTTGAGACTTTACAGAGGACAAGGAATACCTGGCTCAGCATCTAACTGCACTCAGGACCACAGAATAGATATGTATTTCACACATACCTCAATTATCTCTCTGCCTGTCCCTAATGGGATTATTTCAACCTCTCCCTTCTGCTGTGAATCCCAAGCCACTAAAGTACTGCTACTACTACACACTATATCTTATCAATACTACTCAAATCCAATAGGGCACCACCTTTGTGGGTTAAATTCAGACAAAGTGATGGCATGCTATAGGTACAGTGGTGGCAGCTGCTACCTAGAAGCTGAATCACTAAGTCTCTCTGCAACTATTACCACTAACTGTGGTTTCTGGGCTATCTGAATTCATCATCATATCCTGTTTGCTGTGGGTCCTTGAAATGGCTCCCCAACCCAGAAGTGAGATGGCACAGGGTGCAGTGAAAGCTGCCTGATTCCCAGGTAGATAGGCTTGAGTACCAGGAGGAACAGTCCCTTGAGGGTAAATTAGAGAGAGCAGCCAAAGCAGAGCTTCTTGGTGAAAAGGAAGGGAATGCAACAAACTGTGACCGATTCCAGTGAGTAGAAGACACTCTTCTTTTAGCATGTCTTCTATAGCAGCAAAAGATTACTTAAGAGTAGTCTGGGCCATGTCACGGACACTGGAGAAGAGATTTCCAAATACAGACGGGGGCCCATACTAGAGTGTCCCAGGTGCCCTTTGACCCAATGAGGACTAGGTAGGCAAAGGAGTAATAGCACAGGTCTTAGAATCAGGAAAGCACTTCCACTAAAAGGAAGGTTGATATAAAGTACTACTGGAACAAGCACGAGGCTGCTTTGAAGCCTTGTTTCTAATTGAAGGCTTTTTTCGTCTCCCCAAGCTGCAGTTTACCAACTTTTTATACAACTATCTAAGTTGAGGAATCTGTTTAGAATGCTGTGTCCTCCCTCAGGCTAAAGATTCGAGTTGAGTCACAACTGCATTCTGTTAAATGGACTAGTTAATGTAATTTAAAATGCTATTTCAGAAGTACTATAAACCATATATTTTCAAGTATCACTCAGTGTTCAGGAAGCTTTAGCTTTGGTGAAACATTAAAAACAAGTTTGTCTTGAAAGTTCAAGAGCAAAGACCTTCCTGGAAGTACTACTTATAGATAAGAAAATTTCTCCCTATGGCAGTGCCTTTTATCAGAGTCTGGAGAATCCAAATGAGATCTAGCAAGTAGGAACAAGAGCAAGAAAAGTGAAAAGGGGCTTCAAAGTTTCTTCTAGAGGGAGCAAAGTGTCATATGGAGACTCAAACTGTGCAAGGTACAGATCATGTAAAAATGGTCTAAATCTAACCATAAGCAATTTGCTGTACACTTTAGCCATAAACTATACATAAACACTCGGCTTGACACCTAGAAATTGGTTCAAGCCAAGTGCATTTTGATAGTCCCCATGAATCACTGGTGGCATTTCTTGAATGCCACCTAGGAAGTTAGTTTTAGGCCCTTGTGTTTCTTAGAACAGGACTTGCAAACTGTTTTAGCAAACAATCAGCACATAATAGTGGGTCTGAGATCCCTTTCTTGCTCATAGACTTCACTTCAAAGATTTTTCATTTGGTTTATGAGCATAAGAAACTCATTTGTATGCGATCCTCCTGGCCACAGTGATGGACAGCCTGTAAGCAGCTAGTAGTGTCCAGATCCATGGTCATGTACAACACTACTTCAGGGTCAAGAGATACTAGCCAACACAGCAGTATCTTCTTCAACTTTGTCAACAGGCAGTGTGGCATCTTTACCTAGCCACAATGCTTATCCCAATCACTTGTTTATTTGATGAATATTTACTGAGCATTTTTTGTGCCTGCCCCTGTGATGAAGATAACAACAGTAAACAATGCAGATGTGATCATTGCCTTCATGGAGCTTACATCCAATGGACTGTAGCAGATCAGGTAAGCCCAGAGGGTTTAAGCAGGAGACTGGGTATTAGCTAGATCAAAAGGTAGTGTGATAAGAATCACTTGAAGAGCCTGATCAGATAGTGGCACAATGGATAGAACATTGGCCTGGGACGCTGAGGATCCAGGTTCAGAACCCCAAGGTTGCTGCCTTGCGCACAGGCTCAAAACCCCATGGTCACTGGCTTGAGCCCAAAGGTCGCTGGCTTGAAGCCTAACGTCGCTGGTTTGACCAAGGGGTCACTGGCAGAGCTGGAGCCCCTGGGTCAAGGCACATATGAGAAAGCAATCAATGAACAACGAAGGTATCACAACAAAGAATTGATGCTTCTCATCTCTCTCCCCTTCTCTCCCTCCTTCCCTCCCTTCTTCTCTCACACTAAAAATAAATAAATAAATAAATAAATAAATAAACAAACAGAATCACTTGAGTTGGAGTCTGATTGTGTGGGTCTGAAGTGGTACCTGAGAATTCCAATACTGTCCATCAGTGGACCCACTCTGAGAAGCACTGAGCTACAAGGCTTTCCTGCTCAAAACTACCTCCCCAGATATTCCACCAGTTAAGAGATACATTCCTAGTACCTGATAGTTATTTTAATTAGTCAATTGAGTGATATTTGAAGCCTCTAAGGAAAAAATTTTGAAAAAAGGGGTAGAGAAGAGCTTAAGTAGCTGAGGGCTATATGCTCCTCTCATGATACAAAAATGCCAAACTGCCTTCTTTGAGTTGTGCTTAAGCAGCTATGTAAGATTGTCAATGACAGTCTGGAAGGCTATACATCTAAACTGCCCCCAACATGGCAAGTCTCGCTTCTCCAAATTAGCCTGACATCCCTCCACCAACCCTATGGGGGAGAAGACAGAAAAAGAAAATGGGAGAAGGGATGTATCCAAAGTCAGAGATGATAAAATACATACTGTTGTCCTTAGCAGAGATTGTAATGAAATGAATTCTAAGTTCTTCATCATACTTTGCGATCTGTTTGAACAGTATTCATTACAGTTACATTTGCTTCGACTAATTGTCCATTTACTAACCACTGACTTGACACTACAGATGGAATCTTTCTTTGAGGAGTGGCACTCCCTAACCAAGGAAGTCAAGAAAGTCAATAAAAACACAGTCTACTTCTACAGGCACATTATGGTCTGTATATGGAATGCTTTGGGTAAGTGAACACCTCTCTACTTTGAGTCTGGCTCCTTTCTTGCCCTTCTTAGATTTAAATACAATCTTCTAAAATGTGACTTTGTGGTGAATTCAGTTTCGGAGAAACTGCCAAGTACAGTATCAATCTAGTTTAAAAACAGGATATAGAAAAATACTGTTTCCCACATACTAACAAAAACTTTATACTATAGGCACACCTTGGAGATACTGTAGTTTTGGTTCTAGACCACTGTAATAAAAGCAAGTCATAACCTTTTTGATAGTAGAGGATCTTGCCTTCAACTTGTAAAATAATGTAATATCTGTGATGTGCAAAAAAGTGAGGCACAATAAAGCAAGATATGACTATATTAGTTATCAGTAATTATGTATTAGTTCATTTGTAAAGTGAGGTTGCTTTTATTCCTCCCATTGAATGTGTGAATAAGGCACTGAGGTAGAAAAGTGTGAAGGATACTTCAGCCAAGACTTCCTGTCTTGGAGTAAATCATGTCTTTTTCCAAAATGCTACAGTGCTTACTGCTTCTATCACACCATTTAATACTTAACTGCTTTATTGTTCTCTAATGATTTGTAGAGTGCTAACTGTCCAAACAGCGACTAAGTTCTCTAATGAGAATTTACAAAGCCCCCATATCTCATTCTCTCTGAACTCCTAAAGCAAAACAAGAGTAGTACTGAGCACAGAATAAATGCACACTCAGCCTTTTTTCATTTAAATTGAAATCTAACTGTTCTGCTGCATTTTGAGTGTAAAAATCAAAATTTCCTTGTTGAAATGCATCCACTAAAGGTGGTAGAAGGGAATAGAGATGGTCTTTTTTTTAAAGCTTCTTACAAATAGACTTGGCTATGATGTTTTGTCCCTTAAATATCACTAGGAGTAGAAGCTCATTCTCTGCTTTATCACTGTGCAGTGATTAAAATAGCCATGATTTCTGTCAGAGGTAGCTGTAATTACTCCTCACTAAAGCACATTAAGATTTAAGATACGCCTGACTGGTGGTGGTGTAGTGGATAGTGTGTCAACCTGGAACACTAAGGTCCATGTTCAAAACCCTGACACTGCCAGCTTGAGCGCAGATTCATCCAGCTTGAGCACAGATTATCAGCTTGAGGGCAGGCTCGTGAGCACAAGATCACCAGCTGGAGCATGGGATCATCAAAATGATCCCATGATTGCTGGCTTGAAGCCCAAGGTCCAGGCTTAAGCAAGGGGTCACTGGCTTGGCTTGAGCTCAGCAGTCAAGGCATATATGAGAAGGAATCAATGAACAACTAAAGTGACACAACTAAGAAGTTGATGCTCCTCATCTCTCTCCCTTCCTGTGTCTCTCTCAAAAACAAAACAAAAAAACCCCAACCAAACAAACAAAAAAAGAGTTAAGATACACATTGGTACCTCCAATGTGGCCTGAAGGTTTAGTAATAACTATCTCCTAATAGTCTTCTGTTATGCTCCTTTTTCCTGTTGGTTTCTTCTAAAAATAAAAGAAGTCTTATTTTCACCACGATAAAGACTTTTAAACAGATGGCTTTTGGAATTTAAGCAGTATAGCTGACTTGTAGCTGTTCTGAAATACAAAGTAGTTCTTTGCTCCAAAGTGTATTAGGCATGAGAAATTCCTGTCTGGAGAGATTACTCATAATTATATGACATTGGAAGTTCTAAGAATTACTTCTTAGTTGTGTGCTTGTTCCCATTTATTAAAGGACTATATCTGATATATGTATACACTGGAATGATATATGTATAGGTCTGGAAGGTTTTATCTGATAAATGTATATTCCCACAAAACATTCAAGTCTTCTCAGAAGCTAGTCAATGTTATTCAAAATATTCCCTCAAACCTTTCAGAAGACTTCAGAAAAGTTTGTCAGAAAAGCAGATCATGCTATCCAAATTGGATTTAAAAACCATCTTCCTCCATTCTGCTTCCAGACTTTTAGCCTTTAAATGACCAAAAAAAAAAGTGCTAACACAAACAATAAACAGGCAGAATGCAAATTATTTTTTAAAAAAGAGGGGGGCAATGATAATGACTAAGAATTCTTCCACTGTTGCACCTCCTCTAGAAAAAAAGAAGAGGTTCTTACTGCCCAACAACAAAGCCAACTAAATAAGCAAAACAGTACATGCTTTAGTATCCTTAAATTCCAAGCAAAGCAGCCCTCCTTCCTACCTGACACCTCAGCTCGAAAATATCTCTGCAAACCTCAATGCCAATCTAGTTACCCAACTCACTCTCCAAGTTGGGACTGGTCCTCACCAGAGTTGTAGAAGAAATTGGCCTCCAACAAGATCTCTTTGGTTGTAGGCACCACAAAACTGCTAACTCCAAAAAGCAAAATCTCTGGTAGTTAGTATTACACTCCCAATTACTCTACTCCATCATTCCCATGTGTATATTTCCTAGTGGTTACTTGAAAAGATCTATAGATCTCATCACCCTGTGTTAGTTTCTTTACATCAATATTCTTGGTTTCTATTACATGCCTAACCAGGGCCACCCTGTTTCTACCTAAGACCTAGCTGGAGTAATTGTGTCATATCCTCAGGCTCTAGAAACCACTTATTTCCTACTCATTTCTTAGGCATATCAATAAATGCATCATTAAAAGGATCTGGCTTTAAAAGACTGACATTTGTCTTACCTGCATAAATATCTATTCTGGTGGCATCAGCATCTCTGCAAAATTAAAAAAAAACAAAAAACAAAAACAAGATCCAAATGAGAATCTGAAATATCAACTATCAAAATGCATACTATTACGAGTGAGATAAATACTATTTTGAGTCTATTTTCATGAAATCATAGTCATTCTACATACATTAAAACTAGACTTTTACACTGGTAACACAATTTTCCTTATATATCTGTGAAGCCCTTCTGGAACTCCACATTATTTAAATAATCAGCCTGACCAGGCAGTGGTGCAGTGGATGGAGCGTCGGACTGGGATGTCGAGGACCCAGGTTCAAGACCAGCTTGAGCGTGGACTCATCTGGTTTGAGCAAAAGCTCACCAGCTTCAACCCAAGGTCACTGGCTTGAGCAAGGGGTTACTCAGTCTGCTGAAGGCCCGCGGTCAAGGCACATATGAGGGGGCAATCAATGAACAACTAAGGTGTCGCAATGAGCAACAAAAAACTTATGATTGATGCTTCTTCTCATCTCTCCGTTCCTGTCTGTCTATCCCTCTCTGACTCTCTGTCTCCGTAAAAAAAACAAAACAATAAAACAAGAGTGCACATTATTTAAATAATCACATGACACATATGGCCTGGAGATTTTATACATAATATACAGTGGTACCTTAAGATACGAATTTAATTCATTCTGTAACCAGCTTGTAAGTCAGTCAACTTGTATATCAAACTGCCGATATTGGAACCATGCTCCAATGCACCAACTAGTGGCAGCTTTCTGAATCACGGCTCATATCTTGGAATTTCGCTCAGATTGTGAACAAAAATATGGACCGAGTCGCAGCTTGTATCTTAAAAAATTCGTATGTTGGTCTGTTCGTATCTCAAGGAACTACTGTATGTATATCTATCTATCTATCTATCTATATATATTATCAAGAAGCAGGGGGAATGAGAGGGCGAGAGAAGGGGTGAGAGTGGTTGAGAAGGGGGGGAGAGGGGATAAAAGGGAGAGATAGGGGGAGAGAAGGGGAAAGAGGGGGAGAGGAAGACAGTAACACCAAGCTGTTCCTGTAAGTGTCCAGACTGGGGATCAAACTGGCAGCCTCTGTGCTTCAGAACAATGCTCCAACCAGCCAAGCTATCTGGCCAGGGCTTAATTTTTTATTGATTGATTGATTTTAAGAGAGACAGAGAGAGGTAGGGAAAGAGAGAAGCGAAGAATTCACTTGTTGCTCCACTCAGTCGTGCATTCATTGGTGGTTTCCCCTGTGTGCCCTGATCGGGTATCAAACAAACAACCTTGTCATTTTGGGATGATGCTCTAACTCAGTGGTCCCCAATCCCCGGGCCATGGGCCATATGGTACCAGTCCGCAGAGAAAGAATAACTTACATTATTTCCGTTTTATCTATATTTAAGTCTGAATGATGTTTTATTTTTTAAAAATGACCAGATTCCCTCTGTTACATCCATCAAAGACTCACTCTTGATGCTTGTCTTGGTTATGTGATACATTCTCTGTCCCACCCTAAAGGCCAGTCCGTGAAAATATTTTCTGACATTAAACTGGTCCGTAGCCCAAAAAAGGTTGGGGACCACTGCTCTAAGGACTGGACCCTGGATATGTATTTTTAAATACCAATTTCATCATGAAAACATCTAAAAAATAAGTAAAAACATTTCCCTTTAGACAATAAGAACTGACTCAAATCTGTTTCTCTCAATTAATTACAATTATAAAAAATGTTCTAAAAACTTGTCCATTTTTCCTTCACACCAAGATACTGAGATAAAAGAAAAACTATAACCTGCCACAAGCCTATGAAAAAATGAGGTGTCATGGTATACACACTACAGTCAGCAGACTGATTCACAAGCCCATAATCTTATCTTCCCTAACCTTGAAAAGCTGAGGTATTCCATTATATTCTAGCCATCAGCTGAAATGGCAAGCTCAGTTCAGTCATCAATAAAGCCTTCAATAAAGGTCTGGAAGTAATTTAGTCCAATTTTGCAACTGCAGGCAAGGAAAATGAGGAACAGAGAGTTTCACTGGTTTTAAATGCAAAAAACTACCTGATCACCTGACCAGCGGTGGCTCAGTGAATAGAGCATCAGAATGGGACGCAGAGGGCCCAGGTTCGAAAACCCGAGGTCGCCAGCTTGAGCGCAGGATTATCTAGTTTGAGCAGGGCTCACCAGCTTGAGACCAAGGTCACTGGCTTGAGCAAGGGGTCACTCACTCTGCTGTAGCCCCCTCCCCAATCAGGGCACATTTGAGAAAGCAATCAATGAACAACTAAGGAGCCGCAACGAAGAACTGATGCTTCTCATGTCTCTCCTTCCTGTCCCTATCTGTCCCTATCTGTCCCTCTCTGTCTCTGTCAAAAAAATAAAAACAAAAAAACCCCCGCCTGGTCTGTGGTGACACAGTGAATAGAGCAATGACCTGGAATGCTGAGGTCACCGGTTCAAAACCCTGGGCTTGCCAGGTCAAGACATATAGGACAAACAAGCAACGAACAACTAAAGTAAAAAAAACTATGAGCTGAGTCTGATCCAGTGGTGGCGCAGTGGATAGTGTCAAACTGGGATGTGGAGGACCCAGGTTCGAAATCCTGAGATCACCAGCCTGAGCATGGGTTCACCAGCTTGAGCACAGGGTCACACATATGATCCCATAGTCACTGACTTGACCCCAAGGTCGCTGGCATAAGCAAGGGATCACTTGGCTCTGTTGTAGTCCCCCCCCATCAAGGCACATGAGAAAGCAATCAATGAACAACTAAGGTGCTCCAATGAAGACTTGATGCTTCCCATTTCTCTCCCATCCTGTCTCCTTTTAAATTTTTAAAAAATTAAATTTATTTATTTATTTATTGATTTGGGAGAGGGAGGGGGAAAGAAGGGGAAGGGGAGGGGAGGAGGAGAGGGAAAACACTGTACTATTTCTCCTTCACATGTCCTTACTGGGAATCAAACTGGCAACCTTTGCACTTCAGGATGATGATATAAACAACTGAGCTATCCGGCCAGGGGGCCTGGCGTGTGGATGTCCCAGGTTCAATTCCCGTGAGACTTGGCCCTGGGCGTTGAAGATGGTTCCATGGCCTCCACCTCAGGCGCTAAGAAGAGCTCAGTTGCTGAGCAACAGAGCAACACCCCAGATGGGCAAAGCATCTGCCTCTAGTGGGTTTGCCATGTGGATCCCCATCGGGGTGCATATGGGAATCTCTGCCTCCCCTCCTCTCACTGAATAAAAAAACAACTTCTCCTGTCAACTATTAACCTCTTCTTCTTTTGTTAATCAATACCCAATCAATAAAACAATGTCTGACTATTACATTTGCATTCAGAAATAAGACTGAAACAGTATTTTCATAACATAACAAAATCTTACTTTGAATTTTTATTTGCTTACCTTTGAACTAACCGAAACTTTTCAGTCTTGCACAATAATATTTATAGACTTCTATCACTTTGAACTCAGTATAACAAAGTGCTAAAAAATTATTTCTTCCAAGCATAGCAGCTAACAATGGATGATGCTTTGATCAACTGGCATTATCTGACAATAATATATTTGGGAAGACACAGAACTCTGGTATAATTTTAAAGACGTACTGGTAGATGATACTCTCCTAATAGCACAAATTAATTCAGAACTTGTCTGTCTCATTAATTTGATTCCTAAATTTCTATCTGAATTCCCAGTGTTTCACTACAATTATCTTGCTCACACATAAGGGAAGGTAGCTTTGGAGGGTACAAGTTCATTATTTTTATGCTGGAACACAGAACAATGAATGAATTAAAGTTGATCAAATAAAATGGAAGTATCAACTACTGTGCTATTAAAAACACTCTTTTGGGTAACAGGCCTCTTAGGAGTTATAGCTGTTATAGAATTGCCTTCCTCTGATGTCTTCAGAGAGCAAAGGTCACAACGACCCCCAAAATTTTCAAGCTCAGACTATATACCTGAAGACTACATACCTTGCATTATCAACCAGTTCAGCAAGAGCACCAAATAGGAATTCATGAGTAGTTCTGAAACAATAAACACAAAGAGTCAGCAAAAGACTTAAGAAATTGAACTATGACTTCTAATAAAAAGGCAAGGTTATAAAATACTAAGTTTGTAGAAAAAAATCTAAAATCACCATTTGTATTATCAATTTACACTACTGAAATGTAAACTTCTCCATTAGCTTGCTAATACCCTCTAGTATTAAACTATCAAGTCCTGATAGCTACACAGAAATGTTTATTCTATGTTGAAAAACCCCCTCTATAGCATTAAAATATCCTTAAGTGTACTACTGCTAAAAGCAGTGTTTTTCACTATTCATTTTCTGCCTAGAAAAATGAATAATTTAGTTATTATTGCCTTTACCAGCTATTTCTGTATATATCTAAGTATGTTCAATGGACAACTTGTTATCATCTAGCTTTATCAATAGTTGTGTATGATCCACTGGTAAAAGAAGAAAATCCATTTGCTGTTGTGCAATTTATAAACAAAAATATTCCATTTGAAAGTCAGGAGAAAGGAGAAAAATCCATTTCTTAATTTTCTCTTATTCTGACTAAAATCAGAACTTTTTACATATTACAGGAATGCAACACCTTCTCAAACAATTCCTCCTGATAGAACAAGAGCATGATCTAGTCTCCAAGGACCCCTGTAAATTTAACCCCTTCAAGGAAAGAAGCTAATGGTCATCTCCTTAGAGAGGATGGTCAAAGTTTGGGTAAGCATTCAACTACCACATTATTCAGAGCTCAATAAAGATATTTATGTATAAGATTTATCCTTACAATTCTTCCTCCATTTACAGTCTCTTTAATTTCCCTTAATAGTTCTCATTAGATATGAAAGTTGGATGTGTCCACCTAGAAACCTTGACTTTTGATTAAGGAAGATGTAAATTCATTAACACATATTATGTATTACCATCATCAAGTTTTCAAAATAACCAAATTATTCCAGCTGATTTTTTTATATGCAAAGTTTCGGCTAATAAACTAAAATTTCCTAAAAACTTAGAATGAACTATACCAGTATTAGATAACCAGGATCTAGGACCTCTGATCACTTATAGTATTATTTAAAGTTGTAAAATGTTTGTTCATAAAATAAATACTCAAAACACAACTGTCAGGAACAATAGTTTTAACTCCTCAGGTAAATCTTTAAACTTTTACAAATTCAAATTTTGAATTTTAAAATCTGTGAATTTTAGGAAGAACTTTTATCCATGAGATCAGTGATTATATGTTGCTAATCCAAAAGTGACCCAAAAAAATAAGTTTTAACAAAAAGTAGAAATTTTATCTCCAATTCAACTAGAAAATAGAGCTCAAATTATTCTGACCAAAATCCAATTCTTAATTATTTTACATGAAAAACATTCTAAGAGAATAACCTACATAAAACATATCTTTAATCATTAAAAATATTTAAGTCTCTAGAATCATATTAAATTCTTCAAATTACCAAATGAAATACAAAAGTATTCCTAAAGTACTTCACTAAAAAACAAAAAAGAAAAAATTAGATTACTCCATTAAAAAAAAACAAACAGAAAAAAACTAATATGATTTGCTGAAGGTACTATAAATTTAAAATAAATCTAACATTAGGGTGGTTCAGTGGATCAAGTGGCAACCTGACACACCAGAGGTCGCAAGTTCGACCCTATGGTCAAAGCACCAATGTGAAGCAATTAGCGAGTATGCAACTAAATGGAACTAAGTGAAAAAATGAGGTGATGTTTATCTCCCTCCCTCCCTTCTCTCTCAAATTAATGGAAAAATAAATAAAATAAATAAATAAACAAACAAAATCTAACATTTGCTCTCAAGCATTCAACACTCTATTTCCTGACTTAGAAGTGACTTATAGGCCCTGGCCAGTTGGCTCAGTGGTAGAGTGTCGGCCTGGCGTGCAGGAGTCCCGGGTTCAATTCCCAGCCAGGGCACACAGGAGAAGCGCCCATCTGCTTCTTCACCCCTCCCCCTCTCCTTCCTCTCTGTCTCTCTCTTCCCCTCCTGCAGCCAAGGCTCCATGGGAGCAAAGTTGGCCCGGGCGCTGAGGATGGGTCTTAATAGCCTCTGCTTCAGGTGCTAGAATGGCTCTGGTTGTAACAGAGCAACGCCCCAGATGGGCATGCCGGGTGGATCCTGGCTGGGCGCATGCAGGAGTCTGACTGCCTCCCCATTTCCAACTTCAGAAAAATACAAAAAAGAAAAAAATAAGTGACTTATAAAGTGGATTTGTTTTCTATACTCTAAAACTTTTAAAGTTTTGAACACTTATATAAAAACATAAAATAAATTACTGCAATACTTCTTATCTCAATAATCTCAGTAAGAATTTGTACTTTAACTTAAAGAATCTCAGAAATATAGCTCCTGGGGAAAAACTAGAACTCAATTACATATAAGAAGAATGAGGCTATAATTTGTAAGCCAAAATCTTTGGAATAAGTAAAGAATTAATTATCTAGGCTTTGTAATTAGAATGAAGAATATAAATTATGTGGAAAATTAATTCTGATATCCTTTGCCATCAGGGCAAAGAAATAAAAAATAGAAATACTAACCTGACCAGGTGGTGGCGCAGTGGGTTGAGTGTTGGACTGGGATACAGAAGACCCAGGTTCAAAACTCTGAGGTTAGAGCCTTGCATGTGGGCCCATCCAGCTTGAGAATGGGCTCAACACCTTGAGTGTGGGGTTGCTGGCTTGAGCGTGGGATCATAGACATGACCCCATGGTTGTTGGCTTGAAGCCAAAGGTAACTGGCTTGAGCAAAAGGTCACTTGCTCTGCTCTAGCCCTCTGGTCAAGGCATATAAGAAAGCAATCAATGAACAACTAAGGTGCTGCAACGAAGACTCGATGCTTCTCATCTCTCTCCCTTCCTGTCTGTCTCTGTTGCAAAAAAAAAAACAAACCCCCCCAAAAAAACCACAACTGCTTCTAAGCAATACATATTTCTGATCGCTTCATATGAAAATAATAGACATTTAGAATTCAAGCAAGACCTCAAAAGGGCAAGCACAAACTATCACTGGCTGTTTTCTCTACTTCATGGATAACGTTTAGAAATGTGCCACATATATTTAGAATTTTCTTTAATTCCAAATTCCACACTGTATCAATGCTGTTCCACACTTAACATTTTCAGGTAAGTTAACAGATATCTTTAAAATGTAACTAAGGGGCGGCCCTGGCCGGTTGGCTCAGCGGTAGAGCGTCGGCCTAGCGTGCGGAGGACCCGGGTTCGATTCCCGGCCAGGGCACATAGGAGAAGCGCCCATTTGCTTCTTCACCCCTCCCCCGCGCCTTCCTCTCTGTCTCTCTCTTCCCCTCCCGCAGCCAAGGCTCCATTGGAGCAAAGATGGCCCGGGCGCTGGGGATGGCTCTGTGGCCTCTGCCCCAGGTGCTGGAGTGGCTCTGGTCGCAACATGGTGACGCCCAGGATGGGCAGAGCATCGCCCCCTGGTGGGCAGAGCCTCGCCCCTGGTGGGCGTGCCAGGTGGATCCCGGTCGGGCGCATGCGGGAGTCTGTCTGACTGTCTCTCCCTATTTCCAGCTTCAGAAAAATGAAAAAGAGAAAAAAAAAAAAAAAAAAAAAAAAAAAAAAAAATGTAACTAAGGGGCACTTTTGTGATGTGTATGGATACAGCATAAAAGGGGCCTTTTGTAACAACTGTTGATAAGGTCAGAAACAACACTCAGAAACTTCTCCAGACCTCCAATTGATTAATGATGAATGCTACTACCAAATGATAAAGCTAGAGTTCTAAATATCTCTTAAAATGGTAAGAACCAAGAAACATATCAACTGCATAAGTTCTCTCCTTTTCTTTTTCAAATAATATTCAAAGAGATGCACTCATTTCTCTTAGGTTCAGGGCTGGTGGCAGGTGACCAACCACAAAGGAATGTCTGATAAAGTCATGGACAGTTGAAACTGCTGACAACTGAAAATCCACCAACATCCATAATTGGTGAAAAGCACCCCTGCGCACAGCAATAGCAGCAGCCAATCAGCAAATGCCCCGCCACCCTTACTTCCCTACCCTAACCTTTAATAAGTGGCCTAAGTCTGTAGCCTGTGCTGCTCTCCCTTAGGAGACAGCCCAGCAGTTTCCTTTCATTAAGGCCTGTTACACTGGTTGTTTGAACTCCATCCATTTCTAGTTGGTATCTAACATAGATATTTAAATAACTCCAAGGAAATCCTTTTCTTCATAGATCTAACAATTACTTAGATGTGGTCCAAGAAAAATCATCTGGAAGGCCCTGGCCAGTTGGCTCAGTGGGTGGAAGTCCTGGGTTCAATTCCCGGTCAGGGCACACAGGAGAAGCATCCATCTGCTTCTCCACCCTTCCTCCTCTCCTTCCTCTGTCTCTCTCTTCCCCTCCCGCAGCCAAGGCTCCACTGGAGCAAAGTTGGCCCGGGCGCCAAGGATGGCTCCATGGCGACGCCTCGAGGTGAGAATGGCCCTGGCCACAACTGAGCATCACCTCCTAATGGGCATGCTGGGTGGATCCCGGTTGGGTGCATGCAGGAGTCTGACTGCCTCCCAGCTTCTAATTTTGGGAAAAGACCAAAAAAAAAATCTGGAAAAAGATTTTTAATAAACTCTCAATTTCAAATGATGGATGCTTTTATATTATTTGTGCTGCCCAAGAAACTGTTTTGCAGCTCAGCAATCCAGTGACAAATTCAGATGTAAATGTACTCATTATGTAAGGAAATAGTCTTCCTATTCATAATCAGCCTGATTTTAAACCAGCTGAGTTCTTGGATATGTTGATAATAGGTAATTGCGCTAATTGATAGAAAATAAAGCTGAAAAAATCTAGAGCAACCATTTTACATTCAAACTGCTTTAATACATTTAGAGTAAGAATCTACATTTCAACAGAACTACAAGTCATAAGAAATGTCTCGAGTTGACAGGTTCCACTATAGTGGAACTTCAAATGTGGATAAAACAACCTAAAAAAATATGGTAAAGATAAAAAGTTATAAAATGGGCCAAAAGGAACTGACATAGAAAGTAGGCCTTATACTTAAGCATCCTGCTCTATTAGAATACTTAGCAGTACTACAAAGAATGACTTTTTAAAAAATTTATTTTATTTTATTTATTCATTTATAGAAAGGAGAGAGAGGGAGAGAGAGGAGAGACAGAGAGAGAGAGAAGGGGGGAGGAGCTGGAAACATCAACTCCCATATGTGCCTTGACCAGGCAAGCCCAGGGTTTCGAACCGGTGACCTCAGCATTTTCAGGTCGACGCTTTATCCACTGCGCCACCACAGGTCAGGCCAAAGAATGACTTTTTAAGATATGCAATTTTATGCCAAAGGAACATCACTATCACCACTACACCTAATTGTTCATGAATTTTTTACTATCAGTCACAAATCTGCCACCAAAGAGCAGTAACAGAAAAAACTTCTTTTATCTAAAAACCCTAAAATTTTTTTTGTTTTGTTTTTTACAGAGACAGAGAGTCAGAAGGATAGATAGGGACAGACAGACAGGAACAGAAAGAGATGAGAAGCATCAATCATTAGTTTTTCATTGCGACACCTTAGTTGTTCATTGATTGCTTTCTCATATGTGCCTTGACCGTGGACTTTCAGCAGATTGAGTAACCCCTTGCTCAAGCCAGCGACCTTGGGTCCAAGCTGGTGAGCTTTGCTCAAACCAGATGAGCCCGCGCTCAAGCTGGTGACCTCGGGGTCTCGAACCTGGTTCCTCTGCATCCCAGTCCGACACTC
Organism: Saccopteryx bilineata; assembly: GCF_036850765.1. Classification (NCBI taxonomy): domain Eukaryota; kingdom Metazoa; phylum Chordata; class Mammalia; order Chiroptera; family Emballonuridae; genus Saccopteryx; species Saccopteryx bilineata. The sequence goes on along the minus strand of NC_089491.1, from coordinate 256,635,389 downwards.
TATCCACTGCGCCACTACCTGGTCAGGCTAAAAACCCTAAATCTCTAAATTTTTTTAAGCATAAGCCCATGTGCGTAATAAAAGAGAGAGACAGACATAGGAAGGGAAATGAGAAACCAACTCATAGTTGCAGCACTTTAGTTGTTCAATGATTGCTTTCTCACAGTGGTGGGGGAGGAGGCCTCCAGCAGAGCCAGTGACCCCTTGATCAAGTCAGCAACCTTGGGCTCCAAGCTAGAGACTAAAAACCCCCTTTTATCAACTCACACTAGTAACATCCAGTATTAAAAGAAATTAGCCTAAGACTTTCGTGTTATCCTGAGAATTTTCCGTGCCCACTTTAAACCTTAATGCTAATGTAACCAAGAGAATAACCATCAGTAGTCACCAGTCGCCTAATAAAAACATACAAAAATATGTATTTACTCTAACAGATGCTATAGAACTCACTAAATCGATCTGCCCAATGACTAGTGCCAAACAGCAAATTGCTACCATGCTTACCAACTCTTGGCTTATGTAAGCTAGTATTAAAAAAGAATAATCACCATCTATTCAATGTACCATATGCTATCTAAGAGTTAATTACTTCATAAATATTACTTCATATAATACTCAGAAAAATTGTTGAATTAGTCCTATTTTATAGATGAAGAAACTGAGACTGAGCCATTGACCTCTGCCCAAGGACAGAGCCAAGAAGCAATTAAATCCAACCTTGGCAGGCTCCTAAGCCTGTGATTTTTCCACTGCATTAATTATACTGATTTCCTTCCTTCTAGCTTGGGCTCTGCTTGCAAGTCTACATTAAGTAAGAGGCAAGGAAAGAGCCATTTCTTTCATAAATCACAACACAGCTATATTGTAGATGTCAGACACCCTAAAATGATCCTGTTTTTAACAACTTAACAGAAAAAAAAATAAGGTACTATATAACAAATTACTCTTTCTCTGAAAGTGAAATCCCACCACTTAAAACACAGAGGAGATACAACTACCACTATTAAGAGTACCAAATCACATCTTAGGAAAATTCTCGCAGTTGCTAGATAGGATGCTGCCTGATTCAGGAATTGTTTAAAGCCAAATGAGATCTTCAAAAAAGAAAAAAGAAAAAGAAAATCCAATATCACTTTAAACAAGTGATTTAAATGAGGTTTAATTCTTTGCTATGACTCTGTATGTCTACTGGTATGTTATAAAACAGCAAAATAAGCAAAGAGATATATGCCAGAATCCTCAAATTTGAGGCACACTGTGATAAAATTAAAGATTTTTAAAGTGAGAAGTAAACCCCTCCCTATATATATATATATATAGACAAGAAGAGAAGTCCTTAATGGTAAAACTGACTAGAGTTAGTACTGCCTAATGGTTAGCACTAATCACTATTGCCAGATAAATCTTACTGCCTTATATCTGTCACTTAACCGGTGTGTAACCTTTGAGATGGAACTTACTCTTTTTGAGTCTCAGTTTCCTCAAATACAAAGGAGAAATTCCAGCAGTGTTGCCATAAATATTACTTTCACCTATGTTTAAAATAGTAACTGGCATGAAGCAACTAATTATTGTTACTATTGTTATATAATCAAATAGTTTTTGGGGAAACTGGAAAAAGAACCCAGTTTCCAAAGTTCCATTCATATTATTCTATGATCATCAAATAGTCTACCATTTCAAATTTGGTTCCTCATTCCAAAATTTAGAACTGAGATAACCATTCATCAATCACAATCATCTGTGAACATTCAGTGACCTTCAAATACTGATTCTTAATGTGACAGTTCAAACATAAAAAGGATACTGAAGGTTTTCCCCAAGGCTATATTATAAACTAGTCAGCAGCCTTACCTAACTGGATTTGAGTCAACATCCATAGCATAAGAATTTGCCTAGGTAACCTTTACAGTACCTACTCTAAAACTACTTTAGTTCAATAAGCTTCTTAAACAAAACACAACAAAGCCAGGCTCTATACTTTGGCAATTCACTTAACTTAGAAAAATTTTATTTCCTTGGTAGGAAAAATAGCAAACAAAAAGTTACAGACATGACAACAAAGAAGACTGACAATTTAGGGCTTTGGTTTTGTTTCTAAGTCCTTTCTCATAAAATGACAAAAACTATTAAACTATTATTGGATAGTTGAAGTCTATATTCTCAACCTTGAAGGTGCTTCTTCAGATCTCTGGGCCATCATTTAGCTGCTCATCACCTCTGCACATACTAAAATGTTAGAATACTTACCTTCACCTCAAAAGTGATAAACGTATTAAAATACTATGTAGTTATGACCCAATGGATTACTTCCAAAAGAGTGAGTATAAGGACCTGAAACATTCCAGACCAATGTGGAGTGATAGTAATCTCTTCATGAACCCAAGAATCATGAAGATGGTATGTGTCCTGAGATCTGCACACATTTTGAGGAATGGCTATTTAAATTGTAGGTTTAAGCAAGTTGCCATTTCCTGTTTATTCATATGCTTACTTCATATGCATTTCCTGCATATGAAAACTATTTTGGATGTCGGGATAAACTTCCCAGGAATATAAAGCAACTGTTTGTTGGAAAAAAAAATTTTTTTTCTTCTCAAAAGTTGTCATTTAAATGTCTTCATTCTATTTTTTTCCTTGTTAGAAAGAAAGAAAAAAAAAGTGCTATAACACAATTATTTTGGCTGTTGACACTAAAGAGAATATTGAATGGTCCAACTTCTGGTGATCCAAAAACAGTACTTGTTGGATTCCTGTTAAACAGTTGAGAAACAACTCATTATAGTGACTTCAAATAACTAGTTTGCATTTGATCAAAGAAATTTTGATCCAATACATGGTCATATTCTTCTGGACTAGTAAGAAATATTTCACTGATCTCAGTTCTTCCAATAAAGAGCTCAAGGCTCATCCAGCGATACATTCCCAAAAGTGAAAAATCAAAATTTTCTGGGAAAAGGATTTCCATATTAATATCAAGAAATGAGTTATCAGTGACTACAGCGGCACCTACAGAGTACTTACGAATTTGTGTGCAGATATTCAAATGTTAGCTGAGCTCGATTCAAACTGCTGTAATTTGTGAAAGCCATGAGTGCAGTGAGGCCCAGTCGTTTACCCACTAAATGGGAAATGCGACCTTATGGAACAGATTTTCCAGGATTCCTTCCAGAAAGATTTGGTAAGTCTGTGCTCCTTACAGTTAAACAAAAGTTCCCGACAACCTATCCAAAATATATTCAGAGATGTCTAAAACCGCAAATGATTTCTCCTTTAAGTATTCTTTTAATCTTCTCAAAGGCTATGATTTTGAATAGAAATATTCATAAATATGTAGTCGTAAGGAGCCTTAAGCGTTCAGTTACGATAGTTCAGAGTTGAAATGTCTATGATCTTGAAGTAGATGGTACCGGAGTTGGTGATTTTATTACTGCTCAATCTTCATTTTCTTCGAGCCCTTTTTTGTTCTTCTAGGAACTTTACCAATCAGAAAACTTACCAACCTCTGTTATAAAAATGGACAATCGTCCATGTCTTTGCCGCCAATGATCCCAGGATCCTTAAACAGACCCCAGACTGGCGACCATGCTGTCGACGATAGTTCCGGCTTCACTCCCAATTGAAAGACCTCTTAGCCACTGATGGCGAATTCCAGTCTTCAGAGCCCCGCCCCAATCTCCCCAGGGTAGTGGGTCAAATTACCTACAATGACCTACTGAAACGCCTCAGTTAACCAGCCCAAATCAACTCCAGCGGGCCGCGCCCCTCCCCCACACTCCTCAGACAGCGGCCTCAGCTTCTCAGGCCCTTCCTGGGCCTCCCCTCAAGGCGAGGAGTTAGGACCAGTTTTCAAAGCCCAAGCTGAGGGCAATGGCGAGCGCAGCACTCGACCGGGCGTTGCCCAGCGCTCGCGGCTGCCTTTGTCCCTCCCCACGGAATTGGAACTCAACAACCGCAGCGCGCTCTTGGAACCATGTGCTGCCGCCGCTGCTTCCTCCTCCTCCGCCGCCGCCGCCGCCGCTGCCACCGCGACACGAGCCGCCTGTGCGCAGCGCTGAATATGACGATGACAGCACTCAGCACCACGGAATTCAGCTTCTGGGCTGCTCCGCAACTGCTGCCGTAACCACCACAGCCACCGCTTTGTCTCCGCTAGCGCACAAGAACGCGGCTGCCTCGCGCACTCCCCGACGCCCCAAACCCCCGAGGCCTTCGCGGCGCATTCACCCAATCAAAGAGCCGCAGCTCTTCCCGCCCCCGCCCTAAAACGACGCCTCCTGATTTGTGAGCAGTGTGCCCCCACGTGACCGGATCTTGTTAGCCGGCCCGCCCCTGTCACGTGAGAGAGAGCGCCTCTCTTCCTGCTTTCTTGACCCTCTCCGCCATTTAAAGAAACAGTACCGGGGGCGGGCCGAGCGACGCAGCCGGGACGGTAGCTGCGGCGCGGACCGGAGGAGCCATTTTGTCTCGTCGCCGGGGAGTCAGGCCCCTAACTCGAAGAAGCCCTGGCGCGCCCTCCCCCCCTCCCCGGTCTGGTAGGGCGAAGGAGCGGGCGCGCGGTCGATCGAGCGATCGGTTGGCGGCTCTTTCTCCTGCTCTGGCATCCAGCTCTTGGGGCGCAGGCCCGGCCGCCGCGGCGCGCGCCCGGTGGCCGTTGGCGCTCGCGCCGAGTCTTTCTTCTCGTACGCAGAACTCGGGCGGCGGCCTATGCGTTTGCGATTCGACGAGGAGTCGTCCGGGTGGTCGGCGGTGGCGGGCAGCTGCCCCGCCCCGCTGCTGGGGAGGCGGCGGCGGGGTTTGGCGCGGCCGGGGAAGCGGGGGTGGCCGGGGCCGGCCTGGAGGCCTGGCGCCACCCTTCGGGGTCTGCAAGGACCCAGTTGGAGGGACAGGAAGGTGCTGGGGGATGGTTGGTGGTTGGCTTTCTACTTTGCCTGTTCCTCCTCATGCCGCCTTAGTGAGAGGTGGGAGCCCTGGCGGCAGCTCCGGGGTGGGAGACAAGCTCCGGAGTCGGAAGAGCTGGGTTTGCTTCCGGGCCTAGCCACCAGTTGGCCGAGTGACATTGGGCAAGTCACTCTGTAATCTGTCTGCGCCTCAGTTTCCTCCTAAACCTATCGATGTTTGTGTGATTAAAAGCGGTTTGTAAACTAAAGCATCAGTGTACGTAAGTGGTAATTACTGTTTGTAAATTTTTTGAGTTGTAGTGAAGTAATTGCCCAGTCCATGGATTTTGAACCTGGGAACCTTGGATTGGAGTTGGAGATCCCCAAACTCCTTGAAATTGTATGCAGAAATTAGTGGGAATGAGGATCCATCGCCAACAGATTTTCAAAGGGAGATGAGTTAATCCCGAAAGAGTTAAGAACCACAATTTCTTTATGCCATAGGGAGGAAACTGAGGCCTAGATGTAATTTGGGATCCTTCACAACCAATTTTAAGCCCCTGTTTGAATCCCTGGGATATGTGAGCTTTTCTGTGCATAATGGATATTCGGGATAACAACACTCCACTGCTTGACTTTTTTTCTGAGTCCTTTCCTTTCCCTGTGGGGTACCTAAAGGGTGGCTAATGCATATGGTACAGTGGCACCCAATATAAAGCAGCTAAAACTAGGAGTGGTTATGTCCTCTAGTATCAAGAAGCCTATGGCCATTAGTTCCTTGTTTGTTGCTGCTTATACTGGCGCCTGACTACCTAATTGGCTTTTTCGTAGACCGTTTTCCATGACCATGTTTGCCATGACCATGTTTGCCATCTGTTATACTTGCTCCAATTTTATATCCGTAGTTGATGTGGTTGGTAGTGAGCAGGCTTATTTTTAAATGGTGCTGTCAAGTCTAGCTAATTAACGGTGCAGGTGGATTTTTAGCAAGCTGGCTCACTGGAAAAGACTGAACCAGGCATGGAATTCCTGGAGATGTTGGGGGATTTATTAAATGAAGGTTAACATTCTCTGAAAAGTTTTGTTAGAATCTCTGCCGAACCTCAGTAGGTTTGGAAGTGTTTCAGAGCTTAACTTTTTCCTGAACTGCTTTGTATTCTGTTTGCTTGCAAGTGTGTTACTAAGGTGGCCAAAATGCCAATTTTTTGCTTCTATGTTCATTGTCAGCTGCTTTTGTCTAATTTCAGGCTGTTACCCAGCAAACACTTATGTAAATGTTTGAACAGTTGGATTTCAAACATTTTTGTTTTGTGGAGTGGTACGGCTCTAAGCAAATGAACACACACGTTTAAGTGTATTTTGTCTGGTCAGGTGTTACCCAGATCTACTATTACATACAAATGTCTGAAAAATATCAATTGACTGTTCCCTTTACCTAAAGGGCAGAGACAAATGATCTCACTTCCAGAGAAATGTTTTGGAGAAAAATGTGTTGGTTTTTTAGGTCTTTTGTAGTAAAATCTGGATGTACTGCAAAAGAATCTTAAGACTGGTGAAAAGAAGCTTTTCTCCCCTGAAAAGAGAAAAAAAAAGACAACTGGAACTCAAAGCTTGAAATTCTGTGACATAACATGAGATGTCCAGGATAGGAGGTTGGAGGGGTTTCACTACAATTCTGCACTAGCTGGAGCAGATAGTGTTGCCACGGCATGGACTCCAGATTTGGAAGACCTGAGACCTGGAGGACTTGGGGATGTGACAGGAACTCTGGAGCTGAATATTTTTATTTTGAATTTTGAGACTATTGACCTCGCTTTCAGAAGAGAGACAACTAAGAAAGCAATGCTATCCACCATTGCTGTTACTGGGAATTTGAAGACCTGAGTTTTTGCCAGACCATCAGTACAAACTCTAGTGACACTACATCCAACGTGAATTACGGTACTTGCCATTTTCCAAAATGTTTTAATTTGTTACCGTCTGTGCACTTTTGTTTGTACTCTCTTCTGTACCCTAAAATGTCTTCCTATGGTTCTTCACCTGCCAAAACGCTGCCATTTTCTCCTTTTCCACCTCAGATGCTCTCTTCTCCATTAGGTCTCTTAACTTTAACCAGAAATAATCCTTTTAAGATTTTGCTGTATACCTTTGTATATGATACCCTATAAAGTAGACATTTGCATGTGTGTTTTTTTTGTTTGTTTTCTTGCAGATATCAAACCCCTTGGAAAAAAGGGTCTTGTCTTACGAATCTTTGCCCACACATACTACCGCATATGATGAAGCTTTTAATAGAAAGGAGGAATTTAGAGAGCAGGCTATCTCAGAATAAGCATTCAGTAAGTGGTTGCTTAATCATTAACTGATAACATGGTTACTCTTGTTTGGGGGGAAATCACTAGGTATGGGCCATGTTGCTTCCTTTGTTTTGTGTTTTTATTATTTTTTAATTCTAAATTTAAAAAGATTTCGGGAGCCCTCAAACCAAAGAGAAATTGATATGTTGCATAGAGTATTACAGAAGGGTGTGTGAACCACAGCTTTATTCCCTACATATCTTATTCTCTCCCACTGAAGGTGGAATCTTGTTAGAATGAAACTTAAGGACAGCTTTTTTTTCATAAGAGTTTAAGAAAGGCATTGGAAAAGGAAGAAGGGCATATCGCCTTGTCCTTGGTGTTGGTTTGCAAACTTAAATTCATTTTTTTTGTGTGTTCCTTCTATGGAGCCCTTCTTTCTTCCCACCAACCACTGCCCAACCACCTGAATGCAATCAAATTACTCCCACAAAAGTATGAGACAGTTTATTCTCAAAGAGTCAAGAAACAGTCTTTGCCAGAGAGCTCTTTATGTTCTTATTATCACTGATTGTTAATCATAGGGCTTATGAAGAATTAGTCCCCATCAGGCAGCTGATGTGCTGACAAGCAAACCCACCCCAGCATTAGAGTCCTGTGTTTGTAATTTCATGTATTTGTTACCTGTTTAGTCCTTGGACCTTCTGACCATCTTCCTTGTGCTGTTTCATCAGCCTACAGAATTGATACCTGGATTTTTGCCCATGATGATTCTGTCATCTTACTACTGAAGAAGACACTATTCCAGCAGACCACTGTGACCCGAGGGACATTCAGCCATCATGATGTGGCCTTCACCTCCACTCCTGTCCAGTGTACCCAGATTGAGCACCACCTTTTATGTGAAGTCACACTCGTCAAGCTAAATAGCTGAAGCTATTTAATCACAACAGAGGCCCAGTTTGTTCCATGAGTGTGTATTTTATTTCTTCATTTACAGCCTTCAGAAACAATAAATTTGGACCAGGGGATTTTTTTGTTACCAACACTGTCTGAAGAATGGCAACTTCTTGAAAATGACATTGGACCACATACCACAATCTCAAATGTTTGAAGTTTATGAAGTGTTGAGGATCCCACCCAGGTCACTGAATACTACTCTTTTTCCACCTCAAGTCTGTAGTATCCTACTGAATGAGAAAGATATTCTAACCAATTGGGATTAAAACAGGCACAGTGAAGTTCTCATAGCATCTTCTTTGGGATTACTCAGGAACCAGAACTTTCATACAAATGTAAGAAATTTTACAAAGGAATCCTTTACCTAACAACATCTCAAAGCTTCAATCAGATTCCAGAAAAGGCTTCTTGAGACACCCAGGTAGAACCTATATGGTATTCCCTCATATTTATATCGCACTTTACAGTTTCAAAGCACTTTTACATGCATTAATATCAATTATCAAAATCACACAATAATTTATAATCCCTTTTTGAAAATGAAAATGGGATTTGAAAGGTTACCCAAGGCGGCACAGCTACCAAGTGGTAGAGGCCAGGCCTTCTGACTCCCAGTCCAGTTCTTTCCTTGGAATTAATTAGACCCTACTTTACCTGCAGTGTTAAGATAACTTCAGGTTGGGAACCCCAGAAAAGTTTTCCAACTTTCTGATCTAGTGCCCTCAACAAGGATGTTGTAAATGTAATATTTTGATGTCTGTACCTAGACCAGAATTCCATGGAATTACCCCTAAGGTTTAGGAGCAGGCTGTCTCTATGGCAGTAGATTGCTCAGTCAACAAGATGCCTGTTTATCTTAAAACACTACTACCCAACATGAAACATGAAGCTACTTTTAGATCTTTTATCTATCTTCATGGTCTTTCCAAAGATGACCTAATTGATTGGGGATCCCTGTTTATATCATGCCCTTGTTTTTTTGTTTTTAAGTTTTACATTCTAGGACACCTAAGATCTTATCTATAGTTCTTTATCCCCAAACTAATATTTATACAAAATGAGCCATCCATTTAGAGCAGTACTGTTCATGTATGTGTATTTATATATATGACATATACATAATATATATTTCATGTAGAGTTTTTGTAGTCCGTAAGGTGGTAAAAATGCTGTAAAATGTGTCCCCTCCCTGATTGATAATGCAGTATAGTCTATTAAAGGATATCAGAAGGCTTGCAGCAAAAAGACTGTCCTTTAGCTGTTTAACCTGTTATGTTCTAAGTTTAACCAAGCATAGAATGTTGTTATTGCAGCATTTTTAATGGAATGAGGCAACTGCTTTAGAGTGGCATTGCCAGTGCTTCTTGAATGCCAACAGTCCTTCATCTTGACCATTACCTTGATTTTCTGTAAAAAGAACCTCGTGAAGATTTGTGGGAATGCAGAGGAAGGGAATGGGGGAAACAGTTCATCCAAATTTGGATGGATTCTGTGACATTTAGCAATATATTTCTCTGTCCTTAGAATTGTGCTGTAAACCTAGTTCAAGTGCACTGCATCTCAGGTGGGTGTTAAGATTGGGAAGGGAAGAAAGGAAGAGGATGGAGAAAACAGGGAGGAGGGGTGAGAAGGAAATAATTTGTTAGAATTTTAAAGTTGTGGCCCACTGAGATCTTATCAGTGTTTGAAGGGAAGTCATCAAAAAACCCAGTGCTATTGTCACTTAAAACCTACCTGTTCTTTGATAGTCACAAGCCGAATTTCAGGCAGTGAGAATTTATAGCAGACTTGAATGTTAATTTTGTAATTCTATATAATGTGGCCCACCTTAGGGGAAGACTAGGAAAGCACTTTGGCTTACCAAAGGCTCACACAGTTTCTGGTTTCTGTGACCTATTTTTTGTATTTCAGCATTTTGTGAACAACTTACTCTTAGATCATTGGTTTTCCAAAGGCTTTGTGGCCATGAAGCCCTTTGAATGAAAACTATGTGGAAGCCCAAAGTAAAAGTGAAGCTGCTCTGGATGAAGCAGGAGTGGGGGGCCTGAAACCTGCCACAAGCGTCTTCCTTTACCACCATGGTGACACCTAAGGAGACTTCTTCCCAACATCTAGAATTCCTCAGAACACATTTTGAAAAACACTGCCCTAGACAACAGTATGTTCAACCTAAATGATATTCTGATCTGTACCTATCCAACACATTCCATGTTCAGTTGTTACTGAACATTCTTAGGAATAATAACTATGGGCAAACTCAGAAAAGTGCAAGAAGATGGGTGTATTTGCCCCCTGAGTAGTTATATGGGCCAAAATTGGTATCAAATGGACCTAAAATAACAGCCTTCTGCCCCCAGATGGACTTCCAGGGATTCCTGGGTACTCTACACTGACAAACCCCTTACCCAGCTTCTTTCACAAATACCAGATGCTCTAGTGGTACTTGAAATATGTGAATTTGAAGTCTTGATCCTTCTTGGATACCTGAATTGCCAGGTATTGAAGTTGATGCCTCATTGAGGCCATAGTAGACCAACTTGTACATTGGACCTCCCATCATCAGCCATGGTACTCTACTTCATGTGCAAGGGTTGGCCATTAACACTGAAAGCAGCATTCAAATACTGGCAACTTTAACTAAAAGAGTACCTGGTTTTATCACTCATTCTCAAACCGAAAGTCAGTATGACTCAACCATTGGCAGTTATACTGCAGCTTGGTTTTTACTCACTTTAACTGCTATTTCCAGGATAAATTAGCTAATAACCTTTCAAAAGCTAAAATATTTCCTCCATCATTGGCATATCTGCCTGGCATATTCTGCTCTAAAATTATGAATGCTCAGCTCTAACTACATGTAAGACCTGATCCATAGGAGACAATCTTTGAACATCTTTTCTCATGTATGTGATTTAAATGTGGCTCTTTGGAACATTTTCTTCTAGCCAATGAGCATTTCTCTTTTAAGATGGATCTTTCCCATGTCTGGTACCATCAGCTGTAGGTATTGGGAATATTTTGAGGTAGGCCTTTTGACCAGGCCATGATAGCTTACTTGCTGGGAACCTCAAATTGTGTATCATATACCTTTTTTTTTTTTTTTTTGCTGGAAATGTACTGACTTGAAAAAAATCTACAAAACCTGCAGCTAAGGACTTTGTCAGTAGACTCAAGCTTCCTGCTGCTTTTTCCTAATCACAAGACCACAGTACCTTGTCCTTGTGGATATGTTCGTGGGATTTTATCTGTCTCAATACTATTGTTTTACACTGATTCAGAGTGGCTGACTTCATTCCTTGCCATGAGATACTCTCAGGCATTGAGACAGCTTACCTGTTTCTGCAGGAAGGATTCAGTTTATGAACTTCTGGTCCACATCATGGTGAACAAGTAGACTTTGATTTATGTCATGAGAAAATCTCATTTACTTCGCAGTTGACTTAAGGGCCAGCTGTCCTCAACTACTCTAATGAATGCACTGGTTAAATATTGGGAATGGTTTCTTTATCTCTCTCTTATCCACTAGACTATGAAAACACGGCTTGGTCATCAAATGAGGCCTCAGTCTGGTTACTCTAGACTGCTCACTGTCAACAAAAGTAAAATAACTATCCTGCTTGTATACAGAACTATTATTTGTAAAGGAAAAATTGTCTACAAACTCAAGTTTTCTGCTACCTTCAAAATACCAGCTAGACTTTTCTTTTTCCTGTTCAGAAAAATACATTGATCTACACTGCCAGTCATTCCCTTCAATCCTGTCAGACTCATTCAAAATGAGGGGCTTCAGGTGCGGATGATCATCTTTCACGAGTCTGATGAACACTGTATATATAAGAACTGATGGTTGAAAAAGTAAAAAGCCTAAAATTCAAACCTAGGATCTTAATACTATCTCCATGCCTCAGATCTCAGAATCTTAAGTCCAGCAGCACCATTCCACCATTTTGAGGCCTTGACTTCTTTTTGATTCCCAGAAGATGCAGACTTGATTACCAAAGAAAGTAGGGCCAATCTTAATGAACCCTATCATTCCCAGATATAGCATAGACACCTAAACAGAACCTCAATTCTGGATTGAGAATATAGCCTTCTGAGCTGAAAATTTTGGGGCAAATGAGCAGGAAAATGAAAGCTGCTGTACCTGGCTGGCTATTTAAGATCAGAAAATTGAATCCCGAGTAAACACTATGGATTAACCCTGGAGTACTCAGGGTAAAAACTAATTTATAGAGCTTCAATATTAAACTGCATGTTCTATATCATATTCTGGTTATTGGTATGGCTGACCCTACTGAAGGTACCCTACTTAACCTATTTACCTTACTCAGTGCTTGCCTGCCTTTTTTTGACATGTTGCTACAATCAGCCTTACTATCCACGAGATGACTACAACTGATGTCAGTCTATCTTCTACCCAATTCCACCAAGGAGTTTTGAACCCAAGCAACCTGCACCTCACCTCACCAGGACTTAATGTTTTCAACAGGAAGGACCATGCTATGTACTCTGGCCAGCACCAGCCTTTTTTTTTTTTTTTTTAAGCCTATATATATATATTTTTTATCATTTTTCAGCACCTGGGACCCCTTCAACCAGATCTGAAGGACTCCAGTAGGACTACACTGTCAGTTTCTCTCTTCTGCAGTAATACAGAGGTGCGACTGATTCACCAGTACAGAAATGAGAAATGTTTAACTTGGCAAAAGACTTGAACACAAGTTTTCCACAAACTTAAGATATACTTTACTTGCCATTGGGAGGCTGGTTGTCTTGCACCGAGTCCATAGATAGTTGGGCTCTCAGACTCAATACTTATTTTGAAGCTCTATTGTATCATCCAGAGTATGTTACTAAGGACATGACTATTCCATTCAAATGGATTATAAGCTTTTGAGGACATACTCCTCATGATGTTTTTTTCAGAACACTTTTATTATCAAGAAAGTGACGATGCCAGCTGTTACCATTCAACTTTATGAGCAGAAGTTAAACTTGTTCGATATCTGGTCTTATCACTGATAGCAGTTATTTTTAATTGACCAGTATTCATTCTATCTCTTTGTAACAACTCCTTGATGTTTCTTGGAACCACATCTCCCTATTTTCAGTCCATGTAGTTCAGACAGTATGACCTAACCTTAAGGTTCATGTGTGGATGTATAATTCAGACCTGATCAATCAGCAGAGTTCATCTCCTTGATCATCATGATTGATGCAGGAATGGTCATGTGATTCAAGTTGATCCAGTGATATTCAATCCTAGGAGTTTTACTGAACTGTGGAAGAGGAGAAACTCAGAAACACTATTTTCTGAGGTTGCTTAGCTATGTAGGATGGAAAAGGTAAAAACATCAGGGTCCACAATATCAAATGCGCCAGTGAGTGAAGCCAGTGCAGAGGAAAGCAGAGCCAAATGATGGAGAGACTTGAGTCCTGATGACAGTTTGTGCTCCTGGATCCACCTGTGCCTGAAGCTAGTATATCCTCTGGATTTTTCAGTTTTGTGAACCAATAAATACCCTTTTGTTTAAGTTACTTTGAGTTGGGTTTCTTTTGCTTGAAATTGAGTCCTAATATACTATCAGCCAATACCAAAACTTGACATCCAAATATTTATTAAACTAGGTCATGGCCACAATGAAATTATTTTCCAAATCGAAAGGGTGAGAAAGGAACTGACATTATTTAAGACAAACATAAAAATTCATTACAGTAGAAAAGCATACAAGAAAACCTAAATGTTTACCAGTAAGGGATTGATTAGATAATATGGTTTAACCATTTTAAGAAATTTTACATGTCAGAATGAGTAAAGTACACTTATTGTGTGTGAACACAGGAAAAAAATGGCCATTAAGTGAAACAAACCATTGATAGGAAAATGTAGTGTGAAAATTTAAAACATGTTTATAATATATAGAAAAATCTATTAATAGCTTTCTTGGAACAGTGTAGCTTACATGAAACTTGGAACTTGATACATTTCTGTATTTGAGTATTTTTCACTACTCACATTACTTGTAAACTTTATTTAAAATTAAAGATTTTTTTTGCCCTGGCTAGATAGCTAGCTCAGCTGGTTAGAGCATCATCCAAAAGAGCAGAGGTTGCTGGTTTGATCCCCAGTCAGGGCACTTACAGAAACAGATTGATGCTCCTGTCTCTCCCTCTCTCCCCTCTCCTAAAATCAGTAAAATGAATATTCAAAAAAAAAAAAAGAATTTTTAAAATTAGCTCTAGTTGCCCTGGCCAGTTGGCTCAGCGGTAGAGCATCGGCCTGGCGTGCGGAAGTCCCGGGTTCGATTCCCGGCCAGGGCACACAGAAGTGCCCATCTGCTTCTCCACCCCTCCCCCTCTCCTTCCTCTCTGTCTCTCTCGTCCCCTCCCGCAGCCAAGGCTCCATTGGAGCAAAAGATGGCCCGGGGGTTGGGGATGGCTCTATGGCCTCTGCCTCAGGCGCTAGAGTGGCTCTGGTTGCAACAGAGCGGCCCTGGATGGGCAGAGCATCGCCCCCTGGTGGGCGTGCCGGGTGGATGCCAGTCGGGCGCATGCGGGAGTCTGTCTGCCTCCCCATTTCCAGCTTCAGAAAAATACAAAAAAAAAAAAAAAAAATTAGGTCTAGTGCTTACTATTTGACATTGGCAAGTTACTCAACACTGAGCCTGTTTCATCAAATAATTTAAAATACCTGCCTTTCTCTTAGTGATTATTTGAATAAACATATTCATCATCTATATTATTCAAACTGACAGATCACTGCACCTTGTTTGAGAAACTGAGCTCAGTAATTGTTCCTTAACTTTTCAAACACATCTCTTTAAATGTCCAAGTATTCTCAGAATATCAGAACTTCAGTTTAAAAGATTATTTAAGCCTGACCAGTTGGTGGCACAGTAGATAGAAGGTCGGACTGGGACAGAGGACTCAGGTTTGAAACCGAAGGTCGCCAGGTTGAGCACGGGCTCACCAATAGAGCACACGAGTTGCTGGCTTGAGCGTGGGATCATAGATGTGACACCATGGTTGCTGGCTTGAACCCAAAGGTCACTAGCTTGAACAAGGGGTCATTTGCTCTCCTGTAGCCCCCGGGTCAAGGCACATATGAGAAAGCAATCAGTGAACAACTAAGGAGACAAAGAGCCACAATGAAGAATTGGTGCTTCTCATCTCCCTTCCTGTCTGTCCCGATCCGTCCGTGTGTGTGTGTGTGTGTGTGTGTGTGTGTGTGTGTGTGTGTGTCTCTGTCAAAAAAAAAGTTTATTTAATTCTCAACTGATACTAGTCTATTAAGACCTTTATTGCAGTTTTCACATTAGGTAGAGAGGAAGGAAAACTCCCATTTTTTTTTTTTTTTTTGACATTCTGGGTATTCTCACTACAGTCAAGGTCATTAATAACCTTTTTAGTGCTAAGTTCATTACATATACATCTAAACTTTTAGTAGCACAGATAACTCCCACCAGCATCTTAACATTCTTTAAATGCAAAGACTTTTCCCACCACCTTCCTGCCTTTCTGGCTCTTTTGTGCCTAGAGATTTTTCTCCCTGTTGTTTAAATATTAGTATAGTATACATTCATTGATTTTTGGCCTCCCTTAAATCATTTTCCCTTTCCTTTAGTGTAGATCTCCATTTCTCCTTTGAACCACTACCCATTTTTGGGTGTTAGTGGAACTAATTTACAGTATTCTGGCCTTATAGCCTTGACTGAGGTTTAATGGTGTGCTCCAAGCTTGTCCAATCAAAATTTCCCTCCGACTTACTTTGAGTCTTAAAAGGTGACAAAATTACAGGACCTAAGTCACTCTGATGGCAGTGTTCCCAAGGAAAGCATGTAAAAGTTGGTGCAAGGCCTGACCTGTGGTGGCGCAGTGGATAAAGCGTCGACCTGGAAATGCTGAGGTCGGCGGTTCAAAACCCTTGGCTTGCCTGGTCAAGGCACATATGGGAGTTGATGCTTCCAGCTCCTCCCCCCTTCTCTCTCTCTCTCCTCTCTAAAAATGAATAAATTTAAAAAAAGAAAAGAAAAAAAAGTTGGTGCAAGGATGTGCCCACGTATCACATATGCCCTGGTTCCTGTTGTCAAGGCCTAACCAGTTTTCTTTGTGTAGACTATCATATGTTCTCTTTATATGTTTCTCTTTTATTTGTAAGCCAAAGAGGGTTTCTATTGCTGGCAACCAAATGAGACTTGATAGTTCAATAGTAGGTTTCAGACCCTCAGGAACATGGAGGATCTGGAATTATACTGAGACTGAAAGCCAGTAACACTTGATTTATGTCCCTGGATGGAGGGAGTGGTGATGAGCAATTTATAGTGGCAAAACAAGATGCTTTTCCATCATTTGGAATCATGTACCTATTGCAGGCAAAATTTGACTAGGTAGCTGTTGACAATAGGACAATTGGAAGTGGATAAGGAAGGCCAAGACAATCATTGAGTTATAATGGTTACTTGGATGACATTAGATAAGACAAACTCAAACCCAGAAATTTACCTGTAGGCATAGAATAAAAGCCAAGGCCTTTCTGTGTCTAAGATGAACAAATATCTGTGCTTAATTCAAAAACTACAACTTGGAGATTGATTCCACAAATTGCAAAATCACAATGCTGACTGAATTTGCAGCTTTATTAAGATCTCTTTTGTGAGAGTTAAGGCATTAATCAGAAAACAGTCTTGCAGAGCTCTGATACCTAGGAGGATTCAAAGGACTTGGAAAATTTCAACCTTTGTGTATTTTAGGAATGAAAGTTTGGGTCTTCCTGTCAAAAACAAAAAACAACTTAGCTGAAAAAAATATAGAGAGATTATATTGAAAGAAGAAATAAGTACCAACTACAGCCCTGTGACTTACTGAAGGAATAAGATCTATATAGCCTTACCTATATCTCTTAGTTTGCCATGTCTTTTTATCCACCTTTCCTCTTTCTCCTTTTCAGTACTTTGCCCCTCACACCTGCCTGAAATGCAAGCATGAACACAGGGGTCGCCTAAAGCCATCGGAAAATACATATTTATTATACAATACATTTTTAAATAAAATATGTATTTTCCGATGGCTTTAGGTGACCCATGTTTTGGTCGTTCGACCCCCACCGGGGTCGCGACCCACAGGTTGAGAACTGCTGCCTTAGATTATCTCCCTTGGGGAAAAGATGAATCCATTTTTTACAGTATGTTAAATGGAAGCATTTATAAAATGGTTCATGATGAAGAATGCATGTCTGGAGTAGCCAAGAGACA
This sequence comes from Saccopteryx bilineata, assembly GCF_036850765.1. Lineage (NCBI taxonomy): Eukaryota > Metazoa > Chordata > Mammalia > Chiroptera > Emballonuridae > Saccopteryx > Saccopteryx bilineata. Next base: position 256,618,001 of record NC_089491.1, on the reverse strand, counting down.
GAACCTAGTGGATAGCCATATTTGCATACCAAGTGTCTGTCCCCGCTTCCTTTGAGTATAACTGCATACCTTTCCTTTGGGAAGCTACCCCTCTCATGCTACCAGAAGATAGTATGTAAGGAGGCATATGAGTTCCTGTTACTGAGATTTCCTTAGTTCCCAGGTTTCTGGTTAAGCTTCTTTAATTTTTGTGAACTGCCTCATATCCTTCCAATAAATTACATGGCTGGACAGGCTGCTACATATTTCACAAGGTATCATCATACAGCCATATGCAGAGATCCTGTAGCCATGGTTGGTTTTTGTTACTTAGAGAGAAACCCATGTTCCTCCTGTATCTTAGGCCTTGCCCCATAGACTCAAAGATTTCATTCCAATGGCTTTCATTTCCAGCTGTATGTTGATAACCTCCTATTTAGGTTATAGAATAGTAGGAATAGATGATTCCTATTTTCAGCCCAGATGTTTTCAGAGCTTCATATCAATGTGAATATCCACCTGCATCTGGATATTCCACCTGCTTGATTAACACAGAGATACCTCACACTGACCCCACATTTTCCCCTCAAAATCTGCCCTTTAGTGTTCCCCTTTTTTTAAAGCGAGAGGGAGGGGGACAGACAGGAAAGGAGAGAGATGAGAAGCATCAATTCTTTGTTGCTGCACTTTAGTTCATTGATTGCTTTCTCATATGTGCCTTGACTGGGGCAGGGGGGTGCTACAGCCAAGCCAGAGACACCTTGCTCAAGCCAGCGATGTTTGGGCTCAAGCCAGTGACCATGGGGTCATGTCTATGATCCCACATTCAAGCCAGCCACCCCACTCTCAAGCTGGTGAGTCCACACTCAAGCCGGACAAGCCTGCACTCAAGCTAGCAACCTCAGGGATTCAAACCTGGCTCCTCAGCATCCCAGGCTGATGCTCTATACACTGTGCCACCACCTGGTCAGGAGAGTGTTCCATCTTTTTTTATTAATGGCAGCATCCTTTACTGTTTCTCAAACCAGACATGGTCATTATTCTTGACATTTCCCTATCTTCTTTCGCACCCTGGAAATTCCTATCAATCATTAAATTCTCTTGGTTTATCATGTAGATATATCTCAAAACCATCTTCAGGCCCTGGGCAAGTAGTTCAGTTGGTTAGAGCATCAACCCAATATGCCAAGGTTGCAGATTCAATCCCCAGTCAGGACACATACAGGAATCAATAAGTGAGTGCATAAATAAGTAAAACAAACTGATCTCCCTCCCTTCTTTCCTCTCTCTAAAATCAATAAAAAATAAAATCAAACCCCATTGATATTTAGAACTACCCAATTACTACTTATTGCTATGAATACACTGTAATTTATTTTCTTCCAAATTCCCCTTTCCATGAAGTTTCTAAATTAAATCTGATATATGTAACTACTATATAAATAAAGCTATAGTAAGATGCCCAGAAAGCAACCAGATCTCTACCTCACAACACACAAAAAACAATACCAGAAGGACTACAAATTAAAATGAAATATTGGAAGAATTTTTAGCAGACTATTTTTACAACTGATGGGAGATCTTAAGCTAAACAGGAAACTACAAGACCTAAAGGAAATAATAGACACATTTGATTACATAAACAAATTTTGGGAAAACACTGTCTTGGTTCTATAAAAGATAATTGACAGGCTGTAGAAATTAAGTGACAGATTGAGGATTAATGTCCCTAATATACAAAGAGTTTCTACAAATTGATCACTACACAACAATCTAATGAGACATAACTCAGAAGAAATAGAAAAGATCACCAGTGCTAGCCACTAATCATTTACTTGTTTGCTACATACCAGACATTATTTCAGGCACTTTATAAGTATTATTTAATTCTCATAACTTACCCTATAAGAAAAGTAATATCCCTGCTTTACAGCTAAGGAAAAGGGCTTGGAGAAATAAAGTAAGTCATATAAAAGGTGGTCACACATCTTGAGTTATGACTCAAACTCAGATGGCCTGACTCCAGAGTCTGAACCATTATGCTATTCTGCATTTTGATAAACATATGAAAGAGGATTGGGTGTACACATGGCCAGCGGCAAAATTTTAAAAAGGAATGACCTCCAGTACTGGCAAGAATTAGGGTAAATGAAAACTTTTGTACATTGTTGGTGGCAATGTGGATTGTTCCAATCTTTTTGAAAAGTCATCTAGCCATATCAATTTAAAAAAAATTTTTTTTTTTGCATTTTTTTGAAGCTGGAAACAGGGAAAGACAGTCAGATAGACTCCCACATGCGCCCAATCGGGATCCACCCGGCACGCCCACCAGGGGGCGAAGCTTTGCCCACCAGGGGGCGATGCTCTGCCCATCCTGGGCGTTGCCATGTTGCGACCAGAGCCACTCTAGCGCCTGGGGCAGAGGCCAAGGAGCCATCCCCAGCGCCCGGGCCATCTTTGCTCCAATGGAGCCTTGGCTGCAGGAGGGGAAGAGAGAGACAGAGAGGAAGGCACGGTGGAGGGGTGGAGAAGCAAATGGGCGCTTCTCCTGTGTGCCCTGGCCGGGAATCGAACCCGGGTCCTCCGCACGCTAGGCCGACGATCTACCACTGAACCAACCGGCCAGGGCTCAATTAAAATTTTTAAATGCACTTTTTAACCCAGCAGTCTGTGTCACTTAAAACACTGAGATATAAGGACATCAGTATAAGAAGTTTGCTGCAGCATGGTTGTGGTAGTAGAAAAATGGAAATCACTTGACAGTCCATCAAAAGGGAATGGTTGAATGAATTACAGAACATCTGTACTCTAGAGTATTATACAGCTGTAAGAAAAGAATGCATCAGATCTCTAGCTCTTAACCTGTGGCATGTCTATGATGGATTTAAGCAAAAACAGAAAGTTACAAAGTAATGTACATCATGAGAACCCATTTTTGTGAAAATAAAACCTAAAGATGTGGCCAAATGATCATGAAAGAAAGTTGGAAGGACACAACAGACTATTATGACTTATATTGAGTTTGGGCACATCCCCCCCCCCCTTTTTAAGAGCTTACTCATAAAATTTTTTATTTATTTATTTATTTTTATGGAACGCTTCACGAATTTGCGTGTCATCCTTGCTCAGGGGCCATGCTAATCTTCTCTGTATCGTTCCAATTTTAGTATATGTGCTGCCGAAGCGAACACTCATAAAATATTTTTAAGAGGTAATTTAATTGCAACTGGACATTTTTGAATTAGAATATGCTAATAGAAGACTGATGATCAAAAAAGGAGGGCGACACATACTAATAATTATGTCTTATATATTTAAGGTTGCCTTTTGAAGGTGATTGATTTCCAGGTGACTGGTCCTCAACCTTTAGCTAGCCACTCTCTAAATCAAAGAAACAGCTGTCCATTAGGATGCCACATTCTGATAAAAATGGGTTCTCTCCCTTTATCTGATATTCCCAAAATAAATATTACATTTCTCAGCCTTCACTGCAGATAAACAATTTTAGCTAGTGGGACATGAGCAACTTCTGATACAACTAAGAAAGGTATTTCCTTTTGTATTTAATCCACTGACTTTAGAACTGTAAGGTTATAAGCCTGGCACTGCTGGCAACTATCTCACTACCACAAGACTGCCTTTCTGAGAATGGAACTTACACAAGGACTGAAAAAGAAAATCCTTAAAACATGTTGTTCCCTGGATCCAACCATGCCTGAAGCTAAACTAACCCTGGACATTTTTTTGCAAGCCAATAAAGATTTATTTGCCTATTCAGTTTGAGCTCTCTTCTCTTTTCATGAAATGGATAGAGTCCTGACTTCAGGTCAACTTATTACCAGAACCTGACATATAGTGAAATATGACATTCTTTTTAAGAGGCAGAAACTTAGAACCTGTTAACTCCAATAGACTGAACCATGGAAATTTCTGCATTGGCAAAGCTGAGTATGCTGGCAAGCATTTAACCTCTAGAGCTTATTTCTTAATTCATAAAAAACAGAGTAGCAACAGTTCCTACTTCAAATACTGTGAGGAATAGGAGAAATGATGAACACAGTTCTGAGCACTGTGCCTGGCACTTAGTAAGCCCTCAGTAAATGGCAGTTGTTATTAGTAATGATGTTATTAAGGTGACAGTACCCTGGAAGCCTCTAGGCTCAGCCAGCCATTCTCTTACCATCTTTTTAACCTCAATTAGCCAGTGTCAAGACACACATACTCTATCATACTTCATCTTGTTTATGAGAAAAATCAATTTCTTATTTGCCCCAATCACTCTCAGGAGTGCTGGTGGCATTGGAACATGTCATATTGTTGATCTCCTGGGTTGAAGTGTTTGGATGCTACCTGTGCCAATTGGCCTGTTAGCAAATGTGGTAAGAGGCCTGGGTTAAGGAGGTCCAATTCCCGATATAAATATGTTCTTCATCTGTATCAAAGCAGGCAGCCAGTCTGGGAGCCTGGACACACTCCAGATAGAAGTCAGGCTCACTACTTCACTGCGTGGAATTGAGGCCCAGCACACCCAACAGCTCTTTGTTTGAAAAAGTACAGGTTTAAGTCAGAGTTAAAAAATCCTAGTCCTTCACACCAACAAGAACAAAAGATGTTTTTTTCTGTTCATATAATTCTGAATATCCCAGAAGACCTTATGGCTTTATCCCATGTTGCTATCTTGAACTGCCTGGCCTTCAAGGTTTAGGGAGAGTAGCTGAAATCAGACCTAGTCATTGAGACAGGGAAATAAGCCAAAGCCTTATTTCATCAAGTAGCACCTAGGGATCCCTGGACTCATTCTTGTCATTCTCCTGAAGCAATAACAGCAGAATAGAAACATTTACAAGGTTCAATGGCCTCTTTGGACAGGAGTTCTGATTTGTCAGTTCAGAAGATGTTTAGGACTGTTTAAAATTGAAGACAAGAGAGTTTGCCCAGAGAAAGTATTCAAGTGCAAATGCTATTTTAAGTGGTCCAGGATTCTCGAAGACTTATACAGATCAGGGTTTCAAAGCCTTTTGAGTTGGGGTGGGGATAGAATGGGGTCAGGGTGGGTAGGCAGGAAGAACAACAAGCCCAGATTTCACTTGGGTCACAAAGATTTGCTGACGTGCTCAAAAGACAATGACAACAATCTTGAAAATGGCATTTAACTTACATCCATCTTTAGAACACATCACTTGTAGTGCATATGTATTAACATTAAAAAAGAAATCTGGGCCCTGGCCGGTTGGCTCCGTGGTTGAGCTTCGGCCTGGCGTGCAGAGGTCCCGGGTTCGATTCCCGGCCAGGGCACACAGGAGAGGCGCCCATCTGCCTCTCCACCCCTCCCCCTCTCCTTCCTCTCTGTCTCTCTCTTCCCCTCCCACAGCGAGGCTCCATTGGAGCAAAGATGGCCCAGGCGCTGGGGATGGCTCCTTGGCCTCTGCCCCAGGCGCTAGAGTTAGAGTGGCTCTGGTCGCGGCAGAGCGACGCCCCGGAGGGGCAGAGCGTCGCCCCCTGGTGGGCGTGCCGGGTGGATCCCGGTCGGGCGCATGCGGGAGTCTGTCTGACTGTCTCTCCCCGTTTACAGCTTCAAACAAATACAAAAAAAAAAAAAAAGAAAGAAAAGAAATCTGGTTCTTTTCCGACCCGCACAATTATAATAAAGTATATCCTTCTGTATTTTACAATATTCATTTTTTGGTGTAATTATTGAAGTTGTTCCACAAGTTATGGAGAGTATATGATAAAACAAGCATCAAATCAGAGTCCAGGGCTACACACACACACCTATCACCACTAAGGCTAAGAGGGAACAAACAGCTCAGGAAGCTGGCCCCAGAGGTAGGACCTGCCTGAGGAAAAGAGGATCAGACCTCCTCAAGGGTCGGACAGAGGAAATGAGTAGTCACAGGGCTTCTTCCCATCACTTCCTGGCCCAATGCAGGCCCCCACCACCACTTTCAGATGTTTCACTATCTCTAATGGTGGGAAAATCTGTAGTATTCAAAAGTGAATGTGGAAAAGTTTCAAGAAACCTCAAGTCTATAACAGGCACCCTTGTTTCGGCCGAAAAGCAAATTGATACCAAGTTGTTCTTAGCACTTCGCCAAATAGATTGCTGTTTCCTTGTGTCTGGGGCACCCAAAAAGGGAACAGGAGCTTAGGCTGTGCTTATGGCTCTTTGCCTGGATACCTCTCCCAGTTTCCTCTTTTAAGGCAAAGATCCCTGTTCTAATAGCATTCTGGCCCCCAGAGCCTGGCCTTGCCTATGTGGACCAGTTTTATGTTAACTTGATACTCTTGGCTTCACTTTCTGTACTTATCCTTGGACCTAACAGCCTAAGAAGAAGAAGGAAAGCCTGCTTGTTCTCTCCTTCCTTGCTTCTCTCATTTCCTGGTCTTTCTTCTGCTAAGAAACTTGAGTCAAGTTTCCATGTGCCTCACACATGGACCTTAGAGGAAACCAATTCCTTTTACACTTCTATGCATAGGGGTACCAGGTCTATATGGAGGGGATACTCATACTCTCTCCAGCTCTGACTTTCTCCTTTTTCTAATCCATAGTGTCCACCTTTTCCTTTCCCTGCCTTGTGAAATTTCATATGGAGGAAGGCATTCAAGATATATCTAGACTTGTATAAGATAAAGGGCTATAAGAAATTTGGAAACTTGATGTGTAGATTATTACTAGGAATAGTCAAGATATGGTATTACAGAATCAGTTACATAATTTGTATAGTTCAATGAAAAAATGAAAATGCAGGGGTTTTGTTCAAAATTTACTAAGACTTTCAAGATGACAACAACACATCTCCTGATCATGTGGCCCTTCTAAGTAGGGGTTCCTGTGTGACTGCACAGATCTCATGCCCAGGAATCTGGCCCTGGTGGTATATTTCACTAAAATACCCTTTGATTAACAGACTAAAACATGTCCATGACACCCAGTCTCCCAGTTTGGCCAACCATTGGCATCAATATAGTAAGTGGTAATAACTGTCACTTACTAGGGCTGAGAATGGAGCTAGGCCTTCTGCCTTTATTAATTCAGTTAATACACATAACACCCCAGTCATTATAGAAGAGGAAAACCAGGTCTCACAGCTTGTAGGTGGTCTATCCAGGTTTCTCACCAAAGCCCCATCCTCTAAACCACAGATCTCTTTAAGCCTGAAAAACAATGGGACTCATCATGGTGGATAAATAAGAACAGGAGCGTTATGTGCATTCAAACCAGCAGATTTGGACATAATAGTATGATAATAGCCTTTGTTTATCTAACACAGGGGTAGTCAACCTTTTTATACCTACCGCCCACTTTTGTATCTCTGTTAGTAGTAAAATTTTTCTAACCACCCACCGGTTCCACAGTAATGGTGATTTATAAAGTAGGGAAGTAACTTTACTTTATAAAATTTATAAAGCAGAGTTACAGCAAGTTAAAGCATATAATAATAGATAATTACTTACCAAGTACTTTATGTTGGATTTTCGCTAAGTTTGGCAAAATAAATCTTTATAAAACAACTTACTATAGTTAAATCTATCTTTTTGTTTATACTTTGGTTGCTCTGCTACTGCCCACCATGAAAGCTGGAACGCCCACTAGTGGGTGGTAGGGACCAGGTTGACTATCACTGATCTAACAGTGTGTGTCAGGCACTGTGCTCTGCAATATACATGCATCATTTGACATGTTGCTGGTGTCAAAGGTTATTCCACAGCCCTAAGTATCCTGTACTTAATAGGTCATTTAATACTTCCCTGAGTCAACTGCCCAAACACAGCCTTCCCCCAGCTATGGACTCTTTGTGATGTCACAAAAGTGAGGCACCTCCCCAAGAGGCACCTCCCCAAGGCTGCTCCATCTGCTTGTGGACACTATAGCCAAGGACTACATTTTCTACTGGTGTCCAAGGACACTGGCCCTTACCTCAGATCTTATCTGACCTCATATCTACAACTGGACCCTCACTTTCTCCAGCCTCCAGTGGTATATTTCAGCATCTTCCCAAAGGATCCTTCAGGACAAGCAAGACCCAGGTCACCTCCATGTCTAAACATCCGCCAGTCTCTTTCTGATTTCAAATCTTTCCATGGCCTTGAAACACCAAACACTAACAGCATGAGGATGGGGATATGAAGCAGCAATTTCAGCCTCCTCTTACTGGGGCTGAGCTGGGAAGAGGAGCCACTTACACCAGTGGGTGTTTTTTTTCTTTTATTATTTTCTTTAAATAATTTACCATGTTATATAAGATGAAACTTTGACTGGAAGGAAGAGTCAGTACTCTAAGGTCTTATAGCTAGGAAGTGGATGGAATTTCAAGCTGTTGGATTTCTTTTGTTGTTGTATTTTTCCAAAGTTAGAAGCAGAGAGGAAGTCAGACAGACTCCCACATGCGCCCGACTGGGATCCACCTGACATGCCCACCAGGGGGCGATGTTCTGCCCACGTGGGGTGTTGCTCTGTTGCAGCGGAGGCCATTCTAGAGCCTGAGGTGGAGGCCATGGAACCAACTTTGCTTCAATGGAGCCCTGGCTGCAGGAGGGGAAGAGAGAGACAGAGAGGAAGGAGAGAGGGAGGGGTGGAGAAGCAGATGGGCACTTCTCCTGTGTGCTCTGACCAGAATTCAAACCCAGGACTTCCACATGCTGGGCCTACACTCTACCACTGAGCCAACCAGCCAGGACCTCAAGCTGTTGGATTTGGAACCCTCAAATATAGGCCACCATTCCATCACTGGAATCACCTCAGGAGAGCTCATTGAAACTTCCCAGGCCCCACACTGGTCGACATAATGAAATTCTCTGGAAGAATCTGCATTTTTTAATATTCCACATGTTACCTAGAAGCTTCTGGAATTTCTATGTGGAATTTCTATTTAGAATTTCAGCCAACCTCACAATATTAAGTATGGACACCTGAGGTGTCCCTTCCAGGATCAGTGCTTCCTGGCATTCACACCTGTCTTAGCTTGAGATGCCATAACACAATACCATAAGGCTGGATGGCTCAAACAGCACCAATTCATTCTCTCATAGTTCTGAAGTTTGGAAGTCTGAGATTCTGAGATCAAAATGATCAATCAATTTGGCTTCTCTTTTTTTTTTTTTTTTTTTTTTTTACAGAGACAGAGAGAGTCAGAGAGAGGGATAGACAGACAGGAATGGAAAGATGAGAAGCATCAATCATTAGTTTTTTCTTGCGCCTCCTTAGTTGTTCATTGATTGCTTTCTCATATGTGCCTTGACCACGAGCCTTCAGCACACTGAGTAACCCCTTGCTGGAGCCAGCGACCCTGGGTCAAAGCTGGTGAGCTTTTTGCTCAAGCCAGATGAGCCCGCGCTCAAGCTGGCGACCTCGGGGTCTCAAACCTGGGTCCTTCCACATCCCAGTCCAACGCTCTATCCACTGTGCCACCGCCTGGTCAGGCCAATTTGGCTTCTAATGAGAGCTTTCTTCCTGGCTTGCAGATGGCTATCTTCTTGCTCTGTCCTCACATGGCCTTTCCTCAGTATGTATATGAGGGGAGGGAAAGAGTGATCTCTCTGATCTTTATAAGGCCACTAATCCTATCAAATCAGAACTTTATCTTTATGGCTTGATTTAATCTTAATTACTTTCATAGAGGCCCGTCTCCAAATACAGCCACACTAGAGGTTCGGGCTTCAACATGAATTCAGGGGGGGACACAAACACTGAGTCCATAACAACACCTTTGTGTAATCTGTTCTCCTTGAGTTGGACATCATCCTGAGGTGGGATGTGTGATTTGCTTCTAACCAATAACATCTAGCAAAGGTGATGGAATGTCACTCTGTCATTATATCATATTACATTAGTTATGTAAGACTCCATCTTGTTCACAAACCTGCTCTAGAGGTTCTCCTTGATGGTTTGTTGAAATGGCCATGTTGAGAATGTCCACATGACAAGAAACTATGGGAAGCCTCTAGGAGCTGAGGGTGGCTTTTAAACAAAGGTCAGCAAGAAGCTGGGGCCCTCAGTCCTACAGCCACAAGGAACTGAATTCTGCCAACACCTGACTGACCTTTGAAACTGGTTCTTCCCCATTCCCCATTTGTGCTTCCAGATGAGAACACAGCCTGGCTAACCCCTTCACTGTAGCATTGTGTGTCCCTGAGAAAAGGACTCAACCCATGTCTGAATTCCCAACCACAGAAACTGTGAGATAATGAATGTGTGCTGCTCTAAGCCACTAAATCAGTGGCCATTTGTTGCCTAACAATGGAAAACCAATCCATTAGAAAACCCTACAAGCTCCACTAACAAGACTGCATGGATAATTCCCCTTTTTACATCAACCTAAAGAAAGTTGTGTACTTACTGAGCATGATGAAGGGCATGTGCCAAACAAACTTCCTGCTTTTAAAAAAAAGTTCTTAATTTCTTAATTATGAATAGTAATAGATGTCCACTGTAGAAAATTTGGAGGCATACCAAAGAGAAAATTAAACAGTTACCAGGATTATCATCATCCCACTCCCTCAGATAATCACAGATAACACTTTGGCAAATGGCCTTCCTCAACTTGGTTCTGTGCAGAGGCTAGATAAAGTTACAGGGAACACTCTGTGCTCTGTAAGGACTGTTTTGTAGCTTGCCTTCTCCACATGTCAGCCCACATTTTCTAATGAATTTTAAGTATCAGAGGGCAGAGAATTTGTTCCCAGCATTTAGGGGAAGGGAAATTAAGCTCTATCTCTTGAAGACAGGAGTATCAATGAATTTATGGACATTTTTTTTTCCCAAAGCACTATAATAGCAACATATTCAACCTTATATTGGGCATTAGACACCCCATCCAGTTCCCTGGTCTTCAGAGACCAGTGTTAAGTTCCACCCCCTTGTCCCATCTCATAATGGAAATAGTGATTAAGAGAAACACTGATATGAAAAACAAACAGCTACCCCATAGTTTTGTTTGAGACAGTCAACACCAGTAGAACTGGTGTGTCCAATCTGTCTCCACCAACTTCCCAACATATAAGATCATCAACTTTTCTCTTAACCATTCAAAGACCACATCTACCCGTAGGTAGTATGCAGAGGTATATTGCTTCTTGCGATGCTTAGGTGCCTAAAAAAAGAGGTTCAGTCTGGCCCAATGGCTTGGTTGGTTACAATGGTATACTGACATGCAGCAGTTGCCAGTCCAATCCCTGGTCAGGGCACATACAGAAATCTGTATAGTTGATTAACTTTCTCACCTTGTCTCTCCAAAACACTCCTATCCTTATCTTCTTCCCATGAGAGCTTATCATTATATTTTTCACATCACTTACAGTCCCCTCCCTTAAAAGAATTCTGGTGCCAGTTGTTAAAAAATGAAATTTCTGCCTGACATGTGGTGGCACAGTGGATAAAGCACTGACCTGGAACGCTGAGGTTGCAAGTTCGAAACCCCGGACTTGCCTAGTCAAAACACATATGGGAGTTGATGCTTCCTGCTTCTTCCTCCTTCTCTCTCTCTCTCTCTCCTCTCTCTCTAGAAATGAATAAATAAGCCTGACCTGTGGTGGCGCAGTGGATAAAGCGTTGACCTGGAAATGCTGAGGTCGCCGGTTCGAAACCCTGGGCTTGCCTGGTCAAGGCACATATGGGAGTTGATGCTTCCAGCTCCTCCCCCCTTCTCTCTCCCTCTCTGTCTCTCCTCTCTAAAAATGAATAAATAAAAATTTAAAAAAAAATTTTTTTAAATGAATAAATAAAATCTAAAAAAAAAGCAATTTCTGTTTTTTTACATAAAGAATTGTATAGAGAAAAGGATTTTTAATAAAAAGTCCATATCCAGCCACACTCTCAAGCAAATCTGAGGGCAAAGAAAATATTTGATAATAAGCAGGGACTCTGAAACTTCTCAGTTACCCTCTCTGAAAATAAATTATGGTTCTTGAGAATGTACTCCAACAAATTGATAAAGAAGCCCAGGAAAAAGACTTGGGAAAAAAAACAACAGTAGAACTAAAACAAGAGAAGGTTAAAAAAAATCCCAACTCGATAGCTACACAGCACATCAAAAACACGATTTGTCAAAACTAGAATTGGTAGTTAAAGGTCTCTGAGACAAAATCATCAAGAATAAAATAGTTGTCATTGCACAAATTGACTAAATGAAAATCTGGAAGTTCTTAAAGATAAAAAGACAAAAGACTCTTTGATTACCAAAAAAAAAAAAAAAAAAGAGAGCGTGCAGTTAGAAACTCTGGGGGGAAATAAGCTGTGCTGGAAAATTGTGGTCAAGTCAAAATGTACACAATTTGAGACAACTGATAGTGATTTAAATAGTAAGGAACAAAGAGCACCAAATAGCAACCTGAAACAAAGCCAAATTTCGTGCCTTCCTGGCAAGGGACAGAGCCATGTCATCCAAACACAAGTTCCACAAGTTGCTCTGAGCAAAAATTAAAGTAAATAGATAAGGGGGATAGGGGGTGGAGAGGGAGGAAGTGCACCAAATAAAGCAAAATTCTGAATTAGGGTCTCGGCTCACAAAGTAGATTGACATCTTTGCAGGTGGTCACCTTTAAATTCTATGTCACTGACACAAAGAGCACTAATTTCAAGCAAGGCCAAGACACGTTATAAGAAAAAGAAAAAGGATCCCCCTGAGTCTCAGGTCATTCAGCAGAGAGGCGTGAATGTATTATACATGTTCAAAGTTTAGCAAGGTGGTTTATTTATTTTTTTAAACAAATACTGTATAAAAGTTTCCAACCCTTATTTGACAAAAAAATGAGGGAGGAGTAAGATTATTTTGAATTCATGATTAATTTTGCTGGGCTTATAATACATTCCTTACAAAAATTAGGGGATCAGGGAACATGCAGATACTCCAGTACATTCAGCCTTTTGTATAGTGTATTTTCACCAATGAAATAAAAGTTGGTTTTGCATCTGATTTAAATAATCAAACTTTCTTTGAGTTATCATTTGCTTTTCTGCTTTCTTGTTTAATAAAAATCAAATACTTCTTTTTTTAATTTTTTTTTCAATTTTTTAAAAATTTATTCATTTTAGAGAGGAGAGGGAGAGACAGAGAGAGAGAGGAGAGACAGAGAGAGAGAAGGGGGGGAGGAGCTGGAAGCATCAACTCCCATATGTGCCTTGACCAGGCAAGCCCAGGGTTAGGAACCGGCGACCTCAGCATTTCCAGGTCAAATGCTTCTTTTTTTTATTGCTTCATATTAATTTTGAAATATCCTCTAACTTTTGTGAGCAGTATAGATAGCAGATGTAAATGTCTTCCCAGGACATCTTTTTCACCCCCTACAAGCAATTTGTCACTTTTATTGGCTATTTTCTTAGACATCAGCCTGTCTCAATTACTTTCTTCTAGTGGATTCAGGTGTTTTTTAGTGTGTTTTTTTTATGTGACAGAGAGAGGGACAGATAGGGACAGACAGACAGGAAGGCAGAGAGATGAGAAGCATCAATTCTTTGTTGCAACACTTTAGTTGTTCATTGATTGCCTTCTCATATGTGCCTTGACCGTGGGGCTACAGCAGACCAAGTGACCCCTTGCTCAAGCCAGTGACCTTTGGTTCAAGTTGGTGAGCTTTGCTCAAACCAGATGAGCCCACACTCAAGCTGGCAACCTTGGGGTTTCAAACCTGTGTCCTCTGCAACCCAGTTGAATGCTCTATATCCACTACACCACGCTAGTATGGTCAGGCTAATGTGTTCAAGTTTTAAACTTGGTTCCTTTCAATAAATTTTAAAGATGTGTATGAGTGTGTTTATTGTCTATTTAGCCATCATAGTTGTCTTCTGATTTTCATTTGACAGGTGATAAAATTTTATTACATGGAAATTTAAAATTAACCTAGTAAGAAACACAAAGTTTAAAGAAAACACAATGTTCTCATTCTTCTTACTATTTCACACTCTCTTTTTAAATATAGAAGATTTTTGGGGTAAAGGAAAACTTTGGTCTCATTCCAGTTCTTTTTCTTCTATTAAATTCTAGTAAAATAAATAATTTATTTTGAAAAACTGAGGCTCAATATCAGGATGATGGGATTAAGAATTTAAAAATGAAAGGAATTCAGGATGTTTTTTTCATTTTATGTTATGTTTTTCTGTAATTTTCTTTAAAAATTTAACCATAAATATGATTATTTTATTTTTAATTTGTATTTTATTTTTTAAACTGCTCTCTATTTTTATTTTTTATTATTGATTGATTGTAGCAAGAGGAAGAGAGAAAAAAAGAAATATAGATCTGTTTCTGTATGTGCCCTGATGGGGGATTGAACTGGCAACTTCTCTGTATTGGGATGACACTCTAACCAACTGAACTATACAGCCAGGGAAAATACACATTATTTTTAAACCATAAAATATTATTTTATAAAAGAAAGCCAAATATATATGAAAAAAAGATTTATGACAACTTTAAAAAAAAAAACAAGAAACAACTGAAAAGTCTGCCAATAAAGGAACGGAACAGTTAAATTATGGTACACCCAAAACAATGACCTTTGGGAAAGAGTAAGTTAGTCTTATGTAAAGGGACTTAGAAAAATATTAAGGAAAGCAAATTACAAAAAATGTGTTCTCATTTTTTGTGGGCGGAAAGGAATTTAATTTAAATTACCTAAATATAACTCAAAGGGCTTGAGGATAAGAGAAAGAGCAAGAGAGGGGTATTTGTATCCATATCTACAAACTGATTCTTTACTGGAAAAAAAAAAATCTGTTTCCTAATGTAGGAAAACTGAGTGGACTTACTAAAAGAAAGTATAGTAGGCCCTGGCCGGTTGGCTCAGTGGTAGAGCGTCGGCCTGGCGTGCAGAGGTCCCGAGTTCGATTCTCGGCCAGGGCACACAGGAGAGGCGCCCATCTGCCTCTCCACCCCTCCCCCTCTCCTTCCTCTCTGTCTCTCTCTCTTCCCCTCCCGCAGCAAGGCTCCATTGGAGCAAAGATGGCGCGGGCGCTGGGGATGGCTCCTTGGCCTCTGACCCAGGCGCTAGAGTGGCTCTGGTCATGGCAGAGTGACGCCCCCTGGTGGGCAGAGCGTCGCCCCCTGGTGGGCGTGCTGGGTGGATCCCGGTCGGGCCCATGTGGGAGTCTGTCTGACTGTCTCTCCCCGTTTCCAGCTTCAGAAAAATACAAAAAAAAAAAAAGAGAGAGAAAGTATAGTATATACCAAGAACACATATATTGAACTGTATGAAACATGAAATGCTTTCAGGGTAATTTTGACAATAATAAAATTTAACATTATGAGCTGACTTTAGAATCCATCACTTCACACCACATAAGACATTACTTCACTCCTTCTATGTGATCCAGAAATTCTAGGAGGATGAAAGCCAGCACTTAACAGATGCTGGGGAGCAGACTGTTATTTTTAAAGCTTACCCGCATACAGTTCTATATTGTTTGCATTTGATACATTTATCCATAATTTATAATTTTTAAAAATTACAGATTTGTAAATATATGGTGCATATTATCTTTCTTTATTAATCCATTCATATAATACAATTTTAATGGCTATGTATAGTTGGACATTTAAGTCTTTTCTAATTTTATAATTGTAAACATTCTTGTACACAAACCCTTGTCTATTTTTTCATTTGATTCTTCTATGAATTCATCCTAAGGAAAAAAAGTAGGTACACATTGTTTAACAATATCTTTTTAAGGATAAAGTAAAATAATGTTTAAAAAGAAACTCACTTCTATAATTCTTCTCCTTGGCACTGGATTCAGACCCGAGTCTGAAGAACCCTGAGAATTAAATAAACATCTAGGTTCCATTTTAGCTTCCACAGCCTGGGCTGGTTGCTGAATGGAGCATGGACCCTGACCCTGAACTCAGGGAACTCACACTCTTGAGGGGAAAACAGACACAAATAATTATAAAACAATGCAACTCATGTCACAATGGAATTGCAGTGTCAGAAGTGGTATGGAACACTACTCAAACTTTAACGTGCATACAAGTCATGTGGGGATCTTTTAAAATGTATATACTGCCCTGGCCAGATAGCTCAGTTGTTTAGAGCATCGTCCAGATCTTGCCAGTTCAATCCCTAGTCAGGGCACATCCAGAAACAGATCAATGTTTTTGTCTCTCTCTTTTTCTATCTCCCTTCCACTCTCTCTAAAATCAATAAGTAAATTTTAAAAATAAATAAGATGCAGATACTGATTCAGTAGGTCTAGAATGGAACTTGAGATTCTACATTCCCAAGGGATGGCAATAGTGTGATCATTTGCAGACCACTCTTTGAGTAGCACGAGTATAAACAGAAGGTAAACAAAGCTTTCCAGATGCCTCAGTAAGGATTTGAAAGATGAATATAAATTTCCCAGACAGTTAATGAAGGGAAAGATATACATTAGCAGAGAGAATAGCTTATGCAAAAGTACAGAGGCATGAAATGGCATGGTTTGTCTGAAGCACAAAGTGCAAAGGGTGGGGGGAAGATTAGAAAGATCCCCCCTAAGAAGCACCAATGGTGATGAACAGAAGAAGAAAAGACCTGAAGGTCTTTTCCACAGGTTGAATAACTGACCAAATGTGGGACAAAGTGGAGAAGTGCTGCAGACCAGCGCAGCTAGTAATTGTCCAGGTCCTGAGTGAGAACATTGTGGAATAAAGAGATAAACTCAGAGAGAAAAAGCATGAGATTGGGAGGCCTCTTTGCAACACAGGTAGCTTGCAAGAGCAGAACAAAGTCCCCAGTCTGCTTTATTATATAGTGCAGAGCCATATGCAAATAAAGATGTATCTGATACAAAGTCACACATCTCCAAGGCAACCAAGAATTCTCCCAAGTGCAGAAAAACCTCCACCCTGCATAACCGAAATCAACCAATATCAGAACAAACAAAGGGTGAGAGGAAGGGCATGTAAATTGCCTCTAGCAACTTAACCAAGCAAATGAGGTGGGAGGATGGGATGAGTACAAATACTCAGCTTTATAGCCAATATGGAGGTGTGGGGAAAGAGCTTAACCTTTGGCTAAGCCTTAAACTGCGAGAGCTTTGCCAGTTTGCAGTCTACCACATATCCCTCTTTTTCATTTTTTAATTTTAGTTTATGTGCTGAGATTTGTACTCATCTGATTTCCCAGATTTCAATTTGGAGGCCAACTGGAAAAATACAGAATAAACATAAAATTAATATAGCCAATGCTAACAAGTGTCTTAGTACATTGAAAGGATTAAAGCCTTGCCTGACCTGTGGTGGCGCAGTGGATAAAGCGTCAACCTGGAAACACTGAGGTTGCTGGTTCAAAACCCTGGCTTGCTTGGTCAAGGCACATATGGGAGTTGATGCTTCCTGCTCCTCCCCCTTCTCTCTCTCTCTCCCCCCCCCGCTCTCTAAAATGAATAAAAAAAAAAATTAAAGGATTAAAGCCTTTTAGATTATCAAGCAAATTCTTAGCCAATACAGCAGAACCTATAATCGAGTCTGCTATTTTGAATGTCCTTAATATGTTGGTGCAATTTCACCAAGACCATGCTGACACCATCACTCTTCCACCTTCCCTGTAGATGCAACCCAACCCCAATTCAGTCCCATTGAGAACTATCACAAGGAGCAGGAGTCACACTCAGGAAAAGTCTGCATGACACTGGAACTGTTGTCATATTTCTCACTCTCTATAGCTGGTTTCCAAGTCCCATTACCACTGTTTCCAGCGCATTAAGCTTTTGTCTTACTTAAGCTTAATGGGCATTCTGGATCTCTGGAACCAGGTTGCTTTCTAGGGGTTGATACCAATCTATGATGAGACTTCACCTTCCTTGTTCCTCGCTGGCATTCAAAGAGGACCTGTTGATGACAAAATTGGAACATACCCTCGTCCCCAAGTTAGTAATTTGATTAAATTTTTGCCACGTAGGGCCGGTTAATATATCCCGGTAGAACATGAGAAATTTAGGCCGTTGCTTGGCTGGTGTAAAATGCCTCTCAGCTGCAGTAAGTCCTGAGGAGGAAATGTTCAAAAAAATTTTTTAAGTAAAATAAGTCTTATATAATTGCTCTTATGGGCAAGTCTCTCCTACTGACTCATGGTGTCTTACCAAACTTTCAGGAACCCACCGAGGAGCCTTAGCAAACCTAGGAAAAACACACATATCCTTGGCCCCACATTCCTGTGAGCAGGTCCTTCCATCACCCTTCAGGGAAGGCTTTCCTTGTTGGATTCTAGAGTCTCTCAGTCACTGAGTGGCCCTGTACATCAGTATTTAAAATTTTTTTAAAGTAAAAAGCGCAATAAAGAATATTTTCAGCCTGACCTGTGGTAGCGCAGTGGATCAAGCTTCAACCTGGAACACTGAGGTCGCCGGTTCAAAACCCTGGGCTTGCCCGGTCAAGGCACATATGGGAGTTGATGCTTCCTGCTCCTCTCTCTCTCTCCTCTAAAATGAATAAATAAATAAAAATTAAAAAATAAATTAAAGAATATTTTCAGGAGTTCCAGGACATGAATCTCCCTTTTTATTTTTCTAATAGAACTTTAAGCATTTGATGGGCATGCTCTACAATGCCTTCACCCTGAAGATTTTAAAGACTACCTGTCCTGCCTGACCTGTGGTGGCGCAGTGGATAAAGCATCGACCTGGTATGCTGAGGTTGCCAGTTCAAAACCCCGGGCTTGCCTGGTCAAGGCACATATGGGAGTTGATGCTTCCTGCTCCTCCACCTGTTCTCTCTCTCTCTCACCAATAAAAATGAATGAATAAATAAATAAAGACTTCCTGTCCTCAGGTCAATTCCAAAAATCTGACAAAATGTAGTAAATGCTTCTACAAGTAATGCTCCCATACCTTTCAAAACATTTTTATCCCATATATACATATTAACAGGCAATCTAGAGAGCACATAAGGCTAAAAAAATCCAATATGGTCTTCTTTATCTTACCATTATAAAAAAACTTAGGGCTTTGTTAAAAAAATTTACATTGCCCTAAGCCTCGCAGCTCTCTGACTGCTTCATGAGTGAGCCATAAAAAAAGCCAATGTTGCTCGTAATAACAGATACATCAGCTCCTGTATCTAAGAGTCCTCTGAATTTATGCCCTTGTATTATTAACTCCATTTCAGGGCATCAGAGGAGTCAAATTCCTGATTTCCTCAGGGCCCCTTTTGCAGGATGTGGCCTGACAAGCAGAATTAGCATTCTTATACTATTCTCCCAACTGCCTGAAGTAGCTATGAGACAAGTTCTTGAAATGACTTATCAGGGCCCTGCTTAATTTTGCTCAATTCCTTTGTTTCACAGACCTCAGTATAGTTTTACACATAAACAAGACAATTTACAGTACAGAAACATAAGTATAACACATAAATCTGATTAATCCTCATACCAGACAACATAAAACACACTTTACAAAATACAAACTAAATTAGCAAATCTTTAGGATCTAAATTCTATTCTATTTAAATTTAAATGAACATTGCTTACATGTTAAAATTTTAAAGAAAAATGTAGGGATGAAACTATTTTATTTTTTCTTGTTCAATATTAGAGCCGACATTTTCAACTTTTGCATGCAAGAACTTAATTCGGGCCGTAAAAATAGACACATTTTGGACAACATCAGACAAAAACTAAACAGAAACTAGAATCAGACAAACCAGAGAGAAAAACCCAGGATTTCAGAGCACAACCAGACTAGAAAGATGCCTGCCTGATCTCAGCCAGGGCACTTTATGACAGAGGCACACTGAAAGATGGAACCAACAAAATCTCCCAGAGAAAATTTCCTCAGTAGCTGCATGATAAATTTTGTAGTCAGATCCACCAGGGGTCTCCTGCCTAAATTCCAGGTAAAGAATAAGAACTAAAATGATAGTTCAGAAGATTGTAGCTAAAACATTAAAGAAAATCAGACAATAACAGGAAAAACTGTAACTTTACCTAAGTCTCCTAAACATTCTCAAATTCCATACTTGCTATAACTGGTAGTTCAGGTTGACTATGCTAAGACTTCTCCTCTACCTCAATTTTAGGTGAGCAGCAGACTAAGCAGCCAGAGAGAACTAGGGCAGCCGCCCTGCCGTTGCTTGGAATAATTGGGCGATGTTTGGCCTGCTGAAATCAGATTTGCTGAGGAAACACTGACATTGCCCCTACTGTTTGATGGGGCCAAGGAGGGCTCCGTTGTCCATTTCCCTGAATCACTTGCCCTTCGGCAGTATACTTAGATTTATATTCACTCATCCAATGTTTCCCTCTTCTGCAGTGAGGGCAGAGGTCAGGAGCATTAGGAGCTGGCTGCCTCTCAGGAGGAGGCTGAGACTGATACCCAGAGTAGGGCAAATTCTAGCAAAATTTCCTAGACCCCGCATTGGAAACAAGATCCATTGCCAGAAGTACTTCCCTGGCCTCCCTTTCTTCGTTTGTTCTGCTGTTTATCAAAGTATTGTCCTGGAGTCCTCCCCTGAAGCTCTATGGCAATAGCCAGACCTTGTATGTAAGAAGGCCAAATATCAACACATATTCTGATGTAATTCCCTATATCTTGAGCCTGATCTAAAGCTTGTTGGAGCTGGGACCTCCAAGGGTCTGAGACAAAGACCTTGGGTGTGCCCTGGCCGTTTGGCTCAGGGGTAAAGCATCAGCCTAGCATGTGGAAGTCCCAGGTTTCATTCCCAGTCAGGGCACAGAGAAGCACCAATCTGCTTCTCCACCCTTCCCCCTCTCCTTTCCCTCTGTCTCTCTCTTTCCCTTCTGCAGCCAAAGCTCCATTGGAGCAAGTTGGCCCGGGCACTGAGGACAGCTCCATGGCCTCCACCTCAGGTGCTAGAATGGCTCCAGCCTCTACAGAGCAACACCCGAGATGGGCAGAGCATCGCCCCCTGGTGGGCATGCCGGGTGGATCTCCGTAGGGTGCATACGGGAGTCTGTCTCTCTGCCTCCCAACTTCTCACTTCAGAAAAATACAATAAATAAATAAATAAATAAATAAATGGAATAAACTCAGAGAGAAAAGGGATGAGATTGGGAGGCCTTTATGCAAAACAGGTAGCTTGCAAGAGCAGAACAAAGTCCCTGGTCTGCTGATTATATAGTGCAGAGCCCTATGCAAATAAGGATGTCTCTGATACAAAGTCACACATCTCCAAGACAACTCAAGAATTCTCCCAAGTGCAGAAAACCCTCCACCCTGCATAACTGAAATCAACCAACATCAGAACAAACAAAGGGTGAGATGAAGGCCATGTAAATAGCCTCTAGCAACTTTATCAAGCAAGTGAGGTGGGGGAATGGGACGAGTACAAATACTAAGCTTCATAGCCAATATGGTAGTGTGGGGAAAGAGCTTAACCTTTGGCTAAGCCTTAAACTGCAAAGGCTTTGCCAGCTTGCAGTCTTCCACAGAGGAGGACATGGGTGATAGGAGCAGGAGTGCTCCAACCAAATAAGTGAATAAAGAACCTAATGGAGTGTAAAGCCAGTAGGCACAGCCACCATCACAGCCTCCTGGCCTGTGCAGGTTCGCATTTGATTCGGACAGATGGCAATGAAACAACAGAGCCAAGAACTGGTGGGCCATTACCTTTAATCCTAGCTCGCATCTGGTGGGCGAGAAATACACACAATGGGAAAACACTTCCCTTTCCATTCAGGGCTCCCAAAGCCACTGGCTCATCCAAGTATTCCTAGAATCAAAGGCCCCACCAGCCTTATTCACCTCTGTCCTCCATCTCCTTCTCTCTGCACAAACTCTGCACCAACTGGCTTCTCCGTCAACAATCTGCCATTGTGGCTGCCTCTCCTTGCAGTGCTGATGACAGGATCTGAGCAAGAAAGCCCCAGGTCTGCCTTATTTTATAATGTAGAAATTAAAGTTTTTAAGCCAATATACAAATAAGGATGTCGCTGATACAAATCCACTTATCTGAGGCATAAATGGGATTCCTCTTAAGAGTGCACTACCCCACATCAGGCAACAGTCAAGGGTGTGGGGGAAAGCTTAGTTTTGAGAAGATCTTAGTATTAGAAG
This sequence comes from Saccopteryx bilineata, assembly GCF_036850765.1. Lineage (NCBI taxonomy): Eukaryota > Metazoa > Chordata > Mammalia > Chiroptera > Emballonuridae > Saccopteryx > Saccopteryx bilineata. The sequence goes on along the minus strand of NC_089491.1, from coordinate 256,596,037 downwards.
GATGTTGAAAATATCTTAATATTAAAAGGGTGGGAAAGGCTTAGTCTTAAAACTAAGCCTTATACCTGTGATGGCGAATCTTTTTATAAAAACCACCCACTTTTGCAGTGCTGGTCAACCTGGTCCCTCCCGCCCACTAGTAGGCATTCCAGCTTGCATGGTGGGCACAGCAGAGCAACCAAATGGTGCCATAATTGGCCCACCATGAAAGCTGTAATGCCCACTAGTGGGCGGGAGGGACCAGGTTGACCAGCACTGCAAAAGTGGGCGGTTTTTATAAAAAGATTTGCCATCACAGCCTTAGACTATAAGACCTTGCCAGATTACGGCCTGTCTCCCACCCCCAATGCAAACTATAAGCGAGCAAACATAAACATCATATTTGAAAACTTATTTGACCTACATGGAGGTTTGAAGGAGAGGGTTTGAGATTCAGAGAGTTGAAGGTAGAAAAGTAGGGGGCAGTGGGTCATTAGTAGAACACTTCGGGGAAAGGCTGAAGCAGGAATGGAAAAGTTGTCAGTGTGTTGGAAAGTCAAAGCCATGGTCTGTGCATAACAAAGGACTCTACAAGCCAGAAGGTTGGATAGACTCTGCTATCCTCAGAACCCCCACTATAAAGCTGCAAACCTTTATAGTATGCAGTATGTTTTTCATACTACATCTGAGAATGTGGATTATCAGGAGCCAAAACCAGGATCCCAAAGTTTCCCAAAATTATTAACCACATCTTTTTGTCTTTTTCAGAGACAGAGAGAGAGATAGACAGGGACAGACAGACAGGAACAGAGAGAGATAAGAGGCATCAATCATCAGTTTTTTGTTGTGGTACTTTTTTAGTTGTTCATTGATTGCTTTCTCCTATGTGCCTTGACCATGGGGCTACAGCAGACTGAGTAACCCCTTGCATAAGCCAGCAACCTTGGGTCCAAGCTGGTGAGCTTTGCTCAAACCAGATGAGCCCGCGCTCAAGTTGGCGACCTCGGGGTCTCGAACCTGGGTCCTCCACATCCCAGTCCGACGCTTTATCCACTGTGCCACCACCTGTTAGGGGTCAACCACATCTTACACAAAAACTTGCATGGATATGTTTATAGAAGCTTTATTCATAATTTCCCCAAGCGATTGAAAGCAACCACATTATCTTTCAATAGATGAATGAATAAACAAATTATGATATACTCATACAATAGTCTGTTGTTTAGCAACATAAAGAAATGAGCTATCAAGCCATAAAAGATATGAAAAAAACGTTTAATGCATGTTTCAACATAAAAGAAGCCAGTGTGGCATGACCTGTGGTGCCACAGTGGATAGAACATGTTAGTCAAAAAAGTTTGTTGGCCTGACCTGTGGTGGCGCAATGGGATAAAGCGTTGACCTGGAACACTGAGGTCGCCGGTTCAAAACCTTGGGCTTGCCTGGTCAAGGCACATATGGGAGTTGATGCTTCCTGCTCCTCCCCCTTCTCTCTCTCTCTGTCTCTCTGTCTCTCTCTCTAAAAAAAAAAAAAAAAAGTTTGTTAATATGATATATGTTTGCTCGCTTATAGTTTGTATTGGATGTGGGAGACAGGCTGTAAGCTGGCAAGGTGCTTATAGCCTGCCTAAGGCTTAGTTTTAAGACTAAGCCTTTCCCAACCTTTTAATACTAAGATCTTCTCAAAACTAAGCTTTTCCCCACACCCTTGACTGTTGCATGATAGAGGGTGGTGCACTCTTAAGAGGAATCCCATTTATGCCTCAGATAAGTGGCTTTGTATCAGAGATTTCTTATTTGTATATTAGCTTAAAAGCTTTAATTTCTACACTATAAGATAAGGCAAATGGGGTGGGGGTAGGGCTCTTGCTCAGATCCTGCTGCCATCATCATTGCAGAATAGAGGCAGCCATCATGGCAGAGTGCTAAAGGACAAGCCAGTTGGGGCAGAAATTGTGTAGAGAGAAGGAAATGGGGAACAGAGGTAAATAAGGCTAGTGGGGCCTTTGTTTCTAGGAAACTCAGATGAGCCAGTGGCTTTGGGAGCCCTGAATGGAAAGGGAAGTGTTTTCCTACTATGTGTATTTCTCGCCTGCCGGGTGCGAGCTAGGATTAAAGGTAATGGCCCACCAGTTCTCAGCTCCGTTGTTTCATTGCTGTCTGTCCGAATCAAATGCGAACCTGCATGGGCCAGGTAGCTCTGTTGGTGGCCACGGCTACTGGCTTTACAGAGAGTCAACCTGGAATGCTGAGGTCGCTGGTTCAAAACCCTGAACTTGCCCAGTCAAGGCACATACAGGAAGCAACTACTACAAGTTGATGCTTCCTGCTCCCCCCCTCCTCTCCCTAAAACTCAATAAATAAAATCTAATAAAAAAAAGAAGCCAGTGTGAAAGGTTATATATTGTTGTAAAGCCAGTAGCTGCGGCCACCATCACAGCCACTTGGCCTGTGCAGGTTTGCATTTGATTCAGACAGACAGTAATGAAACAACAGAGCCAAAAACTGGTGGGCCATTACCTTTAATCCTAGTTCACACCTGGCGGTTGAGAAATACACACAGTTGAAAAACACTTTCCTTTCGATTCAGGACTCCCAAAGCCACTGATTCATCTGAGTATTCCTAGAATCAAAGGTTTGTACCTCACCAGCCTTATTCACCTGTTTCCCATCTCTTTGTCTCTGCACAAACTCTGCACAAATTGTCTTCTCCTTCAGCACTCTGCCATCTTGGCTGCTTCTCCTCTCCAATGCTAATTTCAGGAACCAAGAGAGAGAAAGCCCCTGGTCTGTCTCATTTTATAGTGTAGAAATTAAAACCTTTAAGCCAATATACAATTAAGGAAGTCTCTAATACAAAGTCACTTATCTGAGGTATAATGGGATTTCTCATAAGAGTGCACCACCCCACATTATGCAATAGTGAAGGGTGTGGGGAAAAGCTTAGTTTTGAGAAGATTTTAGTATTAAAAGGGTGGGAAAGGCTTAGTCTTAAAACTAAGTCTTAGGCTATAATGACTTTGCCAGTTTACAGCCTGTCTCCCACACCCAGTGCAAACTATAAGTGAGCAAACACATATTTCATATTTGTAAACTTATTTCCACATTCCACCCCTTTTGCTTGCTTACAATCTAAAGCACAGGTATTCCTGCACAAGAAAATTAGGCATATTACACAAATTACAACACCACAAATCATACAGTTTCAACAATTACAAAGGTACATTTCACCAGTCTCTGAACACTTTACCAAAAGCACAACATGTCCTCAGACTTCTTCCTAGCAGTATGAAAAGCTTCCCGGGGCAGTGGAAAGGCCTCCAGCAAAACTGCCACCCACCCCATCAAGGTATTTCACATTGCCCAAAATCCATAAGTCCATTCAACAAAGGAACCAGGGAGCTCTCCAGTTGTAGTCCAGAAATCAATCCAAGCACATGGGGCCTCAGCACCCCCACCATCATTGTCGTCCTAGCAGGTCTTACACTGTCCCAGGGAGGAGCACATGGCAATGGAAGTTAGCATTTCCATCTATTGGGCAGATAAAATACATTATGCTCACTTTGTTAAAGATGGCGCTGCCCACATGGAAGCTGTCGCCCAGGTGATATTAATGTGTGTTGGGGGCAGGCTGTGGGCAGGCAGGATCCTTGTAGCCTGGGGCTTGGTTTTGGGATTAAGCCTTTCCCACCCTTTTTGATGTGGGGTGGTGCAATACTATCATGTCTCTGATAAGTGACTTTGTATTAGAGACTTCCCTATTTTGTATATTGGGTTGAAGGTTTTGATTTCTACACTATAAAATGGGAGCAGAACGGGAGCTTGCTCTCTTAGTTCCTGAGATTATCATTAGAGGAGACAGCAGAGAGGAGAGCAGAGAAAGGCCATGTGGAGGAGGCCAGGAGAAGCAGCCAAGATGGCGGAGTGTTGAGTGAGAGGCCAGTTTGTGCCGAGTTTGTGCAGGGAGAAGGAAGGAGATGGGGAACATAGGTGAATAAGTTTGGTGAGCTAGAAACCTTTGATTCTAGGAAACTCAGATAAGTCAGTAGCTTTGTGAGCACTGAATGTAAGTGGGTTTTGGAGCCCAGTGTGTGTTTTTACTTGCCCGCTGGGTGCAAGCTAGGATTAAAGATGATGGCCCATCAGTTTTTGGCTCCGTTGTTTCTTTACTGACTGTCTGAATCCAATGCGAACCTGCATGGGCCAGGCTGCTGTGATGGTGGCCACAGCCACTGGCTTCACACCATTTTTCTCTGGAGAGCATGATGGCATTCACCCCTGTGTCCCAAAATTGCAGACCTACCAGAGGCATAGCAGGTACTCCTTGCTGCTGGGCTCTCATCTTCTGGAGACTATGGATCACAAGTCCAGCTGGATTCTCCTTATCCTTCAAAGAGGAACTGAAAACACCAACTCCTGCTGCCGGGCTTGAGCCCTGGGCTGCTGCCGCCTTCTGCTCCACGAGTCGTGCAGCCCCAGCCCCAGCCTCAGCCCCGGCCTCCTGCTGCTGGCTCTCCACAACATCCAGGGCAATCTGCAACTCACAAACTCGTGATTCCTTCTCCAGCAGCTGCTCCATTTCCAGGGGAATCTCGCGAACCTGGTCAGCCTCCTTCTCCAGCGCTTGCTCCAGCTCCAGGGTCAGCACCTCTTTCTCCCACATTTGCTCCAGCTCCTTCCACTGCTCGGTTTGCAGGTCCTGGGCAGCTTCTTCCACACAGCTCTCGGTTTCCTCACGCATGGCTGTAGAAATCAGCCAACCTACAGCCCCCAAAAGGACAGCCATGGGGAAACATAACAGCAGCCAGTCCTCTACTCCACTGCTCAAAGGTGGTGGTGGCTCCATACCGATCTGATTCAAATCCTGCCACAGACTACACCAAATGTAAAGCAGACGGTAATGAAACAATGGAGCCAAGAACTGGTGGGCCATTACCTTTAATCCTAGCTTGCACCCAGCAGGCAAGAAATACACACAGTGGGAAAATACTTCCCTTTCCATTAACTGACTCCCAAAGCCACTGACTCATCCGAGTATTCCTAGAGTCAAACACCCCACCAGCCTTATTTACCTCTGTTCCCCATCTCCTTCTCTCTGCACAAACTCTGCACCAACTGGCTTCTCCTTCAGCACTCCGCCATGTTGGCTGCCTCTTCTCCGCAATGCTGATGGCAGTATCTGAGCAAGAACCCCTCCATCTGCCTTATCTTATAGCAAGGGTCCCCAAACTACGGCCCACCAGCCACATGTGGCCCCCTAGGCCATTTATCCAGAAGGGGCACCTCTTTCATTGGTGGTCAGTGAGAGGAGCATAGTTCCCATTGAAATACTGGTTAGTTTGTTGATTTAAATTTACTTTTTCTTTATTTTAAATATTGTATTTGTTCCCGTTTTGTTTTTTTACTTTAAAATAAGATATGTGCAGTGTGCATAGGAATTTGTTCATAGTATTTTTATAGTCCGGCCCCCCAACAGTCTGAGGGACAGTGAACTGGCCCCCTGTGTAAAAAGTTTGGGGACCCCATCTTATAGCGTAGAAATTAGTTTTTAAGCCAATATACAAATAAGGAAATCTCTGATACAAAGTCACTTAACTGAGGCATAATGGGATTCCTCATAAGAGTGCACCACCCCACATCATGCAACAGTCAAGGGTGTGGGGAAAAGCTTAGTTTTGAAAAGATCTTAGTATTAAAAGGGAGGGAAAGGCTTAGTCTTAAAACTAAGCCTTAGGCTATAATGACTTGGCTTACAGCCTGTCTCCCACACCCAATGCAAACTATGAGCGAGCAAACATATATATCATATTTGTAAATTTATTTGACCCACAATTGTATAATTCTGAAATTTCAGAACAGGTGAACCCAAGATGTGCCAGTTCCAGTGTGTGAATTATTTTTTTTTTTAATTTTATTTATTTATTTATTTATTACAGAGACAGAGTGAGTCAGAGAGAGGGATAGACAGGGACAGACAGACAGGAACGGAGAGAGACGAGAAGCATCAATCATTAGTTCTTCATTGCGTGTTGCAACACCTCAGTTGTTCATTGACTGCCCTCCCATATGTGCCTTGACCGCGGGCCTTCAGCAGATGGAGTAACCCCCTGCTGGAGCCAGGGACCTTGGGTTCAAGCTGGTGGGTTTTTTGCTCAAACCAGATGAGCCCGCACTCAAGCTGGCGAGCTCGGGGTCTCGAACCTGGGTCATCTGAATCCCAGTCTGATGCTCTATCCACTGCGCCACCGCCTGGTCAGGCGTGTGTGAATTATTTTAAGCTGAAGGCAACTGAGACACTAAGGACTCACAAAAAACTTTCATTTCCCCTTAAAGAATTTAATTTTGAGGTTTTGCCCATAATAAAAGTCATAACCAGAGATAACCTTTTATGACCTATCTGTGGGGCAGGGCAAGTATCTAATTACTTAACATTTACTCTTCTTATCCTCCTACAAATGACCTTCCTCCCCTCCTAAGCCCTAGGGCAATTTATCTAATCTTTGGTGCAGAAGATTCGCATATACCTCATTTTAACTTTCTGTCTCTGACCCTATCATGTATATAGGGTTCCCATATGTACACATGTAATTAAATTTGGTTAATTTTTTTCTTGTTAATCTAATCTGTCTCATATAGATTTAACTATTCTATCAGCTGAAAGAAACTAAAAAGGTAGAAGAAAATTTCTTCCTCCCCTACAATTCCAACTAGAAAACTCAAAACTATACAGGCAATAAAATAATCAGTGGAAGCCAGGTGTGATATCATGATTTATAATCAGAATCACATTTTTGGTGTTCATTCCTGTTCAAAGCGCAGAGCTCCTAACACCCTTGGAATTCCCTGAGTGATGAGAAGATAAAATGTGTCTTCTGTTATGTTAATAGGTAACTTTTGGGAAGCTGGTTGCCAAGGGAATTAGAAGGTTGGAACTTTCAGTTCCATCCCACCCCCACCTTCAGGGAGGGGAGAGGGGCTGACAATTGAGTTGGATCACCAATGGCCAATTATTTAATCAGTTGTTGAGCAGATAAAATATATTATGCTCACTTTGTTAAAGATGGCGCTGACCATGTGGCAGCCCGTTTCCCAGGTGATGATATTAGTTGCCCTAATGCTTGGAATGGGCATAATTATATTAATGTGTGTTGGGGGCAGGCTATGCGCAGGCAGGATCCATGTAGCCTGGGGCTTAGTTTTAGGACTAAGCCTTTCCCACCCTTTTTGATGTGAGGTGGAGCAATCCCATCATGCCTCAGATAAGTGGCTTTGTGTTAGAGACTTCCCTATTTTGTATATTGGATTAAAGGTTTTGATTTCTGCACTATATAAAGTGGGGTAGACCGGGGGCTTGCTTGCTCAGTTCCTAAGATTAACATTAGAGCAGAGAGCAGATTGGAGAGCAGAGTAAGGCCACATGTAGGAGAGGAGAGTCAGCCAAGATGGTGGAGTGCTGAAAGATAAGCCAGTTAGTGCAGAGTTTGTGTAGAGAGAAGGAGATGGGGAACAAAGGAGAATGAGGCTAGTGAGCTAGAAACTTTTGATTCTAGGAAACTCGGATAAGTCAGTAGCTTTGTGAGCGCTGAATGAGTGGGTTTTGGAGCCCAGTTTGGGTTTTTACTTGCCCGCCGGGTGCAAGCTAGGATTAAAGATGATGGCCCACCAGTTTTTGGCTCCGTTGTTTCATTACCAACTGTCCAAATCCAATGCGAACCTGCATGGGCCAGGCGGCTGTGATGGTGACAATAGATACTGGCTTCACATCAGTCATACCTAAGGAATGGTGCCTCCATACATCCCCAAAAAGACAGGGTTTGGAGAGCTTCTAAGATGGTAGATACATGAAAATGTGGGAATCATAAGGTATTTTCCCCGCCAAGGAAGAAAGAAGAGCATAGCCACTGTAAAGCCAGTAGCCATAGCCACCATCACAGCCACCTGGCCAGTGTAGGTTTGCATTAGATTTGGACAGAAGGTAATGAAACAATGGAGCCAAAAACTGGTGGGCCATTAGCTTTAATCCTAGCTTGCACTCAGCGGACAAGAAATACACACAGTGAGAAAACACTTCCCTTTCCATTCAGGGCTCCCAAAGCCACTGACTTATCCGAGTTTCCTAGAATCAAAAGTTTCTAACCTCACCAGTCTCATTCACCTCTGTTCCCCATCTCCTTCTCTCTGCACTAACTTTGCACAAACTGGCTTCTCCTTCAGCACTCTGCCATCTTGGCTGCTTCTCCTGGCTTCCACATGTCCTTTCTCTGCTCTCTCTTCTAATGCTAATCTCAGGAACTGAGAGAGAGCAAGCTCCTGGTCTGCCCCACTTTATAGTATAGAAATCAAAACCTTTAATCCAATATACAAACAAGGAAGTCTTATCTGTGGCATAATGGTATTCCTCATGAGAGTGCACCGCTCTACATCAAAAAAGGTGGGAAAGACTTAGTTTTAAAACTAAGCCTTAGGCCATAAGAATCCTACTTGCTTACAGACTGTCCCCCCACATCTAATGCAAACTATACGCAAGCAAACATATATATCATATTTACAAACTTATTTAACCTACAGCCACCAAGTGTGGAACAGCAAAAGCTTTATTTATTAGAATGCATCCTGGACAAATTTCTCTGGTCCACGAGATGGGCCAGAAAAGTTGTGCCACCTCCCCTGTTTGGGGGTAATTTATAGCGTCAGTAGGGTGGTCAGGTTAATATGACGTGGCGAAATTTAATTGGCTGACAGACCGTCGTTCTTTTTCAAAGGGCTTCTGGGAAGTTTCTTTTGGTGCACATCAGTGTGGGTGGTTCCAGCCAAAGTTTCCTGGCCTGGTTCCTCATGTGACCTTCCTCCATTGCCAACTGACCTCACAGGAATGTTGTAAAGTACTGTACCTTACTTCTGCAGGTTTATGTAGAGACACCAAGTCCAAATGAATTTTTGAGGAGTTTTATTGACTAAGCCGGCTGCATATGACTAACACGGGGTATAGCTGACCCAAATAGTGCAGTGTCAAATATAACTCTGAGGCTGATTATATACCTTTAACCACATACAGGTTGGGGAGAGCACGACACAATCATTAACAAGCTTATAACATTTGTCTAGAGGATTCATAAAAGACATTAAAACTCTCAAGGTAACACAATTGTGATGTTATTTTACATATCAAAGACATTCACAAATTTTTTAGTATCTATCTCCCCTCCTTTGCCAAGAGGTATATGTTACTCTCAGGATTCCAGAAAGGGAGGTAGAGTTAAAATCAGTGTAGGGTATGTAAATTTTGTCTCTTATTGAAAGGGAAAGGAAGTTCTTCAGATAACCTTTATCCTTTCAGAGAACTATAGTTAAACTAAATGACCCAGTCGTCCTTGTAAGTCAGGAAACTCCTATATTCTTCTCCCTCCATTCTCTAAAGCAGGGGTTGGGAACCTTTTTGGCTGAGAGAGCCATGAACGCCACATATTTTAAAATGTAATTTTGTGACAGCCATACAACGACCCATGTATGATATGCATTATGCAATAAAAATTTGGTGTTGTCCCAGAGGACAGCTGTGATTGGCTCCAGCCACCCACAACCATGAACATAAGTGGTAGAAAATGAATGGATTGTAATACATGAGAATGTTTTATATATATTTTTTTATTCTTTTTTTTTTAAAGTGTTTTTTGTTGTTGTTGTTTTTTAGATTTTATTTTATTTTATTTATTCATTTTAGAGAGGAGAGAGAGAGAGAGAGAGAGAGAGAGAGGAGAGAGAGACGGGGGAGGAGCTGGAAGCATCAACTCCCATATGTGCCTTGACTTTGGTTCGAAAGCCCAGGGTTTCGAACCAGCGACCTCAGCATTTCCAGACCAACACTTTATCCACTGCGCCACCACAGGTCAGGCTATATTTTTAACGTTATTTTTTTATTGAAGATTTGTCTGCGAGCCAGATGCAGCCATCAAAAGAGCCACATCTGGCTCACGAGCCATAGGTTCCCGACCCCTGCTCTAAAGAAAGGATGGAGCAAGAAGCCTGACTTTTTCTCCTAAAATACTAATATTAATTTTTGCAATTCTCTGGTACCTTACCACAGGAAGAGTGACACAATGTTGGGCAGATAAAATATATTATGCTCACTTTGTTAAAGATAGTGCTGCCCACATGGAAGCCGTCGCCCTGGTGATATTAATGTGTGTTGGGGGTGGGCTGTGGGCAGGCAGGATCCTTGTAGCCCGGGGCTTGGTTTTAGGATTAAGCCTTTCCCACCCTTTTTGATGTGGGGTGGACTTTGTATCAGAGACTTCCCCATTTTGTATATTGGATTAAAGGTTTTGATTTCTGCACTATAAAGTAGGGCAGACCAGGAACTTGCTCTCTCAGTTCCTGAGATTAGCATTAGAGCAGAGAGCAGGTTGGAGAGCACGTGGAGGAGAGGAGAAAAAGCCAAGATGGCAGAATGCTAAAGAAGAAGCCAGTTTGTGCAGAGAATAGGAGATGGGGAACAGAGGGGAATAAGGCTGGTGAGGTAAAAACCTTTGATTCTGGGAAACTCGGATAAGTCAGTAGCTTTGTGAACACTGAATGTGAGTGGGTTTTGGAGCCCAGTGTGTGTTTTTACTTGCCCACCAAGTGCAAGCTAGGATTAAAGATAATGGCCCACCAGTTCTTGGCCTCATTGTTTCATTACCGTCTGTCCGAATCCAATGAGAACCTGCATGGGCCAGGTGGCTGTGATGGTAACTGTGGCAACTGGCTTTACATTTGGCGTAGTTGGCAGGATTCAATACAGATCGGTACAGAGTCATCACCACCTTTGAACGGTGGACTAGAGGATTGGCTGCTGTTATGGTTCCCCATGGCTGTCCTTTTGGGGGCCATAGGCTGGCTGACTTTTACAGCCATGTGTGAGGAAATGGAGAACTCTGTGGAAGAGGCTGCCCAGGACTTGCAATCTGAGCAGTGGAAGGAGCTGGAGCAAATGTGGGAGAAAGAGATGCCAACCCTGGAGCCAAAGAAAGCACCGGAGGAGGCCGACTAGGTTCGCAAGACTTGTTTGAAAATGGAGCAGATGCTGGAGAAGGAATCACAGGTTCATGAGTTGCAGCTTGCCCTGGACATTGTGGAGAGCCAGCAGTGGCAGGAGGCCCAGGCTGAGGCTGAGGCTGAGGTCAAGTCCGGAGCTGCAAGATGTGCGGAGCAGAAGGCTAGAGCAGCCTGAGGCTTGAGACCAGCAGCAGGAGCTGGTGTTTTCAGTTCCTCTTTGGAGGATGAGGAGAATCAGGCTGGCGTTGCAATCCACAGTCTCCAGAAGATGAGAGCCCAGCAGCAAGGAGTACTTGCTATGTCCCTGGTAGGTCTGCGATTTTGGGACATAGGGGTGAATGCCATCATGCTCTCCGGAGCAGAGATGGAAATGCTGACTGCCATTGCCACGTGCTCCTTCTTGGGACAGTGTAAGACCTGCCAGGACAGCAGGAATGAGGGGGGTGGCTGAAGCCTCATGTGCATGGACTGATTCCTGGTCTATGACCGGAGTGGGCACTGGCTCCTTTGTTGGATGGACTTATGGATTTTGGACAATGTGAAATACCCTGATGGGAGTGGCGGCAGCTTTGCTGGAAGCACTTCCCTGCCCCAGGAAGCTTTCCCCATGGCTAGAAAGAAGGCCAAGGACATTTTGCACTTTTGGCAAAGTGCTCAGAGACGACTGGTGAAATGTACCTTTGTAATTGTTGAAATTGTATGATTTGCCATGTTGTTGTAATTAGTGTAATGTGCCTAATTTCCTTGCATGGGGATGCCAGTGATATAGATTGTGGGTACTAAAGTGAGCATAGGGGTGGATTGTTGGGCTGATAAAATATATTATGCTCACTTTGTTAAAGATGGCGCTGCCCACGTGGAAGCTGTCACCCAGGTGATATTAATGTGTGTTGGGGGCGGGCTGTGGGCAGGCAGGATCCTTGTAGCCTGGGGCTTGGTTTTAGGACTAAGCCTTTCCACCCTTTTTGATGTGGGGTGGACTTTGTATCAGAGACTTCCCCATTTTGTTTATTGGATTAAAGGTTTTGATTTCTGCACTATAAAGTGGGGTAGACCAGGAGCTTGCTCTCTCAGTTCCTGAGATTAGCATTAGAGCAGAGAGCAGGTTGGAGAGCACGTGGAGGAGAGGAGAAAAAGCCAAGATGGCAGAATGCTAAAGAAGAAGCCAGTTTGTGCAGAGAATGGGAGATGTGGAACAGAGGGGAATAAGACTGGTGAGGCAAAAAACCTTTGATTCTAGGAAACTCGGATAAGTCAGTAGCTTTGTGAACACTGAATGTGAGTGGGTTTTGGAGCCCAGTGTGTGTTTTTACTTGCCCACCAGGTGCAAGCTAGCATTAAAGCTAATGGCCCACCAGTTCTTGGCTTCGTTATTTCATTACCGTCTGTCCGAATCCAATGAGAACCTGCGTGGGCCAGGCGGCTGTGATGGTGACCACGGCAACTGGCTTTACATACAACCAGAAAGCACTGAAGCTCTGGGCCTTTTCTCACATACCTAGCCCTACACATCTCTGCCATCTGGTTGTCCCTGGTTACATTCTTTCATAATAAACCAATGATCTAGGAAGTAAACTATTTCTCGAAGTTCTGTGAGCCACTCTAGCAAATTAAATGAGTCTGAGGATAGGGTCATGGGAACCTCTGATCTATATAGCAGCTTGTTCAGAAGCACAGGTGACAACCTAGACTTTCGATTAGTATGTGTTGGAGGGCAGTCTTTTAGGACTGATTAAGATTCCTTAACTTGTGGGATCTGATGCTTTGTCCAGGTAAACAGTGCCACAATTGAGTTAATTGCTTGGTGGTATTGGAAAAAGCACACACACATTGGATCAGGGGTTGGGGGAGAAGAATGAATAATAAAGCACATGGGATTTTCAGGCAGTAAAATTCTGTATGATAGTCTAATGGTAGATACAACTTATTACTGAATTTCTCAAAACTGATTAAACTGTACAGCACAAAGAGTAATCCTTAGTATAGGCAAATTTTAAAAAATCATTTAGGAGAATGGAGGATCTTAGGAAGGAATGAAAACTGTGACAAGAGAATGTAATTACAGTATATGAATGTATGAATATATAAAACAACTTTACTGAAGGAGATGGAGGTGCTGATCTAAAGTAAATCTTTGGAATAAGTGGGGTCTGTTAGACTAAAAGCAAAAGGAATTGCACATAGGCATGGTACCCTAGTTGATAACATTGTTTCCTATGTGGGTTAACAATTCTGATAGTGCTATAGATGGATATTGAAAACAGAACAATTAAGTAAATCGATGCCAGATAGGGGGAGCCAGGCTTCTCACTGTTGGAATGAGAGTTTCTGAATAAGCAAGAGGAGGAAGCTAGAATGATCCATGTGGTAATGAATTGGAGTAAAAAATATTAGCTTGAGCTCATGTTCAGCTTAATACAGATATAGATGGTTACATATAGAAAATGTTTAGATATGTGTATATATGTGGGTTAGTAAAATACACACACACACATATATGTATATGCATACACATATACAGAAAAGAAGACCAAGTGAATGAGGCAGGAAAGTAAGAAGCTAGGAAAATTCCTTGGCAAGTAGAATAGGGAAATTGAGACAGACAGTTGAACAAACTGGCCAAGCAATTTACAGCCAGATACAGAAGGTCACCAGAGTGAAAGCCCAGGTTCCTAGCAACAGGCAAAAATGGTGCCGGGTCCCACCCCCAGGGTGGCCTTTCTTCCCTTGGCATATCGCTGGCCCTGTGGTTTAGAATCCTTGACCTTTCCTTCCTAGAGATTACATCTAAGCCTCAGTTGTATTTCAGCTCCAGGCCCAGAAAAGCAGCATAACCAGGTGGACTTTGCCAGGGCCTCCAGGCACCAACCAATCAGTGGAGGCCAGGACCCTGAAAAAATACACCTGGAAAAGCTGATGAATATTCTATTGCGATCCTTTCTTAAGACCTCCCTTAAATTCCTAGCCTTTAAAACCTTCAATACCAAGGACCCAATGGGCACTCTTCCTCCCAGAAGTAGGCCAATGCCTTTCCCTTCCTCTATTCTTCCCCCACAAGCACATATATCCTAAATTCTAAGGGTCTCCACAAGATTTGCAACCAGGGGAGCAATGGGCAACAGCAGCTTGTTTCAAGCTAACCCTCTTAACCCAAGACACCCTTTTCTCTGACTCTCCAGTGAGCTGACAGCATCCCCACCTTGGCTTACTTTTTTCCCATATTGTTTCTGGAGAGCCAAAGCAGCCCCAGCTAGTCTTTCTCGTGTTGCTTCTCCTAAGCCCTTCCAGTTTCACTGGGACAGCTTAAATAAATGTACTCTTAAAATCATCCTAAATCATGTTGTGAAAGCTTTCCTGCATGAAGTCAGAACACACACAGTATAGCCTGGCCCAAGGGAGACCTACTCCAGGTCAGTCCCCTTTCCTATAACATGGAGTTGGAGACAGAGATTGGGGTTTCATTGTCATAAGTCAAGTAGCCAAGTAATGTCTGGGGCATTAGAAGATAGAAGAAGCAGGGAAGGATTCTTCTCAGACCCTTCAGAGAGAATATGGCCCTGCTGACAACTTGACCTGAGATTGAACTTTTAAAAACCTTTCAAGGCAGCCCGGCTGGTTGGCTCAGTGGTAGAGCATCAGCCCGGTGTGTGGAAGTCCTAGGTTGATTTCTGGCCAGGGCACATAGGAGAAGCGCCCATTTGCTTCTCCACCCCTCCGCCATGCCTTCCTCTCTGTCTCTCTCTTCCCCTCCCACAGCCAAGGCTCCATTGGAGCAAAGATGGCCCGGGCGCTGGGGATGGCTCTGTGGCCTCTGCCCCAGGCGCTAGAGTGGCTCTGGTCGCAACATGGCGACACCCAGGAGGGTCGCAACATGGCGACGCCCAGGATGAGCAGAGCATCGCCCCCTGGTGGGCAGAGCGTCGCCCCCTGGTGGGCGTGCTAGGTGGATCCCGGTCGGGCGCATGCGGGAGTCTGTCTGACTGTCTCTCCCTGTTTCCAGCTTCAGAAAAATGCAAAAAAAAAAAAAAAAAAAAAAAAAAATTCTGGAGGGATGAGGTAGAGAGAAAAATTATTTCAATTCTGCTTACAAAGGTATAATTTACCTGATTGTTATGTCACAAATTAGCTTAAGAGGAAAGGTTTCCTAATATCTGGAACAGAAAAGATGAAAGAACCAACAATGGTTTTCTTTTTTTAGTTGATTAGAAAGAGAGACAGGAAGGGAGAGAGGGAGGAGCAATTTAGTTGTGCATTGATTGCTTCTCAAGAACCAATAATGTTTTAAACAAAAGTTATAAAAGTTATAACCATCGTCATCAGTTCATTTAGTCCTGTGTTATTAATTCTTGTTCTGTTTGAATCCAGTTTTTTCATTAGTTTGGGAAATTCTTACCCAGTTCAGTCTTATGATCTTAAAGTTCTCAGAAAACAGTTCTTGTTAAAGTTAACATTATATTAGGGTATTTAAGATTTCTTTTCTTTTTTCTCTTTTTTTACAGAGACAGAGTCAGAGATAGGGACAGACAGGGACAGACAGACAAAGGGAGAAACATGAGAAGCATTAATTCCTCCTTGAGGCACCTTTGTTGTTCAATGATTGCTTTCTCATATGTGCCTAGACTGGGGGACTACAGCAGAGTGAGTGACCCCTTGCTCAAGCCAGCGAACTTGGGCTTCAAGCAAGCAACTTTTGCCTCAAGCCAGAGAGCATGGAGTCATGTCTAGGATCTCACGCTGAAGCCAGTGACTCGTGCTCAAGCTGGTGAGCCTATGTTCAAGCCTGATGAGCCCACACTCAAGCCTGTGACCTCAGGGTTTTGAACCTGGGTCCTCCGTGTCCCAGTCCAACGCTCTATGCACTGTGCCACTGCCTGGTCAGGCATATATCAGATTTCTAAGAATTTTACATAATTTCTGGAATATTTATACACCTATAGAAATACAACATAAAGAAGGCTAAGCATTACATTTTTATTTAACAATGCTTCCCATGTTAGTTAGAATTTGATTTGAGGAAGTTTGTCAAAAATATCAAGAGATTTAAATACTTAGTCAAATAAGATCATAGGTCACTGTGAAACAATAGTTATGCATTTAACTACAGTGACAAAGACTTCACAGGCAACTACAGTAAGTTACATAATTAAATTTCTTTTAATAGAGAAGACTCAGTCTTCTTAAGATATCAAAGAACTGATATGAAATACAAAAAGTTATCTTGGCAAGGCACAAAATTGTTCTCTAGGCCAGTGTTTTTCAACCACCAGTCCACGGACCCATCTGCCAGAAATTTTGTGCTGGTCCATGAAAAAGTTCACCACCCTGATGTTATATGAAGATTATAGACCCAATGATCTTAGTTGAATTCGCTTATACTCAGGATGATTTCTGCCTTATTGGTCCCCAAAATAATTTTCCTGTTTCACTGGTCCCCAAGTGTAAAAAAGGTTGAAAACCACTGCTCTAGGCCAATTGCATTTAACTTTAAGATAAAATGAGTTTCTTTAAATCTTTTACAAAAAAATGCATGTGCAGTCTTCATATCTTCTTTTGTATACTTTTTATATACAGTCACTTCCTTTATCCCCATCATCAGTCACCATAATATCCTCCTCTTCATTCTCATTACCTTCCCAGAGATTCCACCTTTAGCATTCTAATCAGGACTTCTCCTAAGTAACTGAATCTTAATTTATGGCATCATGTGCCTTCCTAGCTTTGCTAAGGTCCATAACTTATCCTGCTTTCCATCTTCCATTGAATTGATTTTGTGGGGTTTTTTTTAATCAAAAATTAATTGGATGCTGGCCCTGGCTGGGTAGCTCAGTTTGTTAGCGCATCATCCTGATATGCCAAGGTTGCAAGTTTTATCCCTGGTCAGGGCACATGAAAGAATCAACCAATGAATGCACTAAATAAATAGAACAATAAATCAATGTTTCTCTCTCTCTCCCTTCCTCTTTCTCTCAAATCAATAAAAATTTAAAAAATAATTGGGTGCATATTTGTGGGGATTTATTTTTGGATTCTCTATTCTGTTACACTGATCTATGGGTCTATCCCTCATCAGTCCCTGTAGTTATATATTAAGCTTTCACATTGGGGAAAATTATTTCTCCCACTTTATTCTTTCAAAAAATTGTTTGAGTTATGATAGAGCCCTTTTCTTATCATATAAATTTTAGAATAAGCTTTTCTCCATCTACAAAACAAATCGATGAAATTGTGTTAAATCTATAGATAGCCTGCCTGACCTGTGGTGGCGCAGTGGATAAAGCCTTGACCTGGAACACTAAAGTCGCTGGTTCAGAACCCTGGGCTTGTCTGGTCAAGGTATAGATGGGAGTTGATGCTTCCTGCTCTTCCCCCCTTCTCTCTCTCTTTCTCTTTCTACAAATGAATAAATAAAATCTAACAAAAAAATAAGAAATTACTTATCTTTTTAAAAAATTTAAAAAAAACCTACAGATAAATTTAAAGAGAACTGACAATTTTACTATGTTGAGTCTGCCAATCCATAAACATGGTATGTCTATCCAAATATTTAAGGCTTCTTTGATTTCTTTTTCCTCAGAATTTTGTAATTTTCACTAGACAAATTCTGTTCACATTTTGCTAGACATATACCTAAATTTCAAATATAATGATGGATTACATTAATTTATTTTCAAATAACAAACCCATATTGCATATCTTAAATAAATTCTATTCAGTCATCAAAGAAAGAAAATTATAGACCAATATGCCTGATAAACATAGATGCTGTAATCCTGAACAAAATATTAGTAGACTGGATCCAGCAATATATTAAAAAGATCAGCCCTGGCCGGTTGGCTCAGTGGTAGAGCGTCGGCCTAGCGTGCGGAGGACCAGGGTTCGATTCCCGGCCAGGGCACATAGGAGAAGCGCCCATTTGCTTCTCCACCCCTCCGCCGCGCTTTCCTCTCTGTCTCTCTCTTCCCCTCCCGCAGCCAAGGCTCCATTGGAGCAAAGATGGCCCGGGCGCTGGGCATGGCTCTGTGGCCTCTGCCTCAGGCGCTAGAGTGGCTCTGGTCGCAATATGGCGACGCCCAGGATGGGCAGAGCATCGCCCCCTGGGGGGCAGAGCACCGCCCCTGGTGGGCGTGCCGGGTGGATCCTGGTCGGGCGCATGCGGGAGTCTGTCTGACTGTCTCTCCCTGTTTCCAGCTTCAGAAAAAAGAAAAAAAAAAAAAAGATCATATACCGCCTGACCAGGCGGTGGCGCAGTGGATAGAGCATCGGACTGGGATGTGGAAGGACCCAGGTTCTAGACCCCAGGGTTGCCAGCTTGAGTGCGGGCTCATCTGGCTTGAGCAAAAAGCTCACTAGCATGGACCCAAGGTCACTGATTCGAGCAGGGGGTTACTCAGTCTGCTGAATGCCCGCGGTCATGGCACATATGAGAAAGCAATCAATGAACAACTAAGGTGTCACAACGAAAAACTGATGATTGATGCTTCTCATCTCTCTCCATTCCTGTCTGTCTGTTCCTATCTATCCCTCTATCTGACTCTCTCTCTGTCCCTGTGAAAAAATTAAATAAATATAAATAAATAAAAAGATCATATACCATGATCAAGTGGGATTTATTCCAGGAATGCAAGTTGTTAAAACCTCCACAAATCAATAAATGTGGTACACCACACAAACAAAATGAAAAATAAAAATTGCACGATCATATCATTAAATGCAGAAAGAGTACTTGATAAAATCCATCACCCATTTATGATAAAAATTCTCAAAAAAGTAGGAATAAAGGAAACATACTTCAACATAATAAAGGCCATATATGACAAACTCACAGCCAACATCAAACTCAATGGGCAAAACTACAAGCACTTCCCTTAAAATTCAGAACAGGACAGGGATGTGTGCTTTCACTACTCTTATTCAACATAATATTGGAAGTCCAAGTGACAGTAATCAGAAAAGAAGGAAAATAAAAAGCATCCAAATTGAAAAGAAGGAAGTAAAACTGTCATTATTTAAAGATGATATGATGCTATAAATAGGGAATCTTAAAGATCCCACCAAAAAACTACTAGAACTGATAAATTAGTTCAGTAAAGTAGCAGAATACAAAATAAATATTCAGAGATCAGTTGCATTCTTTTTTTTTTCTTGTATTTTTTCTGAAGTTGGAAATGAGAGGCAGACAGACTCCTGCATGCGCCCGACCGGGATCCACCCGGCACGCCCACCAGGGGGCGATGCTCTGCCCATCTAGGGTGTTACTCTGTTGCAACCAGAGCCATTCTAGCACCTGAGGTAGAGGCCGCAGAGCCATCCTCAGCACCCGGGCCAACTTTGCTCCAGTGGAGCCTTGGCTGTGGGAGGGGAAGAGAGAGACAGAGAGGAAGGAGAGGGGGAGGGGTGGAGAAGCAGATGGGTGCTTCTCCTATGTGCTCTGGCTAGGAATCGAACCCAGGACTCCTGCACGCCGGGCCGACGCTCTACCACTGAGCCAACTGGCCAGGGCCCAGTTGCATTCTTATATATCAATAATGAACTATCAGAAAGGAAAGGAAAGAAAATAATCCCATTTACAATCACATAAAAATGCCTAGGAATAAATTTAACCAAGGATGTAAAAGACTTGTACTTAGACAATTATAATACACTGAAGAAAGAAATTAATACCATGTTCATAGATAGAAAGAATTAATGACATTAAATTTTCATACTACCCAAAGCCATCAATAGATTCAACACAATTCCTATCAAGATACCAACGGTGTATTTCACAGAACTAGAACAAATATTCCAAAAATTTATATAGAAACACACACACACACACACACACAAAACAAATAGCCACAGCAATCTTGAGAAAGAAGAACAAAGTAAGAGGAATCATGCTACCTCACATCAAACTATACTACAAGACCATAGTAAGCAAAACAGCATGATACTGGCATAAAAACAGACATAAAGATCAATGGAACAGAATAGAGAACCCAGAAATAAAATCACACTTTTATGGCCTACTAATAGTTGACAAAGGAGGCAAGAACATACAATGAGGTCAAGATAGTTTAGTCAGTAAATCCTGTTGACAAAAGTGGACAGATACATGCAAAGAAATGAAATTAGACCACCTCCTTATACTATACAAAAGGATAAATTCAAAATGGATTAAAGACTTAAATGTTAGCCTCAAAATCATAAAAGTCCTAGAAGAAAACATAGACAGTAAAATCTCAGATACTTTTCACACCAATATTTTGGATATATCTCCTCGGGCAAGGGAAGCAAAAGAAAAAAATAAACAAAAAAAACTACATAAAGTTTTTTGTTGTTTTTTATTTTTATTTTTCCAAAGCTGGAAACGGGAGGCAGTCAGACAGACTACCGCATGCGCCCGACCGGGATCCACCCGGCATGTCCACCAGGGGGCGATGCTCTGCCCATCTTGGGACGTCACTCTGCCGCAATCAGAGCCATTCTAGCACCTGAGGCAGAGGCCACAGAGCCATCCTCAGCGCCCAGGCAAACCTTGCTCCAGTGGAGCCTTGGCTGCGGGAGGGGAAGAGAGAGGCAGAGAGGAAGGAGAGGGGGAGGGGTGGAGAAGCAGATGGGCGCCTCTCCTGTGTGCCCTGGCTGGGAATCAAACCCGGGACTCCTGCACGCCAGGCTCTACGCTCTACCACTGAGCCAACCGGCCAGGGCACTACATAAAGTTTTTGCACAGCAAAGAAAACCTTTAACAAAATGAAAAGACAACCCATTAAATGGGAGAACATATTTGCCAATGATACATCTTATAATGGTTAATATCTAAAATATTTAAAGAACTTATAACCTGACCAGGCGGTGGCACAGTGGATAGAGCGTCGGATTGGGATGCAAAGGACTCAGATTCGAGACCCCGATGTCGTCAGCTTGAGCGCGGGCTCATCTGGTTAGAGCAAAAGCCCACCAGCTTGAACCCAAGGTCGCTGGCTCCAGCAAGGGGTTACTTGGTCTGCTGAAGGCCCACGGTCAAGGCACATATGAGAAAACAATCAATGAACATCTAAGGTGTTGCAATGCACAACGAAAAACTAATGATTGATGCTTCTCATCTCTCTTCGTTTCTGTCTGTCTGTCCCTGTCTATCCCTCTCTCTGACTCACTCTCTGTCTCTGTAAAAAATAAATAAATAAATAAAAATTTAAAAAAAGAACTTATAAAACTCAATACACACAAAAAAAATCTAATTCCAAAATAGGCAAAGTACCTAAATAGACACTTCACCAAAGAGGACATACAGATGGCCAATAGACATGAAAAGATGCTCAACATCACTAATCATCAGCAAAATGCAAATGAAAACCATAATAAAATATCACCTTACTCCTGCCAGAATGGCTGTCATCAATAAATCAACAAACAATAAGTATTGATGAGGATGTGGAGAAAAAGGAACCCTTGTGCACTAATGGTGGGAATGCAGATTAGTACAGTCACTGTGGAAAGCAGTATGGAGTTATCTCAAAAAATTAATGTCTTATGACCCAGCAATTCCACTTCTGGGAATATACCCAAAGAAACCCAAAATACTAATTCGAAAGATTATGTGCATCCCTATGTTCATTGCAGCATTATTTACAATAGCCAAGATTTGGAAGCTGTCCAAGTGCCTATCAGTAGATGAGTGGATAAAATAGCTGTGGTATATTTACACAGTGGAGTACTGCTCAGCCATAAAAAATATATAAAAAGAAGGAAATCTATCTTACTTTTTACAACAGCGTGGATGTACCTGGACAGTAATATGCTAAGTGAAATAATTCAGCCAGAGAAAGAAAAGTAGCATATGATTACACTTACAAGTGGAGTCTAATTAATAAAATAAACAAACAAACAAAATAGAAACCAACTGATAGAGAACAGTCTGACAGCTGTCAGAGGGGAAGGGGAATAAGGGGCTGGGTAAAAAAGATGAAGGGATTAAGCAACCAAAACTCATAGACACAGACAACAGATTGGTGATTACCAGAAGGAAAAGGGGTTTAAGGGAGGTAGAAGAAAGTAAAGTGGGGATAATGGTGATGGAAGGAGACTTGACTTGGGGTGGTGAAAACAATACAATGTATGGACAATGTATTATAGAATTGTACACCTGAAACCTATATAATTTTATTAACCAATGTTTCCCAAATAAATTCAATAAAAAAATTCCCCTTGGGGCCTGACCTGTGGTGGCGCAGTGGATAAAGCGTCGACCTGGAAATGCTGAGGTCGCCGGTTCAAAACCCTGGGCTTGCCTGGTCAAGGCACATATGGGAGTTGATGCTTCCAGCTCCTCCCCCCCTTCTGTCTCTCCTCTGTCTCTCCCTCTCCTCTCTAAAATGAATAAATAAAAAAAATAATAATAATAAAAAAAAAACATGAAAAAAAAATTCCCCTTGGTCCTATGTTTATTATTCATTTTACATATTGTTGTATTTTATTTGCTAAGTTCTTGTGAGAATTTTTCTATTTAAATTTGTGAGATAGTGATCTATAGTTCTCTTTTTCTTCTTTTTGCGCTTTCTTCATCTGTGTTTGGTATGAGGATAATACTAGATTTATAAAATGAGTTAGGAAATAAACCTTCCTTTTCTATATTCTGGAAGAGATTGTGTGAAATTGCTGTTAATTCTTTGAATGTTCGCTAAAATTCTCCAGTAAAACTACAAGGGCCTGGAGATTTTTGAAAGCTTTTAAGTTACAACTTTTTTAATAGTTATAAGATTATTAGGTTATCTATTTCACCTTGACTGAGTTTGGGTAGTTTGTGGTTTTCAAAGAGTTGGTCCATCTTTTCTAAGTCTAACAGTGTGAAGTTGTTTGTAGCATTCCCTTATTATTCTTTTAATAACATCTGTTGTGATGTCTCCCTCTTCATTCTGATATAACTTCTTTTATTTTGTCAGTCTTACTAAGAGTTTGTCCATTTATTGTTTTTTCCCCTCTGTTTCTCATCCTCTGTTGCTTTTTACTGCTTTCATGTGGGTTACTTAAACATTTAGGTAACATTTTTAGAATGCCAATTTATTTATAATCTTTTTAGTGTATTGCTTTGTATGTACACACAATGTATGCAAGTGTGTAAAACACAAGTTTTATACATATTGTGTGTATACACAAAGCAATACACACATCGTATATATATTCAGTTGATCCTTGAATAACATGGGTTTGAATTGCATGGGTCTACTTATTTGTAGATTTTTTTCAGTAAATACCATAAATGTATTGTGTCTGCCTTAAGATTTTCTTTTTTTTTTTTTAATATTTTTATCTATTTATTCATTTTTAGAGGAGAGAAAGATTGAGAGAGAGAGAGAGAGGAGCAGGAAGCTTCAACTCCCATATGTGCCTTGACCAGGCAACCCCAGGGTTTTGAACTGGCAACCTCAGTGTTTCTAGGTCAATGCTTTATCCACTGTGCCACCACAGGTCAGGCTCTTTTTTTTTTTTTTACAAGGACAGAGAGAGAGAGTCAAAGAGAGGGATAGATAGGGACAGACAGACAGGAACGGAGAGAGATGAGAAGCATCAATCATCAGTTTTTCATTGCGATACCTTAGTTGTTCATTGATTGCTCTCTCATATGTGCCTTGACTGCAGGCCTTCAGCAGACCAAGTAACCCCTTGCTCAAGCTAGCAACCTTGGGTCCAAGCTGGTGAGCTTTTTTATTTTGCTTATGCCAGATGAGCCCGCGCTCAAGCTGGCGACCTCGGGGTCTCGAACCTGGGTCCTTCCGCATCCCAGTCTGACGCTCTATCCGCTGCGCCACCACCTGGTCAGGCCTTAAGATTTTCTTATAACATTTTTTTCTCTAGCTTACTTTATTATAAGAATGCAGTATATAATATATATAATTTACAAAATATGCATTAACTGACTGCTTATATTATCAGTAAGGCTTCTTGTCAACAATAGGTTATTAGTAAATTTTTCAAGGAGCCAAAAATTATACATGGATTTTCAACTGCATTGAAGTGGGAGTTGGCACCTCTAACACCTGAATTGTTCAAAACTACCAGTCCACTGTAGTTTTTTTTTTGTTGTTGTTGTTTTTCTTAGTAACTGTTTTAGGTATTACCATATACGTATGTAATTCCTCCCAGCCACTGGTATTGGTGCTTACCACATTGGGGTGTAGAAGCCATACTTTTAGATCTCTTTCCCATAATTTTCTTAAATATTTCTTCTGTATACATTGTGCACCACATCAGATGGTATTATAAATTTTGCTTCAACCATAAAATACAATTTAAAATCGTGAGGTGATAGTAAATTCACTTCTTTTTTATTATTATTATTAAGTAAGAGACAGGGAGGCAGAGATACAGACGTCACATGCACCCTGACCGGGATCCACCCATCCTACCAGGGTGATACTCTGCCATCTGGGGCTGCTGCTCCATTGCTTGACAACTGAGCTTTTTTAGCACCTGAGGCAAAGTCATGAAGCTATCCTAAGTGCTTGGGGCCGATTTGCCCGAACTGGGGAGCAGAAGCAGGGGGAGGGATGAAAAAGCAGATGGTCGCTTCTCCTATGTGCCTTAACCGGGAATCAGACCTGAGACTTCCACACGTCAAGCCAACATTCTACCACTGAGCCAACCGGCCAGGACTTTAAATTTACTTCTATTACACATTCTATTATTATTTAGGGTCTAAAGACCCAACCTTCTTCTGTTATTTTCTGATGAGAGAACATCATTTAGTCACTCTTTAGTAGCAACTCTGCTAGCAACAAATTCTCTTAGCTTTCATTTACCTGAGAATGTCTTTTTTTTTTTTTTCCAAAGTTAGAAGCAGAGAGGCAGTCAGACAGACTCCCGCATGCACCCGACCCGGATCCACCCAGCATGCCCACCAGGGGGGCGATGCTCTGCCCATCTGGAGTGTTGTGCAGTTGCAGCCAGAGTCATTCTAGCACCTGTGGTGGAGGCCATGGAGCCGTCCTCAACACCTGGGCCAACTCTCTTCCAGTGGAGCCTTGGCTGTGGGAGGGGAAGAGAGAAATAGAGAGGAAGGAGAGGGGAAACGGTGGAGAAGCAGATGGGTGCTTCTCCTGTGTGCCCTGACAGGGAATCAAACCCAAGACTTCCAATGCTGGGCCAATGCTCTACCGCTGAGCCAACTGGCCAGAGCCTGAGAATGTCTTTATTTCCTTCTTCCTGAAGGAGAGTTTCACTGGATTATAGAATTTAGTATTGACAGTTCTTTATATTCTTCAGCATTTGAAAGATGTTCTGCCACTTCTCTCTTGTCTTCATGGTTTCAGATGATATATCTGCTGTCTTTTAAGGTGGTATTCCTGTACAGGTAATGTGTGATTTTTCTCTGACTGCTTTTAATATTTTTCATTATTGGTTTTTAGAAGTTTAATTATTATGTATCTTGATGTGGCTGTCTTTGAGTTTATACTATTTAGGATTCATTCAGCTTCTTATATCTATATTTTTATGTCTTCAAATTTGGGAAGTTTTCAAATATTATTTCTTTGAGCACTTTTTTAGTCCCACACTCTTTCTTTTCTACTCCAGTGATATGAAAGTTAGATTCTTTTTTTTTTTTTTACAGAGGCAGAGATAGGGACGGACAGACAGGAACGGGAGAGAGATGAGAAGCATCAATCATCAGTTTCTCGTTGCGCGGTGCAACTTCTTAGTTGTTCATTGATTGCTTTCTCACATGTGCCTTGACCGTGGGCCTTCAGCAGACCAAGTAACCCCTGCTGGAGCCAGCGACCTTGGGTCCAAGCTGGTGAGCTCTTTGCTCAAGCCAGATGAGCCCGCGCTCAAGCTGGCGACCTCGGGGTCTCGAACCTGGGTCCTTCCACATCCCAGTCCGATGCTCTATCCACTGCGCCACCACCTGGTCAGGCTAAAAGTTAGATTCTTGGTTATTGTCTCACAGATCCATGAAGTTCTGCTCCAATTTTTTTGGTATTTTTTATTTTAAGGGAAGTTTTAGGTTCAAAGCAAAACTGAGATGAGGGTGTGAAGATTTGCTTTTATTTCTTTGTGTGTGTGTGTGTGTGTGTGTGTGTGTGTATGTAACAGAGACAAAGAGAGACAGAAACAGGGACAGATAGGGACAGACAGATAGGAAGGGAGAGAGATGAGAAGCATCAATTCTTCATTGTGGCACCTTAGTTGTTCATTGATTGTTTTCTCATACGTGCCTTGACCGGGGTGGGGGGCTACACAGAGCACATGACCCCTTGCTCAAGCTAGTGATTTTGGGTTCAAGCCAGTGACATTAAGCTTCAAGCCAGAGACCTTTGGGCTCAAGCCAGAGACCTCGAGGTTTCAAACTTGGGTCCTCTGCATCCCAGTCCAACATTCTATCCACTGCGCCACTGCCTGGTCAGCCCAGAGTTTTTCCATATATCCTATGCCCCCACACATACATAGGCTCCCCCATCATCAATGTTCTTCACCAGAGTAGTGCATTTATTTATTACAACTGATGAACCTACACTGACACATCATAATTACCCAAAGTCTACAGTTATCTTAGAGTTCACTCTTGGTTCTGTACATTCTATGAGTTTAGATAAATGTATAATAACATGCATCCAATATTATAGTATCATATGTATTATTTCCAATGTTTTAAAAATCTTTTGTGCTCTGCCTAATCATCCCTCCATATTTCAATCCTTGATCACTACTGCTCTATTTACTGTCACCATAGTTTGCCTCTTTTAGAATGTCATGTAGTTGCAATCATACTGTATCAGTCTCTTTCACTTAATATTATGCATTTAATGTCCTTCCGTGTCTTTTTTTTTTTCCTTCTGTGTCTTTTTTTTTTTTTTTCTTTTCATTTTTCTGAAGCTGGAAACAGGGAGAGACAGTCAGACAGACTCACGCATGCGCCCGACAGGGATCCACCCGGCACGCCCACCATGGGACGACGCTCTGCCCACCAGGGGGCGATGCTCTGCCCATCCTGGGCGTCGCCATGTTGCGACTAGAGCCACTCTAGCGCCTGGGGCAGAGGCCACAGAGCCATGCCCAGCGCCCGGGCCATCTTTGCTCCAATGGAGCCTTGGCTGCGGGAGGGGAAGAGAGAGACAGAGAGGAAAGCGCGGCGGAGGGGTGGAGAAGCAAATGGGTGCTTCTCCTGTGTGCCCTGGCCGGGAATCGAACCTGGGTCCTCCGCATGCTAGGCCCCTTCTGTGTCTTTTTATGAATTGGTAACTCACTTATTTTTAGTAGAGAATAATATTCCATTCTGTGGATTATCACAATTTATTTACCCATTCCCCACTAAAAGGAATCTTGGTTGTTTCCAAGTCTTGAGAATTATGAATAAACCTGCTATGAATAAATATATGTGTAGGTTTTTGTTTGGGCATAACTTTTCAACTCCTTTATGTAAATACCTAGGAGCAAAACTGCTTGATCATATGATGAGAGTATATTTAGTTTTGTAAGAAACGCCAAACTGTCTTCCAAAGTGTCTGCACCATTGTGCTTTCCCACCAACAATGAATAAGATTTCCTATTGTCCCACATCCTCACCAGTATTGGGTGTTGACACTGTTCTGGATTTTGAACATTCTAATGGGCATGTAATGGTGTCTAATTGTTGTAATTTGCATTACATGTGGAGCATTTTTTCATATGCTTTTTTTACTATCTTTATAACTTGTTTGGTAAAGTGCCTGTTTAAGTTTTTAGTCCATTTTTAAATCAGATTGTTTGTTTTATTATTGTGGAGTTTTAAGTGTTCTTTGTATATTTTGGAAAAGAGTCCTTTAACAGATGTGTCCTTTGTGTATATTTTCACTCTTTTATCTTTCTGTTGTGAAGACTGAGTAAATTTTATTGACCTGTCTTCAAGTTCACTAATTCTACTCTCTGTCATCTTTACTATACTAATGAGTCCATCAACCAAGACTTTTATTTTGGTTATTGCATTTTTCAGTTCTATAAATGTTACTTTGGTTCTTTTTATAACTTTTATTTCTTTGTTGAAAGTTTCTAATTTTGCATTTGTTTCAACAGAATTTGTAATTAAAGTTAAAGCATTTTTACGATGTCTACTTTAAAATCTTCGTCAGATCATTTAGAGTTTTTTTTTGTTTTTCTTCTTTTCCAAGTGAGAGAAGGGAAAATAGACTCCCACATGTGCCCTGACTGGGATCCACCCAGCAACCCCCATCAGGGGCCAATGCTCTGCCCATCGGGGTCATGCTCGCAACTGAGCTATTTTTAGCATCTGAGGCAGAGGTTCCACGGAGCAATCCTTAGCACCCAGACCGATACACTCGAACCAATCAAGCCATGGCTGGGGGAAGAGAAGAGAAAAAGGGAGGGGAAGGGGTAGAGAAGCAAATGGTTGCTTCTACTGTGTGCCCTGACTGGGAATTGAACCCGGGACATCCACATACTGGGCCAATGATGTACCACTGAGCCAACCAGCCAGGGCCAGATCATTTCAACATCTACTTCATCCTGATATTAGCATCTATTGATTATCTTTTATCATCAAATTATAATTTTCTTAGTTCTTGGTATAAGAGATGATTTTTTATTGCTTCTTGAACATTTTGGTTATTATGTTAGGAGATTCTTGATTCTATTGAAATCTTATATATTAACAATCACCCTGTTTAGGTGTAGGTTCTGGCCTATTGCTGTGGGTTTTAGTTCCAATGACAGATTAATTTTCTGAGTCTTTGAAATGGTGTTATGATCTGCTTCATTTTTCTAGTGATGCTGAGGTTTATGTTCATTCAGTCCTTGGTGGTGCCATATGTGGGGGAAGAAGTGCTATTCTGGGTCACCTGCTGTATTTGAGGACCTCTGGCAGGGAAAGTGGGTGGACAGATGCCACTGGGGCTACATCTCCCTATGCCACACAGTGGAGAACAGGTAAACACAGGACTTTGCTGCTCTGGTTGTGGAATGGAAGCTACAATGACCTTTGCTACTGCCACTGCTGCTGCCAAATCAGGCTGCCCATAGGGACCCCAGTTGTGCGGTAGGATCAGCTCACTTTTCCAAAACTCAAATACATGTACAGTCATGAGCTGCATAATGATGTTTTGGTCAATGACAGACCACATATACAGTAGTGGTCTCATAAGATTATAATGGAGCTGAAAATTCCCATCACCTAGTGATGTCGTAGCTGTTGTAACGTCATAACACAATGCATTACTCTTATGTTTGTGGTGATGCTGATGTAAAGAAACCTACTTCCAATTGTATAAAAGTATAGTACACACAATTATAGTAGTAGGCTATACCATCTAGGTTTGTGTGAATATACTCTATGACAAAATTGTCTAACAATACACTTTTCAGAACATTTTCATTGTCAAGTAGCACATAAATATATTAGTGATAACCTGTCCTAAGAAATAATGGCCATAACAAAATCATGACTAGAGGGAAGTTTTAAGTTTTCCTCTAAGACACACGTAATGATTGATAGAAAAAAATATTTATCTTTGTACCACTTGAAATCGTTTCATGGATGCCTAAGACCACTTTGGGGAACCAGCCCTGCCGCACGCTGACACAGGACTTTGTGTGTCCTGCCTGATGGTGTGGTGAGTAGAAATAATCTCCCAAATGACCTAAGGCCATTTTGTGCTGAGAACACTGTAGTATGGGTCTTAAATGATGTCCCCTCACCTAATTACAGGCCAAAACCACAATCAGGTTGAAATTCAGAAAAGATCTCTGGTATATGTCAGTGCAGTGTGTGGAAGTAGCATGTCTCACCTGAAGCAACAGGGCAAATGTTCACATATTTGCCCACTTACATGCTGACCCATTTATATGATTGCTTGCTTACATGTTTACTTATTGATATACTTTTTGCCTAAATAATCACATATGTACTTATCCTGACCTAATTACTGAATTATATGTTTACACACTTATACCTGCTTACGTTTACTTCTTTACATGTTTACCACCTTACACATGTGCTTTATACATGCTTACACTCTTATAGACTAACACAATCACACAATTGCTCATCTGCTTTCCCTCCTCCATGCTTATCCTTTTACTTGCTTAGTCACTTACATAATTACACACTTACCACTTCCATCCGTGTGCACAAATACACACTGATATGATTACAAGCTCACACATTGAAATACTTGTGACCCACTCATATAGCTCCAGGTCCTGATAAGGTGGGGTGTCAGTTGCAAAGACATCCAGTTTAAAAAGGAAAGGGAGCCTGACCTATGGTGGCGCAGTGGGATAAAGCGTCGACCTGGAACACTGAGGTTGCCGGTTCGAAACCTTGGGCTTGCCCGGTCAAGGCACATATGGGAGTTGATGCTTCCTGCTCCTCCCTCCCCTTCTCTCTCTCTCTCTCCTCTCTCTCTAAAAATTAATAAATAAAATATAAAAAATAAAAAATAAAAAGGAAAGGGAGCTGGATTTCAGAGAAGGAAGGCTCTTAGTCATGCCCCCAGCAGTCAGGCCCACTCTCAAATCCTGGCGTCTGCTTCATACCAGCCTGTTCTTGCAAGAGCCTCTGTCCTCACCTCCAACAGTTGCCAACATATTTCCTGTGGTCTGAACATTTTTGTGGGATTTTTTCCCCTTCATCTCCATGTGTGTCAAGTTGGAAGGAAAATAGCCAGCAATTGGGGCACTTGCGCATTCACAGCCTTATGTGTAGTGCCCTTTGTATATATATTCTCCTCCCCGGTGTTTGGCAACTGGCCTAGCTTCATGCGGCTCCCTCTGGTGTGAGTCAGAGCTGATTTTCAAATCGGTGGATGCTAGCTTCATGAACTGTGTATGCAGGGATCTCTTCCAGGGAAGAACACCCTGAGTGCATTAGTGGCAGGGAAGAGCACTGAACTGTGAGTCCATAGGCCTGAATTCAGTGTCCAAAAAGCCTCTTCTGAGCTGTGTGACCTAGGTGATGTCACTCATCCCCTCTGAGTCTCTGTTTCCTCATACATCAAGTTCTCACTCGACATCGTTAATAGGTTTTTGGAAGCCGCCATTAAGCCAAACAACGCACAGTATAATGACACCAATTTTCCCACAGGTTAATTGATATAAACAAAAGTTAAGTTCCTAAAGCATGTTTCTGGTCACAAAAACATCACCAAACTTCTAAGTAAAGACCCAAACACTTCTAATATTAAACACTGAAATAAAAGTGAGCATGTGAGCCATACATTTATTTAATAAAGATTAATAAAAACAAGTAAGATAATTATTTTCCAACCCACTTATTCCAAGTCATGGTCAGAGGTGATCAGACTATCTTGGCAGCTCAGGGCACAAAGCAGGACATCACCCTGGACAAGAAGCTCTTCCATCACAGGGGCTCCACCCACTCGCACTCACTCAGACTGGGACATTGTAGGCATGCCAATCCACCTCACATGCACATCTTTGGGATGTGGGAAGAAACGGGTTTCCAGAGAAAACCCACATAGACATGGGGAGAATGAACAAACCACACAGAGTCGCCCCAGCCAGGAATTGATTTTTTTTCTCATCAACATTATAACAAAATGATATAAAAGGAAACATTATTCAAGGACCTGCTGTACTAGAGAAGGGAGTACCTGAGGGTGTAGAGAGGCAGATACTAGGTCCTTCTGCCTTTCTTTTCTATCTTTGGGTCCTGGGACACAATAGGCCAGTGAATGTTATGCAACTGGAATAAGACTTGTCAAGGCATTCATAACTCCACTGAGCACTAGACAAGTGGCGTGAAAACCACAGAGCACCATTCTCAAAGTAGGGTGCTACCTGCTTCAGAACCATTATAACACTGATCAAATACAGATTCCTTAGCACCTCTGGGGATAGAACACAGGAGTCAGGAATTTAGCAATTTGCACAGAGATAATCACTGCCTAAGGCAGTGGTAGTCAACCTGGTCCCTACCGCCCACTAGTGGGCATTCCAGCTTTCATGGTGGGCGGTAGCAGAGCAACCAAAGTATAAATAAAAAGATAGATTTAACTATAGTAAGTTGTTTTATAAAGATTTATTCTGCCAAACTTAGCGAAAATCTGACATAAAGTACTTGGTCCCCCAGGTAACATTTGGCAACACGTGCTTTAACTTGCTGTAACTCTGCTTTATAAATTTTATAAAGTAAAGTTACTTTCCTACTTTATAAATCACCATTACTGTGGAACCGGTGGGTGGTTAGAAAATTTTACCACTAACAGAGACACAAAAGTGGGCGGTAGGTATAAAAAGGTTGACTACCCCTGGTCTAAGGTCTGGGAAGCATTTCTGCTGCCCCTTTTTTTGTCACATGATAGATTCTCTTCTATTCTTCAAGTGAGCTCCAATTTCACTTCCACCATGAAGCACTCCCAGACTTGCCCCAGATAGAAGTAATTGCCTCATTCTCTGTGGGCTCACAAGTAAACTACATTACATTTGTGTCCCTAGCACTTAGTCCAGGAGCATAAAGCAGATGCTCATATTTAAAAATAAAATAAACCTCCTTCCCCTGGCTTATGAAGCCCTCAGTGATCTAATCCTTCTCGTTTCTACCTCACCTCCACCCGCCCCTCAGCTCACCTCTCCCTCCTCTGCCTTTTATTTTCAATGCTCCTAGCACACCAGCCTTCATATTGTTCCTTAATCAATCCCGAGTTTTATCCAGTCTATTGGCCTTTGCTCTCACAGCTTCCTCTGACTGAAGCATGCTTCTTCCTTTAGATTTTTTAATAACTGACTCCTTCCCACCAGACATTTAGTTCCAGGTCAAATAGCACCTCAGAGACGCCTTCTCTGACCACTCAACCTGACGAAACCCCCCACTAACATGTCTCATCATCCCTTTTTTTTATCATACATTTATCATTCTCTCATAATTTCTTTTTAAAATATGTTTGTCTGCCTCTTCCTGGGGAACATAAGCTCGTGAGTCAAGAGATTTCCATTAGTTTAGCTCAGTAATTTTTAACCAGGGTTGATTTTTACCCCCAGGTAACATTTGGCAACACGTGGAGACATTCTGGCTTGTCACAACTGGGCAGGTGCTACTGGCATCTAGTGAGTAGACGCCAGGAATGTTGCTAACATCCTACAATGCACAGGACAAAACAAAGAATGTTCCGGCGCCAAATGGCAATCATGCCATGGTGGAGAAACCCTGGTCTAGTTCATTGCTGGGGTTCCAGTGTCTGAGCCAGTGCCTGGCAAATCTTATGCAGCTCAAACATTTTTGCAGCATGAACAAATGAAATGTTCAAATTAAAAGTTGGATTTAATTTTAAAGCCTGAATGGTCCTCAGAGGGCAATTAAACCACACGTTTCACACTCTGCTTCTGGAAGCCTCAGGCTACAGGGCAGAGTTTCAGGAATTCTGTACACCATGAAGAATTTTCAGCTAAATGTTGAAGATGTAAACTTTATGACTATGATCTGTTTTATATATTGGGGTCTCAATTGTCTGACAAGCTCTACTGCTTAAAAAAACTAGAGAAACCTGTTCCAGATCAGCCTTCTCATTTCACCGAGCTAGAAGCCAGGATCCAGAGATGTTAGGGGCCCCTCTATATTATACAGACAGCCAGGCCTGGGTCTCCTGAGTGCCCAGGTGGCCTTGGTCACAGACTGGCCACAACTCTGTGATTCACCAAAGACACAATTTAGAAGTTAAACAATATGATGCAGCAGTTATAAGCACCAGAGCCATACTAGGTCGATTTTCATATTGGCACTGCCTCCAGCCAGCTCTTTTCCAAGTGGCCTTGGAAAAGCCACTTAACCTCTCTGAGCTTTCATTTCCCTGAGGCTCTGTAAAAGATAATAATAGTACCTACCCTATAAGGTTGTGATGCAGATTAAAAGAGAATATGTGAAAAATGTTCGTAACAGTGTCTGGCACATGGTAATTGCACTGTGAAGAGTGGGTAGCAACTCATGTCCGTTTGCCTGGGACTTTCCTGGTCTTAGTACTGAAAGTCCTGTGCCCCCCAAAGCCCCTCTGAACAAAGGGGAACAGTTGGTTATGCTAGCTGCATGTGTATACTTAATTTTTAAAAGTCTTTAGAAATGTTCAGTTTAATTATCACTTAGTACATTTCATATACTGAGCATGAGGGAAGGGTTACTGATGAATTAATTTTTGCATTGATTTATGGGAGTGATATTTCTTGGGTAGTATTTTCTTTTTTACATTTTCATATTTTCCCAGTTGTATTGTGATATAATTAACATATAGCACTGTATAAGTTTAAGGTGGACAGTATAGTGATTTGACTTAACCTACTTTCTACTAATGAAGTAAATGAACTATTGGTCATTTTCTATCACTTCCTGCAGGGACGTCCCCAGTGCTTCTACTTGGAAAACATTTTTATAGCAGTTGGTCTGTTACTGAATCTTCTCAAACAAGAGAACTCTGTGGTTTTTTTTCAAAAGTCTATATTTACAACAGTTCACCACTTCAGACTGACTGTTCCTCAGTAACACAGAATCTTAGAACTGGAAAGAAGCATAGGGAATATTTAGGATAACCATCCCATTTCCCAGATGGGAAGGCTGAGTCCAGAGAAGCCTGCTCCCATTTCTAAGGACACACACTAGGAAAGGAAAACCTTGGGTCTCAAGTCTAGGGTTCTAATACTTGGGTCAGGGCATTCTCAGAGGTTCTCAGACAAGGTTCCATACCCAGTGGCAGGTTTCACAGAGATGTCGGTGGCTAGGGTGTGAGAGGGAAGCCACTTCCCTCAGCAACCTCACCCCTCCTCTTTCTTTCACAGAAGCCCCACTTTAGTCTACGGCCATACCACCCTGAACGCGCCCGATCTCGTCTGATCTCGAAAGCTAAGCAGGGTCGGGCCTGGTTAGTACTTGGATGGGAGGCAGAAGCCCCACTTTTACCTTTTTGTACATGCAGCTCAAGTAGCCTTTGCAAAAGGGTTCATGTGCTGAAAACGGTTTTTTTCTAACACTACTCAGTTATATAGTTTGCCATATTTTCTTCCCTGAAAAATTTGCTCCCATGGAGAAAAGTGTTTGAACCACATTTCCGCCCTCCTGGATAGATTTTACATGGTCAGAAAAACAGGTGTATGGGCCCTTTAAAAGAGAGTAGTTAAAATAAAAGGCTCGGCCCTGGCCGGTTGGCTCAGTGGTAGAGCATCGGCCTGGCGTGCAGGAGTCCTGGGTTCGATTCCGGCAAGGGCACACAGGACAAGCGCCCATCTGCTTCTCCACCCCTCCCCTTCTCCTTCCTCTCTGTCTCTCTCTTCCCCTCCCACAGCCGATGCTCCATTGGAGCAAAGTTGGCCCGGGCACTGAGGATGGCTCTGTGGCCTCTGCCTCAGGTGCTAGACTGGCTCTGGTTGCAACAGAGTGATACCCCAGATAAGCAGAGCATCGCCCCCTGGTGGGCGTGCCGGGTGGACCTCGGTCGGGCGCATGCAGAAGTCTGTCTGACTGCCTCCCCGTTTCCAACTTCAGAAAAAATACCAAAAAAATAAATAAATAAAATAAAAGGCTCATTCACTCACAGGAATGAGCTGGGTGAGTCAGGGTGTTGGTAACAACTGGCCCACATGTAAAATCTCATGCCCATCATTTAGAAAAATGCTGCTTCTTGGGGCCACTTGACAGAAACTTGGAGTGAAGGCCCAGGAGGGTCCCAAGGTGGACAGTCCCCAGAAAGCATGATGGAGGGTGGCAAGTTGCAGTGACATTATCTAGAACCCAGTCCTGAGGTGTTGAATGGGGGTGGGGGGAGAAACTGCTGGCAAGTTATGCCTCTCTCCTTCCCCTCCAATATAACTTTAAGCTGATACAGAGAAGATCCGAAGCCAGGGAAACATCTGAGGTTAGACCCCAAAGTGGGAGAAAGACAACTAGAAATAGCAAAGCAAAATGCACAACCTTTGTCCATAGCGATTCCGGACTTTTCTTTGAGTGAATCAAGGTTTAAAGGCAGGCAAGGAGGAGTAAGCTGATTCTGTAAAGTAGAGATGAAAGCTCAGACCTGACACTGAGTAAGACCAGGTCTGAATCCCACCTTGGCCACTCAGCAGCTGTGCAGCCTCTGGCGAGGGCCGCCTCTCTGAGAATCGTTTCCTCATCAGTAAAATATAGACTCTACTGGTACCTACCTTATAGGGACAGTGAAGGATTTGAAAAGAGAGCTCTTCTCCTTACAATGCTCCCATGCCAATGAAATAGTCACAGTCACTGTTTATTAAGCATCTGCTAAGTACCAATCTATTTGGGCTCCTATCACCATAGATTTATCTTGCCTGTTCTAGAACTTTATATAAATGTCACCACACAGAACATTCTCTTGTATCTGGCTTATTTTTTTCAACACTATGTTCATAAATTCCTGAGGTTTAAAAAAAAAAAATCTCCCTCCATCCAGAAGGAGGCATTCATCAACATTCAGTCTTTCACTACTTTCTTCCACCATGGAATCACTCATTCAACAAATATTTCCTGAGCCTCTCTTTTGTGGGGAGGGCTGGCCTAACACACTCAAACCATGGCAAAGACTGATGAACCCTGAGCCTCCCAGGATGTTCTCTGACCCCAAAATACTTTGGTAATAGCCCTCTTCTGAACTCCCCCTCCATCAGTTAGAATCCCTGGTACATAGAGGCCACATAGCCCAGTGGTAAGAAGTCAGGCTCTGACATCCATAGATAGGAATTCCCCCAAGCACACATCCAGAGTTTACCCTTAGCTAAAAGAACTGAAGATAGGGGTGCTGAATTTACTCCCCCAGCATCACAAAGTTAGGGAATAGCAAAGATTAGGTTTGAACCAGGAGCCCTACCAGTGAAGCCCACATTCTTTTTTTTTTTTTTTAATTTATTGATTTTAGAGAGAGAGGGAGAGAGAGAGAGGATCGACTTGTTCCTTTAAGTGCCCTGACCAGTGATTGAACCAGCAACCTCTGGGCTTCAGGACGATGCCCCATCTGGCCAGGACAAAGCCCACATTGCACCTCAGTCACATCGCAGCCTCAGAGGCCATGTATCTCAATTTTCTCTAAGATTCTGAGAACTCCCTTACAAATGGCTGACAGCCTCCGTCTGCATACTTCCAGTGACAGAGAGCTCATTATCTAACAGAATAAAACAGAAACTTAGGAGGAAGAGTTTTGGTCCTTATCCCAGCCTCTTCTTTCTCCTGCCTGGGCTCAGCCATCCTGAGACTGCCCCACCCTGCACTCTGGGGACTTTTCCCCAGAAGTGGCCTTTCTCCTTGCTCAGTTCCTCAAGCTCAGGGGGCAGAGTGAGATGGTGATGATATATTTACAGTGGGTTCTCTCTCTTCCTTTCTCCTCCTCTTTCTCTCACACTTTCTCTCTCGCCATTCCCAGTTCCTTTAAAGAGCAGCTATGACTGTCATGTTATCATTATTTGGCAACAATTAAACATATTTAAAATGTACATGCTCTGTGACCCAGCCATCTCTCTCTTTGCACATGTGCCCAAAGGCAAAACAGAAGCTAAGAGCAGCAGGGTTTGTGAGAGTGAAACATTGGAAACACTAAGTGTCCATTGATAGGGGACAGGTATGACATCACAATGCATCCTTCCAAAAGAGAATGCCACAGCAGTTTAAAAGGTTAGGACTGAGGTATCCACCCAAGAGAAATGTGAACACATGCCCGAACAAAGAGTTGTATGTGATTGTTTATAACAATAGTATTCACAATAGCCTCAAACTGGAAACATTCCATGTGTCCAGCAACTGGTAAATGGATAAGTAAACTGTAGCATACAAAAGAATATTAGCAATAAAAAAAGATGGCACACCCTACGATGAATCTTCAAATAGTTATGTTAACAAAAGAAGTCAGATGCAAAAGATTTCATGTATCTGATATGTCCAGAAGAGACAAACCCAGGGAAACAGAAAGTTCAGTGATTGCTTGGAGCTGGAAGAGAAACTGGGGATTGACTTGACAACAGGTATGTTGGCATCGTTTGGGGTTGAGGAAATGTTCTACAACTGGCTTGTGGGATGGTAGTACAGCTTTATAAACCTACTAAAAATCATTGAAATGATTTAAAAATCACCTACTATATACTCACAGCGGGTGAATTTGATAGTATGTAAAAAAAAATTTTTTAACAGAGACAGAGAGAGAGGCAGAGAGAGGGATAGATAGCGACAGACAGAAATGGAAAGAGATGAGAAGTATCAATCATCAGTTTTTTGTTGCGAGACCTTAGTTGTTCATTGATTGCTTTCTCATATGTGCCTTGACCGCGAGCCTTCAGCAGACCAAGTAACCCCTTGCTCGAGCCAGCGACCTTGGGTTCAAGCTGGTGAGCTTTTGCTCAAACCAGATGCGTCCGCGCTCAAGCTGGCAACCTCGGGGTCTCAAACCTGGGTCTTCCGCATCCTAGTCCAACGCTCTATCCACTGCGCCACTGCCTGGTCAGGAAATAGTATATAAATTTTACCTCAAACTTTTTTCCAAAGATGAAGTTGATACGGAAAAAGGGGTAAAATGTTAGGTTGGAAAAGTAAGATGCTGGACAAAATATACAATGCCATTTATGTAAAAAAAAAAAAAAAAAAAAAAAAGTAAAATAGCCTGACCAGTGGTGGCACAATGGATAGAGCATCAACCTGGGACTCTGAGGTCCCACGTTCAAAACCCCAAGGTTGCTGGCTTGAACACGAGTTCATCCAACTTGAGTGCAGGCTCACTGGCTTGAGCATGCTATCATCAACATGATTCTATGGCCTCTGGCTTGAGCCCAAGGTTGTTGGCGTGAGCAAGGGGTCACTAGCTTGGCTTAAGTCCCCTCTTTCATCAAGGTACATATAAAAAGCAATCAATGAACAACTAAAGTGATGCAACTATGCTTCTCTTCTCTCTCCTTTTCTGTCTGTCTGTCTGTACATATCTCTCTATCTC
Organism: Saccopteryx bilineata; assembly: GCF_036850765.1. NCBI lineage: Eukaryota > Metazoa > Chordata > Mammalia > Chiroptera > Emballonuridae > Saccopteryx > Saccopteryx bilineata. The sequence goes on along the minus strand of NC_089491.1, from coordinate 256,557,134 downwards.
ATTAAAAATAGTAAAACAGGCCCTGGCCAGTTATCTCAATTGGTTGAAGTGGGGTTTTTTTACATAAATGGCATTGTATATTTTGTCCAGCATCTTACTTTTCTAACCTAATATTTTACCCCTTTTTCCGTATCAACCTCATCTTTGGAAAAAAGTTTGAGGTAAAATTTATATACTATTTCCTTACCAGGCAGTGGCACAGTGGATAGAGCGTTGCACTGAAACATCCTGAAACATCAAGGTTGAGGGCTCAATCCCCAGTCAGGGCACATAGAGTAAGCAACCAATGAGTGCACAAACTAAGTGGAACAACAAATGAATCCTTTTGTCCCTCTCCCTCTCTCTCTTCTTCTCTATCTCTCTAGAACCAATAAATAAGTAAAATAAATAAATAAATAAATGAAATAAAAGCCCTCTTGTGGCCCTGACCTGTTGGCTCAGTGGTAGAATGTCAGCCCAGTGTGTGGATGTCCTGGGTTTGTTTCCCAGTCAGGGCACACAGGAGAAGGAACCATCTGCTTCTCCACCCCTCTCTTTCTCCCTTCTCTCTCTCTCTCTTCCTCTATTTCCCCCTACCACAAGCATGGCTCAATTGGTTTGAGTGAGTTTGCTGAAGATGGCTCCGTGAAGCTTCTGCCTCAGGCACTAAAAATAGCTCAGTTGCCGAGCAACATCCCTAGATGGGCAGAACATCCCCAGTAGGGGGCTCGCTAGGTGGATCCTGGTCAGGATGCATGCAGGAGTCTGTCTTTCTATCTCCCCTCCTCTCACTTAAAAAAAAAAAAAAAACCTCTTGGCCTGGCCAGGCAGTGGCGCAGTGGATAGAGCGTCAGACTGAGATGCGGAAGACCCAGGTTCGAGATCCCAAGGTCGCCAGCTTGAGCGCGGGCTCATCTGGTTTGAAAAAAAAAATAGCTCACCAGCTTGGACCCAAGGTCAATGGCTTGAGCAAGGGGTTACTCGGTCTGCTGTAGCCCCACGGTCAAGGCACATATGAGAAAGCAATCAATGAACAACTAAAGTGCCACAACGGAAAAACTGATGATTGACGCTTCTCATCTCTCTCCGATCCTCTCTGTCTGTCACTCTCTCTGTAAAAGAAATAAATAAAAAAGAATGTTTTAAAAAACCCCTCTTGTATGAATATGAATATGTGTATACATACATGCAAAGAATCCTGTCTTGAAAGCTCCACCCACACATGATACATCAATACTTCTGGGGAGGAGAGTAGAAATGAGGGACTGCAAAGAGTCCCACTGCCTGGCCAGGCCAAGAGGTTTTTTTTTTTTTTTTTAAGTGAGAGGAGGGGAGATAGAAAGACAGACTCCTGCATGCATCCTGACCAGGATCCACCTAGCGAGCCCCCTACTGGGGATGTTCTGCCCATCTATTACTTCACAGTGAAAGCTGAGTCTCTGGGTAAATTTTTTAATTAAAACATATCAAGCAAGATTTTTTTTAAAAAAAGGGAAGAAAGTCATGCAAAGGAGATAGAGGCTGCCATCCATACTCTAGCACCTTCTTTTACAATCATCGGGCCCACGGTTAAGGAACTGGCATTTGTAAGCAGTAAACTGGATGTGTCTAGACTTGAGAAGGACTTAAGGAATGATCTAGTCTAGATCCTTTGCTCTGTAAGTGGAGAAACTGAGGCTCAGGGAGGGGTTGGGGCCCATCCAACAACAGAGCTCATTGGGCCTGGGCCCGGGCTGAGATCCAGGACTCAGACGAAGCTCCCAGCTCTGCCCCCGCACTGCACTCTGCACAAATTGTTTCGTGTCTCCAGGAAAGGGGAGTTTATAAATTTGGCCACATTTTGGAACAACAGAGCCATAAATGGACATGCCCGAGGAAGGCTGGGAGGTACCTGACCTTTCAGACTGGAGATGGGGAGGGGAAGGGAGAACAGGGAGGGCAGATCCAGCCATGGGCCAGATTTTTGCATCCAGGAGAAAATAAAACTGGAGAAGAAGCTCGTCCAGAGGAAGGCTGCACATGAAGCTGGCAAACCAGGCAGACCTGGTCTCCAAATGTTCCATTTGCAGCTGTCTGGCTATGACCTTGGGCAAATGCCTTCACCTCTCTGAGCCTCCATGGTCACCAAACCTGGTGAATGATGAGAACATGTGGAAAGGTTGTGAAAAGGCAGATGACCAGGCCCAACTGCAACTTAGAACCTGATTCTTCCAGGATGGGGCCCAAGCAGCTGTATTTTGCAAAAGTATCCCAGGATAATCTGCATCACTAGAGAACTGGAGTTCAGGAGTTGATGACATTCAGGCTCTTAAATAAGCTTCTCAAAATCGTTATTTTTATGAGACTCTCTTACCTATGGATGAAAAGCCGGATTGCTTAGCATAGCATTCAAGGCCTCCACAAGAGAACAGCTTCACTCCCCCACCTCAACCATTCACATCCATCTTTCCACTGCTTCAGCAAACAAGGTGGAGTATCTTCCCTGCAGCCCCAGATAAGTGGGAATCAATTAAATTCCACATCCCACAGTTCTTTTCCTTTTCCAAACACATTCATATTCACACTTTTAAATCTTTGCTCAAGAAGTTCCCTCAAGCTGAACAGTACCCTCGACCCCACCTGGTTTCTCTTTTGATAGAAATCCCACCTCAAATCTCCTCTTCCATGAAGCTTTCTTGAGTCTTTGCATTCCCAGACTGAGTCACTATTTATTCAGGGCTTATCCTCCGAATAAATAAATGAGTGGAATTTCTGATTGACTTGCCTCCTAGCCCTGCTGCCCACCTTGTAGTTAATAATGTTTGTTGAAATACAGTAAAATCTGGGGTCCCTGATACAACTCTGATCTGAATGCCACACCCACTGAAAAATAGTCACAAACATTTACTGAGCACCTACTATGCTCCAGGCATGTGTGAGCAGGCCAAATCATTTTAGAAGTGGTTAGGTGCACTAATGCTTTAAGAGAGAGGGGCTGAGAGATGCTATTTCATAGAGAGTGGTCTGGAAGCCCTTTGGCAGAAGTGGCATTTGAGCTGAGACCTGAAGAATGACCTGAAGGGTGACCTGATTTGAGTTTGAGCTCTCCAGCTTGTAGGTGGTGAGTGGAGGTGGGTGGAGACAGTGGCCAGAGCCAAAGGATGTGATTAACAGCCATATGGAGAAGAAGGGCACTGCCACATGAAGATGGACACCACAGGGGGACCTGCTGCTTGGGTGGGACAGCTGACCTTTCAAACCTTAAATTCTTTGATTCTCTGGACCTTATCTATATTTTAAACAGACACACACACAAATAAAGAAAACAAAACCCCTCAGAGCCTCAGAAGTTGGCTAGAGCCTCAGAAGTTGTTTGTTTGGTTTTTAAAATATATATTTTCCCACTAAATTTTCAGTTTTATGTTTCCAGCAGCTGGCCTCCGCCCAAGGGGACAAGTTAGCTGGGACAAATAGGCTTCCGTCCCTCTGTCATTGTCCTCTGGATCACAGCTCGTGGCTGCTAAGAGGGTCATTTCCTGTGGCCTCAGCAGGGCCAGGAGGGTGAAGTGTGGGGGCTAGGCCTTCCCACGGATGCAGCTGGGTCAGCTGCATTTCCCAAGAGGACACTGCTTTGGGGGAGGAAGTGGGGAAGGCAAAAGGCAGCTCTGGCCCAACAGTTCATTTTTAAGTCAGTTACCTGAGGTTTAACAAAAATGTGGTGAGGTTCCCAGTCTAGCCTACCAGAAGAGCCTATTGCACTGATATTGGAGAGTCATCTGTTTAAGATGAGAGAAACCCAGCCCAAAAGAGGGTCTGAGTCACCAGATTTCATGACTCACCAAATGAAGGCCAGGTGACCTGGGTGAGAATGATCCTTTGTGGTGTGAATGGGTTTTTGACTGGATGGTATAAAAGCCCTTCCCCCACCACAGAGCGGGGCAGGCTACTCTGAGCCAGAGACAGGAGACTCCAATCATGGGGGTCACTGAACTCCACAACTATGCAGGCCACACACATTCTCAAATTCTGAGTTTCGGCCCTGGACGGTTGGCTCAGTGGTAGAGTGTCGGCCTAGCATGTGGAGGACCCGGGTTTGATTCCTGGCCAGGGCACACAGGAGAAGCGCCCATTTGCTTCTCCACCCCTCTGCCGCGCTTTCCTCTCTATCTCTCTCTTCCCCTCCCGCAGCCAAGGCTCCACTGGAGCAAAGATGGCCCAGGCGCTGGGGATGGCTCCTCGGCCTCTGCCCCAGGCGCTAGAGTGGCTCTGGTCGCAACATGGCGACGCCCAGGATGGGCAGAGCATCGCCCCCTGGTGGGCAGAGCGTAGCCCCTGGTGGGCGTGCCAGGTGGATCCCGGTCGGGCGCATGCGGGAGTCTGTCTGACTGTCTCTCCCTGTTTCCAGCTTCAGAAAAATGAAAAAAAAAAAAAAAGAAAAAAAATTCTGAGTTTCTAGGCTCAGCCCCTCCTGGTTACAATATGGCTTCTTAAACTAGTGTTCTGCCTCCAGGGAGAGGAGGGCGGGTGCCAGGGCAGTGTCTACTCATGCCCATCAAATTCCTCCCACAAACATATGAATCTTCTATTAGAATCATGCAATCATGCATCTTCCTCTCATGCCACGCTCCCTTGCTCATTACCTCCAGTCACACGAGCTTGCTTTGGGTTCTGCCTTCCCACCTCAGGACCTAGGCCCATGCTGTTCCCTCTGCCTGGATCACCAAAGTTCTCATGTCACCTTAACCCTTTCCTTCTTAAAGCTAACCCCAACTAATGCCAGTGATTTGCATAGTAATTTTCATGATGTCTTCCTCCACATCTTTGAAGCCATTCCACAATCTACAACAAGAACTTCCAAACCTGCCACAGAAAGGGAAAATAGAGCATTGTAAGTTTTTGTGACCCAAGCCTGGAAGAGGTGCACATCCCTTCTGCTTACATTCCATTGGCTGGAATCAGTCACATACCTCCTCATTGCGAGAGAGACTGGGAAATGTTGTCTAGCTGATCGTGGAAGTGAAGACATGGACATTCGTGTATACTAGCTGACTCTCCACAGTGTGGCAACACGATTTCCCAACATGAAAAGAAAAGGGTAACATGGACCTGGAGAGGCAAAAGCCCCCACCACTGCACTGCACATGGCCTCAGTATCCCCACCCAAAGAGGGGAAGACATGTCTCCTGGGCCTGTGTCCACCTTTTCCTATGAATGTAAAACCAATTAATGGTCAGCCCCTGGAGCAGATACTGCCCACATCTTTCTTACAGTCACCTTTACTCACCAACAACTGCTTACTGCAAATGTCTGTAACTCCATGCCTAGTGGCATTGTCCTGGCCTCAGGAGCACACTTGTGCCTACATGCATATATATGAGCTGGAAGCACCAAAAAGGATGGAAAATTGATGAATGGACATCCCAGCTCCCTCACCCCTTCTTTGAGATGACTGAGGCATGCTCCACACTGTCTCAGAGAGTTCCCTAGGTAGGTTGAACTCTGGTTTCCTACCATGGTAGCTGCCTTGATAATGCTTTTTTTACTGGGTGCCTTCTCTTCCCTATCTCACTTTCCCACTCCTTGGCATGAATTCCCTGGGATTACCTTCCATTCAGATTATTTGTATTAAATACTTGTCTTAGGGTCTACTTCTGGGAAGACCCAAACCAAGGCAGCTCCCCAAGGATAGGGACAACAACCCATGCTCTTTTTCCCGACCATGTCCAGCCTTGTGCTTCATGAATGCACAGTCATCATTTTGATTACTTTTAGAAATACACAAAACATATGTCAATGAATTGGTCATTTTGGCCAGGGCTGCGGCAGACTTACCAAAGAGATGGCCTCACACACTTGAAAATAAGCCTTGGAAGAGTTATCTGCTCATCCTGTTTCTTTCCCACACACAGGAAATCCTGGGCAGGCAGAGCTTCCGACCCGGATTGGGGGGGGAGGGGAGTTTACAGCACTGGGTCCAAACTCTACTTCTCATAAGAGGAAATTTTGGGTTATTTCAGAGAATTGTCTTGCCTTCCTCACTGCCTGGAGAAAGGGAAAGGTCAGAATTCTGGGTTCAAGCCCTCACTCCACCACTAGGCTACTGTATCACTTGGGCTGTTCCTTCCCCTCTCCTGGGCCTTAAAATCCAGCTATGAAGTATAGAAGTGGAATAATTGTGCTTTGGGAAATTTTAGAATTGCTGCATTCTGCATCTCCTCAGAACTCAGATCCAGGCCTGGCACATTGTTTCACTTGTGAAAACTTTTAAGGGATTTGAGAAGTCAGAGCAGTCAAGTATTTGGAGTATTTTGGAAGCCAGTATTAGCAACTATTAAGAAGAGTTAGAGCGGTTTGTCTTGTAGATGGAATTTTCCATGAAAAAAATCATTTAAAATATTTTCTTAATAAATTGGCACTCACTAGCAACTTTTCTCTTTTCCTTCTACCAGGCTTGCTCCAATCACTACATTGTAGCCCAGGTTACCTTGGTTAATCAGATCATGTTGTTTTCCTGCTTAAAACTCATCTATGGATACCCCATGCTCAGCAGAGCCTCCTCCTACAATGCTTTGCATGTAGCAGATGAATGATTATTGAATTTGATTTCCAAGCTACTGTGGCCTAGGAGGCCACAGAAAAGGTTATTCAAATTGGATCTAAAGTAAAAGTAAAAAGGCTATGAAGGCCAGGAAAGCTTACATAAGAGTAAGGTGCTATGGACAATGTGATGTTGGCGCTCAGTTGCCTTTTAGCTCCATTTCAGATTCTAGATGAGTAAAGTTATTGCCTAAGTTACTTCAGTTCAGTGAGGTACGGTTGTGTGTGCTGATTATATCAGTTTGGGATGCATTAAGCAGCAAGTTGTAGGACACAGTGGCTTACACCATAAGGACATTTCATGTTTGCTTGCTTATATATCTGGATACAGGTGACCAAAGAGTTGGTCCACCAGCTTAATGATGTTATAAGGCACAGATTATTCCTACTTTTTCACTCCTCTGTTTTTATATTTCAGTGCCTCATGGTTCCAAGATGGATATCACTTTTGTGAACATCATCCTTGTTCAAAGAGAGTGTGATACATCTTAAGTTTTTCTGTCCCTTTGGGTCCTTTTATCAAAAACCTTCCTAGCCTGACCAGGAGGTGTGCAGTGGGTAAAGCGTCGGACTGGGATGCGGAAGACCCATGTTCGAGACCCCGAGGTCGCCAGCTTGAGTGCGGGCTCATCTGGTTTGAGCAAAAAGCTCACCAGCTTGAGCCCAAGGTTGCTGGCTCAAGCAAGGGGTTACTCGGTCTGCTGAATGCCCATGGTCAAGGCACATATGAGAAAGCAATCAATGAACAACTAAGGTGTTGCAACGTGCAATGAAAAACTAATGATTGATGCTTCTCATCTCTCCGTTCCTGTCTGTCTGTCCCTGTCTATCCCTCTCTCTGACTCTCTCTCTCTGTCTTTGTAAAAGGAATAAATAAATAAATAAATAAATAAATAAATAAATAAATAAATAAAAACCTTCCTAGAATCACCCCTGCATAATTTTCTTTATGTTTCATTAGCCAGAACTAGGTCACATGACCATCTGTATTAGTTATCCATTGCTGTTAAGGAAATTACCCAAAACTAATTGCTGCAATAAATATTATCTCTCAAAGTTGATGTGAACCAAGTATCCAGGAATGACTTAGTTAGGTGGTTCTGGATCAAAATTTCTCAGGGATGATCTGTGCCTGAGTCTTAATTTATAAAGGTAACTGTGTGACAACATGCAGTGGCCAATGCAATCAAAAGAAATTATTTTTACCATTTTATTCATTTGTTTCTTTGTTTAGAGAGAGGCAGGGAGAGAGACAGAAAGACAGGAACACTGAGCTGTTCCTGTATGTGCCCCAATTGGGGATTGAATGAAAGAAATGTTAAATGTTTATTCAGAATTCCCCTAGAAACAAGAGGCACGGTGTGCCATTCAGGGCCACAGAGGAAAGTGCCAGTGTTGATCAGGAGGCAGAAAGAAGCAACAGAAGATCAAAGTCAAAACCTTTTTTGGGGTTTCTGTGGGAAAGGCAGGTAGTTTAGGATAACTAGTTTAGTATTGGCTAGTTTGAATTGCAGTGGGCTTTGGAGTTTATGGGGTGTCCCTAGTTGTCCAGTACTTGGTCCTGGGTTGATATATGGCAGAGGAAATACTGGCTCGTTGTGTGAGGGTTAGATAAGACGGTGGTTGGGGGTATGGATTCGGGATTAGTGTGTATATGAAAAGCAGGTTCACTGACAAGTTGTTTTCTGTCTCTAGAGATTGGGAAGGCAGTCTCTTCCTGGCCACAAAGGCTCACCAAAGATGCTAAAACATCATAAAATATAGAAAAATGTTTAAATATGTTTAATACAAGGATCTTTCGGGTCACTGCAGTCATTCTAAGACTTGACTAGGGCTAAAATCATTTCCAAGATGGCTCACCCACATGCCTGGTCTGCTGATGCTGGTTATTGGAGGAAGGGCTTACTTCCTACCACATGGGCCTCTCCACAGTGTTGTTGAGTGTCCTCACAACATGGCAGCTAACTTCTCCCAGAGTGAGTCATCTAAGAGAGTAAGGCAGAAGCGACAATGGTTTTTTTGTGTTTGTTTTTGTTTTTTAATGAGAAGAGGGGAGGCAGAGAGACAGACTCTCACATGCACTTCAACTGGGATCTACCCGGCAAGCCCACTAAGGGGCAATGCTCTGCTCATCTAGGGCCAGTTGCTCCATTGCTCAACAACTGAGCCATTTTTTTAGCACCTGAGGTGGAGGCCAGGGAGCCATTCTCAGTGCTGGAGGCCAACTCACTCGAGCCAACTGAGCCATGGCTGCAAAAAGAAGAGAGAGAGAGAGAGAGAGAGAGAGAGAGAGAGAGATAGGAGAGGGGAAGGAGAGGAGAAGCAGATGGTCGCTTCTCCTGTGTGCCCTGACTAGGAATCGAACCCAGGACTTCCACATGCTGGACTGATGCTCTACCACTGAACTACCCAGCCAGGGTCACGACAATGGTTTTTATGACCTAGCCTCAGAAGTCACTCTTTAAAATGAGTCAGTAAGTCCAGGCTATGTTCAGGGGAAGGGGATGAATTTCTATCTTTTGAAAAGGAAGAAATTAAAAAATTTGCAGACATATTTTAAAACCATTTGATCATTCCTGACTGCAAGGGAGTTTGGGGAAATCAAAGGAGAATAGGGTTGTCATGACTGGTTTAGACTAATCATGATTTATCCTCTGGGACACAATGCCACCCCAGACAAAATCAGGGGTCAGTTAAGGAAGAGGAGAGGGAGGGTTGACGGGGAAGCCATTGAGAGTATCTGCCACAATGAGGACGATAAAGATGAAGGGGTACAGGTATGTCAGCTCACTCTATGTCCCAATATTACATGGGACATATTTATACTAAAACATCATTTGTTATTTATCTAAAAGTCAAATTTAACAGGGTGTCTTCTATTTTCATTTGCTAAAAATTTAGCACCCCTCAGTGGGAAATAATCTTCCATAATCATGGAAGGAGGTCACTGCGGGGGTGAAACTCCCTGGGAATGGGGGGGGGGCTTGGGGTTGTCTGGGGGAAGAACAGATGTTTCAAAGCCTGGAATAGGTTTTGGGGGGCATAGGGTTGTTAAGGTTGAGAATTCTTATGCTCTCCAATGGCTCTTCTCTGCTCCCGTTCCAACTCCACATCCACCATCACCACCACCACTGCCTGTCACCATCACCCCCACTCTGACCTCAAAACACAGCCAGGAAGCTGCAGCCAGAAGCACCTCTTTTTCCAAAAGAGTAAAAATCAACTTACAAAGTCCAAGTGGGGGCTGTGGACAATACTGCAAAATACATGTGAGGGGTGTGGGAACTCGGAGCCTCCCTGTGTGACCTCAGGCAAGGCCCTCTCCTTTCTGGGCCTCTCTTTCCTTGGCTATATAATGAGGGGTTCGTCCAAATCATCTCATAGGGCCCTTTTACTTGTCCTACGTGTTTCCCTCCCAAAAAGAAAAGCTAGAGGGAACAAAAAGACATGGGTGGTTTCTCTTGTCCCATCTCCAAGCCAAACTCCACGAAAATGTCCAGTGTAACATAGATTTAATATAAACACTGGTGCGCTAATACTCACAAATACCCCAAAAGGAGTCCCAGAGGGGCTATTTTTATCCCTTAAGACACATACACACTCCAATTCCCTTCCCTTCCCCCCAAGAGTTTCTCCAGTTGGTTTTTACAAGAAGACAAGAGTTCCAGTTAAGGGCACTAATTAAACAGCTTTGACTATGGGCAGGAGGGAGGCTGGAGAAAATCTCCTCTCTGGGCATGATGTCACCGCAATTGTGCATTTCTCATGACCCAAGAATGTGAGTGTGTTTGCACTGCACGTTGAAGCCCGTGATGTAAGCACGGCCTGGTAAACAGGCCCCAGACAAGCAGGCCCTGAAAGGCCTGGCGGGGGCCCAGCTTGCACTTAACTCCTTCCTGGCAGAACTGGCTGGTGAGCCAGCAAAGTTTAGCCAAGGAACCTTCTCTACTTAGCCCCTGCTTCTCTCCCAGGCAGAGTCGTTTGTGAGGGATGTGGGAATTTGGGGCCTCTCTGTGTAACCTCAGGCAAAGCATCCCCTCTCTGGGCCTTCTAAATTTGGAATCACTGAGGCCCTGGCTGGATGGCTCAGTGGTAGAGCATCAGCCTGGCGTGCAGGAGTCCCGGGTTCGATTCTGGCCAGGGCACACAGGAGAAGCGCCCATCTGCTTCTTCACCCCTCCCTCTCTCCTTCCTCTCTGTCTCTCTCTTCCCCTCCTGTAGCCAAGGCTCCATTGGAGCAAAGTTGGCCGGGGCACTGAGGATGGCTCTGTGGCCTCTGCCTCAGGCACTAGGATGGCTCTGGTTGCAACAGAGCGACGCCCCAGATGGGCAGGGCATCGCCCCCTGTTGGGCATGCTGGGTGGATCCCGGTCGGGCACATGCCGGAGTCTGTCAGACTGCCTCCCCGTTTCCAACTTCAGAAAAATACAAAATAAATAAATAAATAAATAAATAAATTTGGAATCACTGAGATCTGAATTCTCACACCTGCACCTTTTGCTTGCTCTAGGGCCTTAGATATGTGACTCCTCTGCCCTGAGTCTATCTTTTCATCTGTACAATGCGGAAAGGAATCAGGTCCTCAATCTTTATCTTCACCTCCACAGTCCAAAAACCTAAATAACCAAGGGCTTTTCTACAAACTCAAAGAAAACACATTTGGAGGCAAAACCTGACCTGAATGGACTGAGGCTCTGCAGAGTATTTATTCCACTCAAAGGCAATGCTCTCACTTCAAGCTATGGCGATATTCACAGGTTTGATTGAAGATGGGTGGGCCCAGATCCCACTTTAAAAGGATCACCTTTTACAGCCCCTCAAAATACTGAATCCTGAATTTTGAAACCCATCCAGCCCCAAAGAATTGATCAGGGACTGTGGGCCTGGGGTACCTGCTTCTAGCTCATTAGGAGACTTACTGAGAAATGGTCTTCTGTTGGAAAGCCAGCCTCTGAGAGAGGGCTTAGCTCTGACCCTGTGGTGTCCCAAGCAGCTAACTCCGTACCTGGCACAAAGCAGGTACCCAACCAATAGTTGTTAAATTAACAGCTGAAGTTGTTCATACTCCATAAATGCCATGGTGGTGATTATGGGGAAACTGAGGTCCGAGTGTCTGAACTGGCTGGCCCTATATCCTTTCCCACAGAGGGAGTTCTGACTTTCCCCAAAAAAGGTAGCTGCTCATATTTCTCTGCTGGCCCGCTCAAAAACAGCTTGGTGACCCCCTCCAACATTCCAGGGCAGCTTTTTCCCGGCTGGCTGGTTTGCGGGCATCACCAAGTTTTTTTTGGCAAAAGGTTCCGCTGATTTAAAATGAGGGGGGCATGCAGAAAGCTAGAAGTGGGGAAGGGGTGGTCACAGGGCAAGTGGGGGCTGAGGGGTGTCTGGGGATGATGGGATCCGTTGGCTGGCCTGAGACTGTGGACCAAATTCCAGGACCCTTCCAAGGACTGTGAATATGTCAGTCAGGCCCTGCCTTAAACCTAGGGCTGGAGAATTATCCAGACCCCTGCAGAGCTGCCAGAATGGAGGTCTCTCCAGTGTGCTCTGACCTAACCCCACCTTCTGTGGGACCCCAAGTAACTCCTTTTTCCTTTCTGGGACTTAGCATGACTAGAGAATCCAGCACAGCATAGCAGAGCTGAGGTTATAGACACAGACTTGAATCTAAGCTCAGACTTTTCCTCTGGCTAGGTAAGGAGTTAGGGCAAGCTACTTTTTCTTTCTGAGCCTTAGTTACCTCACCTGCAAAATGGTACTCAGTTACAGGGATGTTGTCCCGATGAATG